>NW_020925676.1:634053-1234053 GCF_003984885.1 Neopelma chrysocephalum
AAACTTTTGCCGTCTTTCTAAATTCAATAAATGAGATTTTTCTCACAGGGTCACCTTCCAAGCCATCTCTGCAGAATCATAATTTTCACAGCTAGAGAACGTTTCTAAGCAATTCACTGGCAAAAAGCAGCTATTCAGAAGAACATTTTAAACAGATAAAAAGTATGAGAAAGCTTTTGACAATGAAAATACTTTGAGAAGTAAAAAATCATGATATGTACTTACTAATTTGTTTTCTTGCATATATATTCTTTGCAACTTCAGACAGCCTTTAGCTATAATGATCATTCCTTCATCTGAGATCTTGTAACATTGCCCAAAATGTATGTCTTTCAATTCTCTGCATTTTGAACCCAGCTGCAATTAATGAAATCAAAGGAAAAAAAAGAAACAACAACAGGATTTGATTGAAGAGTCATTAGCTAAGATTCCTCCTCTTTCTCTACCCCCATTAAAAATTATCTTTCTTTACAGACTTCATAACTACTATATGCAAACAAGAAAGATTTTAATTACATATATGACAAAATGAAGCTGCTAAATACAGTCAATAAAACGGAGCTAAGAACAGCACATAAGATTTGGGGGTTTATTGGGTATATATGTAAGTAGCTAACAATGCCTTTATGCTCCACCATTAACAGCATATTTGATTTACCCTAACTACTTCACAGCTTAAGCTAAATGCTCCTTTAACAATCAGAGTTGATGAAACCTTCCTGCATGCCTAACAAAGAAAGATGTGTCACCTTCCGCCTTCATGATACAAAAAGGAGTTACTTAAACGTAGGTTCAGAACAGCAACCAAGCTCAGGAAAATTCAGTCACACAGAAGTGAAGTATAGGATGTCAAACTACAGATTTAGCAACAAAAGGGATCATTTAATCCCTAGATATTAAAAAGAAAAAAAAAGTTAAGTCTCTATAGAACAGCACTTACTGGAGCGAACTCACCATAAAACAATTTTTAAAACAGAAGCTTTTTTCTGATTTTAATTAAATCTTAAGAGGGTACATTCTTCCAGGTCCCTTTTTGCACTTCGTAAGAAGTTGAAATATACTATGTTTACAAAGGAAATCTGTGGAATGGATGGTTACCTGCTTCAGGCCTTCATCAGTGAGTCTGTCTTGATTGCCCACATGCACTTTCTGAAGAAGAGGACACTGAGAGGCAACTGCAATAATAGAGGTGTCAGAAAGCTGTTTACACCTGTAGGCAGTATACCTTAGGAGCCCAGGACATTTAATTGCTAATATGCATACTCCTGTATCAGATACATTGCGACAATCAGAGATATTGATTTCAGTAATATTCTGACTTCTTGATGCTATTTTTTCCAACAGCTCATCAGTGACCTGCGAAGAAAAAAAAAACAAATACTCAAACATAACTTTTTCTATTAAAATCTTTAAATTTCACTAGGACAAAAATGACTATTTGAAAGACGCATTTCCATGAGCTATTGGGAGAATGTAACTACATACCTTCACAAATACCACCTATGGGTGCATATTTTACTGTAATTGATTTGTTTGGGGGGGTGGCGTTTTGATGCTTTTGATGGAACATGGACAACTGGGAGAAAGCCAGTTCTGACAAAGACTATTTAGATTGTGGCTAGATGCTTTCACAATAAAGCTGACAGAGCAACAGAAGCAATATCTACACAAAAATAATAAATATGGGCAGCTCCAGGAATTTGTGTTGCCACAAAAAGAACCACAAACAGCTGCCCAACTTGTCAGAAGTTCTCAAGTTCAGACTGAGTTCCAGAGTTAGGAGGGCAACCTGGACCTACTTCCCTTTCCAGTAATTGCAAAAAGGCTATGTGTGACATCCTGGTATTAGAAATATAAATTACTTGTTGGTAGAATTGCCTTATTAAGGTTTAGGGCTTGATGTGCTTCAATGACCTCAGCTCCTGGGGGAGGTAAACAAAGCTTGGGGAGATGATGTACTACTCGCAGTAGACACAGAGAATGCAGAATGTACAGACCACAAGTACATTTGGCAGAACTCCCAAGATAAGCAAGAAACTAACAAAGCCAACTCAGCTGAAATCAGCTCCAACTGTGTAAAAGATAATTCTGGTAGGGGGAGATGGCAACCACCACAGACCACTGATCCAAGAAACCCACCAGCCTAAAAAGTGGAAGACTGAGCATGTGGACTAATTTGCATAAGAAGAAGTGACTCATTTAACCAATAGAAGGTAGATTACTAATGAATAAGAGAACCATGTAACTTGTAACCAGTGAGCATTACTGCCTTTGTTTACTAAAATGTATAAATAATGAAAAGTTTTGATGGTTCTAGTGCTGGCTTTGTGGATTTACCATGCAGCCTCCCTCTGTGTAGAACTATAAAAAAATCAAGTATCTCCACTCTGTGTGGGGATCAGCCTCTTGTACCCCAGGTGAAAGAACCTGTTTTGGGACAACAGTTTTGGTGACTCAGACGGGAACCGAACCCAAAATCCCCCTATGACTGGCTAGAAACATTTGCTAGCGATAGCAGACCAGCCATCAGGCTGGGCAGAGGCCTTTCCGACAAGAAGGAAATATACCTAGATATGGGTTACAGAGTCAATTGAATCAGACAGAGGTGTTCATTGTACAAAAAATTTAACTGATTAGCTGTATAAGTCTTTGAGAACAGAGAGGCTCTCTAGGAGGCACCTAGCTATTCCAGGAACTTATATCCCGGCTAAGAGGAGCTTGTTGGATGAAGATGAATGTTTGACTCAGTATGCTAACAGGTAGTGAATATTCAACCAGTTGATCAGTAATTCATTTTTGAGAATCTTTTGTGATTTCATATTGATAATCATTTCTGCCCTGTGGGAATATCGTTAGCCCTAATTCTGTTATGTTTGTTACTTGTAATAATGTTGTGTGGAAAGGCAGTGGTTAAATACCTTGAAACTTTTCTTTTCTGCTGTTAGTATATTAGTGGGTATGCTCGATTAAAACACAGGGAGGACTGTTGAAGAATACATTTAGTACAGGTAGCTCTGTGTGCAGCTGCAGTGGAACTGCAGCCCAAGGCAAGAGGTCATGAACTGGTGCTGACCCTTTGCATAACAAAGGGCACAGGGACCTGTGCACAGCCAGGTGAGGGACACTCAGGGACACAGCAGGAGCCGAGGACTCAGCAGGAAGACCCCACACTTGCCCCCCATACAGACTGTGAGGGTTTAAACGCCCAGGGGTCCCTTAGTTCGAGGTCCCTCCTCAGAAGCACCAGCTTGAGCTGTTATTCTGCTGTTGCACCCTGATAAAATTACTTTAAGGATACAGAGATCTGAGACTCTGATAGGGGAAACCTGGGGTTGAGTCCATAAGGAAACCTGGTCTGACTGTGTGAGTGTGGGGAGTCAAGTGGGACCTCCATCGGCTCCCTGGAGCCACCAGTGCCAAGAGGCTTCAATCTCAGCTCAGGTGGTAGAAATGAACTTCCAGAATGGTTCCTGAATGGTTGGACAGGGAAGTTTCCTTAATACCTTTGTAGAAGAATGATTCTGTCGACCTCATACCTGCACACATTGTAGTTAGCTAACATAACAATAATCTTAAAAGAAGACAATTCTATAAAGCTCGTAAGCAACATGAGATATCCTTAAGGTCAACCTTGTAAGTTAGAGCAAATACACAAAAACTAAGCAGGTAAGACATAACACATAGAACTCCCTCACTTTAAAAGTTTAGTTTCAAAAAATCTGACATGATGAAATTATTTCTAACAAAACCATTTAGAACTACTTATTCCCCACCTGGCACAGATGAGATTTAGCTTTAACCCTAAAGAGAGCAAGAGAGCAACATGAATCTCGCTTGGTTTTGTCTGATACAGTTGAGGAACAGTCTTTGCTGCATTCAACCTGTTTTCCATTTGTAGCAAGTCTAAGCTTTTTTCTTGCTATTTCATCAGGGAGCTGTTTGCTAGACAACGGCTGAGCTGCTTTTTCCTCGGGTATAGTTAATTTTCTTCACGGTGACTAGTGCAAGGCTGTGTTTTGGATTTGTGCTGGTTTGTAACTGCTGAGCAGGGCTTACACAGAGCCGAGGCCTTTTCTGAATTCCATACTGCACACTGGTGAGGAGGCTGGGGGAGCACGGGAGGCTGGGAGGAGATACAGCCAACCAAAGCAATATTCCAGACCATATGGTATCATTGTGGTGGGGGGAAAACAGTTTTCCCCCTGAAGCTATAAAATGGTAAACCCCCAGGGGGTGGTGACCCTTGAGGTTTGAACCAATGAGCGCTTCTGCAAAATATAAACATATCACCCAGACCGGAAAGGAAAGGTAGTGGTTGTAGTTGTTGTAGTAGTTGGAGAGAGGTGGCCATGTTCTAAGCCACGAGGAAGGGGTAGGAGCCCCTTGGGGGCTCTGCCCACCCCCCCCAGCCCCCGGCTGGGGGGCTACAGAGACTTGGAACAGTGTAAGGCTGGGCTAAGTACCTGTAGCTATGAGCTGGGGGAGCAGCAGAAGAGGCAGCAAGAACAGCACTGACAGAGGGAAGGTGGCAGGGAGCCAACAGATAAGAACTGAAGAAGCAGCAGAAACAGCACGTAGCTGAGGAAGACACAGAGTTGTCTGAAGGAAAGAGAGCCAGCAGCAGAGAGAGCAGAACTAAGTTCTACAGACAGAGAGTTTTGGGGTAAGAACTGAATCAGAACCCCCCAAACTCCTTTGAGATCCCTTTGTGATATGACCGTGGTGGAGCGACCTTTGTCTGGGTGAACGCAGCCCACGGAAGACCCTTCGCCTGCATCAAGGGGTCGAAAGGGGCTTGGATAACCCCCTCGTGTGTACTGGCAGAGATCCAGCTACAGCTGCTGCATGGAAGACAGAGAGAAACTGCTGCCCTAGGGACTGCTGCTCAAAGAGAGGAAAGGATCCCTTCCTTCTTCCCTCCTGGACTTTTATTTGGAAGGGAGAAGAGATTTGATCCATTGTAAATACTGCTTTATCATAGTAGAGATAGTTGAGATTGTATATGATGTATTATACTATTTATTTTGTAAAGTCATTGTAATATAACCCTTTCCCCCCATTGTGAGTCTCGTGTGGTGCCTGGAAAACCCATCTCACACTGGGTTGAGATGTGGGAGGGGGGCTAGAACTAGGGAATTGGATTTTGGGGCTCTCAAACCATGACAATCATGCTCAGTATATGAAGTGGGAGGAAGAAGGAGGAAGGGGGCCATGTTTGGAGTGATAGCGTTTGGCTTCCCAAGTCACCATCACACGTGACAGAGCCCTGCTCTCCTGGAGATGGCTGAACACCTGCCAACCCATGGGAAGCAGTGAATTAATTCCTTGGCTTGCTTTGCTTGTGTGTGTGGCTTTTACATTCCCTATTAAACTGTCTTTATCTCAACCCATGACTTTGAGCTTTTACCCCTTCAATTGTCTCCCCAGTCCTGCTGCTGTGGAAGTGAGAGAGGCGCTGCTGGCTGGGGTTAAACCACCACAGGGACAAATTAAAAAAAAAAAATCCAAGTAAAAACCACAAACAAACAATGCCTGGTCAAAGACACACACACAAAAACCCCCACAACAAAACAAAAACAACCAAAAAAGCCCAAATCACCAAACTCTCCCCACACCTCTCCAAGAAGAACATTTGTGCTTAATATGCGTTTCAGAACTCCATAAAAACATGGCAATTTCTTAGAACAATGCCACAACTGATAAACTCTAGTGAAATCCTTTACTGAAATACCTAATAGACAAAACCATTAAAAATCTTTGTAGCAAAATAAGGCTACAGCTTAAGACACTGAAGAAGAAAATACTTTTTAGACACACAACACCTACAGAGCTAAAAGACAGATCCCTGGTGTAAGGGTGCTTTGGAGTCCCTTGAGGAAAGAAAATAAAAATCAGACAATCTGCTACATAACTTTTCCATAGTGGTTCAGAAACATGTTAACTAGTAACTCTAGAAGCAAGAGAATTTGCATTCTCTCTTATGAATTGGTGACCTGAAAATAATACTCCATATGTATTCTATATTCCAACACAAATGAGTTCATATTGTTCCTTCTTCAAATGGGACCGTCGAATTCCCATGAATTTTCATGAAACTCTAAAGCAAGTGTTTATAAACCCCTGCAAGTAACTAATTAACAAGAAACCTCAAGAGGGTGATGCAGACCTGAGACAGGTAACCCACAACCCATTTCAAACAGCACTTGTCCTTACACCATTTAACAACAGATCTCAGTCAAAATACACTATATTTAAATAAGCTAATGTAAGGGTTCGGACACTTTCAGCCTAGAGTAAAAAAAATCCTTGAAAGCACAGATATCACCATTTTTTGTGTTTCTTTTGTTTGCCCTCAGTCCAAAGTACAAGTTCCAAGAACAAGTTCTGAGTCATCAAAACAATTTTTCCACAATGATATTTTCATACCTGCTGACGACTACTGAGATCCAGTTGCTTCCAAAACTGAAAATCTAAACAGAGGTCACGCCAATATTTACAGACTAATGACACTGAAAGGCAACGCTCGTTCAGAGATAAGTTGGAAAATATCTGTAAAGAAAGAAAAAAAATATTTGTCAGATGTAATCATATTTTGAAGACAGAAATATTTTATTACTAATTCATCTTGTAAAAGACAGGAAAATATTAGCGTGCATTGTAACACACAGATCTAGAACTTGCCCCCAACTTGATTAGTCAGGGACAATAACAAAAAAACCTACATCCCACAAGAACGAACAATATTAATAAGACACCTCAGCACAACCAACAACAGAATGTATCCTACTTAAGCCTTCATTTCTTAGTCTAAGTTTCAAATATGCTTCTGAGATGGCATACCTAAAGAATTACAAATACAAGTATTAGCTCAATGTTATTTTGCAAGCCATTTAAAAGGTGTTTTCATTCCCATTCTGAAATGGATGGAAAAGCATTCCTTTTATTTTTTTAACCGAATAGAAGAGTCAGAAAGGTATTAAAACACCAGTCTTGTGGGAAGGGGGCATGGGATGGTAGCACAGATCAGCAGAGCAAACCAGTGTCATACAAGGGAACTTAAGCACACAATTAGAGTTTTATACTCCAAGGTTTTGAGCACTATAGTTGCCTGCAAAAGTTACAGGTTATTCTTTTTTATGGTAGGCTCATAAATTGCTGTAACATTTATTACATTCAGCCCTTCCACAGAAGAACTGTTGCTTATTAATAAATATAAAAAAAGGTCTGCCAAGAGTTTCATATGAAGGTACCATGTCACCACAAATGACCTTACATCTACATGTCATCCTATAATGAGAAAAGGCAATAATGGCATTAAGATACACAGGAGCACAGACTGCAAAACATGAAAAAGTCCTCCCACTCTTCTGATGAGGACATCGAGTACTAAATAGAAGCACTACTGCCCATCTCAGGCAATTTTCTCAAGAAAATCTGAAAGTACTAGAGAGAGTCCACAGGAAAGCACTGAAGACTAGAAAACATGAAAACATTCAAAGAAACTACTAGCACTTGGGAGTTTAGCCAAGGAAAAGGGATGGCAAGGGGGGTAAAAAAAATAAAGAAAAGGGTAATAAAGCACTGAAATATAATACCTGGCAACTTACAAAGCTTTCATCATTGGGTGGTCTTTGGAACAGAGTAGACAACCAACTGTCAAGAATAACCACCATAAACCATCTCCTAGAACAAGGGGTACAGTTATCTCATCAGCTTTAAATATGCATATCCCTACAAGGCCCCCTCATGAAAGAGAGTTGTAGTAAGAGGGGAAGGGGTCAAATTCATGACATTCTGTAAATGCTTACAAGATTTATCATTCCCATCTTCTTCTTCCAGCTATGAAAAACTCGCAATCTCTTACGCAAGACTCCTCAGTGTTAAAGGATTTTGCGTGAATCCTGTTTTCCTGGGGGCCTTTGCTAGACCATCACCAGAGTCAATGGATGCTTCTCCTTAGGCAATCAGTTCAACATGAGCAGACAGAAGGGCAAATCAAACAATTGATGCCTGCTTCCTCTCTGCAGTTCTCAGTCTGTAATGGTGAATCCATGGATAGAACAAAGACATAGCTGTGATCAGCACCCAAAAAATACCGTCTCCCTCAGTCAAGGAGAAAGAAAGCACTAAATAGTAAGTGGTAATTTGGCATCTGACACTCCTGCTGTAAAAGTGTCATTCTAAATGTTAGAAAAGGTGACAGTATGACAATGCTCGGCAATTTTTAGTAAAAGCAGTAGGAAACTTGAATTCCTGCTATCAGCAAGGAACAGAAGACTGAATCTTTTACCAGTTACAAAAGCCTTAGAAGAGAACAAGGCAACGTGATCCACATTATGTTTAGACAGACATCTAACTGACTTAATACTAAGAAGGATATCAAGGTTGGCATCATAAAATTCTTTAACCAGCCTTTACTCCAGTAGGAAGTAAATATGCTTATTTGTGGAAATACCACCTTTACTTTGAGAAAGAAAAGCTTGCAGATCCAAAGAACACAGCAAACACAGAACAGGAAAGACTGTTGCTAATCCAGCTGCCACTGTGAAAATGAAAGCCCATAAATAATTTTTGTATTTTATTTGGTTTGGTTTGGGTTTGCATAGCAAGGTTTTGGTAGTGGAGGGGCTACAGGGGTGGTTTCTGTGAGGAGCTGCAAGAAGCTTTCTCTTTGTCCAGAGCCAGTGCCAGGCAGCTCCAAGACGGATGCATCATTGGCCAAGGCTGAGCCCACCAGTGACGGTGGTAGCACCTCTGAGATAATATATTTAAGAAGGGGAAAAATAGCCATTGGGCAGAAGCAAATCGCGACCAGAGAAGAAAGGAGTGACAATCTGTGATGCGGAAGGAGCAGTAGAAACAATGTATGATGAACTCACCGTAACCTCTACTCTGGTCCCCCTGAACTCCTAAGGGAAGGAGGTAGAGAATTGTGAAACGATTAGGCCCAGAAAGGAGGGAGGGGTGGGGGGAAGGTGTTAGTTTTACTTCTTTTTATCCTACTCTGATCTGATTAAAATAAATTCAACTGATTTCCCCAAGTCAAGCCTGGTTTGCCCATTACAGTAATAGGTCAGTGATCTCCCCCTATCCTTATCCCAACTCATGATCCTTTAGCCATATTTTCTCTCACCAGTCCAGCTAAGGAGGGGAGTGATAGAGCTGCTTTGGTGGGCACCTGGTGTCCAAGCAGCATCAACCCACCACACTACCACCCCATTAAAAGCTGAAAGCCCTCACAAATCACAGACCTACTGCTACCATATTGCTACCATTGTTTCATGCAGTAGTAATGAAGAAACAAGGAGAAACAAGTTTGACTCAGTATTTGACATAAACAGTACATCTGCATAGACAATATCCTGAAAGAAATGCCTGAAAGCATTTGTAGCCATGTTTTAGTCCACGCTGTATTGAATTCTAGCTGCAGAGACAATTAAGGAGTGTAGAGGTGCTGCAAATTGACTTCTTAGAAAACAATCATCAGAATGAAGCCACCAGGAGGAGAAGCAATAACAAGTCATTTCAGAAGTTTCAGCACAAACAGGAGTAGCCATGTAAATTACACAAGCGATATGTGTTCAAAGACAAGGCCTTGTCTGCAGTAGCTGTAAAAGTTCCAGCTATGAAAGGATGCTGAATAATGCCAGGTAAAACATCAACTTCTCTTCAGAGTGTGCAATTGTTAAAAAAAGATGTATTGAATTACACTAAATGGAATTTAGCAGCAAAGACTATACATATTCCAGGTAGTGACACACCACCCTTACATTAAGGGATTAGCTTAGTTACTGGTACATAGTACCAGTACTTAGTTACTTAGTTACATAGTACACTAATGCATAAAACACTTCAAGTCGCCTTGATGACTTTCACCACCCTTTAATTCAATTTTATTCTCTAGATATATACTGATACTGTGGCAGCTGATTTGTCCTGACTTAATTTTCTAATTCCCAAGGATGTATAAATACAGCTGAAAGCTAAAACTGGTCTTACCCCCAAGCCTGTTCATCTAACTCCTGCTTATGACAGATAACTTTCTGAAGGCAACGGTTCTACTAGTTAGCATGTTTAGCTGCTGAAAATTGTACTCAAACATGTATATTTGCATATCCACTGTTCCTTTTGTTCCCCCGCAATTCTGTCTAATCCCCCTTCCAAGCACCAGAATATCCTTCAGCACTGTCAAGGGGGGGGAAAAAAAGTTTAACAGCACTTTCTAGAATCATTTCACACTTTTTTTTACCCTGTTGGCAAAAGGCAAGGGTAGAGGAAGCACAGTTCCGCAAAAGATGCAAACTCTTGTTCCTCACTCACTCTCAGTTCACCCTCTTTTAGCTCAAATTCCTAAATACGTCAGTGCCTCCTGCTTCACCCTTTCATGTGATAGTTAAGATTAGTGGGTTTCTCTTCCCCTTCAATGGATGGAAGAGATTTTCTAGGACTTTCTGTTCCCCACTGATGGCCTTATCATACCTTCCAGACATAGTATGTTCTTAAACATAAAGTTTTTGCTTTGAAATATGTTTTCACACAGACTCATTGAAGACCATTAATGCT
The DNA here is from genome assembly GCF_003984885.1 of Neopelma chrysocephalum. Lineage (NCBI taxonomy): Eukaryota > Metazoa > Chordata > Aves > Passeriformes > Pipridae > Neopelma > Neopelma chrysocephalum. The sequence goes on from NW_020925676.1 coordinate 644,617, forward strand.
TTCCTTGCCTTAGTCTCTAATAGCAAGACCAGTTGCTGTCCAGGTATCCAGCCTGCTGAGCTGGAAGACAGGAAGCAGAATGAAGCCCCCACACAATCCAAGGGGAATTGTGCTACACCACTTAGACACACACAGGCCTAAGGGGCCAAATGGGATCTGGGCCCTGAGGGAGCCAGTGGAAGTGCTTACCAAGCCACTTTCAATTACTTATGAGCAGTCTTAGCTAACCAGGGAGGTTCCAACTGACTGGATGCTGGCAAATGTGACGCATGTACAGGATGCATATGGCACGTACAGGACAACCAGGGGATCAGGCCCAGCCAGCACAGGTTTGTGAAATGCCCGTCTTGCTTGACCAACCTGATCTCCACCTATGACAATGTGATCTGGTTGTTGGATGAGTGAAAGGCTGTGGATGTTGTCTACCTGGAATTCAATAAAGCCTTTTACAACATCTCCCACAGCATTCTCCTGAAGAAACTGGCAGTTCATGGCTTGGACGTGCACTGCTTGCTGGGTAAAAAACTGTCTGGACATCCAGGCCCAGGGACTGGTGGTGAATGGAGTTACATCCAGCTGGCCACCAGAAACAGTGTGGCAACAGGACCAGGGCCATGATCACCTCCTCTGTGAGGCCACAACTTGAATCCTGTGTCCAGTTCTGTGTTCCTCACTCCAACAAAGACATTTAGGTGCTGGAGTGAGTCCAGACAAGGGCAACAGAGATAATGAAGGGTCTGGAGTGCAAGTCCTATCAGGAGTGGCTAAGGGAGCTGGGGTTGTTCAGCCTGGAGAAAAGGAGGCTCAGGGGTGACCTTATCGCTCTCTACAACTCTCTGAAAGGAGGTTGTAGCCAGGTAGAGGTTGGTCTTTTCTCCCAGGGAACAAGGAAGGACAAGAGCAAATGGCCTCAAGTTGCGGCAGACGAGGTATTGTTTAGACACCAGGAAAATTTCTTCACTGGAAGGGTTGTCAAGCACTTGAACAGGTTGCCCAGGGAAGTGGTGGAGTCATCATCCCTGAAAGTATTTAAAATGCATGTAGAAGTGGCACTTAGGGACATGGATAAGTGATGGAGCTGGCAATACTGGGCTAATGGTTGGATTCTATGATATTAGAGGCCTTTTCCAACCTAAATGATTCTATATCGAAAAGAAAACCCAACAATGCAACACTCAAGACAGCAAAAGCCAACTAACAGCTATAGTTAGTTTTCAGTCAAATCACAAATCACATGCTGAACTCTGAATTGATACAATCATACAAATCCCTTACAGGAGAAAAGCCATGTAAACAAGTTGTTTAACCTTTAAACAACAAAATGCAACTAATTTCACAGAACTCCACCTGAGTCAATCCACCATGCTAAATCAGGTGATGGCTCCATTGATTTTAATGCAGCTAAACTAAGTCCTTGCATGGCATAACTTTGACCATCAAAGAAGATTGCCTGACCAAGTTTGGGGTTTTTCTGAACTTCTAGAATAATTTTTTGGTGACACAATGGATGGGAAAGGAAGAAAGAAGATGCTGATTAATATTATTGAAGAGTCCAACCAGAAAAACTAGAAATAAAAGTTATTCTGTGTAATTGTCTTCCTTACCCCCCGGGTCCCTACCTACACAATAGGCTTCAGACATTAGACCCTTAACACATCCACACTGCTTCTACATGAAACGTATGCTAGATATTTCAAGCTGTATATTCAAAAAAAGACTACTTTGAACTTTTGTGGTAAATGTTAGCATTTCAGCAGGAAGAGAGAAGAAAAGAAAAAAAAAACTCACAAACTAACAAAAAACCCCCCACAAACCACAAAAATTCTCAAACAAAAAAAATCCCCCAAACCAAAAAAGCTCCACAAAGTATCCTATAAATATATTTTTTTAAAAGATAAAGATCTGTCTTACATATCACAAATCCACACACTAAATTTATTTATTTTGCCTTTAAATATTTGGTAACTCTGGCCTTACACCAAGTTCCTCAAAGTCAATCAAATGAAGAAGATACCTGCATTTTTATCAACAGAAATAATGAAATGTCCATCACACCCATAAAAGTTACAATGAAAAAAAGTTCAGTACTAGAAAATTGTAAACATGTTTATATATCCTCAGCACCGAGTTTTCTAAAAATCAGTTCACATCACACAAATCAAATATGAAGTAAACATAAGCATAATTCAAAAAATAATTTTAACTTACGAAAAGACAATCCTAATAAAAAAACAATACTCTTAAAAACCACAATCAAGGAGTTAGAATTATTGACTGCAGACACTTAAGAAGTTTTTGCCTCAGGAAAAGAGAGTCAAGAAAATCCAGTTGATTACTAATACCATTCCTTCAAAGATACTGCTAGCTTTAAGAACAAGATACAGCTTTGTGAACATGAACAAAATATAGGGCCCATGGTAGAAGAGACTGTAAAAGGTGAGTCTATGCATCCCCCATTTCTCTCCATCATTTTCATTTGAAAGACCTTTCAATCCAACTAGAACAGTAAAGATTTCTGTGAATGAAGCTTTCTTGTATCAATAAACAACTTTTTTATACAGGAATAGGTATCTACAAAATTGTTTTCATTACACTGCATCAGGTAAATTTGTTTGAAACCATTAACAACAAAAGAACACTAAAATGTGCACTCAAACATTTCATGATGCCTAATGAACTTGAGACATTCATTACTGGAAAACTGCTCATTTGTTCCATCAACTGAGTGCAAATTTTTTTCAGTAAATAACAGAACCTTCATTATCAAAACTATTTCTAAAGTACCATCCGATCAAGGGAACATGCTTAGTACATGACATTTTACCACGAACTGCTAAACACAATATTTGCTAACTGCAGGTCTAGAGCAGCTAGGCTATCAGTGGGTTTATGTTTATTGAAGGTACCTTCATTCTATTTCAGAAAATTAAAGAATCACACATAACAGGAGAGGAAGAAAGAACGGACAAATATTTGCTTTGTTTTTAAGAGATTTCTTCAGTTTGCCACATTACAATAGAGCAAGGGAATCATGAATGATTTTGAGCACACAAAGGAGATGTGAGCACTGCATGCACACACCTCTGAAAGTAGCCTCAGTACACTCATGAAGGGAATCAAGTTAAAAATGCTCTTGTATTAACAAAAATGTGTCAGTCAGGAAAAGTCATGGCATAATTTCACATCATAGCCTGCATTCTTTTGGCAAGCTGCCAGCAGTAGGAATAGTTTACCAGTCCCCCAATCCTTGCTACCTGAATTTTTTTACTGGATTTAGTGACTGTGCTTAGAGAAAGTCTTTTCAGGCAGCTCATCCTGAGGAAAAGTTGTTAGATTGCTGTCAGATTGCTGTCAGATTAGCCATCTGAACTCACTCTGCCTGACCACTCGGCAGAAAACAAGGCCAGCAGCAGGAAAGTGCAGCCAGAGGTTACAAAAGGGAGACAGATACTGCCCTTACCAGCCACTTACTAACAAACAGATTGCCTTAGCTGCAAGGCAAAATACCACTTTAGGTTCTGTCTGTAAGAAATGACAGAGGATGCTGACACCATACCTTTCCTCCTAATGGAAAGAAATGGGTTCTGACGAATAAGAAGAATATCTTTACTTGAAGGGGCTGACTGTGTTCTTACTCCCAACTATCTAGCTGTCCTCACTAAAGACATCAGTACTGCTTCTGAATCACCCTACCACTTTAAAAACATATCAAAATCTGGGAAAGATCAAACACAGGTCAAGCAACCTGAACAAAAGAAACAAATAAATTAATAGGGAATGAAAGTAGCAGTAAAATTTAATTTACTTTGCATTCTAACACTGTACAACTTGTAATCTTCTTCCTTTCTCCATGCAATAATACATAGTTTTGGGGATGCAGAGCAAGTCAAGCCAACACCTTAACAACATTAGGAAAAGTTTCACTGTCCATGAGTGTCAAGGTATTTATCGTGCCATCAGGAAAAGCAGAAATTTCATTCCAAGACATTTGTCTCTCCCATCACATAGCTCACCCTGTACTATTAAAACCTACATGCTTACACAAAAGCCACCTTACCTTCTCACACACAGCTCTAGAAAGCAAAATAATTGTTAATAATCCTGCAACAAATCATAATAACCTTATCAGGACATCTTTGAGAACTTTATCACTGACATAATGTCCACATACTATCTTCTCTTTAGTTACTAATCTACTGGCACACCTTTCGTTCACAATTCTGCCCCTCAACTGCATTCCAGAAGCTTAGCAACAGCACAGTGAATCTAAGACTGGTTCATTTCCGTGCCACAATCACAGCTGGACACTAAGCTTCATAGGAAAACAAACAAACAAAAAGTCAAAAAGAAACCAAAACAAAACCAAAACAGGCCACACTGCTGTGTTAAGTATTGCTAGAGAAAGAGCAGCAAACTGAGAAAGAAGACATCAAGAAGACAACAGCATCTCCTCTAGACCCTTCTTGTTCTGAAGCAAGTTCAAGAGTACACCCCAAACATCCCAGATGAGGACACTCCACTTGTTGTTAAAACAAGAATTAATAAACAAAAATTCCAACTCCTTACATAACCATAGAGACGGGACACCACCTTTGCCAAGAGTTAAATGTTCTCACACTGTGTTGTTTTCGAAGTATCTCACCAAAATACAGCTTATTGTTTCCTTTTATTTGACAAGGGACAGGAACACAGTTGAACTTCCCAATTTTCTCTTACCTAAAGACTGCATCTTAGTCTTCTTTCTGAAGAAGTGTCATTCAGTTTGACCAGAATCTTCCAACTACCATAACATGGCCATGTTTTCACGACCTTTGGCTCTTCGCTGATGCCTCTTTCATTTGTCTGGGGGTTTCTAAGAAGATCCCAGTACCCACAGCCTAATGCAGTACTCTTGCAGAGGTTTTAAAAGCACCAAGCACAGCACAGAGTTTCCTGTTACTTGCACAATTCCTGGTAATACAGCTCAAGAGGAAATCTGAAGTGTTTGAATTGACATTCTCTTGTAATTTCACGACTCAACTTGCAGACCATTTTATACCAATTAACTCTTGATGAAACAGCAGCACTGCAAAGAGGTAACACATACAACAGGAAGATTCCTTTCTTTTTCTTTTTAATTTCTGTTTCCCAGAAATAAATAACAGTGAAACCACAATAGACACGGATTTGTGACATATAGCACAAAGTTTTCAAGAATTAGTGATTTGTAGCACAAGATTTTGTCAACTTCTGCACTGCAGATAGAGCTCCTTTTTTTTATTCACACATCTAGATTACAGTCAAGTTGACAGATCTATAATTTCTTAATTCCCTTCAAGTTTTAAAGAGAATAGATTTAAAGTACCCTTTAATCAAAGGTAATCACCCTCTTCTACAAAGATTAAAGATGAAATTTTGCCCACTGTTTAACACTTTTTTTTCTTATACATGTTTCAGCAGGCAAAATCCATAAGCTTGTTTGATTTGTGGAACTGCAATTCTTTTATCACTTCATATTGACCAGGATACTTCTTCACCAGTCAGAGAAACAGGATTAACTGGCACACTGCACTATGAACTTTCCAATTCAGCAGGGCCCATCTGATGATCTGCAGGCCATGTTCAGTCTCAAAAAAACCTTTCTACCCAGCCTGTAATCTTACAGAAGCCTTAACCACTGCTTAACAACAAAACAGCACCTGAGTGGACAAAGTGGACAGCTATTCCTTAGGAGTTCCTGCAGTGCTTCTTTAGGCTTATCTCGAGGCCACATATACTGACACAGGTGACAACCACTCCTGCACTAGCACCACTGCATCAGGAGGTGGCAGAGATGGGAATCAAGGGAAGCAAACAAAAAAACCCAGCAGGATGTGCCTCCTGAGACTTCTGAGGATGGACTCTCTTGTCCTTGTATTGTGTCTCTACTACCTACTGTGAAAAGTTTAGTAAAGATTTTGCGTATATTTGTCTCCCATGCTCTCGTAACAAATGACACCTCTGGAGAAAGAATATCCTAAATCTAATCCTATCTGTATCAAAATCCATCATATGAAGGCCTTTAGGCATCTGCATAATCCACTTAAAAAGACACCTGGTTAGAAATCTTGAGTTAAAAGTTCCATAGCAGATAGTATGTTACGGAAGCGGCCAAACAAAGTCGAACATTAGAGTAGTTAAGAAGCAGACATATAGAAAGAGATATAGATAGACAAACAGATAGACTCCTCAAAAAACCAAAGCAACCAACCTAATACATAACTACAGCTAGGGATTGAAGAGCAAATTGGGGGGAGAGGGACATGGTGACAAAAAAACCACAAACAAAACAAACAGGTGAAGAGATTGACTCCAGATACTGGAATTAACAGCCTGCCTTTTCAAAAACATTGCAGAAGGAGCTGTAATACAGGGCAACTAAAGAGACAAAATCATTGGGGGAGGTAGATGTCTGTCCCGATTTCAGCTAGGGTAGAGTTCTTAGTACCTGGTACAATGCTTTGTAGCAGAGCAAATGTTTGGGCAGCACCTGGTCCTCTCAGTGTTATTTCTTTCTCTCTCTCCTTTTCCTTACAAATACTAATATTGTTAATGGTAATACTACATTTTATTTTGTTTCAGTTATTAAACTCTTCTTATCTCAACCCACAAGGTATACTTTTTCCCCCTCCTCAATTCTCCTCCCCACCAAGGGGAAAGGCGACAAGGTGGTGTGTGGCTGTCGTGGGTGGCTGCCTGGTACTTAGTGGTCAGCTGGGATTAAAAAACACTTGATTTGTAAAAAAAAAAAAATAATAAATTAACCAAATTTTGAAAGTACAGACAAAACAGGAGAGAGTTTAAATAACATTTAAACTAGTCCACAGGTGAGATGGACATGACATCTTTCACTATTAAAAGAACTGATTTATGGCAGAGTTACAGACTGATATTTTTGAAAAAGTGAAACTGAGTACTAAAGTAACCACAGAGAAGTAGTCGTATCATTGATCAAACAGTGTTTAAGCCATACTAAACAAGTCAGTCCCGTTTCAAATCCTAAAACAACTGAACATCAAAGAAAAAATTATCTTCCAATAACACTGGCAAACGGATGGATTCTTTTCTAAAAGAACTACAAGACAAACTTTCAGTTCTGCAATAACAGGAGAGATTAATTCAGATAAGATAGCTCATAAGTCTTAAGTATTTAAGTATTTACCTAAAATTAATTTGCATAGTGCATCTATGAAACACGACATACTTAGTAACAGTCATGTGTACTTGAAAAAAAATCCAAAATCAACAAAAAACAACACAATAACAAAAACTCAAACCAGCCAAACCTTGTACAGAATTACTTCTATGTGCGAGACAGATAGATAAGCAGGCTGCTATTGTTTGACAACAAAAGAGTAAAGGAAGTACTTTCTACATTGGATGCACAACTAACAAAATACAAAGAACAGTAAGAGTCATCTGTCTCACACTCCTGCATTATCATGCCCTGCTTTAAATTTAGCCATCTGACCTCGGAGTAAACTCCTGTAATCCTGAAACATTATTTCCTGTAATCCTGAAACCTTATTCCCCTAAATTTAAAGACAAACTAGCATCAAACTACGGAAAACATCAAGGGCTTGACTCGTCTTTTTAGCTAATGTTTAGCTGCAAGCAGTCAACGTAGTGATCAATAGAATAGCTTAAAAATGGCAAATCGTTCTTAAAAACAGAACTAAAGGAACCTAAAGACAGCAAAAGGGACAGGAAAGAAGGGATAGGAACGAAGGTGAGGTCATTCTTTGATTATACAGCCTAAGAAGTTATTGAAGCATGTAATTCGAGGGCTACAAAGTTTCAGACTGATTGTGAATCCAGTAAAGCCAAAACTGATTCAAAACACACAGTAATACCAACTTTTTCCCAATCAACATTGCAAACTTGTCTATGTAGCTCCAACCCACAAAGAAGCACTAAATATAGTGCCAGACCCCCTTCTGAGTACTCCATCAGTGACTTGAGTAAAAGGCAACTCGTGAAGGGCACATTACGAAGTTAACAGGTACGGTCAAAATATCTACGGGACAGCTTTTGGAGCAGATTTGTGTGTCTGCACCTCCAGGTAATGGCTCTCGAGGCCGTTTACAACGACAAACAAAAAGGGGGGGGGGGGACGACGAGACACAAACAAAACCAAAAACAGACAGACAACCAGACAACCCTACATAGCCCCCCAAAGCTGGGCGCTGAGACCCCTCCGGACAGGGCCTGCGGCTCCACCTTGAGCTCGCTGGGGACGGACACCCCAGGGGTAAGAACAGCCCCTTCCCAAATCCTCAGGGAGGGGCTTTGCCCGTTCTCCCTCCCGCCCCGACCCACCTTGAGGAGGATGGAGGGCGGCAGCTGGTTGATGTCCGGGGTGGGCGGCGGCAGCGGCTCCCGGCAGCTGGCACCCGGGTGCTCCAGCGGCTCCTCGCAGCCCGTCTCGCCCCCTCTCTCCTTCTCCTCCGCCGTGCCCTGCTCCTTGTTCTCCAGGGGCGCGGGGGGCGGCGGCGAGGCAGGCTGTCCTCCGCCGCCCTGCCCGGCGCTGCCCCCGCCGCTCTCCCCCGCGGCGCCGGGCAGGGCGAGCAGCTGCGGCTCCGCCGGGCACTGGCAGGCGCCGGGCTCGGGCTCGGCGGCGGCGCAGCGCGGCTGTTTGCAGGGCGGGCAGGCGGGCAGCCCGGCCCCCTTGCGCTTGCACACCATCTCGGCGGATGCCTCGCCGGGAGGCCCCAGGAGGCCCCGCACCGGCGAGGGCAGCAGGCCGGAGAGGAAGAGGCGCTGGCAGCGGCCCGGCGGCTCCCAGGCGGCAGGCGCCAGGCGGAGGAGGCGGCGGGCGACGCGCTGCTCTGCGGCGGTCAGAGACACGTAGGGCGGCGGCGGCGGCGGCAGCAGCGGGTCCCCGGCGGGCAGCGGCTGCTCCGGGGCAGGCGGGCTGGCGCCGTGCACGATGAAGCAGAGCATGCAGGGCCCGCGCAGGAAGCAGCTCCGGCTGCGCGGCGGCACCTTCCCCCGCGGGCGGCGGCGGTCCCGGCTTAGGCTCCTTGCCTCCTTCGAGAGCAGGTGGCCCATATAGGAGGGCAGGCGGGGGCGGCGGAAGGGCGGGTGTCACCTGCGGGAGGCGGCGCCGGGCGCTGACATGCTGCCGGCGGGCCAGGGCAGGAGGCGGCAGGGCTGGTTCCGGGACGCCGGCAGGGAGGGAGGAAGAGAGGAGGGAAAAGCTTCCGCTACCGCTCCCTGACCTCACCCGGCGACGGGAGGGCGGTCCTACGCGGGCTGGTGGTGTTGCCGCCAGCGGCCGCCATGGAGCCGCAGGAGGATTTCGTCGTGAGCTGGGTGCGGGTGGGCATCCGCCGTGTGCCTCTGTGAGGGTACGGGCGTCGTTTAAATGCACTCGCTGTGCCTCTAAATACGGACTGGATAGGGCACATACGCATCTAATATATATGTGTGTATTATCACAGGATCGTTAGGGTTGGGAGGCAGCTCTGGAGATCACCAAGGCAGGAGCACCGGGAGCATGTGCCACAGGAAAGCATCCAAGTGAGTTTGGAATGTTTATAGAAAGGGAGAATCCGCGACCTCCCTTGGCAGCCTGTTCCAGTGCTCTGGCACCCAGTGTAAAGAAGTTCTTCCTCATATTGAGGTGGAACTTCTTGTATTTTAGTTTATGGCCACTGCTCCTCGTCCTGTCGCTGGAGGCCGCTATCCTCTTGGCACCCACCTTTGAGATATTTATATGCGTTAATGAGACACCCTCTCAGTCTTCTCTAAGCTTAACAGGCCCAGCTGCTACATCTCTTATCACAAACGAGATGTTCCTGACCCCTCATCATCTTTGTGGCCTCCACTGAACTCTCTCCAGTAGCTCTTCGCAATGTGTATGTATATATGTGTGTGTGTGTGTGTATACACATATGTGTATATACATATATATATTTATGTATTTGAGGGTATACATACATATGTATATATCTACGCACATCTGCACACTGGTGTCGGATTATATGCAGCACAGTGGCTGCAGTTTTGCAGCAGCAGAGCAACACAACCTTAGAGACCACCAAGAGCAGTCCTCCAAATTTTCTTCTGTCAACACCATCTTCCTGCCAACACACTACAGCAAATACCTGGTTTTTGTTGTTTTAGTTCATTGTCCAGCCAGAACCGGGGCTCGTATGGGACCTCTGTCCTCATATGCCCTGCTCCTGAGGATGCTCACCTCTAACTGCACTATATTGAACCTCGATGCGGCTGCCCAGAGTGTGTAAATCTTTGGAATCTGGGCTGCAATGATTTAATTAAGACTCTGCTTAATGCCTCGCAAAACCAATTTGTTTCAGCATTCAGTTCTAAACTATTGACATAACTTGACTTAGATATATAGGTTTAAATATACATGCAATTTTGTCTTTAGTAAAAGGTGTATAGGGAAGGAGAAGGCAACTTATATATGATGCAGTAATAATATTAAATAACAAAGGGCAGGAGAAAAAATGCATGATATCATGTAGCACATCTTTTGACCTTTTGCCTAGGGATGAGTTATGTTAGGATTAAAATACCCATGCTGCCGTTATTTTTGTTTGTTACTTCTTTTATTAGTCTTCAGCAACTCAGTATGTTTCCTGTGAGAAAAATACTAAACATACCTTTGGATAAAAGTAGAGCAATAGAATATTTTATCTGGATTTATAATTTAATGAGGTCTGTCATTATGAACTGCAGCAAATTTTGGGAAGGTCTTTTCCTCCCTGTTAGGAGGATGGGTTGAAAAGCAGAAGACTGTTGAGGAGAATCAAGTCACCTTGCAGCTGGAAGTAACCCTTGATGAGACTGTGTGAACAGTAATCCTCTTACACAAGCCAAGTTTAACAGTGCCTGCTCTCCACTTGTGTAGCCCGAGTGTTGCTTCAGGGATCCCGTGGTTAGCGAAGTGAGGGACATAAATTTACTCTTTGTGTCTTAGCCATGGGGTTGTGATTGTCCCAGCCTGTGTCAACTCACACGCTCCCTCAGATTGCAAAAATTTATTTCAGTAAGGGCAAACATTCAAACCAAACAGCATTCAGAATAAATGCTGGCCTCCTTGAACTTCTCTAGTGTGGGTCCTTCCCACACAGGCTGCAGTTCTTCATGAACTCCTCCAGGGTGGGTCTCTTCTATGGGTCCACAGATCCTGCAAAAAGCCTGCTCCAGAACAGGCTTCTGATGGGGTCACATCTGCCTTTGGGCATCCAGTTGCTCCAGTGTGGAGTCCTCCATGGGCTGTAGGTGGATCTCTGCACTACCATGAACTCATCCGCAGGTTCCTTCAACTCAAGTTCACACTGGAGTTCCAGCCTGTCCAGTACAGCATAACAGGAGCAGCAGCAATACGCTGGCCACCTGCCAGCCCAGGGGCTTCACCGTGGCTGTCACCAAAGTGTTCCCAGGCACAACACAGTGAGGAGATGAGCAGTGCAGGGAGCAGTGAAAACAAAAAGCAGCCATTAATGAGCACTAGACTCCAAAAGACAGTCAGGAAAGCAAGCCTAGTGGCAAGCACAGGAGCCTGGCAATTGTTAGTTAAACAGCAATAGCCTCTGCACACGATCTAGCACATTTCAGTCAAACCTGTTGTTATCTCAACTCTTCATGCCCTACACTGGGTATCAAAAACAACTGTCAGGATTTAACCGCAGCTGTTCTTTTTTTTTTCATTTGTATCACTTGTCTTTCTTGAGTTTTAATTCTTTCTCTTTCTTTTTCTTTTTCTTGCAATTAATCATTACTATTACTATTTTTAAAATATCAAACTGTTGTTACCTCAACCCATGAGTTTGTTTCTCACTTTTATACTTCTGTTCCTTCCCCTTCCTGTCGAGGTGGGGGGGTGGGAGGGAGTGAGTGGATGGCTATGGTGTGGTGCTTAGTTGCCAGCCAGGGTCAAAACACAACAAATCTGTTTCCCATAAATATGTGTGGTGTGTTTATTTTCCCTCCAAGTAGATTACACAATCACAGAATCATAGAATCAACCAGGTTGGAAAAGACCTCTTGAGATCATTAAGTACAACCTGTGACTCAACACCACCATGTCATCTAGACCATGGCACTGGGTGCCCCATCCAGTCTTTTCTTGAGCATCTCCAGGAATAGTGACTCCACCAACTCCCTGGGCAGCCCATTCCAATGTCTAGTCATGTTTTCTGTGAAGAAATTCTTCCTCATGTCCAACCTAAACATCCCTCAGTGCAACTTAAGACTTCCTCTCATCCTGTCACTTTTTGTGTGGCAGAAGAGGTCAACCTCCTTTCAGGTAGTTGTAGAGAGTGATAAGGTCACCCCTGAGTGTCCTTTCTCCAGCTCCCTCAGCCACTCCTCACTGGACATGTGCTCCAGACCCTTCCCCAACTTTGTTGCTTTTCTCTGGACTCATTCCAGCACCTCAATGTCCTTACTGAAATGGGAGATCCAGAACTGGACACAGCACTCAAGGGGCAGCCTCACCAGTGCCCAGCACAGGGGAACAGTCACTTCCCTGGTCCTGCTTCCACACTATTTCTGATCCAAGCCAGAGTGCCCTTGGCCTTCTTGTCCACCTGGGCACACTCTGGCTTATGTTCAGCTGCTGCCAAGCAGCAGCTTTTCAATCAGGTCCTTTTCTACTGAGCAGCTCTCCAGCCACTCTTCCCCCCGCCTGTAGTGCTGCAGGGGGTTGTTGTGATGCAAGGGCAGGACCCAACATTTGGCCTTGTTGAGCCTCATATAATTGTTCTTGGCCGATGGATCCAGCCTGTCCAGATCCCTCTCCAGAGCATTCCTACCCTCCAGGAGATCAATACTTTGACCCAACTTGGTGTCATCTGCCAGCTTGCTAGTGATAGACTAAATCCCCTCATTCAGATCATCAGTAAAGATATTAAACAGAACTGAGCCCAACACTGATCCCTGGGGGACACCACAAGTGACTGGATGCCAACTGGATGCAGCACCGTTCACCACCACTCTGAGCCCAGCAATCAGCCAGTTCCTAACCCAGCCAAGAGTGCACCTGTCCAGGCCATAGCTGCCAGCTTTTCCAGGGAGATGGTGTCAAAGGCTTTGCTGAAGTTCAGGTAGACCCCATCCACAGCCTTCCCCTCATCCACTAGATGGGTCACCTGGTCATAAAAGGATATAAAAAAAAAAGGAGATTGTTACTCCCAGTTGTTTTATGCCACTGATATCTCAGAATTAAATGCTTTATACAGCTGGGCCACTGCTAGCAGACATAATGTGTATTCAGAAATTATAATATTTCTGAAGTTGCCACATGTATAAAATTTTTATCACCTTAAGTAGGCAAGTTCCAAGGCAATGATGCTGTCAGAGTGCCATGAGGGCCAGGCCACCAGGGATGACAGAGGGCCCATGGGACAGGCAGGGCACGACAGGACCTCACCAGCTGTGTCCAGAGGCAACTTCTATCCACATCCTGATTGTTTTCAAATATCTTTATTACTTAAATATTTGTGTCTAGTCATCTAGCTGTTTCAATCAAGTAGGTCTTCAAAGTTCTGCAAAGATTTGCAGTATTTTTAGGCAGACGGAGAAATTCTTACTATTTTTTTCGGTCTTCTATCTGAAAACTCTTTTCTCGCAAAGCACCACCACTTACAGTTGCTGAACTGCGAAACAAACTCAGTCTACTCAAGATCTTGTTCAAAAAGGGAGTGGTGTTAGTACCATAAATAAGCTTTGGTTTCTTTTTCATAATCTAAGCAAAACTTTTTACACACAAACCTACAGGAAATTTTTAGACTATTTTACAGGATAGTAGACTGTTCTTTTTCTGATAGCCTGCAAGAGCTGAACAAATTTTAAATTACAACGGTGAATGATAAGAAATATAGGGAAGTGCAGGGTGCTTCTGGTGCATGCAAGGATTTTAGCACTAAGTGTCACTGTTGCTTCATGTAAGGGAAGCAACTTGCTGTAGAATAGAAGCAGAATAAAATATTACGTGACCAAATATCAGCTGAGAAATCTTCACTGCATTGACATCAGAAGACAGGTATAACTAACAGTTCATTTCTTCATTATCATCTTATATTTCATGAAATTAGAAGTCATAAAACCAGTAATGTAAGAAGCCTGAAAGCTACTACAACTTACTCAATCTAGGAATTAAGCAGTAAAAGCCCCTCACTTTATGATAGTAAAGGTTTATTACATTGATATGGTTTGGAGCTGGCTCCCTGCCAAGTCTCCAAACCTTACCACAAGAAGTCCCCCCCACCCCAAACCAAGGGAAAAGAGGGGAAAAAAAACCAAAAGAACCGAAAATGAGAGAGAGACAAAGCAATATATATAAATATATTTACACTTATATTACAGTTATGTACAGTTGAAATATATATATCTATAATTTCACAGGGAAAAGGGAAAGGGGAAGGGAAGAACAAAAACCAAAATTATATATATATATATATATATATATATATATATATATATATATCCCGATCAGTAGCCCAAGGTCTATCAATTAAAAGAATTAGCAAAGAATATCTTACTACTCTCCTTGGGACAACGGAGAGTCACACTGGAGCGACTGCCGGCAGCCTCCGCCTCCCAAGGTCAACAAGGCCTTACCAGGCCTCACTCTCCAACCCGGCAGACTCAATAGCAGGGAACCCACACCTCCAAAGCAGCCGGAAGGAAAGAGGACAAAGGCCTTTCCTCCCGTCTTCTTATACCCCCGCTTACGTAAAAATCGTAGGGAATACCGGGTAAATCTGGGCACTTCCTTGATTACAAGCTGGTCACCAAGGAAGGCCCAGACCAAACTACCACATAGTAATAGATTGTGACATTTTTCAGTGTTATCTCCATGCATAAGACACAAAGATGGTAACCCAAGATTAGGACTATATTTAATTTTGAGCAACAAGAGAACACAGGAAATAAGTTATTATGTTGTATCTAGTTCTGATACCTCTAAGTGCATGTTCACCTGTACTGCAGGACTGACCTTTAGAAACTGGGTCTAAAGCTTCTGGCCACATTGCCAATGTTGAGAGATAGTAGTTATTTAACCAAAATAAGTAAGTTTAAAATAGAATTAGTTACATTGAGTTGTATAGAATTATAACACTGTATGATTTAGTATGTTCTTTGCTTAGCTTTGTTTCCTTAGCATCAGTAGCTTTGAAATGGTGTTTTAGGAATGCCATTGTTATAGGTAAATAAACCAAATCAAAATTTAGCAGCAAAATTTATTGTGAGATTTATATAAAGTGCAGATAAGCAAATCAGCGCGCTGGGTGGCCTGAGGAGACCCCTGCTCCCCACCGGCCCACAAGCCCAATAAAAACAAACAGCAACTTTTATACTTTTCCAACTCCCCTCCCATAGTCACTTGTTAGCTCTTGATTGGGCTTGGGTTCGCGGACTTCATTCTGGTTGGTTCTGTTGTAGGCCCATTTCAATTGCCAGGGACTTTTCCATCGATAGCTTTAATTAGCCCAATGTCCTTGGAGCTGAATATGGGAAGGTATCCAGATGATCCAGATGTTTCTCCTTGACTGTTCTTTATCATCTCCATCCTTGACCCTCTGATCCTCGTTCTCTTCTTCTTTTCTAATGAGTACACTTAAACAATATTTTTAGAAAAGCAGGATATGGTATACGTGCTCAGTAAAACAAGATACTTTATCTTTGCTAACTAGGTAGGGAACTGCCATTTGCAGGACAGTCAACTTATGATCAGTTAACCATTCTGCAGCTTACAATTCCCTAGTCCCAACCAAGCATTAGCTATAATATACAGAAAATACAATATATATATATATTTTGACGAGTAAATTTTACTATTGCTTACTTATTACACCATTAAGAAACAGATGGAGGGAAGTAGCAGAATTTCTACCCTAGGTTTAGGAACAGCATAAAAAATCTTTTGTAAAATCCTATTCATTTCACTATTGTGCTGATTTTGTCTGGGAGAGACTTAAGTTTCTTCATAGTAGCTTGTATAGACTGGCTGTGTTTTGGACTGGTGACTAAAACAGCACATGGATGTTTTGTTTACTGCTGAGCAGGGCTTGCACTGAGCCAAGGCCTTTTCTGCCTTTTACCCTACCCCAACTGTGAGCAGGCTGGGAGTGCACAAGGAGTTGGGAGGGGACACAGCCAGGACAGCTGACCCTAGCTGACCAAAGGGATACCCCAGACCATGTGGCATCATGCTGAGCAATAAAACTGGGGGAAAATGAAGGAAGAAGGAGGGACATTTGAAGTGATGGCATTTTTCTTCCCAAGTCACTGTTATGAGTGATGAGGCCCTGCTTTCCTGGGGGAGGCTGAACAACTGCCTGCCCATGGGGAGGGGTGAATGAATTCCTTGTTTTGCTTTGCTTGCACATTTACCCATTAAACTGTTTTTATCTCAACCCAGAAGTTTTCTCACCATTACCCGTCTAATTCTCTCCCCCATCCCACGAGAGGCAATGAGTGAGTGGACACGTGGGATTGAGCTGCTGGCTGGGGTTGAACCATGACGGTGCCCTTAGTCTACATGATTATGAAGGTTCCTCAGTTCTCTGTTCCTGAAGACCTCAAAAGTTAAACCACTATGGAACAGTAAGGTGTTGCTGGTGGACAGTAGATCTCCTCAGCTAAAAGACTAGATTTTGTTAACCCACCTGCTGAATCATGCTGGCTTCTGCTTAGGCAGAGTGCTTGGGGTGGAGAAAGTACCCTTCCTCCGAACTGTTCTTGCCACAGAGAAGGACAAATTTTAGCTGGCAACAAGGCAACAAGAGAGAGAGAGAATCCACTGTGCTGCACTGGATGAGCGTCGATATGGAACTTCAGGCATAGGACTGAGGAAAAAGAAAAGGGAGGAAAGAGAAAAAGAGAAGGCAGGAGAGAGAAAAAAAGTGAGAGCAGATATCTTCCTTCAACCTCTGATTTCAAATACATCTCTGCAACGTTTTCCTCATTTTGCCTAGTTGTCCTGACTCTGGAATGAAAACTGAGGTGAGCCTCTTTCTTGGGCAAGTAGAGGGGGTGCAGGCTGAAAGGCATTGCTGTCTCTTGTGTTGTGTGCTGACTGAAATGATCAACCCAATGGGATTTGCTCACAGCAAAATGGAAAATGAAAAATCTGAAGCCAATAGGATTTGATCAGAAGAGAGGCATGTAAGACTGTGAAGGCAATTTTTCATTCAATTCCTGCAGATGATGGATGGCAGGAGGTGTATTTCATCCTACTGGCAAAACAGAAGAGCTAAATTCTTATCTGTAAATATGAAACAACCCGGTGGTTTATATTTATAAGTAGAAAGAAGCTCTTCCAGATTTATGGAAGGAGAGTAGGATTCATCTCCAATGTGAAGCTGCAAATGCTGTGTATGGTTATTTGCGGTGCACATGCATGAAACTGGTGGGCAGTTCTAGGAAGGGACGGAGACCCAGTTGTGAATTACCTGGGAAGATGACACCTACATGAGTGCATGTCATTACTATGATCATGCCTGGAAATTATTCTTTGGAGTCTTGGAAATGTGGAAGTACATTTGGGCATGTGAACTTTTTCCATGCTTTTACACAGTAGAAGCAGGGGTTACCTGAGCAATGTCTTAAGAACAGGCTGATTATGTTCAGCTTTTCACCCAGCGCTGCAGCTGGAGGAAAGGATGATAGACAAGTTTCAGCTAGCTTCATTTACCAGCATTTTGATTTCTACAACCTTTAGAAAGAGTACTAAGCTTGGTACTTCAAAAGCATTATTTCAACAAAGCAAATTTTCCTTTATTGAGTTATTTTTTCCTAATACTGAAAGATTGATCATTAATAAGGTTTATTTAGGCCTATGGTGAATACATCTGATATACTAAGACTCATAACCACAGGTTATCACACTTAGGTCAGTTACATACTTTCTCACAGGAAACATTAGAGAAGGCAAGGGTCTTTATAAAACTTCACCTGAAAGTCCACAGAAACCTTTAAACTCCTTGAACCTTTGTTCAGCAAACAACAACAAAAATATTTTATTTCTTCATTTCCTCCTCTTCACCCTCACCTCATCAAGTATCACTATCTGATATTTTGTAATATTAAAAATTCATATGAAATTTCACACTGACTTTGCTTCACAATAACTTACAATATCAAATTTTCGTATTGCAAAGAGCAAAATGTTAATTACTGAGGACCAGAAGTATATTCCTCCTTTCTGTGGGATAGGCAGAATCAGCAAGTCATGTGTTCCTGCTCCTGATAGACCAGGGGGCAATTCATCCAGAATGGCAGAACTCCGATTCATAATTCAACAGCATTCATGTTCCATGTCGCATATATTGTAATAATGCAAGGAGACACCCAAGAGGTATAATTAGAGCACTATTGAACACCTATTTAATGGAGACCTCTATTTAGTTTACAAGTCTGTCCATAATATTAGGAAATTTAAAAAGAAAGTATAAAAGAGACTGAAAGAATTCATAAATCTTTTCTTCTGATGCAAAAGGCTCAAGCAGAACTAGGAAAAAACATTTGGAAAATTGTTGTGCAGGGCCAGGTCTTACAGTAAGCCCAGAGATGAAACAGAATCTGAAGGGACTAATGTCTTATGGCCCTTATCCTGAAAACAATAGAGATTCAAAATCTCAGTCTGTGCAGCGTGGGAGGTTTATATTTCCTTATGTTTTTGAGGACTGGGTGGACAAGTTGGGGAGAAGATTTTAGAAGTCATGAATTATTTATGATGAATTATATCATAAAATTCCTAAAAATACTGTTCTCCTGAAAAAAAAAAAGTGGTTTTTTTGGAGGATGGGAGGAGTCACTTTAAAGGATAAGTTCCCCAATACAAGGCTGCAGCTGAAAGTATAAAAGAATATTCCAGCACAGAGGAGAGGTAAGACTTTCTCTGAAATCATAGGGCTTACACCTAGTAACAGAGTACAGTTTTAGAAACAGCACAAATGAGAAGTGAAACATCATGAAATCTGTGAGGACATAATCTAGAACTTGACTTCTCCTTCAAAGGATATTAAGAAATATAAAAAGCCTACCTAATTTTAACTGACTTGCATGCTTATTTGAAAATGGCAGTCAGGATCCTGCTGCTTTTGGTTTGTTTTTTGTTGGCTGCTGTTCTGTTGCGTTCCCACTAAATAGAGTATTTATGTATTATAAAACCATATCCTGCCAGTATAGTGAGATAGCAGCAGCAGTTCACGTTATGAAAAAAATACCTTTAGAAAAGCATTTCCCCAAATACCTTTGCAAAAATAAAAGTATTGGATTTTGCACTGTAATAAGAGTTTAAACAATCTGTCTCTGTTTGTTGTGATTTAACCCCCTGGCCAGCAGCCAAGCCCCATGCAGCCTGTCACTCATTCCATCACCAGCGGGACCAGAGAGAGAATCAAAAGGGTAAAAGCTGTAAAACTTGTAGGTTGAGGTACAGATGATTTAATAGGGAAAGCAAAAGCCATGCACAAAAGCAAAACAAAGCAAGTAATTAATTCACTGCTTCCCATGTTCAGCCATCTCCAGGAGACCAGGGCCCCATCACAGGGGATGGTGACTTGGGAAGACAAACAGTATCGCTCCAAATGTACCGTCCTTGCTTCTTCTTCCCCCCAGTTTATATACTGAGCATCATGTCATATGGTCTAGAATATCCCTTTGATCGCTTGGGGTCACCTGTCCTGTCTGTGTCTCCTCCCATGCACCCCCAGCCTCCTCACCAGCATGGCTGTATGAGAAGCAGAAGAGGCCTTGGCTGTGTGCAAGCACTGCTCAGCAATAACAAGAACATATCTATTTTGTCAACCTTGCGTTCAGCACAAATTCAAAACATAGCCCCATACTAGTCACTGTGAATGTAATGGTTTTGAGTCTAGGCCTTCCTTCCTGGTAAGCAAGGAGGAAACCAAGGAAGTATTCCACCCTATTCCTTTGCATAAAGAGACATATAAATATGAGGGGAGGAGAGATTGAGTCTCTCTTTTCTTCCGGTGATGTTTGGAGACAGGGGGCTGAGGCCTGGTTGGGCCTACGGAGCCTGTTGTTTCTATCAATCCAGGAGGCGGAGGGTGGCGACGGTGCTTGGCACGATCCTGCTTTCTCAAGGAGAGTAGTAAGATTTTCTTTTGCTAGTTCTTTATCGATTGTGCATACCCGTTTCAGGTTTTCTTTTGTGTTTTTGTCCCTTTTCCCTTTTTCTTTCCCTTTTGGAGGGGGAATTTGGGGTTCTGTTTTTATATGTACATAGTATTCTCACTGTATACAACTGTGATATATGTAAAATATATATTTTTGCTATAGCTCTGCTATTTCTTTTTTTTTTTTTCTCTTTGGGAAGTAGGCTTTTCGCTGGGTCTCAGGGACTTGGCAGGAAGCCAGGTCCAAACCAACACAGTGAAGAAAATTAACTCTAGCTCTGTCAAAACCAGCACAATGTTGAAATGAAAGGCTTTGCTGCTTATCTATACCTTTAAAGATGTAGCCTTCATTAGAACCATTGTTCTGTCTAATTTATTATGTTATCTCATGGCTGAATACGGCAGGTCATCTCAACTTCAGGGCACTGCAAGAGGAAAAGGAAAGTTGTTACTACTCTGCTGAATACTTGGGTAGTATATACTGCACAATTATCTGTTTGCTGGGGTAAGTTGTCTTTTCTGGTTTTTCTGCAGATATAATCATCTGATGTTCAAATGCCACCTTGAAGTTCTACTTAGTTAGAAGGGAAGAAAAAAGTATAAATATGACACATAATTTCAATTTGTTTAAATAGTTTACACTCTGCTTCCACAATGACCTGCCTGTATGTTGACAACATGCAGTGTGAATACTTGGAAGTGCTTAGCAGTTAGGGTCTCTTGTATGGCTGTAATCTTAACTGTTTATCTCTCATAACAACAAGGGATTTAATGAAGTTGGACATTTTCATTGATATTTCACCCAACATAACGTCTGTTCCCCAAGGTAGAAGGCAACCTTTCAAGAACCCCTTCTGTTTTATGCAAGGTATCAATCCCTTATCCGGAAGAGCTTGGCAGTAACAGGCTTTTTGTTTGGTTGAGATGGTGACCTACTCAGCAGTGAAAAAACTCTCAAACTGGTAAACATGAAATATGGTCTACCTCAAGATGGCAGTATTTGATTTGGAAGAATAAATCCTGGAGAGAAATGCAACTTGGATCCTGTTTTATTATTCATCGTACCACAGCACCTAAGTGACAGGCTGTCAATAATTAAAGGTAGGGTAGGAGAAGAGAGGGCACATGTTTCACAGTTTTCTGACCTGCCATAATTTTTCCTTCTCTCTCAGCATGAAGATTCTCTAGCGACTGTATTATAATAAGCTATTTTTAGGCATTACAACATTGGCATTCCAGCCTCCAACAATCCTTTCCTAGGAAATCCTTCATTTCAGGTTTTTTGGCTATTTAATAATTTGCCAGTTAAGATTTGTCCTTTCATAAAGTGACAATGCTAAAAATGTCAGCACTGTAGTGTTTCTATTTCACATTTTTTGTATTTGAGCATACATGGAATTTACAGTACTAAAAATAATTTTGTATTCAGATATTTAAAGATTAGCTATGAAGTACCATGTTTCAGTTAAAACTTCATGCAACTACAAAGGGGCTACCAGCTTAGGAGAAAATGAAGTAGATAACTTACTAATTATTCTCTCTAGATTTCTTTCAGTAATTAATAGAATATTGGACTTGCCTTGTAGCAAATTTCTTCTTTGCGGGAGCATTATGTGAACATGATGTGTAAATTACCAAACAAACCAGCCTAAATCAAAATAAAAGTTATCTTAAACAGAAATCTTGGGCTAGTCTTAATTTCAGCATATCTGTGGAAGTCATGCTTGTATTATGCATGTGTGCTTTTTTCACCATTCCAAATAATTAATTTCACAGGGTTATATGGGTGTAAGAAGCTCTTTCTTTCCTTTGATTAAAGATTGCACAATGCTCATGAGGTCAATGCAAGTCATAAGCGGACATCATAACTACAATGCTCTTGGCTGCTAACAGAGTTGAGAAATTAGTTTCTGTTAACATGGACACTTTTTAGTATTTACGATAGTTGCTTCCAAAGTACAATTGTGATTCTCAAACTGGGTTATGGGGCTTGTGAGATCAGAAGAAAGGTAACTAGTGGGGTTCCACAGGGCTCCATTTTAGGCTTGGTGCTCTTCAACATCTTCATAAATTATTTGTATACAGGACTCAAAAGTACAGTAAGTTTGCAGCTGACACAAAACTCAGAGGAGCTGCTGACTCCCTCAAAGGCAGGGAGGCCTTGCAGAGAGACCTTGACAAATTACACGACCAACCATATGAAGTTCAACAAGGAAAAGTATCAGATTCTGCACCTGGGATGGGGCAACCTGGATGTACAGACAGACTGGAGAATGAGATGCTGGACCTGGGGTCCTGGTCGATGCCAAGTTGAATATGAATCAGCAGTGCCCTGGCAGCCAGGAGGGCCAACCGTGTCTTGGGAGGCATCAGGAAAAGCGTCACCAGCTGGTCAAGGGAGGTGATTGTCCCACTCTGCTCTGCACCTTGAATATTGTGGCAGTTTTGGGCACCACAAAGATATTAAGCTATTAGAGTGTCCAAAGGAGGGCAAGAAATAGGGTGAAGGGCCTTGAGGGGAAGCCATGTGAGGAGCAGCTGAGGTCACTTGGTCTGTTCAGCCAACTCTCTTCAGGAGAAGAGGAGACTGAGGGGAGACCTCATTGCAGTCTTCAGATTCCTCGTGAGGGGAAGGGAAGGGGCAAGCACTGATCTCTTCTCTGTGGTGACCAGTGACAGGACTTGAGGGAATGACATTAAGCTGAGTCATGGAGGTTTAGGTCAGATATTAGAAAAAAAGTTCTTCATCCAGAGGGTGGTTGGGCACTGGAACAGGCTCCCCAGTCCCCTGGGCAACAGCACCAAGCCTGTCTGAGTTGAAGAAGCATTTGGGCAATACTCTCAGGTACATGGTGTGCTTCTTGGGGCTGTCCTGTGCAGGGCCAGGATTTGGACTTTGATGGTCCATGTGGGTCCTTTCCAACTCAGAATACTCTGTAATTCTGTGATTCTGTCAAAACTGGGGCATCCAATCAATAATGGTTTCATAAATTGTCTCTTCAACATAACCAGAGATAAAGTCTTGTGCTTATAAATGCTGTTCTGTAGACCCTGAGACTGGTTGGGTATCTTTATGGCAGATTTTGGTAACCTAGCAGATGTGCTTCTAGTCCCTTAAAAATGAAAAGCTAAGCATATGACCTTTTATTTCTTCTAAAAGATGTGACATCTTGTGTTCTTTGTTTATTATCTATGCAGAAAGTTTGCTTTCCATCCTGACCTTATTTATGGTACTTTTAAGATCACAGACTGTTTTCATCCACTTGATGTACTAGCCCATGCTGAACACATCCCTGTTGTCACACTCAAACACTGTGTGTCAGGAAAGGGGGTAATAGCTTTTTAGAACTCTTGCAGCTGAAAGTGAATATGAAATGTTACCAAATCTGTATCAGTCAAGTTTTGGTCACATTAGAGGAAGAATTCACCTTGAAAGAGGCTTGTGAGCATTTAGACCCAGCAGCTGCCTACTACCAAGGCATAGCAGGTAACAGTGAAGATCAGCTTCTCTGTCCCGCATGCTGTCAAGGAACTGTTCAAGTGACAGGTACCCACCTACAACTGGACTGAGCAAAGGAAACCTTTGACCATTCTGCAGCAATGTTCAAGTTTTGTACCTGAATATGTGACACCAGAACTGTCACCCAATACTCCAGAAACTGGACAACTTTTCTTTCACAATTTTTGTTTTGTGTTTCTTTGTGCTTAGGCTAAAGGGGTCACAATCATTGTAAAGACAGAAAGAAAAAGAAAGGAGAATGGCAGGTATGCAATATATGGCAAGTCTTTGTTGCATAGAAACATGACATTTTAAGTAGTTCCTGATTTTAACTTGGGTCAGTATTTCTAATCAAGGCTTGTCTGCAGATTTCACCTCATTTAAGTCTGTGTTGGAGAGTGGTCTTGGACAGGATTTATAATAAAACCAATCACAGTAATTTAAAAATGTTAGAAGAGATAGGAGGAATTTTTAAAAATTGTGAGGTATTTTGGGGGATGGCTCCCAAACGGGATGCATACCTGTACAACTAAGTATAAAAAAAATCCCAAACCAACCACATCACACCATGCCATTGCCTTTACCCCCATATACCTCTAAGGAAGAGGAGCAGGAAAATTACATTGTAGGAAAATTAGATCGCAGGCAGGCACAGACAGAGAATACAGTCTGACTAGGTATAGCATGTCTAAGTATAGGAGTAGATGTGAAAACCTTCTGAGAACAACACCTGCCAAGATAAGATTCCCTGTGTTTTATTTGATAGAAGTAACTGGGGCAAGTTAAAGAGGATTTTTTCTTGATAAACCCCAAGACAGCAAGTAAAATAGTCCATGATAACTTTCCATTAATACAGATGTTTGAATAATCACTTAGAAGCAAAATTAGTAAGAAATCTTTATCATAAATTTATAAATTAATTACATAATTCATGTTATATTTTCTTCCTTTCATGTCTGGGCTCTTCTGACCTGCCCAAAAATGTTTGTTTCAAGCAGGCAAACAGCAGAATGGCTGAAAATAGGTGACTTCCATTGCTGTATTACTTTGCCTAGTTAGAATCTTTCTATTAAGCTGATAGTATAAACTTAAAACCTTGGCAGATGTATATATATAAAATATATAATCAAGAATGGATAAAATATTTTTAAAAGGTGGTCTTTGTGTTTGTAGCAACATTTTTAGCCAGCGCCAACTCCCTTCAGTCTCTGTCTTTGAAAAGAAATTGGGGTCTTTGCCAGAATTCATGGTAACTACCGCTGGCAAAAACCTTCAGGCGAACTTGCCCTTTATCTGGAGGTAGCAGCTGCAGCACCATATTTCAGAGAAAATGTATCTCTCAAAAACCTCTCAAAATTTCACCACCTTGCTCTCATAAGAGGAGCTATATTAAACATTTGTAGTTGTGCAAAATGCATATCCCTAAAAGGAAAGGAATATCTAACAGGCAATACAAAAAGTCTAAGAAGATGAGAGGCACTCTGACAGGTTATATGAACGCTGCTGTTAGGATGGTTTCTGTTTCTGCATTTTGCACATTTTAGTAAGAGGGGACATATTCCTAAGGAGCTGACCCATACTGAATGAAATGCACCTCTCTTCCATGTCCCTGTGGTAGGGAAATGCACATGATATTATTATAAGATCAACCAGCCTAGCAAAAAATAAAGAAACACATCTCTGTGTGCACAAACCTGTTTGGGTTCCATGATGCCCCATGGCTGAGGGATGGTGGGGAACAAAGCTCGTTCAATTAAAAAGCACAAAAAATAAGCTTTGTACATGTCATGCAAATTTTAACCTTTCCTACCACTGTGTTTCCAGAGACAGGTAGAGATTGTTTCAAAGCATGATTGCTGTGCCTTATCATGAAACTGTCCCACTTGCTGTTTGCAATACTGCGCTTGCATTGTTGAATGTTGCATAGATGGACCTGACTCACCAGTTTTTATCCATGTGCAAAGCCCAGCATAGCTCTGTGGGACTTTAGGTTGAAAGGTCAAATCCTGAATTAGGTACTGCAACAATTCTCCTGCACTAGAAGTTTAAATGCAGGGTCTTGCTGCAAAAGTTCATCATCTGTGTAGGAACCAACACAGACAGCTGTGGACAGCCTTTGCCTCCTGCTCTCAATGGAAGACTTACAGAATTGGCTGCTGGTTCACCTTCTCTAGGCATTTGTCTAACAATATCTGGAGGTGGGCTTGGAGTGAAAAGATCCTGTTATGCAGCCCCTGGCCTGAGCTGTTGACTGGCTGTGCCTGGTAAGTGGGATCTCAGGCTGTGAGAAAGCCAGTAACGCTGCTTTCAAGGAACCGAACAGAGTCAGGGGCCTCTCTCCAAATTGTGCATAAACATGCTGTAAAAGATGTGCTCTTTTTGCTACTTAGGCTCAACTTCTCTGCCAGAGACTTAATGTGCAGTTTGTCTACTCATGTTTAAATATACAAGAGCTACAAAGCTAGGGTTAAAAAAAACAATTGTGAGACTTCCTGTAGACCAAAGGAACAATGAGATAGAAATAAGGAAGCATTTGAAGAATTTTGCTCCAAGTATTAAACCAGGAAAAGTTTAGCTTACTTGATACAGGTTTCTTCAGAGGAAAAAAATACACAAAATAAGTGTCTGAAAATGCTACATAGAAAATGTGACTCTTGCTCTAACTGTTCAGGGTGTTGCAGACACCTTGAAAAGTTTTTTAGGGGCTTTAATGGAGTCTTGAAAACTGGTGCCCATTCTAGATCTTCATCAGTTGAGGGAAACATTTAACCTTGAATGTCTAACTCAGATTTTGAAAGTGTGTCATGAACGTATGAACCCAGACCACCAAAATACCTAAGGTAAGAAGCAAAACTCTTCTTTCACTGTATGGATGTATCCAGTATTTTTGTCCATATAAATGAAAATGTAGTCTTTTGCCCACCTGAACCCTGCCGGGCAGTGTCTGCTTTTTTCTTTGGCAAAGTGTACCTCTAATACTCTTGCAATCCATAGGGTACAGTATATTCCTCTTCTATCTGAAAGTGTGTTGCAGAAAACTGTCTAGCCTGCAGGCAAATATAATTCAGAGGATTCTGAGAGAGGTGGTTCCATTTTGCAATATAAGCAAAAGACAATGTGGCATGGCTATGGGGTTGTAGAAAGTGTCATACCATTACAGGAAATCAGTAGCAAAATTACTTCATGACAGTTTTTGCAAGACTAGAGCATATGCTACTTAATTTTGCAGAATGACAGAGTAATACTTCTGAAATTTAATATTTACTCACCTTCTTCTCAGAAACATACCAACCACCTTGTTGCAAAGGGGAATTATTTGGAAGTAATTGCACAAATTGCTTGTCACATACAATATTCCTTTACTGCTTGAGAAGTACTCTCTCAGCTGCAGTTAATTTAGACAGTAGTGCTTAATATTCGTTCATTAAAAATCTGTATTTCCTGTGAGTTTTCCCTTGTCTTATTTTGCACTTTGTATGCTGGCATAAATTTGAGTTGGTTATGATTGTGTTTCCTGGTAAATTTTCAGAATGAAGTTCTTTGCTCAAGTAAATGCTTTGGTCATAATCTGTTTAACATTAGTTAAAGTCACTTTTCAGTATTATTAATATATAATTAAAGTTGGCCTATGACGCCTTATGCTTCACCAGAATGTTCTGTGACAATTCTTTGAAAGGAAAACATACTATTTTAACAGACACCTTAGGTGTATCAAGACATTTTCTGTGCGGGGACTGGTAATAAATGTTGGAAATTATCTGTATGAAATCAATTATCAATTGCATTAAGTGTAGTTTTGTTGAATGAGGTACAAATGATGGAGGGACTAGTAGGAACGGCTTGGTGAAGTTGAGGTTTTGATAAGAAGAGAAACATAACGTAGAGTTAGGATCAATGGAAATATGCACTTAGCCTGTGTCATTTTACTGTTTTCTGCATTGCCTTTTGAGTGTTTAGATACTTATTGATATAGGATTGTCAGTAACACGGTGGCCTACATGGTGCAGTATGGGTTGGGGGGTGATCACTGAGTAAGTTCTACTCCCATTGTAACCTGTACTGGTGAAAAGTCAATTAGTCCTACCTGCAGCTCTTCAAGTCCTCAGATGCAGTAGTAGGGCCTGCACAAAGCAATCCTATGTTTCCCCCTTAAGGCATGTGGAGTTCACATTCAAAACATTTTTTTCTAAGAGGAGTAGTATTTTCTCTGAAGTTATTTTAATATAATTAAAATCAGAGGCTGCAGATTAAAGCTTTTATCTAGATGTGAGAGAACAGTGAAATACCATTACTTCAGTTTGCTCTTGCCCATTTAAGCTGGTGCATCACTTACAGGCACACCCCTCCAGGAAGCCAGGAAGCCATGAACCTCCTATTTCTTATCAATGAGAGCATTTTAATGTTTCTTCCCAAATCAGACATTCCAATCTGGTGTTTGCTGATCATTTGACTTGCCTGTTCCTAAGATGACACACTTTTCATATTTAATGATAAAGAATTTTCATACACATCAATGGGGTACATTATGGAACAAATAGATGAACTGGAAAAGGAATTCCTCAGTAAGAGTTACCTAATACTTATCTTTGGGAGTTAACTGAAAAGATAAGCCTCTCCTTCTCTTTCGTGTACTCCATAGTTCTCAAACAGATTTGCTTAAGGAAAAGCCTTGATGTTGGCATTGGCATTCACAGCCACAAGTGAGAGAAGGACAGAGGGCTTTTCTATTTTCTTGGAAAGGAAGTCTTAGCCAACACTGAAATAGTAATGGCTTCAAAAGCACAGGGAAGAAGAAAAAAGAATAATATGAGCCTTTTCCCAGTTTACTGAGGGAGCTATACATAGCAAGTGTGACTCTTACAGGACAAGGTGACTTCTAATGATTAATGAATTCAGATTCACGTTACCATGAAGAGAGAAAAAACCTGTTATCTATATGCACAGAAGGGAAATATGAGGCACAGACAGGATAAGACAGCCTATAGTCACATCGAAAAGCTGTGTCAGAATAAGAAATAGGAATACAAAACTTGCCAGTCATTTCCTATGATCTACTTACCTCATTGCCCCCATAATGGAGGCTGGGAATTAATTTAGTTCCACATCTTAATAGTAGAACCTCACATGGGAGAAGAGAGGTGAACTGTTCAGGACTGTCGTGCTTCCCTGAATAACACTATCTCTGAGACAAATCCTAGAAAATGTGTGTCTTAAAATGTCTGAAATGATTCAACTTCATTAGGATTAAATGTTCTGAAGACTTCATGATGCAAAGTGTGTGAAATAATTTGGAGATGAAAAGAGAACAGTTTCCAGTTTGAAGAGATTTATTTTGAGACTTCAGACAATTTTATATTACTTTTTGTCACACAACTTGTGATCTATCAGCATGAAAGGCTTCAGACTATAAAAAAATTGAGCCTTAATTAGT
This sequence comes from Neopelma chrysocephalum, assembly GCF_003984885.1. Taxonomy (NCBI): domain Eukaryota; kingdom Metazoa; phylum Chordata; class Aves; order Passeriformes; family Pipridae; genus Neopelma; species Neopelma chrysocephalum. The sequence goes on from NW_020925676.1 coordinate 673,688, forward strand.
ATGTAGATGGAAAATTATAAACCCATCCTCCCTTCTCATCTGCACTGCATTCAATTTGACAGCATTTTAAAGTCATTGCTAGAATTTTTAATTTTATTTTTTTTTTACTTTTACAGTGTTATATCAGTATTTCCCAGCTTTTTATTCACAAGTAATATATTACTCACAAGATCTGAAAATAGCACTTGTGAACAAACGAATCATCTATCCTTTCAGCCCACACTGGCTGGAAGTGCAGTTACTGTGTTGCCATTATCATGTTTCATGCTCCACAGCTTCCTAAGGGTCAAGTAAAAGGTGAAGGCAATTTATTCATAGAAGTAAAACTACTTGAAAAAATAGCTCTAGTCTGGACTTGGGGACAGTAATTTTGGGGGGTTGACTTTGGCTGGCTGCTAGATGACCACCCAGCTGCTCCCTTACTTCCCTCCTCAACTTAACAGGGGAGAAAATAAGATGGCAAAGCTCATAAAACAAGATTAAAGACAAGGACATCATTCACCAGTGACCATCATGGGCAAAACTGACAGCACCAGCACCTGGCCATGAACATCTAGTGCAACAGTGGACTGCTTAACGGAGAACCTTTTTGTTTCTCTGTTAGAAGTTAGGGGCTGCTCTGTACATTTTGTGGAAATAACACATGTAACTATTTTAAATATCCATTTAGAATAGAATAGGGTAGAATAGAGTGGAACAGAACATAAAAAAAATAGAATAGCTACTTCAGTTGGAAGACACGTACAGCCAATCCAAATGCCGAACAACTTCAGGGATAATCAAAAGGTAGAGCATGTTATGAAGGGTGATGCCTGCTGAGCTGGTGCTACAAAAAAAATCCAGAAGCCGTTAGCTGGGGTGAGATAAGAAAGGGTTTAATTATGCCAAGGCAATAGATGTTACGACGCGCGCGCGCGCCGGGCTGTGCCCGGGATGTTACATTTATAACAATATTTGGCCAATCCTAAGTGTGTCCACCCTATAACTTTTGGCCTGGTCCACCCCCTGGCCCGCCTCTCGAAATTGGGTCTGGGGTGCTTTTTGGGACCCCCTCTTCATCATCTTCCTCATCTTCAGCGTACAGAGAGCAGGGTGACCCAGTTCTTTGACTCTGTCCCGCGGTTTAGGCCAAGATACAAGCGTTCTCCAAACAAGACAGGGTTGCCTTGACAAGAGACTAAATATTTTCTACTAGATATTGGGATAGGGTGATATAGGGAGTATGGAATGGGGTGAAAGGATTAAAGAATGTATAAACTAAGGGATACTACGGGGAGGAGGAAGAAAGGGTTTCTAAAATCTACTTCTATTACTTATAAAACTTATAGGGCTTACAAAATTAGAAAAATAAAAAAAAGATTAGGGGCTTAAGGCATCAAGGGCACTGAGTGAATGCCTGTTAAACACTGGCAGGCTTGGGACATTGACCTCCTCTCAAGGAAGCCTGTTCCAGGGTTTGAACATCCTCTCGGTAAAGAATTGCTTCCTAATGTCAACTCTTAATGTCTCTTAGTGCAGCTTTGAGCTGTTTCCAGACATCCTGCCACTGGATCCCAGGGAGAAGAGATCAGAATCTCCCTCTCCACTTCCCTTCCTCAGGAAGCTGCAAAGAGCAATGAGGTCACCCTTCAGCCTCCTTTTCTCCAAGCCAGACAAACCAGAGGCCTCAGCTGCCCCTCACAGGACATGCCTTCCAGCACCTCTACCAGCTTGGTTGCCCTCCTCTGGATACATTCAAGAACTTTCACATCCTTCGTAAATAGTGGGGCCCAGAACTGCTCTCTGTGCTCCAGGTGAGGCCCCACCAACACGAAATACAGTGATATTATCCCCTTCTGTTGACCATCTGGCTGTGCTGTGGTTGATGCTCCCGAGGATGGGGTTTGACCTCCTGCTGACTGGTGTGGAGTCTGCTGCCCACCAGCACCCTGGATCCGCTTCTGCAGGATCTGTATGTACCCTTTTATGAATATTTCTCCAGTGTCTTTACTACTTCCAGCCTTCAAGGCAGAGAGACAATCTGCATATCAAACAAGTTATAGATGAGTATCTTACTGTTTTGCAGTCCTCACAGCTACTTGCTCTGGTGGTAAGCTTTTCTTTTAAGCAATTTCTGTAGCTATAGAGCTGACGATTCATTCAGAATCTGCTGTATCTTGACAGCTGGGCATGTTCAATTGGGAGGCTTATTCATAAAAAAGATGGTAACCTCTTTGCTCTGCCTGGGGCTGCTCTGTGTCTGGAGGGAAGAGGTCATACCCTCCGTGAGGGTCTCTGCAGCATGGGGTGTGAAGGAGAAGATGATGACAGCCTACAGGGCAAGGCCAGGTAAAGAGAGGTGACAGAGGACAGACTAAAACACCAACTTTCCATACAGATTTGGAGGAGATCAGAGTCCTGAAAGTCCATGGCAAGCCAGGAGGCCAGTAAAAGTTTTTCATCTGAAGATGAGCCTAAATTAGAGGAATGCCTTGCTAGGACAGTGAAGAAAGCAAGGAAGGATTCCTGTATGACTCCTTTAGTTTCAGTCTGTCTCCACTTCCTCTGTGTTTTCCAAAAACTTTGCTCTATACAAGCTTGTGTTCAAATGAAAGCCAATCTTAGATGTTCAAAGCCAGTTTGTGGTACAGGTGGAACCACTTCAAAATTCTCATCAAACTATTTTCTTTGTACTTTTCTAGGTTATATATTAGCTGCTTCTGTCATCTTGATGATGTCACAGTGCTTTCAAAAAAGGCAATCGTTCTTTGGTTAAAATGTATTTATCATTTGTAGTCTATTTCCTGAGTATTTTGTAAAGCACTTTAAAGGGACTCATTACTGGGGATAGGGATATCATTAGTGAACATATCAGCTCAACATAACTGAATAGGATGCTCTCATTTTATTTATAGCTTCCCAGATGATAGAAATTAACACCATAGACCAGGGGCTAATATCAAATTATTTTCTGCTATACACACTAACTCACAGTGAATTACCCAACCCACCTCACAACTATCACATTAAGCCTTCTCATTGTATTACAGCTCTTGAAAAGGGCTCTCTCTAGATATCCAGAGAAATGTGGAAGAAGAGTGAGAACTCAAAACATGAATCCCACTCCAAATCCAGACCTCACTGACCATAGGTGCTTGGTAAGTCTGTTGCAGACCAGTGCATTCAGCACAGTATTTCTTCTTTTTTTCCCTCTTGTGAGTTGTCACTACAATTAGCTTTATAGTTTACAGTACTTTCTTCCTTGCTGATGTGAACCAGCTGTGATGCTTGTGTCAGCTACTCTTTGTTCCTCCTGCTGTGCAAACTATTTTTTGCTGGCAGGTCACAGCGACTCCAGGAACGTATGACACTGGAGACTGGGGGATCAAAAAGGAGTGCTAAATGCGCCCCAAACTTTGCAGCTGCAGAGGGTTCCTAGGCAAGATGTGTTTGAATGGGTCTGCACATCAAGGTCTGGCTCTGGCTATGAAAGAAAGGTACAACATATTGCTTTTTTAGTTTTCTTTATCAGATTGGAAATACTAAATCTAAAGCACAGATCTGGGAATTGGTTTCCTGTCAGTACATAAGTTTGATACAACCACCAGAAATACAAGTGCCTCACATGGGATGCAAACATTTAGTCAGGGAAGTGATTTCAGCTGAAGAACCTTTCATCATTTAATTAACTGGTTATCATTAAAGCTTATCAGTGGAGATTTGGCTTCCACTGAGCTACTGAGAAAAATATCAAAATCCTGGGCCAAAGCTTGGTTCCTGAGAAATCTGTGTGCCCTGTTCAGTGACCTCACATATTTGACGTGATTTTAGGGTCTACCAGAAGGAATTTTTAATCCAAATGAATGTTTTTGTAGCCTGCACTATTAGTAGGACATACATAAAGAAATTATTAAATATCATTGACAGATATAATGTACTAAGCAACTGAAGTATAAGATGATAGTATATAAAGTGTCCACAAAAATCCAGGTCTCCAGTAATCAATACATTGTCAACCTGTAGGACAAATGGGTTTTTCTTACAGAACTACAGGTCTCATCTTCCAATGAAATTATTTTGATTGGAATTGTTTGCTTCTTGGACTCTTCCTTTGCATTCTTCAGTCATACTGTCTTACCTCTCAAGGCTGCCAATCCCAGGACCAAGAGCAATCTATATTTAACTGCCTTTTCCATTCTTAAGGAGTATTACTGTTGTGATTATCTCAAATTAAATCTGTTACCGTTTTTCTTAAAACAAAAAGTATATGGGATTGATCTATCTGTCCATAATATCATTCTTTACAGCTATATTCTCCAGCAGTGTTCCAAATACAAAGCAGGAACTTCTACATTTTCTAGACTGCCATTTGCAGTTTCATTGTTTCTAGTGGCCATTGATGTGCCTGTAATTTTCCACATGCAACCTGTGCTTACATTTTAAGTGTATATTCACTGATATTTCATTTCCATATTTTATATTCTATTTAAAAGCACATTCACCATGAAAAATGCTTCATCATGACATCTGCTTTTAATGAGTGTTAATTTCTGTTTAGAGAATAATGCCATGGTTTAACCCCAGCCAGGAACTAAGGCCCACTCCTCTGCACTGGGATGAGGAGAGAGAATCAGAAGGGTAAAAGAAAGAGAACTCATGGATTGAGATACAGTCCACTAGGGAAAGCAGAAGCTGTCCACGTAAGCAAAGCAAAGCAAGTAAGCCCTATGATACCAACAGTTTCCAGCACAAATCCAAAGCACAGCCCCATGCTAGCCACTGTGAAGAAAATAAACTCTATCCCAGCCAAAACCGGCACAGTACTTTTCATGTTTTAATTTAAAAAATGTTTCAAATCATCAGAATAATAGTTGCTTTAAGCTTAGCTGTCTTTTCAGACAAGAAAATGTTGGCACTGCATCTTGTATGTAAGGAATATATAAAATTAAATAATGATCATCAGCCCTACAGGCAACCACTAATTTTTAGCTTTAGCTCTGCATTTCTGCGTATATCTGATAGATGTTACCACATGCAAAACAAAGAACTTCAGCATTTAAAAGGAAAAAGGCTTTATATTTAGAAACTCTCAAACAGCTTTGTTACTGTCTGCAGAAGAATACTTAGGAAGAACCTGACATTTACATGGTCAATTTTGAACTATATGAAAGATCATATACTTGTGCCTGGGACTGAATACCAATCTCACTGAAATGAATCAGAGACTTGTTAAAAATTAACCTAAAAATGTATTCTTTTCTCTGAATTTGTTGCATGAAATCTATCAGATTCATCTTGAACAAATGCTGCTCATTACTTTAGAGATCTAGACAACAATTTGCACCATAAAGTTATCCATAAATACAGATTCTACACTCACTTAAAACTCAATGACAGCAACTGCTTCAGAAACAGTGAGCTCAAGGTTAAAGCCATATTGTACAGTAGGAGACATTTGGATGAGGTATTTGCAATTGAAAAAATGTGAGAGAACATAAGATGTACAAGTCCCAAGTTATAATATATTGAGCTTTATTCCCTGGTGGTAATCATACTGGAGGTCATAATACCCTATAAATTTGAGTGGGTTTTCTTATTAAGATTATCTTTAATTGATGATGGGTAAAAAAAAGTATCAGTAGAAAAGCTTAGGCAGTTTGAATTGCAGGATCAAGATATATTTCTTATCTGAGTCAATTTCTTGTATAGTAATTTACTGTAATGACTTTTTACCTTTGAGGAATACTACCTATAGCATTATATAACCCAGCAACCTCAAGTTTTCAAAAACTACACCGTAGAAGTATTGATCTATGGGATCAAGGAATTTTCTCCTTTTTCCTCCTTCCAGAAAGGAAAGGATGGTATTTTCAATGAATGCAAAAGGAACCTTTTTTGTTCATACAATCATTACCCTTCTAAAAGAACAGAAGCCCAATACTTGTATCCAAGCAAATGTAATGCTATTTTCACTTCACTTAACATGCAAAATTTTAGTAGGAAAATGTGCAGCAGGTACTACTTCATAACTAGCATAATACAGTTTCAAAATAACTGTCCCTGAAGAAAGCAGAACTTAACTGACATCAAATGTTTGAAGTGATATGGCAGTGATATTAAATGTGAAAGGTATAACCTAAATACTGTGCTGTGTCAGTTCTCTCAGAGGTCACCTGCACACTGACGTCTTGAACTGGAAGTGCAGCTCCACAGCAGCAGAAGGCAGGTGGAGCTCAGAAACAGATGCCAGCAGCAACAAGTGCTGCTGCTATACCACCAGTGAAACCCTGTCCCAAAATACACAACAGCTGAGGAATGACAATACCCTCCACATGCACTGAATGTATGAGGCTAGTATATGCACTTTGCAAGGACTGCAAAACATTTGCTAAACATATCTCATTAATGGCTAACATATTATATAGTTAATATGATGGGTATATTCCAGCTGCCACTACTAATCTGAGTAAAGCAATTAACATAGTTATTGTATTTGACTGAATGTAACAGCTATGAGCATTCCCTGTGCTCTAACTAGTTAGTCCTTTCAGAATTTTTTTAAAAATATCCATGTTATGCCGCAAGTTTTAAAAAAATTGAAGTTACACAGTCCCTGCTCCTTTGATAAGGTGTCCCTCCCTCCATCAGTTGGCAGTAGGTAGTGCTTGCTTATCTTTTAGATCCCAGATCTTTGTTTTCAGTTAGAGATTGAACCTAAAAAGTAACATGAAAATGAATCTTTCTTATACAACGAGTTACACCCTTGAAGAACAAACACAACATCGCATGGATATACATGCATAGCAGCTGTGGGGAGGCATGAAAAGATTAAGAGGAATTATCAGTAGAAAGATGTGATATCCTTATAGAAAACGTAAATGCAGAGAAAAATCAGCAGGCAGGACCAGATGTTAATAACAGAGATGAAAATTAAGTATTCTTAATTCCAAGATTAGTACCTGAAAAAAGAAAACTCTGCAGAAGATAGGTATTAAAAATTCACAGCTACTTTGGAGTTACAGTATAAGAAGTTAGAATGAAGCTTTTGATTTGTTAAATATCAAACTAAAATTAATAAAATGTTTGCAAAACTGGTAAAAGCTGTTTCTTGGACTATTAACCTAGCAGTGCTAAAGCAAAAGGACAGATTTACAAAATTATTTAAAGACTTAAGTGTTTTTATAATGAAATTGATAATGTAGAATTAGGTGTCTTAGTTATCCCATTCATTGCATGTAGAGGATTAGCAATGACATGTGGAGAATACGATTTACAGAAATCAATGTGCTCTGAATATACTTATCACATTGGGCATCAAATGAGCAGCAGCAGAAGAGCACCTGGTATTTAAATCCTACTGGAATATGTGCGGTGGAGTACCAAGAAGCTTAGCATTGTTCAGATTTAGGTTCTCCTCATGCCTAAAAGTCAGAAGTTAGAGTTTGCGGGAAAGAGCTGGTGAAAATTTAATATGATGGGATTAAGGCACCAACTGAGTAGGTGTCTGCAAAACACTGGGTTGGAACCTGGTTCCAGAAGCATCACTGCAGTTTAGCTCAGGATAGAAGTGACTGTAGATACAAAGGGGGAAATATTCTAAATAAATAATTTCGAAGTTATGAGGAAGGACAATTTAAACCTAACAATATACATAGTTAGGCTTTTTCATAAGTATGTCCAACTCTTTTCAATTTACTTCAAATTCAGGACTTAATGCTGTTTTGTTTCTCTTCCAGAAATGAAAAATCCTGAAGACAGTATCTTCTGTCTTCTACCCTGCATTTAGGAAACAGCAGGTTATATGCTGACCTCTGTTTCTCCAAATGGAAAAACTGCTGGGCTACAGTAAGATATTTGGCAGTGTTTGCTGCATGCTGACTTGTCAGCATCAGTGCTCCTTTGCATTAGACTGAAGCATCAAGTAATAGGCTGTTTACATTCTGGTCTCTTTCTATCCCCTAAAGGGTGTTTCCTTGAAGAGGTGAAAAAATTGATTTTTCTCTGCCTAGTAGTTATCACTTTATACTTGAGTTGCTTAAGTACCATCCTGTACCTAAGTTGCCATTGAAACAAGACTCAATGAAAATGGAAGAGCTCTATATTTTTCTGATAATGTTTGGATAGGAAGTTTATTCCATTTTCACAACATATTCCAGCAACAGGTCTTAAAGCAAGACAGTACAAAATCCAATTAAAGGACAATTTGAGCAACTTATTTGAGTTCAGCTAGGTGAAGAAGGCCCAGAATTTCTCATTAACCTATGACATGCTCTAATAAAAATTATCTTGAATACACTACTTTTTTATTATAAGAATGACTTTTTGAAGCTGAGGTGGGTTAGGCTGAGCTAGGCTAGACATATATGTAAAGCTATATGGAGAAGAAAAACAGGATGCAGTCCCTGTTTTAAGCAGGGACTCTTTTCTGCCCTTGGACACAACAAGGGGGTTGTATCTTTACAAAACAAGGAGGCTCTAGACTACATTTAGTGTGAAATAATTTCAGTGTATCTAATTTTCATCAGTTTCAGAATTGACTCAATTCTTTTCACAAAGCTTGTTTTGATTCCTGTTCCAAATGTAAGGCTGTGGGGTTCGTGTTACAGGAAGGATGCCCGAGGAGCATAAAGGGATTCAGCTGCTGACCTCTCAACCGAGCAAGTCCATGCGGATTTATTATTTATTATATTAATAAACTGCCACAGATGGTACCCGAACAGGGACTTCCCCTACATCAGGAGTGAATGGGGACTGCCCTGAATCAGGGATAATTGCGGTAGCATTTGGGGCTAGCTTGTTTTAAAAGCTAAAGCGACACTCTCTGAAGAAAAAAATTCAGGCATCGGGAGACCAGCACAGAAGGCAACTGGAGGACGCTACGCAGCAGGGCTGGGGAAAGGAGCTCCAAAAACTGAAATTGCATGCACCAAGGGACACCAAGGAAAAAAGGCTACAGAGAACTTGAGGTAAGAAGCCGGCATGGGAAGTTCAAGTTCCAGGGAGATAGACAAGGACACAGAAGCTGTGTGCCTATTTTTAAGGCAATATCCCACAGAAATCACGCAAGCCAACGTGATTGAACTGTTGCAATGGATAAAAGTAATTGCACCAGGGCTTCCAGTGGTAGGAGCCTTAAATATAACCACCTGGCAAAGGACTGGGAGAAGAATGAGAGAAAGATCAATGTTTGGCGACATAGAAGACTTTAAATGCTTGCCCACCTGGACACAGGTTATGAATGCTCTGCAAATCACTCAAAGAAGGCCAAATCCCTCCGTAGAGACAGATATCAATTTTCCTGCACCCCCCACTAATGCTGGTAGGCGTAGGTGTTCCCCAGAGATCGGGATTAGAGATGGGAGTCCAGGGGAACTGCGGGTGACCCGGGAGGAAAATAGGCGGGAGGACTCAGTAATGGATTCGGATTGGACTTTCTGTGGGCAGGAACAGTGGGAGTTCCTGTTTCCATGGGAGGAGGAACACTGTAAGTTGTGGCTCTAGCCCGAGTTTTCACACACACACAGGCTGTGGTGATGGGGTGCAAAATTCAAACCATGGAGCCGTTACAGAGGAGTGGTTTTTGAATTCCCGCCGCGGCGTGGGGGAGGGAATCCCAGACAGCTCACCCCCCTCAGTCACTGCTGAGTCACGACCACGTGGTGAGCGGGTCACGGCATGGGTGCCGCCATCTTGCACGCGCAGGGAACTGGAACCACTGGTTGTCTCTTCCAGCCCCGCAGCTATCTTGTCCCAACCACATGGACGGGGAGAGTTTGCCTCTTCCATCACAGTGGCCATCTTCTGGCTTGCCTTTACCAGGAGCTGAGTGTGTCAGTATAGCAGGTAGTGAGGCATCGGAAGATGCAGGAGAGGAATCAGCTGTGGTTCCTCTGGGTGAGGATGAATGCACGAGCACGAGCACTTTGGTAGGCTGATGGGAAAGGTGTCAAAAGAAGCAATGCAGACGGGAGATTGGAGAGTTATAAATGCATGTCCAGTCATTTACCGCCCATGGCAAAACCCTCAGTTCCAAAGTTTGCCTTATTACATGACTAAGGAACTGAGGCAAATTGTTAAAGAAAGTGGCGTTTCTTCATCTCATATGTTTTCATATTTGGAGACACTGAGTACTATGTATGTCTTTACCCCCCACGACTGGAAGACGCTGTTAAAAATGGTCTTAACAACAACACAATACAGCGTTTGGCTCACCGACTTTTGGGAGAACTGTGCAGCTTACACAAATGATCCTAGTGGCTTCCAGGCGGGCATGACTTGTGATCATTTGGTGAGGGAAGGAGCTTTTACAGCACCTGAAACCCAGGTTGGCTATCCTCGAGAGACATATGAGGTAACTGCAAAAATTACTTTAAAGGCAGTGAGGAGGCTTCCTAGCACTGACAGAGATAGCAACCTATCCTTTGCAAAGGTCCTACAAGGACTATGGAATCTTTTTCACAATTTCTCGATTGGCTACAAGCTTCGTTAAGCAGGTAGATAGAAAACAAAGATGCAAGAGAATTGCTTTTCAGGCAGTTCGCCCACGAGAATGCCAATAATGACTGTCGGCAAGCCTTGCAGACCATCCCTAAAAGGGAAAGCTGCACGATTGCTGAAATGGTCCGAGCACGATTGCTGGAATGGTCTGAGCACGTCAGAATGTCGAATCAATTGCACACCATACTACTTCTCTAGCAATGGCCTTAAGTGCCCAGCTGAGGATACAGGACGGAATGAAAGGGAAAAGCAGCTGCTACCGATGTGAGGCTGCTGATTATTTCTATAAGGACTGTCCTAAAAAACCCTCCTCAGCAGTATGCCAAAAATGTCATAAAGGGAAGCGGTGGTCTAGTGAAGGTCAGACTCGAGTTGACCTGAGGAAAACCCCTTCCCATCAGGGAAACTGGAGACAGGATGCAAAGCTGTGCGCCCCGATCCACCAAATAAATATGGCTCAAGAAAATCAGTTAGTGACCTACTCGCCACCACGGAAGGAAGTGCAGGCCTGGACTTGGCCTCCGATCGACCAGTAAACATAACTTCCACTGATGTAGTGTTGATTCTTATAGGAGTTTGGGGACCCTTAGGCCTGGGGATCCATGCCCTTCTAATTGGACGTTCATCAACCACTACGATGGGTTTGTTCGTCCTACGGAAATAGGATAGATCATTTGATGTGTGTTCTGCCAATAAGATATTCCATACCATGTTACGTCAGTCCAGAGATATAAATAGACGGAAAGGAAGCAAGCTCTCTCTCCTCATCTGGGTACTGAGCAGAGCAGTTCGGGCAGTTACTTCAGGGGAAGAAGAGCATTGGTGGTGGGGAAGTTTCTTTAGTTTTAGTTCTCCTCTGTATGTATAGTGGTTATATCATTTTCTCTCTTTGTGTAAATACATAAACCGTCTTTTCTTAGCAGCTCCAGTTCAGTAGTTGTGTTTTCCCTTCTTTTTCCCCCCTTCCCCCACCTCCCCTTCTGTCCAGAGGGCTGGGCGCAGGCTCAGTAGATATCTGGCATTCAGCCAAAGTAAACAATGACAGACTCCCAAGGCGAAATACAAATTATGGCATGGGCACCAATGCCTCTCTGCTACATACCTGAGGGACAACAACTCACCTAGTTGATCCCCTTCTACAGTGCATCACCACCTGGGGAAGGGCAAAGAGGATTTGGGGCTTTCAGGAGTACAGGCAAGCCTCAAATATTTTGGGCAAGGGCTGTCTCTGCAGCACAACCTATAATGACTTGTCACATAGATAGACACAGATTTAAAGGCTTAGTGGACACAGGCGCAGATGTATCTTTCATAAAGGGCACTGAGTGGCCAGCTGACTGGCCCACTGCATTTCCTGCTTCAACTATTCAAGGGGTTGGAGGTGTGCAAAAGCCTAGGCAGAGTGCACAAGTGCATACAGTGTTGGAACCAGAGGGGCAGATTCCCAAAATAGCACCTTTCGTTGCTCCTATCCCGTGTACTTTGTGGGGGAGAGATGTCCTAGGCCAGTTCAGCACTGTCATGCAAATTGCGACAAGGGATGCTCAGGATTTTCAGTGAGGGCCATTGACCGGTCATTCCAAGGACAGATTAAACTGACATGGAGAACCAATGACCCTATACAGGTTGATCAGTGGCCCTTAAAAAAGGAATGGCTCGTTCACCTGAGAGACCTAGTCAAAGAGCAACTAAATGCAGGACATATAGTGCCAACCTCCAGTCCGTGGAACGCTCCTGTTTTCTGCATTCCGAAAAAAGTGGCAAATGGCGTATGCTGCAAGATCTTAGAGCAGTCAATTCAGTCATGGAACCTATGGGTGCTTTACAACCAGGACTCCCTTCACCTGCTATGATTCTAGCAGGATGGCCATTAATGGTAATTGACCTAAAGGACTGTTTCTTCATTATTTTCCTACATCCTGACAATGCCCCACGTTTTGCCTTCTCAATCCCTACTTTAAATCATGCAGAGCCTATGCAAAGATACCACTGGGTCATTTTGCCCCTGGGTATGCACAATAGTCCGACTATTTGCCAGACTGTTGTGGCTAAGGCTATCCACCCTGTCAGAAAACTTCACCCTTCAGTGTTGGGTTCATATTACAGGAAGGATGCCGAAAGGCAATCGGAGACTTGTAGTTCTCTAGGACTCTCACACATGCGCGTTGAAGTGCTCTAATGTCATTGGTTGAAAGATCATGTGTCACAGTTTGAACATTGTATTTAAGCTGGTGTTCTTTGTAATAAACTTAATTCAGACTGCACCTCATGTAGTTTGGGTTCGTGCCATACTTCAGCTATTATATACCATTACATGGGTGACATCTTAGTAGCTGCGGCCAAGGAGACTGAGTTACAATCTGTCATAACTGCTCTGACTAATGCTGTCCAAGAAGCAGGGTTGTAGGTTGTAGGGGGCATGTCCAAGGTACGAGGGGACATACCGGGGCAGGGATGCCCGAGGGAGCATGCGCCAAAACAGACAACCCTATTGGTTAGGAGGTCACATGGTTCTAGGGGATAAAAGGGAGCGTGAAATTGAAATAAAGTCTCTTTGATTTCCACCTCACGAAGAGCGTGCTCATTCTTTATCATATAAAGACCAGCAGCGACACGTGGACCCTACATGTGGCGCATTGAATAGGGACCTAGAACCTATGTTAGGTTAGTATAGCTTACCCTGAATCAGGAAACATATCGGTAAATCCCGTATATCGTATCAGTTTTCTGGATACAGGGGTTTTTTAACCGAAAAAAACTTAGACGTCTGTAAAATCGTTGTCTCGGTGGCATCCAAGAAACGAAAAGTTAATTTAGCAAGCTCAAAAAATAATAGGGAAAAGTGCACAGGAACAAAGAAGAAAGAAGAAAGAAGAAAAAAAGCCGACAGACCGGAACGGCGGGCAGCCGGAGGGAGTGGAGCAGGTCCGACACCCACCAAAGCGGTGAGTCAGGTTGAGAGGCAGCGTCAGCATCCAACACACGGCCAGGACTACTCCTGGAGCGACAGCGTATCCACAGCTCGGAAACCCAGGTGGCGGAGCACACTAAAACCACCGGGAAACCCTGTGCCGCCCAAAGCCGCCGCGCTGAACCAGCTGCGCGGAACCGGCCCCACCGCTGCCTGTAACACCCCAGCCCCACCGTGCGACCCCTGCACCAGCTCTCTGCCCAGCAGAAAGCGCTGCAGCTCTGCGCAGCCTGCTGCCCCTACCCGCTTTCGCCTGCTGTTTCCACTGGCCCCGCACTGCACATAGCAGCCGCGCAGGACCGATAGAAACCACGCTGGAAACGTGCTGGCGCCGGGACCCGCCACACCGCCCAGCGGATCACGGTACCCCCAGAGCCACCTCCTGCCAATCTCTACCTGTCTGTGACGACAGCGCAGACCCTCCACGTCGAGGAAAAACCCACCAGAGGCAACGCAGATCTGGAAGGAACCTTTCGCGGAACCTAATGCGGGATCCCAGCCCATGGGACCAGCACAGGGGGCTCCGTTACAGTGATGAGGGGGGTAACCCAGCATATTTGCCACCCCGCGCTGCGGATGATCGCCGGCCACGTGCCCCAGCGTGGGCACCGCCATCTTGCCCGCCACATGGACCAGAAACTGATCTGTCTCTTCCAGCCCCGGTGCTGCCCCACTCCAACCCCGCGCTGCCTCTACCACCCACCACCACCCCCCCACAGGGAACTGGGCCTACTGGGGCCACGGGGGGGAGGAATGAGGGGATGAGGAGGAGAGACCAGGGATGGTTCTGTCGGGAGGGAGCGAGGTTGCAAATGGGGGAGGATTGGTTGACAGGTGGGGTTTGTGTCGAGAGGAGGCATTACGGGTCGGAGATTTGCAGGTAATTAATGCATGCCCAGTTGTTATCGGCCCATGCCAGACCCATCGGTTCCAACCTCTACCACATGAGCTAACAAGGAATTGAGACAACTGATAAGGGAAACTGGCGTGTCCTCAGCTAACACCCTTGCATTTTTAGAGACACTAAGTTCCACCTACATTTTTATGCCACATGATTGGAAGACCCTACTAAAAATAAGTCTTACTAACACCCAGTACAACGTATGGCTAACCGATTTTTGGGAGAATTGCTCTGCGTACACTAATGACCCACAAGCAGGCGTAACAGCACATCAACTAACCGGGGAGGGTAATTACCATTCAATAGACACTCAGTCTGGGTACAGTAGGGAAGTATATGAGGTAATAGCTAAGCATGCCCTGACAGCTATGAGAAAATTACCCACATCAGACCGAGACACCAATTTATCATTCACAAAAACAATACAAGGCCCAACAGAACCATACTCCCAATTCTTGGAGCAGCTGCAATCTGCCTTAGATAGGCAGATTGAAAATGAGGAAGCCAGAAAAATACTTAACAGACAACTGGCTTTCGAGAATGTGAACCCAGACTGTAAGAGAGTTTTGCAGGCCCTTCCTCAACGGGAGAGCTGTAGCATTGCGGAGCTGATTCTTTCCTGTCAAGGGATTGGCTCAGTGGGACATCAGACTGACTCATTAGCAATAGCACTAAGTGCCCAGCTAAGAGTGCAGGAAGGAGCCAGACCCAGAAGTGGTTGTTACATCTGTGGTGCCCCTGACCACTTCCAAAGAGATTGTCCTAGGAGACCCTTAGCAGTGGCACCCCGCAAGCACCCAAAAGCAAGGAGGGGGCAAAAAAACTGGAGGCGAGGGGCATTGTCGCACGCCCCAGTACAACAAACGAATGCGACACAAGGGAACAGGCTAGCAATTTGTGCCCCCCCACCTCAGCCAGCACTTTGTGCCCCTCCGCTGCAGCCAGTGCTGGGCTGGACTTATCCAACCGGGACTCAGTCTTCATAACGTCCACAGAGGTAGTGCAAATCCCAACTGGGTTTTGGGGTCCCCTTAGCCCAGGTGTACATGCACTACTGATTGGAAGGTCCTCCATTACCAAAATGGGTTTATTTATGCTGCCAGGAGTGATAGATTCTCATAGTGAGATTCAGATAATGGCCTGGACCCCTTCACCCCCTGTTTCATTCCAAAGGGACAGAAAATCGCCCAACTAATCCCCTTCTACAGCGTGTCACCTGCGGGGAAGGGGGAGCGGGGTTCAGGGGCCTTCGGGAGCACAGGACAGCCACAAGTTTACTGGGCAACAGCCATCACAGCCACACAGCCGCTCTGGCACGATTGATGGGCACCGATTTACAGGCCTAGTGGACTCGGAAGCCGATGTTTCCATCATAAAGGACTCCAAATGGCCACTTAACTGGCCCACTGTTTGCCCAGCTGAAACCATTCAGGGGGTGGGAGGCATACAAAGGCCCAGACAGAGTGCCCAAGTACTCACTGTCTTGGAGCCGGAGGGACAATTAGCCAAGGTAGCTCCTTTTGTTGCCCCCATTCCTTGCACACTGTGGGGAAGAGATGTTCTCGAGCAGTTTGGCACAGTCATGCAAATTCCTTCTGCAAGCAGCCAGGTTTTCAATAGGGGCCATTGACCAGCTTTCCCAAACACCCATTAAGCTGGTCTGGAAAAGCGAGCAGCCAGTCTGGGTGGACCAATGGCCTATGAAAAAGGAACGGCTTGAACAATTAACAGGGAACAGTTAGAAGCAGGACATATTGTGCCCACAACCAGCCCCTGGAATACTCCCATGTTTTGCATTCCCAAGAAAAGTGGGAAGTGGAGAATGCTGCAGGACTTAAGAGCAGTAAATGCATAGAGCCGATGGGAGCATTGCAGCCAGGACTGCCCTCACCCGCTGTGCTCCCAGCGAATTGGCCACTAGCAGTAATTGATTTACAGGACTATTTCTTTACCATCTTCCTACACCCTGAGGACGCGCCAAGGTTTGCTTTCTCCATCCCGGCCTTGAACACAGCCCATGCAAAGGTATCACTGGGTTGTTCTTCCCTTATAGTCCAACAATATGCCAAACAGTAGTGGCAAACGCTATTCATCCCATCAGAAGGCGTTTTCCCTCTGCTATCATCTGTCATTATATGGATGATATCTTAATTACCATTGCCACAGAACGTGAACTGGAAACCATTGTTACTGCTCTAAAAAATGCTGTCCAAGATGCAGAGTTACACGTTGCTCCAGAGAAAATCCAGCGATCACAGCCCTGGACATACCTTGGATGGAGGATCACACAGCAGGAAATCTCCCCACAGCCACTGCAGCTCGAGGTAAAAACCACTTTAACTTTACACGAGTTGCAAAAACTGCCAGGGACCATCAATTGGTTAAGGCCTGTTTTAGGCATAACCACAGAGGAGCTACACCCTCTATCCGAGCTGCTAAAAGGGGACTCCAATCTAACGTCTAACAGGTCTCTGACAGCAGAGGCCAAGCAGGCATTAGACATTTGTGCCAGGGCAATAGAGGGCAGACAAGGCAGAGGGAGAAATCCTGAACTGCAAATCTGCCTGGCCCTCGTCCCCAGCAGGTACCAGCTATTTGCAGTTTTGTTCCAGTGGGATCAGACTGAGAAAGACCCACTGCAAATTCTGGAGTGGCTATTTCTGCCCCACACACCACCTAAAACTGAGTGGACTACTAATGAAATGTTTGCCAAGCTTGTCATTAAAGGCACAGGACGACTGCAGGAACTAGATGGAAGGGATCCTGCCATCATCTACATTCCAGCTACAAAGGACAACTTAGATTGGATGCTAGCTGAGGTCGCAGGATTCCAAGCTGCCTTGGCAGACTTTGATGGTGACATTTCAATCCATCTCCCGAAACACAGGTTGTGGGCAGAAATCGGTAGTTTACCTTTAAAAGCCACAACTAGATGCAAACATGAACCAGTGAAAGGCCTCACGGTTTTCACAGATGCATCTGGAAGGACACTGTGAAGCTGCAGTGACTTGGGTAAACCCTAATACAGGACAATGGGAACGAGAGGTACAGACCATGAACCAGGGTTCTGTGCAAGTTCTGGAACTGGCTGCCATTCGTATTGCCTTGGGAAAATTTTCTGAACAACCTATTAATATTGTAACTGACTTTTGTTATGCTGCAGGGTTAGTCTCACGTCTCGAAAGTTCGTTTCTTCAAGACATCTCTAATCCTCATCTGTTATTTGAAATGCGTTCTATTTGGGTTCTTGTCAATCAGAAAGTTTGATTTCTATATAATGCACACAAGGTCACACACTGACGTGCCAGGGCCAATAGCTGATGGGAACTGGGAGGCTGACAAAGCAGCAGTGTTTAACACCATACCCAGAGTCTTAGAGCAAGCAAAATTGTCTCACTCATTTTTCCATCAGAATGCACGTTCTCTGAAGAGACAATTTCAAATAACAATCAATCAAGCTCGAGACATCATCATGTCATGCCCAGAGTGTCAGAAAATTACACCCATGCCATCTCAGGAAGGCGT
This sequence comes from Neopelma chrysocephalum, assembly GCF_003984885.1. Lineage (NCBI taxonomy): Eukaryota > Metazoa > Chordata > Aves > Passeriformes > Pipridae > Neopelma > Neopelma chrysocephalum. The sequence goes on from NW_020925676.1 coordinate 691,561, forward strand.
TAACCCCAGAGGGTTAATGGCAAATGAGATCTGGCAAACAGATATCACACACATCTCCGAATTTGGCACATTAAAGTATGTACATGTAACCGTAGACACACATTCACAATACATAACCACCACAGCACACACTGGGGAAAAGGCCAAGGATGTGATAAGACACTGGCTCAGTTGTTTTGCTACCCTTGGTACCCCAAAACAAATAAAAACCAATAACAGACCAGCATTCATCTCAGAAAAGGTAAGAAATTTCCTGTCAGACTGGGGAATTTCACATGTCACAGGTATTCCACACTCACCAACTGGACAGGCAATTGTGGAAAGGGCACACCACACACTGAAAGAAATGTTAGATAAACAGAAAAAGGGGGAATCTGTGTAGCCCGCAAGAGCAACTGTGGAAAGCCACATATGTTATCAATTTTTGCAATTGTGACAGTGCTGAAAGAAGTAAGTATGAAAAGCAACACAGGCCTCAGGCTTGTGCCTCTCCCAAACCACCGGTCATGGTAAGAGACTTAATTTCAGGGCAGTGGACAGGACCTCTAGAACTCGTGACTTGGGGGAGAGGCTACGCCTGTGTGGCTGCAGGAAAAGAGTTAAAATGGATTCCTTCCAGGTGTGTTAGACTCTACCTAGGTACACAACCACAGCAGCAAGAACCAGAGTAACGCAGAAGTTATAAAAGAGTTATGTTTACGTTTCAGATTTACATTTAAGGATGACCGGTGTGGCAAAAACCAGTCTATAAAAAAATCCATGAATGTGTGCATGATGAATTAAATGACGGCCGTCAGTGAATGAGTGAGTGAATGAATAAAAGAGTTGTTTGACTGGAGAAATGGATAAAACACAAAACACCTCACAAAATAACACTACCTCTGCCACAGGGTCACTTTAAGAAAATTTAGTTTTGCTAAGCTTAGCCTGTTTCTTAAATAAAGTTGAACTCCCCAGTTATTTAAAACCCTCAGATTAATAAAGATTATAAGTCTATGCACAGTTAGGCCAAGGCCTTTAGGTTAATAAAGTTATTTCTCCAAGTTGCACTACCCTTTAGGAGTATAAGAAAGTTTTAAAAGGTTTACAATAGAAGTATAAGATGCCAAAGCAAGTGATGTGCTGGGTCATCACAAGCTTTGGTAGTTTAAAATGTACTGTTTTGATTGTTTGCACTGTTGTTTTTGCACTGTTTTCGTGACCTTCTTAAATAATTGAGAAGGGGGTGATGTAGGGGGCATGTCCAAGATACGAGGGGACATACCGGGGCAGGGATGCCCGAGGGAGCATGCGCCAAAACAGACAACCCTATTGGTTAGGAGGTCACATGGTTCTAGGGGATAAAAGGGAGCGCGAAATTGAAATAAGCTCTCTTTGATTTCCACCTCACGAAGAGTGTGCTCATTCTTTATCATATAAAGACCAGCAGCAACACGTGGACCCTACAGTAGGTTGCTCCAGAGAAGATCCGGCAATCTGGATCAACCCTGGGCCTACCTTGGATGGAGGATCACACAGCAGGAAATTGCACCACAGCCACTGACAATCGAGGTAAAAGACATTTTGACTTTAAATGACTTACAGCGACTCTTAGGAGCTCTTAACTGGTTACGACCTGTCTTAGGCATAACTACAGAGGAGCTACATCCTCTTTTCGAACTGCTCAAAGGCGATCCAGATCTAACCTCCATTCGGTCCTTAACTACAGAGGCAAAACAGGCCTTAAAGACATGTTCTCAGGCGATTGAGAGCAGACAAGGCAGATGGCAACATCCTGACCTTCGCATTTGCCTTGCACTTGTTTCTAGCAGGTTCCAGCCCTTTGCAGTTTTGTTCCAGTGGGATCAGGCCGAGTCCGATCCACTGAGGATCCTAGCGTGGCTATTTCTGCCCCACTCAGTGCCAAAGATTGTGTGAATGATTAAGGAAATGTTTACTAAGCTTGTCATTAAAGACAGAGGGCGTATACAGGAGCTGGACAGACAGGATCCTGCAACCATCTACATCCCATCAACAAAGGACAACCTCAGCTGGCTACTAGCAGAAGATGCTGGATTTCAGGCAGCCTTGGCAGACTATCATGGTGACATTTCAATTCATTATCCTAAGCACAGACTTTGGGCAGAAATGGGTAACCTACTCTTAAAAACCACATGCCGATGTCTACACCAACCAGTAAACGGCCTTACTGTCTTTACTTATGCGTCTGGGTGGTCCAAAAAAGCAGCAGTGACATGGGTAAACCCTGTCACAGGACAGTGGAACAAAGAGGTACAGACCATAAGCCACGGCTCAGTACAGGTCCTAGAACTTGCTGCCATTTGTATGCCTTTGAACTGTTTTGTGATCAGCCAATTAACATTGTCACTGATTCCTGTTATGCAGCAGAGTTAGTCCCACATCTTGAGGCTTCCTTTCTTCAAGATGTTGCTAATCCCCACTTATTTGCTGAGATACGCACTATGTGGTTTCTTGTTACCAAAGAAAATTTGACTTCTATGTAATACACATTCGTTCTCATACAGAAATGCCAGGACTCATAGCAGAAGGTAACCAAAGAGCTGATGCTGCCACTATGACTGTCACGGTGCCTAGAACTCTCGAGCAAGCTAAATTATCTCATTCCTTTTTCCATCAGAACGCACATTCTCTAAAAAGACAATTTCAGATCACCATTAACCAGGCTTGAGACATAATCACATCATGTCCAGACTGTCAACAAATTACCTCAATGCCATCCCAAGAAGGGGTTAATCCCTGAGGACTGATAGCCAATGAGGTGCGGCAGGCAGATATTACACACATAGCTGAGTTTGGTCGGCTAAAGTATGTCCATGTCACAGTCGACACGCACTCCTGATGTATAAATGCCACTGCACATACTGGGGAAAAGGCAAAAGATGTCATAAGGCACTGGCTTAACTGTTTTGCAATCTTAGGAACCCCAAAAAAGATAAAGACTGACAATGGTCCTGCTTATAATTCGGCAAAAGTCAAAACCTTTCTAACAGACTGGGGAATTTCTCATTCCACAGGCATACCTCACTCACCTACGGGGCAGGCGATAGTGGAGAGACCACACCATACCCTAAAGGACATGCTGCAAACACAAAAAAAGGGGGAATCCATCTCTAGCCCACAGGAACATCTGTGGAAAGCAACATACGTACTAAATTTCTTAAATCGTGACAATGCAGACCAGACTAGATATGAAAGACGATATAAACCTCAAGCATTTTCCTCCCCAAAACCACTGATCATGACAAAGGATGTAGCAGGCATGTCCCAGGGGATGCGAAGGGTGCATCCTGGGAGATGAAGTCTTGAATGGACTACAGGGACACATGCGCAGTGTGTGTCTGTGCTCCCATTGGTTAGCCGGTCACATGTCCCTCGAGAGGTTAAAAGGGGGCTTTTGTTTGAAATAAAAAACATTTGGCTGCATGCCATCAACAAGCCAGATCAAATCTCTTTTATTATAGTAATAATAAGCCACAAAAGGACTTAATATCGGGACAATGGATGGGACCAGTGGATCTTGTGACATGGGGGAGAGGATATGCTTCCATATCTACATGCACAAAACTAAAATGGATTCCTTCCAGGTGTGTCAAACCTTTTATCAGTACACCTTCACAGCAGAGCAAGCGCCAGAGGTGACAATTGAAGAGACTACAGATAAAGACACATAACTGGTGATTATTGTTGAGATTAACCTGTGTGGCTCAAATACAAAAACCTAACAAAAATCATAAGTATGCATGAGAAGAGAGAGTGAGGTGGCTGCCTGCATGAATGTCTATGACTGAATGAGAGAATTTTTTGGACATATGATTATATGTGAGTGTACAAGCACTTTAAATCTAATAAGCCTTGAAAAGGCTGCACTTACCAGACAGCACTACCTCAGCCATATTGTCACACTAGGGAAAGTTCAGTACACAGCACTTATCCCCCCCAAAAAACCTCTTTCGTAGAAATAAAGTTAAATTTTCCCTGTTCTATGCAGATGCCTAGAAAAATAGAGGTCGATGTTTTACCCAGTTACACAAGAAACCTCAGATTAATAAACTTGTTGTTCATTCCAGTTGCATACAAAAGTTAGAAAATAAAAGTTCAAGTTTATATCGAGTAATTTCAAAAGGTTAGAAGAAAAGTTCAAATAAGTCTACTTGTTAAAGAACCAAGATCTTTAAAGATAAGGCAGTGAGCTGAGTCACTGTGATATAATAGTGATTGTTAAAAAAGGTTCAAAAGGTTTAAAGATGTGCTGTTGTCCTGGTTAGAACGGCTGGGACCAATTCATCACTGGATGGGTGTAACCCAAAACTGTGTATTCTATAGCCGTCCATGCCATTTCCCAGAAACTGTTGTCAGTAGAGACCTGCAAGGTGGGAAGATGTTCCTATACCCTTTTTTGGAATTCCCCGCTCTGATACCCTTTTATGGAATTCCCCGCTCTGATACCCTTTTATGGAGGAGGGACTGAGCATCCGCATGCCCTTTTATGGAATTCCCTACTCTGAGGGAGGGACTGGGCACTCCCACCTGAACTGGAGAGTATATAACTGGGAGTTTCAGAACCTTGCCACCTCTCGTGGGATCCAGAGGAATACTGCAGACCGCTGCCTTCAACTAGACTGCAGACCACCGCGTTCAACCAGACTGAGACCACCGCGTTCAACCAGACTGAGACCACCACCCTCGACTGGACTGCAATCACCACTTCTGACCAGACTGCAGCAGCTCTCCCACCAGCAGGTTTATCCCCTCTCCCTTTGCTTTGGACTCGGGGGTGGGCCAAGGTACACCACTCTTGTTCATACCCTAGGGTGCTGGGTTGTACATTTGGGTTTTGTGACTTAAAACCAATTGTCTGTCTGTATAATTGTACTTATTGCATTATTTTAATAATTGTTATTCTGACTTATAAATCTCTCTTTTGAATTGAGTTCATTTTCCCTTGCTGGTTAACTTTTAAACCAGCACAGCTGTTCTACAATATGCACTGCTCTGTAATCCATCACAATAATAAAGAAACAGGGGAGATGTGGGGTTCATGTTACAGGAAGGATGTCTGAGGAGCATCTTGGGAAATGAAGTCCCCTAGGTACTCCAGCATACATGAGCAGTGAAGTACTCTGTTGTGATTGGTTGGGAGAATCACGTGTTGCGACATTTACTTTCAAAGTGCATATAAAAGTTGTTGTTTGTCTTGAATAAACGGATCTGGTTGCTGACCTCTCAACCAAGCGGTCCGTGCCAATTTATTATTTATTATATTAATAAACCGCCACATAAGGCCACATGAAGATTGTCTATGTAGATTTCATAAACTCTGTTCAAATATATTTATTAGTTTAGTTTTCCCTTTTCAAGCTAAATTTTTAAAACAGGAGCCAGGAAGACCTATCCAATATATATGTTTCTATATAACTAAACCACAAAATTATTTCTCATTGTGCTATGCTTTGATTTTCAGTGAAATCTCTTCCAAGATTTTTTCTGAAGTTATTCCTGCATGCAACTGTCCCAAGCAGAAAGGATGGAAACTCCATCGAGCTTATCTTTCTTATTTTTTAAAGTCAAAATGAAAAATTATTCAACCATAAGAGCTAAGCAAAAACTAGTTTCCATTCCCTACCTATAGGAGTCTTTGTCTAGATCAGCTTTGATAAGTGCTCCTACTACTTTTTTTTAAAATTTAACAAGGATAAAAAAATAAGTAGAGAAGCATTCATGGTTTTGAGGTAGTGGAATGTACTAGGATTTGTACTTAAATTATGTAAATTCACAAATGCAGAAAATAAATTTAAAATATTTTAATCCCAGAGTATTGAATCAAAACTCACACTCCCAAAATTTCTCCTACGCAGCCTTTTCTCTGGCATCAGATATCTGGCATAACTTACATTGATTTTTCTGTAGAAAAAATACTAGATTACAGGGATAGCAAGGTGGTTAGTATTTAACCTGTATCTAGCATACAGATCAGAACAAGATGACAAAAATAAGACTAGGTGTACACTGAACATTTTGTATTTGTTATGCTGTTGTTTTTTTTCTCATTGGCAAAGTTAATTATTATTCAATTAATGTCATCCTCTAGATCATTACCAAATACATGAATTAAGCTTGTTTTCATACTGCATCCTCATATCAGCACATTAATTTCTATGAGTTTGCCTGATACGAAAATATGTACTCCCTTTTTCTATGCTGCTAATGAGGCAGTATTTTCTTTCTTTTTCCATGAATTGTCTGTCCTGTATAGTTAAATGAGTCTTGTCCAGATATGCTTCTCTTTCTGTGTGTCAGAAGCCACATAAACATAATTTGGTGTTCTCTGTTTGACAAATCTCTGCTAGCTTTTTTCCTTAGATACTTACCTTCTGTCAGCAAGAGATAAAGTTGTTTAAAAATACTAGCAACACACAAGTTTTTCAGTGTTCCCTCTACTCTGTTAGCAGTTCTTTCAGATTTGAGCTTTAGATACCTGTTGTTCAGATAGTTTCATCATATCCAGTCCTCATCTATTTTAGACAAGAATGCTATACCAACACTGTCATAAGGAAGCCCAAACCCTTGCACTTCCTAATGAAAAACTATTGCAGAATACCTTCTGTCAGCAATATCTACGAGATTTTTTTCTACTATGCCTTTTACAAAGAGCAACTGTATCCTTTTTTTCTCTTTCATATTGCTAGGCCAAAAACCATAATGCTCTTCCAGACACCTCTTCTAATATGGATCCTTCATCCCGTTGCTCATTCTAGTAAACTTCCCTTACACCTTCTCCAGTTTCTGTCTTAAATCCACTCTGGACTATTTTGAATATATGAAATAATCTTAATAGTATGCATTTCAGGCTTGATTCTAATATTGACATAGGTGCACTGTTTTGAAAACAAAAAAGAGATGCCAAATATATACTAGTGTTAGTGAAGGAAAAGTCAGAATCATATGAAAAGTAAAATAAATGATAGTTTATTAGGGAGAATAATTATTTTGAACCAAGTCTGGGATTCTTTTTGCACGAAGAACAGTGGCAAACAAAACAATTCTGCAGAGAAAACCTGTACTCACTTATAAAGCTAGAATTTGGAAGGAAGGAAATTGGATTTGAAAAAAAGGATAAAGTGTGTAATAAAAGCAATTGCTTTCAATCTTAGTCCTTCTCTCTCAGTTTTATCATCAAAACCTTAAATTTTTCAACTTTTCAACCATCACTTTATTTTCATGGAAGTGTTTGTTACCCCTAAGTTTCTGGAAAGCTGGAACAGCATGACTACACAAATAAACAAAAAGATTTAAAATTGTGCTCCAAGTCAGTCAGAGTGGCAGGATTATAGTGATCAGTTTAGAGAGATGCAGATTTTCATTTTAGCAAGGGAAATAATAGCACTGACATGATGCAAATCAACGACCTAGAACCCCTCAGAACACAGACAAGGGATGGCTGAGAGGAATTCCATTGTTATGGGTCAGCAATGACACAGACCCCCTACAGTCCAATGGAGGGAGCTGATTCTCAGTTCCTAAAAAACTTCATTAATATGCAATATAAACATGTAATTTAGTATTATTGAATTCACTCTTTATTGTAGGGGGTGTGTCCCACGGATGCAAGGGGTGCATTCTGAGTCTTGAAGTCCCTGGACAGCATACTGGCACATGGGCAATGTGCGTCCTGCTGTCATTGGCCAGGTGGGTCACGTGCCCCCCCCCCCCCGAGGGTATATAAGGGGCATTTTCCTTTAAATAAAGAGATTTGGCTGCTTGCCATCTGAGCTGCTGGGTTGTGTTTTATTATATTACATTAATAAGCCACACTTTATAATAAATCTCTCCTGGATTTTCAGCTTTCACTGTACAGTGTAAGAAAAGAGACCTCTTTCCAACTTAGTATGGATGCTAATATCTGGTTTGAGTTTTTCAGATAATGTCTGTCATCTTGAATAGCCAAATGAGCAGCTGGAATACAATTCGACATTGTTTCGTCATGTGCAGAAGTGAAAGATTGATATTCTACTACCTCAGCACTGCTCAGCTGTGACTGCAAATACCTCTCTAAACTTAGCTGTAATTTGTTCTGTGTTCTCAACACTCTGGCCAGCAACATCCCTTTTAAACTGACTGTTTACCAAATACAGATGAGCCTTCACTACTCAAGTACTTGTTAAGTTATCAAAAAGAAATACTTGCACTCATACTGAGCTTTCCATTTTAAAGATAAGAGAAGTGACGGGGAATGTTTTTCAGAAACTGAGCTGTGAATGTTACCTCAGAGGAAGAAGTGCACTGTTATTTTCAAAAACTGATATGTCATATGGTATTTAAAATGCAGATGTGTTCCAAGAAGGTCACATAAGCAGAATACACAAGAAAAAAAAACAACCACAGAAAACAAAGGTCCTCCCATGAAACCAACTGGCAGCTAACATGTTATAGCCTTTGTATACAACCCAGGGAATCACCTGGTGTAGACATGCAAGGATTTGCAACATGATTCCACCCACAGCTGTGTTAGGTTCCCTCCATTATGTCACACATGAAATAAAAAATCTGTGTTGAATAAAATTATGGTTATTAGGTGGTGGTGGGGGGGTGTTTTATCTTTTTTTTTAAAGACAGGCAGATCCACTGTTTTTTAAGTTGACTTTCTTTAAGGTGAAAAGAGAAAATTAAACATAAAAAGTGTATAAAAGCTGGCAGTCCCCATGCTTCATCTGGATGGCACAGCAGTTACTGAATGTGCTGGCTGGTTTCCCTTATCTGCTGAAGCACTCTCCAGTATGCAAACAATAGAAAAGAATCTTAAGCCAGATTGTGATTTCCGAAGGAGGACTCACCTTGTGTAAGGGGAGCATCTGTTTTCACTGTTTCTCTCCTCCTAATAGCAAAATAAGAGGAAAAGTGTATGTATGGGGGATAACTGGAGGTGCAAGGGGACCCCCTGCATACAGAAGCTCTGCTGAATCTATGAAGCCGATCTGTTTGTGCTCTTATCTCACCAGAGGCTTACTGGCTGTGCTTTCTGTGATCTCCAGGGGTTCCTATCCCTCTAAGCACACCTTCCTCATACTGTTGTCAAACAGGTGGTAAGTAAGACATTTTAAATTCAGGACCCATTTATCTCACTAGGCATTGTAATTATAACTCAGACAGTCAGAGCAATGGGTCCCATAAGAGTTGGTTTGGGTTTTCCTTTTTTGCCTATTCATTTCCATGGTCTTTTGGGAGGTAGAACAGATACCTACCTGCTAGTAAAATGTAAAATGCAGAAAAACTGCATTCTTGAAATCTCATTGTGACTTTTATAAATGTTGTTTCTGTCTAACTCATTGTCTCAGGAAGTTATTCTCTGCGATAAGAAAAAAATAAGTCAGGTATCCATAATTTTTTGAGGTTCAAAAGTTATTTGTTAGTGATAATTGCTATTCATTTATATGTCTTGAAATATTTACAACTTATTAGAAAAAAACACAAAAGAGCTAATGCTAGTCTTAAAACAACATATGTTGTTACATCTCTTTAAAATTTTACAGTGTACATAGGGCAAGAAGAAATACTGGAGATAAAAATTAAAAGATTAAATTAAAAGCAAAAAGCTGTTCCACTTCATGTAAGAAGATAATTTTGACCCGAGCAATTACCAGACTTTCAGTGGTGTACTTCAAAGTACGAAGAAAGATTAGAAGCTCATGCATTAATCTCATCCACAAAGTGAAGACAGTATTTTAGGTGACAGAGTGTAACCCATGAAAAAGTAGACAATAGGATACAGAAAAGAGGAACTAATAGAGTGCAGTAGGTAAGTTTGTCAGTAGAAAGGCTTGAAGACAATATATTGACTTCTAGAATTAAAGAATGCATAGCCAGGATCTCTTGGCCATGGAAGACAATACAAAGTTGTTTCAAAGTTGCAAACCAAACATGGCATTTTACTAGTAGGTGGGTATCTGTTCTGCCTCCCAAAAGGCCATGGGTTTTCCACAGAGCAGCTGTTGAAAGTTTTAAAGGCAGATCTTTGGTACAACGTGAAATACAGGATGAAGACATTTCTTCCTAGGGCTGTTTTTTACTCAGCTAGTGCTCACAGGTATAATTGCTGCATCCCTCAGGATTCCTCAACAGGAAAAGAAGCTGTTCTTTGTCCATGTTGGAGAAGATATAGAGGGCTTTCAGAATGGTAATGAAAGTTTGCCTTCTTTCAGGCACCTCCCTTGATAAAGGGTACTCCCTTGTCCAGATAATTCTCACTCATCTCTCTCTGTTCTCCAACACATCTCCATTATTTTCTATTATTAAGAATACATATTGTTTAATCATTACAATAAAGCAAAACAATTACACTTTTTAAGACTGTATTATCCTAAATCCTTCCTAATAATGTATGTTTATTCTTTGCTTTAAAAACACAAAATCAGCCTATCCTTTCAAAACCCTTTTTTTAAAGAATTTTTAAAGAGCTGCATAATTCTAAATACAGGTAAAAAATGAAACATTTCTGACTATGTTAAACTAGTTTATTGTTTTGAAATTATAACTTTGAAAATAGAAACACAGAAAACAAAATTAACAAAATAATGCTTTCAAACTAACCAGGCAAACAGAAACCCCTAGTCCTGTAACTTCATTAAAGAGTTTGCTTCCTCCAATTTTTATAAGCTTAGAAAATTGAAATCTTATTTGATTTTTTTTTTTTGGTAACTCAGAAGTACTCTTATGAACTCTTATGAACCTGTTTTTCAGTGCATAAATGAGTTAGGGCATAGCTGAAGTGGTTCGAAGAAAGAGCTGTCCAGTTCTACTCCTGAATCAAATTGTCACAAACATAATAAAGACTTTTGAAGTCTTCATGTTGTTGCAACAGAAATACTAAAGCATGATCCATATTTTTAAAACTATTTTTAACATCATTAATAGTATAAGTTATTAACGTTAATTTTTAAATCTTATAATGCATTAATTATGTTACTAAAACTTACTATATTGGCACAAAAGTATGAAGTTGATTTTTCTATATGGAATCTCATTTTTTTTCTTTAAATGTCACTTCCAATTTACTTTTATTTTCTTTATTTTGGTTTGGGCTTGGTTTTTTGTTTTTTAATGTCCTGTGTTCTGCTTTCTCTTTCACAAGCTCTATAGTTTTGTGGTAAAAACAATGACACTAAAGGAATAATTACTTTTTTGGAATAAGAACTGAATTACCTACACTATTACCTTAAATCTGTATCTTAACTGTTTTGTGTTTAAATTAATTTGCAGTATTTATGTCATCTGGGTTACACCAAGCAAAGATAAACAGTGGCTGTAATTATTTACAAATGAAATCCATATGCTTTAGTCTTGGTTAACCCATGGTTTTATATCAGTAACAAGTCTCTCATTGTGCCAGTATGAATACATGTACAAAATTGATGGATTGATTAAAAAACTTCTAAGATGCAAAGACTTTATTTTGGAGTGGGATAAATGCATGTGCAAATTACCTGAAACTGCAGTTGCAGTTATTTCTGCTGTTCTTCTATAAAGTTAAAGGACTTATTCCCAGCAATTAACTGAGATCTTGTTTGTTTACACAGATATGTAAGAAGTTGGAAGTGCTTTTTCTTTTTATTTATGTCCCATGTCATTTCTTTCTCTCCAAATTGACTGTTCTTCCCTATATGACAAGTAGACAGGAGAAAAAGTGTATTTCATTGAAGGTGATGTGATGGATCGTGTTGCCCTATATGTTCCCTAGTGGCATTCTAGCATCATGGAAAGATTTACTTTTTCTCGTTCATGTATCGTGGGGGTAAAAAGTGTTCTTGGAGCTGATGCTTAACAATTTATTTTTTGAGGCATCTGAACACGTTTTCCAGCTTGACCTTGGCTGACACAACATCCCAGACAAATCTTGGAGTTGTGTTTAGAATGTGACATAGTACTGCAATTTTGAATTGTTTCCTTTTGCCCTTTTTTTCCCTTAAGAATAAAGTCTAATAATAACAATTAGCGTATTTTAAATTACGTTATATGGTGCAGTTTATATTCAATATAAAGCTTTAAAACAATTCTTATGAAGATTTAGATTTTGGAAATTGTTTCCTCTTGCACACAAAGTATGTGCACTTTGTTATTTTCACATGTAAGGACCCTAACTATAAAAATGAAATTATTTGTAATCTTCCTCAGTTCAGCAATTTATTACCCTATGACCCAGACTTAGAACACTTGCATTATCAAGCTTGGATAAAGACATCTAAAAAACTATCTCCTCTCAGGATCCCATCTTCTTCATAGGATCTCAAAATCCTGTCTTCTGTTTCCAATTTTGACTGCAAATCTTTTTTTGTTTTAGTAAAGATCTTTGCCTGTTTTGATAACTCCTTAATATTTTTCTTTTTATCCCCTTCAAGTTCTGATTTTTTTGTTGCCTGTTCTCTTAGAAATCACTGAATATCCTTAAATCATCTGAACTGAGTTCATCATCTCTTCTTCTGAATAGCCTTTTACGGAAGAGGTTCTTTTCGTAAGATAGGGGCAGCCCAAGTTTACTTCTGTTGCAAAGCTGCTTTCACTGGAGTATTTGTTATATACCAGGATGGTGCAGAGTCTGGACATCCATGATTTTTCCTGATCCCTCTTTGAAGTGATGGCACAGTACACAAGTTACTCAAATGGCACAGTAGACAAGTTACTCATTTGCAAAGTCAATAGAACATTTGCTTTGTTTTTGCTTTTTGATAACTTTAATCAATGTTGTCTCCCCTCCTGCGATAAACTTTTCCATTATTTTGACATCATTTTAGGGGAAAAAAATCACAAAGAGAAAGCAAGTTTATTCTGTAATTCAGCACTTGAAAACTCCATTCCATTTGTCAGCATCAACTCATTAGGCATATGTTGTCAGCATAAGTATTAAGCATACTATGGAAAACCTGTATTTCTAATTTCTTAGTGCAGATCCTTCTTACTGTCTCAGTGAGCTATGCAGGATACTTTGCTGCCAGTAAATAACAGGTCAAATGCTCTTTATTCTTGTTTTCCGACAGGATCATGATGAGAAGATGCCTGTGGTTACAAATCTTCTGACTCAGTGCTCTCTGTGTTGCGAACTTGATAGTCTACACAGCCAGAAGCAATTACTCAAATAAGAGCATAAAGAAAACAGAGTTGTAATCACCATTCATTGGTTTAGAAATGTCATGCCAGTTGCATTTCAGACATTGTATGATATTAATACTAATCAGTATATATTAGCAGCCAAACATGTTCACAACTGCTCTAACAGCTGAGTGCCTCCAAGCTAAATTGATTTCATCCCTTAGACACCCATTAACACCTCTCCTTCCCATTTAGATAATAGAACACAGTTGTTCAGGGGTGTTTATGAAATGACATTCATGTGATTGATAAGTGACCTTGACTGAATGAGAATATATTCTTGCTGGAATTTAAAGAATCATCTTCCTTTCCAATAACCTTGCCTCCAAATCCTTAAAGAATTCAATAGTCACAATCAATAAATACTGAATTTATTTTTTTTTCTTCATGAGAAATATGTTTGGGAGGATTAAGCTTTAAATAAAGTTTTACATATGCTACTAATATTCTAATTGTAAGAGGTGCTGAAGAAATCTTAGAATAATCATCTGCTTTTAAAAATAAATAATTTTTTAAATTATTTGGGTTTTGTACCTTAATCCATTTTGAGTAACTTACTGGCTCTAGTAAGCCATTCTTACTAAGATGAAATATTGAAGCTTCATACATTGTTAATTTTATAGGACAGATAACCTAGCTATGATTAATTAAGAATATTGGAAACCTCTGATACAATGCCAGAAAAATAAAAAATCAGTTCAGTATAGGAAGGTTTTCTATAGTTGCATTATGAGAGTTTTTCAATAATAGATTAAGCACACTAAATAATTAAAATGTCATTTGATTGAAATCAGACCATTCTCCTTGTATTTCAGCATTACATTCTATGACAGGCACGACTGTCTTTTCAGCTCCAAATAGGGAGGCAATCTTTCCTTTTCTGTACATTAACTCAAGAAAAACATCAGATAGCATTTAAAATCAAATTAAAAACACTGACTTGAATATTTATTTTAAGAATTTAAATAAAAAGCTGGGGGTGGGATGGATGCATGAATATACCTAAAATCAGTTTATTTGAGGGAAGCTATTGAAAACCACCTTTCTTTGTTCCAGAGAAGATACTTGGGATATGAAGGTGCAGCTACTATGAGTATCCACCCAAAATGCGATTCCCAAGGGCATGCATTTGAAGGCTGGAGCCCTGCTCATCCTCATTGTGCAGCTACTGTTCCTCCTGGCAGGATAGAAGGACACCTGAGCAGCATCACCTCTGTCATAGCAGCTCAACTGCAGCGTTTTTCCAACTTTCTGGGGCCCTTGACATGAAGTTGAATACAAGCAGCCTGAGGACCAGATGGGGTTCACCAGTTACTACTTGGACAGAATCAATTAATTGCTTTGTTGTGATTAACCATTTTACTGCCCTTTTACAGCCTTTTCTGCTAAAGCTGTTTAACATATTTTTAAAAATATTATAAAAATACAGTGATAACTGAAATAGAAATTTTCAGATTGTAAGAGCTCCCAAGTGCAGATGTTTTATGTATAGCTGGAAAGCCTCAGCAGACAAGACAGTGGGAAACCCACCTCAGTATATTCCATACAACTAGCAGATGCTGATCTTGGCTGGAAGATACAAAGAGATCAAATGTGCCAATTGCCAGATTCTGAACAGGCACTTGAACAGGATGTCTTCCCCTTTACAAGACAGCCCACCCACAGAGAAACAATTGTTTCTCCTTTAAAAGTTTTAAATGCAAAGACTAATTTAGAGATGGTTTTGCCTGAATTTGCAAGTAACTGATACAAGTTATTTCCCTTGTATAGAAGAGCTGCTTATACTCAATCTCATTTAAGTGAGAGAAAAATGGAAGCAAAAGCATTCCAGCGTCAGATCAAAGTTATTTGCATAGGTTAATTTAAGGGTTTTTTTGGTAGCATATTTTCTCTATTCCACCACTATAACTCTTTCAATATTTTTCTCTCTGCTGCTAGAAGTGAAAAGATCAGTCAAACATGATCCTCAAGATGGGGTGGTCACAGAACTATGCTCTTTTTCATGATATTCCTTACACTGATCAAGGATCTCATGTACTTCACAGCTCAGCAGCCGCTGTATGAAGTACACTTTTCATCTCTTCTTAGTGAACAATGCTCTGTAATCTGCTTTCCAATAGCAAGCTAAATCAGTAAAAGCTGCCTTTGAGGACAGGTAGTAGGACATCTTGAGCCTTAGCTGCACTGGAGTGCTTATCACTGGCTGCAGCACAGTGCCACAGGATTTTCTGCTTCAGGGTTTGCACATATCAGGTGTGGGGAAGAGATGCCACAACAGAAGCAGGAGATGCCAAAGCTGCTAATGGGGACTGGGAATAAGAAGCCAAATGCACCTTCTGTTCATGGTATGGAACTTGAAAGCCTGAGGTAAAGCTGAAAACTTACACGAAGACCAGGATTTTACCCTAAAAGTAGTCAAGAGAAGGAATTTTGGACGCAGACATAGCTGGCATAGCATAAGATAATGAATGTGGGACAAATGTTCTTACTCAGTTCTTCAAGTGTTCAGGAAAATAGGGGTCAATACAGGCAAGAAAAATGCTAGGCTACTTTTGAATAAAATAAATGGGGTTGCAAAAAGCACATCAGCACTCTTTGTCCTAATTAGAACAACTGGCAATACTCCAGGCTTTTGTCTAGTTTCTTGGGTCAAAAGGCTTGAAATTATTTGAATAAATATGCAAAATAAACATCACAGTCAATATTACAATGATTATAATAATATTTTTACGTGTAATGCATCATTATCTCTCATTAATTTTGAACTGGCATGGTAGAAGAGACATGAGGTATTGTCATTGAGTTCAAACGTGGCCTTTTTTGGGTTCATTGAATTTTTATTAATCCTTTAACAATTGTTCTTACATCATGCTATTTATGTTTTCACCTTTATTTCACAGGAATGGACTGCTCTAAAGCAATAGCAGGAAAGAGAGATGGAAAACTAAATTATAACTTGATATATAGGAATAGAACACATGTAAAATAGTTTGTTCACATCTGATCATAAAGCCTTCAGGCTGATTTTCAGTTGCCAGATGCAAACTCACGTTTAATTTTAGGGTTGGAATATCAAAAAGGGTGAAAGTTATTTGTCTAATTTCTGATTATCAGATGTTTTAAGTTACTGAATGACATTTGAGTAACTATTGGATCACAATGATTGCCAATCCAAGATGTGAATGTTCAGGGTACCCTGTTTGCTTCTGCTGTGAACAATTTAGATTGGTTGCCCTGTTAAAGAAATTGATGTCTATATCCAATCCAACAACAGACGACATAATTTTTATATTTTTGCCAGCACCGATGTATCATATCACAGCAGATCTATGAGCAAAGATTTTAAATTGAATGTATTGTGGGAGAAGACTGCTGGTGTCTTGAAAAAGTAATCATTTTATTATCCTGAATGATGTTTGAGATAAGGAAGGAAAAAAAAAGCCAATAGATCCTATAAACTCAATTTCACCATCAAAGCCCCTGGTATGGTTGAAATTCCATAGGCTGTGCACACTTCACTGCAATGTCTTTTCCTGAAAATAAAGGTCTACACTCATCACTGATACTGTTCTACTTTTGCCTTAGCTGCTTCTCATTTCTTAGCTCCATCCCAGCCAAAGCCAACACACTGACTCAGCCCTACTTCTGCATCATGGAATCCTCCTGCATCCCCATCCTTGCTATTGCCAGCACAACTGCTTGTAGGAACATCCTGTGAATAAAACTGG
Organism: Neopelma chrysocephalum; assembly: GCF_003984885.1. NCBI lineage: Eukaryota > Metazoa > Chordata > Aves > Passeriformes > Pipridae > Neopelma > Neopelma chrysocephalum. Next base: position 708,447 of record NW_020925676.1, read on the forward strand.
GAACTAATCTGACAAAAAAAACTTGAAAAAAATTGAAATTTCAGGATTCAGATTAATGTCTGTACATGTTGCCCTTCTTTCAGGTAGTTCTCTTACCACAACAGATGGCTTCACAGAGGGGGGAGACAAAGGAATGAGCAGCATGAAAACGGGCAGCTTATAGTAAGACACGCATTTTTAGTCTACCACTGAGTAATAAACCAAGATTTTAACTTGCACTTAGTTTTCTGTAGTGCTGATATTTCCCAGAATTTCCTTGGAGGGGAAAAAAAAAATTGCCCTGAGTTCATTTGCACATGATTTTATTCTTATGCCAGCTTCATGTGCACCACATTTTCAGAGAAAGTAACATAAGGAAGACTCATCTCAGTTTTGTGGGGTTTTGTTCTCTTTTGTCTTTTCTGAATAATCAATATTTGTGTTTCCTGTGTGGGTATAGAAGTCACACTGAAGGTCTCCTCAATCTAACTGAAAGTCCACTAGCTCAAGATTTTTTCTGCAAGATTAGCCAAAACCAGACAGCTAGTGAAGAATATAGACGTATAGTAACATTTATAAAAGTTAACACTCACTGAAGAACAGTCATAGCTTTATTTTGTCAAACTCATTAAACTCCACTGGATATTCCAAAGTATTTGATCTGTTGTATCAGAGAGGAAAAGAGATATTTGCCAAGAGACCAGTCATTCTAGACTTGTACTGTAATACTTTGCTCCATGGAGGCAGTAAGGACCTTCCTTCCAACTGCAGGCTGATTCACCTGCAACTGGGATAAAAAAGGAAGCAGGAGGAGTGAGATGGTACTGATAGAAGCTTTGCATGACTTGGAAGGGGGCTTGTTTTCCTGTGCTGACTGAAACTGAAGAGCTGGACTTCTCAAAGGACAAAGACAAGAGGGCATGGTTGCTAGTTTGGGCCAAACAGTACAAGCAAAACTAAGGCACATAGCTCAGGTGGTGGTGAAAAAGTGTGCTCCTCACTTGCCCAGAAATGAGAATAAGCAATGCAGAGAGAGTGGTTAATACTTATTTAGTAAAGAGCTCAAGCAGTTTCTGCTGGGCAGGACACAGATACAATAATGTGGTAGTTTGGCAAGGAGGATGTCATGGTTTGTGTAAGATAAATACACTGTACATTGTAACTTCTAACAGGATTTTGTTTTGTATGTCTTTTAAGCTGTCTTAGAAAGTGTGCTGGTTTAAAAGTTAACCAGCAGGGGAAATGAACTCAACTCAAAAGAGAGATTATAAGTCAGAATAACAATTTATTAAAATAATACAATAAGTATGATTATACAGACAGACAATTGGTTTTAACCCACAAAACCCAAATGTATAACCCAGCACCCTGGGGCGTGAACAAAAGTGGTGCTCCTTGCCCCCCCCCCCCCCGAGTCCAAAGTAAAGGGAGAGGGGAAAAACCTGCTGGTGGGAGAGCTGCTGCAGTCTGGTCAGAGAGTGGTGATTGCAGCCCAGTTGAGGGTGATGGTCTCAGTCTGGTTGAGAGCGGTGAGCTGCAGTCTTCCTCTGGATCCCACAAGTGGTAAAAAGGTTCCAAAACCCCAAGTTTATATATTCTCCAGTTCAGGCAGGAATGCTCAGTCCTTCCCTCAGAGTGGGGAATTCCATAAAAGGGTGTGAGGACAGGAACATCTTCCTATTTCGCAGGCCTCTTAACGCCTAGTTTATAGCCTGAGGAGTCAGGCTGCTCTGGACAGAGGGTGTAAATGCTCTATTGATAACAGTTTCTGGGAAATGGCATGGAAGGCTATAGAATACACAGGTTTGGGTTACACCCATCCAGTGATGAATTGGTCCCAGCTGTTCTAACTAGGACAGAAAGCTGTAAACACTAGCCTTAAAAAAACTCATGCAATAATGAAAGGTGGAAGGAGCAATTTTAAAGTACTACAACTGTCCTGTAGGCCAGAATTGACTAAAAAGTCATACTGTAAATAAAGTGTCCTGCTCTCCCTGTTCCTAGAAAAATAGCAATAGTGTCAGGTTTTTCTATTACCTTAGTGTCAGCCCTGGAAATATTTGTCACCAGAAGACATAAAAATACAAAAGACTGTGTATGTGTTCTTATGCCAACCATACTGGAGGATTGTGCTCTGGAGGCAACTGGGTCATTTCACAGGTAGAATAACAACATTCAGAAATTAACATGGCCCAAACTAACTATATGTTTGTAAGGAATGCTCATCTCATAGGTTGCCCAAGTTTACAGGGGATCAGATTACTAAGGAGATGGAAGGGATTGGCCTGCAGAGCAGTGGTGATCTTAATGAACTCAAAGACCATTGCATTCATGACTGATTTCCTTTTTTAAATTTTCCATGGTCTGTGAGAACTCACTGGCTACAGGAGGTGACAGATAATGAACAAGACTCTCTGGTATGGTGGAGTTCTAAATTTTTTTTCCAAAAGTTCTAGTGTGCCGCCAATGTAACCTTTCTAGGTAGGGGTGGGGATGTATCGCTGTGGTAGTTCGGCCTAGGCCTTCCTTGCTGACCAGCTTGTAACCAAGGAAGTGCCCAGATTTACCCAGTATTCCCTACGATTTTTACGTAAACTGGGGTATAAGAAGAAGGGAGGAAAGACCTTTGCTCTCTTTCCTTCCGGCCGCTTTGGAGGTGCAGATCTCCCTGTGTTGAGTCTGCCGGGTTGGAGAGTGAGGCCTGGTAAGGCCTTGTCGACTTTGGGAGGCAGAGGCTGCCGGCAGTCGCTCCAGTGTGACTCTCCATTGTCCCGAGGAGAGTAGTAAGATATTCTCTGCTAATTCTTTTAGTTGATAGACCTTGGGCTACTAATCGGGATTATATATATATATATATATATATTATTTTGGTTTTTTGTTCTTCCCTTCCCCTTTCCCTTTTTCCCTGTGAAATTGTATATATATTTCAACTGTATATAACTGTAAATATAAGTGTAAATATATTTATATACATTACTTTGTCTCTCTCTTGTTTTTGGTTCTTTTGGTTTTTTTCCCCTCTTCTCCCTTGGTTTGGGGTGGGGGGGGGACTCCTTGTGGTAAGGTTTGGAGACTTGGCAGGGAGCCAGCTCCAAACCATAACAATCGCTCATAGAAAGACCATGTTAAAAAATTATGTGTGATGTGTTCAACATCTAATTTGTTGAGAAGAACATGTTCTCTGAGAAGTTCCTAAATTTCTATGCACATGACTCTAACAGGAATTAATAGAAGCCCCAAAATGTATCCAGGCACTTTCCTCCATTTCATTCTTCAAATTAAAACTGCACAGCATATGTAAGCAATCTCCAGTCAAGAAGGTTTCAGGTAGATGGGGTCCTTTGTCTTTAGCTCCCTCTTTTCTGAGACAACATGAAGAAGCAGACAGAAAATCACTTAATCCCCTGATCCCTCTCTCTTGGGTCCAATAACTAAATTAATTTAGCATAAAGAGTCAAATTGCTCATTGTGCCTGTGTGCTCAGTTTTGTGGCCTGGTGTTGGATAGGTTCTCTTCATAAGTTGCATATGAAAACAGCTGAGCATCTTCATTAGCTCTTCATCAGTTCAAATGGAGCCTCTACAGGTACAGCTCTTTGGGTACCTGCTTTAACTTTTCTTTAATATATTGAAGGGAGTGGATGTCTTAGCTTAGAATAGGTAATTGAAGACTCTTCTGATAACCTGTAAATGTCAAAAAATACAAACCTGATATTTTTCTGATGAGCATATTTTCCTAGAATAAAAAAATGTTGAACAGTAATTCTTCCTGTTATTCATACACAAATAATTAGTCAGGCTGGCTCTGTTTTAAACAGAAGAGTGGTTCAGTCACTAAACTTATTCATACTTCAGTTGAAATGATCAGTGAGCGTATCAGTTTTCTTCAATTTCAACATTAAAGAGTTTTGTTGATTGTGGGAAATGCACTGTAAAGATGTTTCCTACATGTATGATAAACTAAGCATTTCTTAGATAGAAAACAGACCAGAAACTCTAAAACATGTGATCAAATAGCTGTGGCCATCTATGGTTTTACCAACTTGCAGTTGCTTGTCACCAAATCTCTGGTAGAAGTTACTTATATATGGCAAAGTCAACATACTTCAGTCAGCTGTACACATGTCAGGACTATAACAGAGATCAGCTTTGTCAGCCACATTTTACATTAAAGGTTTGGGTTTACAGAGCAATTAAAGGTCAAACACTAGCTTCTGTTTTCTGACTCAACCACTGGACAAAAATTAGAAAGAATATTTCTCAGTTATGACCAGTTTGATCATCTCAGCAGCTTTCAGTACCACTGAGCAAAAAGTGATACTGAGATCTTGTCAGTTCTTAAATGTAAACTGCTCCTGTCTTTTGTTGCTGTTTGTAACTAGAAATACAGATACACCTGAATTCAAATGCTTTTAGAAAGAAGAGGAACACACATCTGCTTGGAAACGCTTTCGTAAAGTTGTAAGATTATGAGCAGATTTCCTGGCCTTTCTGCCCTTAAACTTGTTTCCTGTTCCTTCATGTGAAATACAGTATGTTAACTGGCCTAAATTTAAGCCATTCTTGGTTTTTACTAACTGACATGGTAGGGTAGGTGATGACACAGCTTTCCAAGCAGGTATAAAGGACACAGCAATCCTTTTATAGCCAGATCCTCTCACTAAGCAAAATCTGGCAAAGGGAGAATCCAAGTAATTTAACAGATGTGAAAAAACATGTATGCATGCAAAGGATGCCTATTTTAAATGGCTTTTTAAAGTTCAGCTATTTCCTTTTGTGATTGTTACATGTTGATGACAGACCTATATAACTAACAAGACAAGCATTTAATAGGAGCTAATCTTGGACTGTAGATCTAAGACAAACTTAGCAATTTTAGATGGTTAAAGATGGTCAAAACTTGACCTAGAGGTTACAATCACTTAAAAGGAATAAATAAATAAAAAAAATTACAGTCACCATTTGTTTTCCTGATACTACCAGGTATCTGTTTGACAGAAAGCTAAAATTTTTGAGAGAACCAGATTAAAATCCCAGTGTCTCCAGTCTGCTTTCATAGTGCTGTAATAATTAATAAGAAAGGCTTTTGTCCTTCAAATATATTTGAATAAAAAGATGCTGTAAATTTTCAAGTATCATAGTTCTTCTTAATTGTTAAACCAGTCTAAAAGCAGCTTGGAGACTAATATACAGGCTCTGGGTGAGCAAGATACCTGTATGGGTAACTTTCTAGAAAGATGGACAGCATAAACTATGGACTCCAAATGCCATTTATGTTTAAGATTTTCTTATTTTAAAGACATAAATTAGTCAGTGATTTTTAGCTTTACTAACTTTCAAGTTAGTATGTGTCTCAGTTCAATGAGACTGAAGTGTTTTGCTAAGGAGGATGAGTTATGAGGAAGACCAAGCTCCTCCCTCTAAGCAATTGTAAATCCGAAATTAAGAGGCTCCAATTGAGGAAGTATGGAGAAAAAGAAGATAACAGCCCTTTATTAAAGGATATATGTGTATCGTCAGAACAACAAAAGAACACAAAAACAACTAAACAATAATCCTGTACCCAAAGTCCCCTCCAAGAAAAAACAGTACACTACTTTCTGCCTTTTGGTGCGATTCTAACCATGATCGGCAGGAGGGGCTGTTGGGCTCTGGTAGTCACCGCATGAGGGCCCCGGTGCGCAGGAGAAGCCGAAATGGAGGTCTCCCTCCCCACTGAGAAGGGGAAGGGGAAAGGGGAAAAAAGGGGCTCTTCCCACACACTCATGCTGTCAGTGGCTGGCTCTAGATGGGGTTCCCCCAAAGGTTCCTTTGCAGAAGGGTCAAGCCTCTCCAATGAAATCTGAACAAGTCTGGGCTGGGGGCAGGACAGGGCGCAGGAGAACGGAGGCGAACTAGGGCCAGAAGCAGCCAGATGACCTGGCTGAAAACAAACTTCAGAACCCCCCCACACACACACCCTCCCTTAGTCAGGGCAAAAGTGCAGTTTCCCAAGAGACGGAAAAAACCTCATCACCTCCCCCTCCACAGTCTTCTGAGGGTCTGCTAGTTAGTGCTTTTTTGTGTGTTAATCATCCTAGGCAACCACCTTCCCCCTCCCTTGTTCAACATCTTTATTTTACAGTGATGCAAGGGAAAGAAAAAAATCCCGGCTTGTTTTTTTTAGAACAAGTAAACCTATGACAGTATGCCATATAAGAGAGACTAATTCAAGCTACTCTTAAAGTTAACTTATAATACAACTCGTGTAATTGCAATTTATTAATATATTTTTAGATAATTATTTTCATAGACTTATTATCATGGATCTAGTGAGTAAGAGTTGGGCATAAAATGTGGAGATATATCCTACTCTTCCCATATTAGGAGTGTTCTCTCCAAAAGCCTTCAGGAAACTCCCTCGTCTTTGATAGCAGTGAGTGTCTCTTCTCTCTGACAGAGACCCAGACATGTATCTCCCTCTAAAGCATATATGTTTCACCATCAAACTATACCACAAAATTAAGGCAATTTTAGCAGGTTTTCTGCTCCTTTTTTGCCATGCTTAAAGTTTGCATTTCTTTAGGTTTTGACTATGTTTGTGTAAAAAACTGGATCAAGCACCACCCCTGCAATGTTTGGGACATGGAATCCAGAGAGAGCTGTGGCAGTTGATAGGCAGTGAGAGAAGAATACACAGAAATCAATGTTAGGTACCCAAGGCATACTGGTGTCAGCAACTGACACCATTATTTGCCTTAAATTTGCCTTGTGATAGACTGCAGGTCACCTGAAATTTGGAGGGTTACAGTGTCATACAGATAGTATGACATCTACTAAGATTAATAAACACATTTGTGAAGCCTCAAGTATGACTTGTGAGACTGAGTTCTGTTTTCACACACAAGTAATCAGATATATTAAGCAATCATCCAATTCCAAACTCATAAACACATCACATTACAAAATAATGTCTGATATAGAATGCTCTCCCCTCATCCTGGATCAAGTTCGAGGCTTTATTCTTTATTCCAAATTCCTTATTCTTGAAGTTTACAAACATATTGCAGTACTGGTAGAAAGGTCCCATGGCTTTCATGCCATTCAGATTGGTAATTCAGGTGTTTTTTTCCACCCTACATATTATATATCATTGTGCAATGAGCTGCTTACCTGCACTTTAGTGACATTTCGTGATATATGGCATTTACGTGATGCGTATTTGCTTTACTTATTAGAAAATAATCCACAACCATTCAAGATCACTTGCTTCCAGACTGTAAATTATATAGAGCAGGTGATGTCAATTTTAACATATACAGCGCATCCTATTCCTTTCTGAACAATCGGCCTTCTCCAAAAAGATTGTGACAACAGTTTTTCTTCTCTTATTTTAATCATTCCAACATGTTTCATTAGTAGATGTGGGATCACAAATCTAGGTACATACTATACAGAGATCCTTCTCAAAGTAGGAGCTAGTGCCTGTTTCTATCTTTAGATAACTAGTCACAGAACCAACAGAATATGTGTTTAAATACTCTTTTGCATAGTTTTGGTAATCTGGTTTTAGTGTGAGATAATTTTTTGAAAGAAAACTCAGAGACTCAGGCTCACACCTGTAAAATTTTGAAAGTTCCACTCAGAGTAAACAAACACTGATAAATTCACATGCAATGACTTCCATCCTTTTTTATTCCCGACAAGGCTTATCAGAAGAGTGAAAAATTCAAGTATGAATGTCTTTAAGATTCAATAATCTGCTAAGTAATACTGGTCTTTTCAACAGTCTATCTTGTTTTCTTCAATAACAGATCCAAAGGAAGCACAAGGCAGCCAGATGGCCAGAACACAACATCTTAAAGGGAAAAAAAAAATCAGTGTGAGAAGATTATATAATAGAACAAAGTATTCTTTCTTCATTCAGAAAACTTTTTTTCTGAAGGATGGAAATCTGCCAGACTGGCCATATTGCATTAGAAATGTCACTGTTTGCAGTAAATGTGAACTGTAGCCAGTTTCAATCAGTCAATATTAGCCCATCAGTCATTCCCTCCACGGCCTTATCCTTTGGAATTCTGCCAAGCAAAGTGGCCAAAGTCTGCTCTTCTGAAGTCCAGGGATGTGATTTTGATTTTTGCCCACCTCCCTCCTCTCAGTGTCACTGCAGCAAAGGCTGCCTTCCACCTTCACATCCCCAAATGAGCCCCTCATCACCAGCAAGTAAGAGGTCCAGCAGATCACCTCTCCTCACTGGCTGCACTATCAGTTGTGTCAGGATGTTGTCACTGATATAATGCAAGAACTTCCTTGATTGTTTATGCCCTGCCAATGTGAGGCTGCTCCTGTCTCAGAGGTCTTGATTCAGTTGCTGGTTGCCCTGATAGAATCCCTGGTGTCTCTATACAAGAACAACATGGGGTAGCAGACAGAGGATTAGACAAGCTTTGACACTCCCTCCACAGCATCCTAGATCATATACCCATCAGGCAGAAAACTTCATGATGATCACAGAATCAATCAGGTTGGGAAAGACCTCTGAGATCATCAAGTCCAACCTCTGACTTAACATCACCTTGTCAACTAGATCCTGGCACTAAGTGCCACATCAGTCCTTTCTTAAACACCTGCAGGGACGGTGACTTCAATACCTCCCTGGGCAGACCATTCCAATGCCCAACCACTCTTTCTGTGAAGAACTTCTTCCTAATGTGTAGCCAAAACCTCCCCTGCCACAGCTTAAGACCATGCCCTCTTGTCCTACTGCTGATTGCCTGGGAGAAGAGACCAACCCCCACCTGGCTACAACCTCCTTTCAGGGAGTTGTAGAGAGTGATGAGGTCTTCCCTGAGCCTCGTCTTGTCCAGGCTGAACAGCCCCAGCTCCCTCAGTTGCTCCTCATAGGACCTGTGCTCTGGTCCCTTCACCAACCTCAGTTGCCCTTCTCTGGACACACTCCACCTCCTCAACATCCTTCCTAAACTGATGGACTCAGAACTGGACACAGCACTCCAGGTGTGGCCTCACCAGCACTGAGGACAGGGGAAGAATCACTTCCCTGGTCCTGCTGGCCACACTGTTCCTGATACAGCCCAGGATGCTATTGGACAGGACAGGATGCCATTTTGGGTCAGGTCAGATTGGCAGAGGGGTGTCACTGTTCCCCACAGCACAGAGGTGCCCATTACAAGCACTTACCACTTTTTCCTGGTGGTCTTGCATGGTTTAGGGTCAGGTGGCCCAAACCCTTTACTTGAAGGCCTGTCTGTCCCCTCTCCCACTCTGACGGTGATGAATCTGTTCTGTGCTTTTAAGAACTAAGGTGGGGGAGAACCCTTCCTATTGAAGTTAGAAGTCACGAGCTCCCATCATTCACCTTCTCTAAAGGCTACACTTAACTGAATACTAGGGTGGGCACTGCCTGCAACTCCACTGCAGGTGGAGTCTGGGGGTCTTCAAGCTGTTGCATGTCAGAGAAGATCCTGTCAATTTCCCTTTTAACTTTTCTCATGGAGTGTAACCTGCTCACTTCCTTATGTAACTCCTCTTGGAGACACAGTTCCTCCAAGCCAGCACTGAAAGACAGAAGGCCATTGCTCCTGGCATCAGAGAGAGGGCCCAGGTGCTCCCTGTACTCCGGGACTTGGAGGGCTGCAGCTACCATTCAAAGCTCTGTGTGGAAGCCTCTATCCTGGCTGGGGCAGGGACTGTTATCGATACAGTGAAACGTACTGCTTTCCTTCTGTTTTGAAATGAAACTGCATTTTCAGACAAAAAAGATAGAGAATTTTCTTCTGGCTCAGATATTGAAACATGGAAAATTATCAATGAATGTTGCTAAGACAGCATCTCTACAGTTCCTTTAGAATCACATTTGTTTCCAAACTTTTTTCATATGGGTTCTGGCATTCCTGAAGCTAAGCAGGGAGGCGCACCAAGGAACTGTTTAAACTGAAAACTCACAAAAAAAAAAGATACATTTTCAGTCAGATTTATTCCTTAATACTGTTTGCTGTGATACCTAGTATACTAGTATTTGGAAAAGGAAGGATTTCAATGCAACAGCTCCAGAGTAAAAGCAGCCAATTATAAATGCACCACAATTTTTGTTAACCATGTCTCAATATATTTGCACGTTGTTTCCCCTATCCTAGTCTTGTTGTTATTGAGTTGATACACAGTCCGACATTTTATGAGTGCTGTAGAGAGTGCCACAGTATCTGACCATGGGATTCTGTTGATCCCCACTCCCCACCCAGACCAGATCTTACTCGGATGAAGGAAATACAGGAGAGCTCACTGAATGACATAATCAAGTAGCTCCATAGAAAATATTGTTATGATCAGCCTTTTGTTTACAAGAAAATCAAACCCAGAAAATTTGGAGGGCCTTCCATTTGAATATTTTTAAAGTTGTCCAAGAAGCGCCAAAATGAGTAGCATTATTCCCATTTGATAGCTGAACTGTCCACAGATTGTGTGCCTAGAGTGCCTCTCAATCTCCCTGCTTCTTGTCTTATAGCTGTCAGATCCCACACTGTTAAAGCTCCAGTGCTCTGTACCATCAGCTTAAATAAGCACACCTGTTCTATCCAGAACTAGCAAAGGACGAGTGCAAAAACCCTGTAGGAAATGTTCACAGCATGATGCTGTGCTGTACATGTGAGCAGCTTAATTATTCATCAGTTTCAAAACTGGAGAGTCCTCTGTAATATCATGCCCTGATCTAGAATTAAAAATAAATTAAATGCCACCCAGATCCATGCAGCTACACATTGATGTAAAAAATCTAGCAAGATGCCCTCTAACTCAGAAGGGACAGCTGAATGATGCACGTGCTCAGCAAAAGGCTGACATCTTTTCCATATCCTCTGGTTGCTTTCCCCACTGTCATCCTTTTAGTATTACTATCCAGGCTGAGCTTTAATCAATTTGCTCTCAGCCATTCCACAGTCTCCACCGAGCTTTTAATGAGATGCTTGATCACACTATCTGTGCGGGATGCTACAGATACAAGATTTCCTCACAGACTTCCCTAATTGCAATTGCCTGACACTTCTATTGAGCAGAACCATGACACAATCCCATCAAGTGTCCTTCATGCTAGAACAACTACAAATCATTTAATGATTTTTCACTTCCTTATTTAATAACAAAAATAAATGCACAAATCCAAACATGGAATAAAGCAGATTTTTAAAGGCTATTTTGATGTTTCAAAATGTGTTTAATTTAGTTTTGTCTTTTTTCTTCTTTGGAGAATTCTTGCATCCTACTTTGCTACAGTAATAGGATTATTGAGCTTAACTGCTTATGTTGGAAAATAAAACACATCCAGACAGCTAATGTTCGTAAGATAGAATTGCTGCAGCCTGTGGGGTTACTAAGAAGTGCCTTCCATAGACTGTTTTTTACTATGTGTGTGTTGGTGTAGTCAGCTCCCATCCCCCAGCAAAATAAAATCAGAAACATATCACTAAAAAAGTAGTGAAAATGAAACTTTCCTGGGTGCCTCTTTTAACTGCATGCATTAATTCCCTCACATTTCTTCCTGTCCTTCTCCTCTTTCAAATGTTTAGCAGTGTTTTACCTTTGTGCTGCTGTAGTTATGCCCCCTATTTCTATGCAAAATCATTCACTCTTTTAAACTGGAATGAACTGGGACTACAATGGTGACTGTGGGATTTCTCAGGGAATTTTATTTCAGAACTCAGTAATAATATCTATCAGTGAAGAATGCCTGCAAGACACAGTGACATATGTATATAAACATGCATATATTATATATATATACACATTATATATATATGTACATATGTCTTAATTACTATGCCTTTCTTTTATTTCATATACACCTAAAACTATTACTTACTTTATTCAAGGAGATTAATTTTTCTCTGTAACTTCTGCTGTTTTTATTTCTTCCCCCTAGCAATTCGCTTCCTTTAAACAAACATTTAACTTTTGTGTTCTTCAATAATCCTATTTTTTCATATGTCTGCTGCTGTAGATACCTCTATGACATAGTCAGAGGCAATATCAGATATGTTCTCCCTCTCAAATAAAGACAATAGTCTCCTTCTAAAACAAATGCAATAAATTCTTAAAATCCACTTATATCATGACTGTCTTATCAAACAGGCTTTGAGATGAATAATTTCACTTTTTTTCTTGTGCAGGAAAGAAAGGCAATTTTGCTACAACTAGTCTTTCACACCATGTATGTTTTATGTGTTACGTAATGACTTCTGCCACTTTACTGTTATTTGCTGCAACTATAATAGAGTGCAAAGGCCCTGATGGAGATCAGGATCCTATTTCAACAGCGCTGCCAAAGAGCAAAAGAACTTCACCTTCTGACCCAGAGAAAATTAAGCTCAGTAATAATCTCAAGCATGTCCAGGCTAGCCATGGACAAGGAAATATGTGTGTTAAAGAATGGAAATATTGGTACCCCTGCTTTGTCCGTGGGGTAGAAAGTGACAGCAAACTTACATGAGTTATCCAGGACACACAGAAATTAATGGTAGAGCCAGATACATTTTTTTCAATCAGTAATCTTATGGCTCTTTACTTTTTGCAGCTTATTTGCAAATAGAAGGAATACGTTTTAAGCTAAACAAGCATAGAAACAAGTGGTTTGAATTACAATGCATTAAACAGGAGTATAAGAAATAGATTTGTGAACATAAAGGTGTCACTGAAGATACAACACTATGAAGACACTGCACAAAAGGTTATTTCAAAAGCCATTCTTTCTGAGGTCTTTCTGTGGAGCCTGAGGCTTGATTAGGAACTCCAGAGGAGAGATCAGATTGGGTAAACTGATAAGAACTGTGATGAATGAGGAGAAAGGGGCACCCCAAGGAAGCAAGAACTCAAAATGGGAATAAAGGAACAAAACTGGATCTGTCATAGACCAGAGGGAAAGTACCAGAAATTACCAAATTTAAAAAATGGGACATGAGCTTACAGTGACACAATCTCCTTTAGAAATTAGATTAGAACTTCCAAATTCCCAAATCTCAGACTTCCTGGGCTATCAGCAAATCCTTCACTTACTATCAGTTAATTTTTGAAGAGACTATTGCCACAGCTCAGCTCTGAGCTGTCTAAAGACTCAGAATGATCCAGATGAGTGTATGGTGACATAGAGTTCACAGTTTTGCTTTGTTATTTGTTTATTTAAAAAAAACCAGGAGGTCACAAGCAAAACCATAGTTTAAAGCATTACTGATATTTCCTACACAAACTTAATAAATCCTTCTTGTATCTTTGCATTATAATTTGGAAATCTATTTTACACAAGGTTTGTTCCTCGTCCAGTGCTCTCTGGATAGGCTTGCTCTGGGGACAAGTCAGAATTATACAGAGTAAGTAGGATGCTGTATAATCTTTACATTAATTTTGCAGAAGTTGGAAGAAGTGCAAGAGTGGATGCAATAGAAGAAACTAGATGAAAAGAAGGGATGGTCTGAAAATTCAGGGTAATGGAGTGGTGCCCTGAATAACTGTAACCCTCGTTGTCTCGTGGATCTCTCACAGCCACATCACTGAAACAGACCTTTTGGCAAGTGGTCACCAGCTCTGTGTTCCTCTTCCTTGCAACTCCAGCCCCTTGCTGTGGTTTGTAAATATTAGGTATTTATACCTGCAACACAAGAAAGAAACACTGCATATATCCTGTACCGTGTCTAAACTAAAATGTATCCTGTATCTAAACCATCTGAAAAACTAGCTGGTAAGCACCTCAAACTGACCATCAAAAAGAGAGGATATTTTCTAATTTATGCTATCTCAGTTCTCTTTCTGTCAAATTAGAATAATAATTCCTCTTCAGTGCACAGAAGTGCTGTGGAGATAAATTCATTAAGATTTGTAAAGCACTCAGACACTACAGTGATGAGCGCCACAGAAAAGCCCAAGAGCAAATTAAAAATTCTGTCTTCAGAGCAGAACTTAAAAATGTGACAAGGGACCATACACTGAACAGTAACAAAGAAACAAAATGATTAATAGTTACTGATTTGGGGAGCATTATCTACGTATTGTGCACAGCAGGAAACAAGAATCTGGGTGGGAAGCAGTACGTTTGTGATCAGTTAATTAAAACCAGGCTTTTAATGCATGCCAGAAGATGGGAAAATAAAGGTCTGTGGACAACCTAAATTCTGGCAGTTCCAAGAGTTGAGTTTTTGACTATAAATACATGTCAATTTTTTTCCAGTGTACTTTATATGTTTAATATGGAAAAAGGTTAAAGATTTTTATCTACCTTAATTCCTTTCCCTGAGACATGACAGTGGCCGTACCTTTGTCTAATGATACAGCTGATCTCCTAATTCAATAGATTTGTTGTAGTCTTTCTCCTGCCACTCTCAAATCAGCTTAATACCTTCTTTGAAATGCATAGGAGCCTGCCAGAGACAACTGAGTTTTCAATGTAATGGTGTTACTTAAAATGAATGTTGTTAAAAGAATCTGGAAAAAAAGTTGATTGTACCAATCGATGTGTTACCAATGTGTTACATACCTGAAACCTAAAATTTGCCAGTTGAAATATTTGAAAAATATTAATCCCACCTGAGATTAAGTTATGCCTAAATACAGTAGTGTCTTTCTCAATTTAAATGCCCATTGTTAAACAAATAAAGGACTGCTTACAGCATTTTCAAGTATAAAAACTAGATTAGAAATTCATACTGATTGTTTGGGTTTGCTTTCAGGAAGTCACCTTTCCAATTCTGTTAGCAGTGCTCTGATTGTCTGATTGGTTTTCAGCGCTCTGATTGCACTCTTACAAAATCAATCAGCAAACTCTGCAAGTTTCATAGTGTCCCAGTAGCCTATGTCCTCTTGCTTCACAGAAAGCTTTTAATAAAACATAAACTAATGATCCTTAGACATATGGGATAAATATTTTTTTAGCAATAAATACATCCTTTTTACAATTATAAAAAAATGTTTAGAAAGGGGAAGAGCTATTCTCAAGATCTCTACAGAACAGAGACACAGGTAAGTTATTTTTAAGTATTTTTTCCTAAACTTTTAGAATTTATCCTCAGTTTTTCAGAATACCAGGATTTTTTTCACAAAAATGTAAACCTGGGATGTCACTTTTCCCAGACAATACTGAGCAATCTTAATATTCTATAATTTCTCATACATATGAAAGAAAAAGGAAAGGCAAAAAAGATTAAAATAGTAGTTTATTAGATAAATGTACCTCTATAGTAGTTTTGTACATTTGCACTGTATTTCATTTTACAATGAAGGAAAATTGACAAGGTATAAAGTAGATCAAGCTTAACGGGGATGTAGTCTATTTTAATTTATGTATTGCAGTCTTCTAGGCTTCCTTCCCATTTTGATATGGGTTTAAAGTTTAGAAGTTAGAAATATTCAAAAAATTATAGTAGGGAAAGAGGACTTAATTGATCCTCTTTGAAAACTACTAACTATTCATGAATATTTTGTGAATATATTCAAGAATATGAATGGATACTTAGTAGATATAATGAACATTTTTGTGGTTGGCACCCAGTGATTGCTGGGTTTAGTGCTTTTTCTTCTTCCCACACTGTGAACTCCAAATATGACTGAAGAACAAAATTATAGATGTCAAAACTGTAAGATTTTACGTCACAGAAATATGCGGAAGTTAAGTAAGTCTGTCACAGTTTGCTGGATAAATGTTTCATTTTTGAAAGATATCAAGCAGTATTCCTGGTGCAGGGCAGCATATTAATTGTACCTGAATCACTGGACGTCTTTCCAGAAGCAAGGCTAGAATGAGACAGACATAAAACCAGCCATAATCGTAAAGCTTGAGAGAAGAAGGAGTCTCTGTGGAACCAAAGGATTAATTGTCTGAGGTCATCATCCAGTCCGAGTACAAACAGATGGGTCTAAGAAGACACCATGTGACATTATATAGCTCGTAATTTTATGTTCAAGGCGCTAATTACCATAGTAGTGTTGGAAGTTCTCATACTTTATCTTCATTGCCCTGACAAAGGGTTTTAGATTTACAAGGAGTTTTAGAAATCCTCTGCTCCAGGTAAATTTAAATGCCTTGGAAAGGCAGACAGAAAATTCAGCCCCTGGCAGATGTTTGCTAAGAAGCTTCAAGAAGTTGCCACATACAACGGGAGTTTCAGTATTCCTGAGCACTTCAGAAATCTCTCTGGGTCAATTAAGTGTAACAAAAGGCATAATCTTTTTAAATATAATTCTGTAACAGCTATTCAGATCTGAATTTTCACTTTAGGCAGAGGGGAAGAGGAGATTCAAGACACCTCAGGGAAACCCTAATCTGTAGTGTAATGCAAATAGTTGTAGGTTTTAGGCCACAAGCTGCATTACTAATACCTGCTGTAATTACTGTAATAGTTCTGTACATTCTGATATCTGGAAATCAATGAATAGGACATCCCAAAAGAGATCCTATCAATATCTCTTTTGGACCTAGATCTCACATTACTGTTGGTAACTTCATCATCAAGCCCATTTGCCAAGCAAAACTGCCATTATGATGAGGTGTAGGACAGGCTTCAAGACAAAAGAATGAAGTATTAGAAAGTAAATTGCTCATATAAATCACAGTAGTGCAGCATTTCTAACTTTTTTTCACATCCACCTTAGTGGATTTTTCACATCCACCTTAGCATTTATAAATACAAGAGCTTTTGTTTTGCTGAAACCAAGTGTTCTTCAAAAATGGAGAATTTCCACATTTGAGTCTCAGAAACAGGCAACTCATTATGTACCAACCCAAGTTTTAAGTCCTGTTTTGCTACATTTTTAATCAAAATATCTCTTTAAAGTACATTTAATAGTAGAAATATTCAAAGGTACCCTGAATTTATAAATCTTGGTAAATTAGTTGGTATTCTAGCCCTGTTTAGCAATTACTACAGAGCTACCATGTATGAAAGAAGTTCTAAGTTGTTGAGTCTAAGCCTGTAGACTCTCTATTACTTGGCCAAACTGACAAAGCAGCCTGGCTGGCCTTAACAGAGAGAACAAACATTAAGCAGGCACAACACTGGGCATTTACTCTCACCCAAGAAAATCTGAGTGGCAGATAAAAAGAAACAGAGTAGGGGGAAATTCAGAGTTCCTTGTTTTTCCAGGCCTGAAGATAAGTAAAAACTACTCCATGTACCTCAAACCTCCTGTCCACTAGTAAGTTGGGATAATCATTCAATAAATATTTTAAAATAAACAGCATACAAACAAAAGTTCATGTTCTTTCACTCCTTCCTCTCAGGTCTATCTCTAAATGTTATCTGAAGGTGAATATAAAAGCTATATCTCTTTATGATCTATTACTAATGCCCTGCAATCACTACTCTACAATGCAGTAAAATAAATCTTACTATGTTTTAAATGAAGTTGTATAAAGTTTTTCACAAACCTTGTGTAAAAGACTTCGTGGTGGTTTGAAAAAACAGGAATTTCAAAAAAGCTAATTTTAAAAGGTTTGCTGTAATTTGTTCTAATGTGAGAGAGAAGAAGTTTTCAGACATGCACGACTTAGTATAGGGGGGAGGGGAATATATTACAATTTATTATTAACACACACACACACACACACACACACACACACACACACACACACACATATATACATGTAACAACTTAACTATCTCTTCTATGGTGAAATAATATATATACATAGATCAAATCCTTCCTTTTCTTTCAAAAAAGTCCAGAAAGAAAGGAGAAGAAGTCCTCGTTTCACTTTCAGGCTACACCTCTTTCAAATTAATTTTCTACGGCACTGGTAAGTGTCTCTTATTTTTAAGGCAGCAGGTTTGATCTGTTGCAGCTAGAATTTTCCTTTCTTCTGGTGTCCGAAGTATAAGGGATTAAAGTCTTTATCCCCTGTTCCTGCTTCTCACCGCTTCTCCTCTCCACGGTGGGAAAAGGCAATGAGATCAGCTGGAAAACTCCTGAGGAGTTTAACTCCCGCAGTCTTGGCTGGGCCAGGACAGCGGGGGCCTAGGGACTTCCCCAAACCCATGGGGGAGACTCCCCTTGGCACTTACATGACTGGATGTTGCAGCCACCTTTCCAAAGGTCAGGGCTCTTCAGCTTGGCCCTCTCTTACTACCCCTCGACTTGTACTGGCTCTGTTCCAGTGCCGTGTTTGCCTGCCGATTGCAGCCCTCTGTCTGGCCAACCGGGCACCTCGCTGCCGTTTTCCTCCCCCGCCACTGTGAGGGGGGAGAAAATGCAACCCAGGGCGTCTTCCCGATCTTTCAGGGTCCTCCTTGGTCGCTGGCTTCAAGGGGGTTCCACTCCATGGCTGGCTGCTCCTGGCCCCCGGCCAGGAGCCAGGGGCAGAGAGCCCCTCGGCCCTGTGCCACACCTGGTGCGTTCAAAGCACGGCTGCTTCTTCTCCTAGCTGCGCAGTTAAAAATTAACCTCTTCTCTTCCATTTTTGTGAGCATGTAATTTCCGCAAGGGCGCACAAAGTTTTTAATTGGTCCAGTACTAAAAATACCACCCCTGGGCAGACTATCACAAGCCCCAGGGGGAAAGGTTTTTTTCAAACCACCACAGACTTCACTATTAAGGTGTGGCACATAGCCGTGCTATTAAGGCTGAGTCTACATTTTGTACATAAAATGAAGATCTGGTCTTTTACAGTGCCTGTTGCCTACACTATACAATCTTCAACATTATAGCATTTGGTCTTTGAAACCAGAAGAATTTGGACTAAGTACAAACTAATATACTAGATTTATTTTAAGTAAATTAAAGGGAGACTCATAGTTTATCTGTATCAAATCTTTATTTGTCCTATAATTCCTATAAAGATGGAACAGCACAAACTTAAAAAGCATACTTATAATTAAAGATTTCATGCATAGGTCATATGCAAAGAAATCCAGTTGAAAGTCTGTTAATAGATCATTTCATTTCTATAAACAACTAAGTAATATATCAGGCAGTTCTTAAGAAAGTCAGTATTATAAGCAAATTGCAGCTAATTGCATCCTCTTCCCACCCAGTGCATCTGCAGAATATTCGAATGTTTGTGGTGTGTAATTTTGCACAATGGTTTCCCTTCAAAGAGTCATTGGCCTAAAGAAGACTAGACTTCCCAAGTTTTTTTGAGGGGTGTTTTCCTTCATCTAATTGTCCTTGTTTTTCAAAGATTCTGTTACCATAGAGACTTTTGAGTAGCTTGGGCACGCCTGCAACAGGATGTCCATGGCTTTACTGAGGATCTTCAAGAATTTGGATTCAAGGACTGGATTCTTCATTCATAAAGCAACAAACTTACTAAAATCCACAGAAACAAATTAAAAAGGCCAGATTTTCTAGGATCCCCTGGTCACTGATTTCAATTATATTAAGTAGCTTCAAAGAGCCAGTAGCATACAGATTTTCAAAAGATCTCCTGAGTTCATTCAAACACTGGTAAGTTGTAGTTTAATTATATTGACATTTCATTTCAAAATACCCTATTTTAAGATAGATGGGAAATTGCTTGGTCAGAATTCCTATATGGGAGGTTCTTATATAGCAGGTTACAAGATTAAGCACTGTACACTGGTGAAACAGATAATACATAATAAGTTACATAGCAAATTTTCTTCCTGATATTTCTAATGCTTACAAAACCTCTCATAAGATATATGCCTCATTCATATGTTCTGGGGAACAGCACTCAAATTATATATATTTTCCCATAGGACTAAGATGCAGCCCTTCACAGAGATCAACAATAGCAGCTATCCAAATCTGTCAGATAACAGGTGGTAGCCAAGGAAAAATTTTGTAACTTGATTTTTGAAGTGTAACATGAGGTATACCATCCTGAATCTATCAATCAGAGAAAACTAAGTTTTGCAAACACACATCTACAAAACTAGTACACATTCTAATAACTATGGATGAAATGTGCTTTTATTTTAAAAAAAAATTAAATTCCATGAGTGACAGGAAAACGAAAAATCCTCTAGCAACCATGAAACATTGTTATAGCACGACAGTGAACCAACAATATCATTAGAATGGAAGCAAAAAAAAAAGTAGGAATTTAGTACAAATATCAAGCTGAGAAAAAGTGGAGCAAAAGGTAAAAAAAAAAATTAATTCAATACAGTAGAAAATTAAGCAGAAAAAAAAGATTTCCATAGAATGGTAGTTACTTGATATGCTAGCGGCTGGAAAAGCTATACCAGCAAAACACAACAGCACAGCTCTGGGTATGTTATGCCACCAACATGCATGGACAAAGAAAAAAGAAATTATGGCAGAAAACTACTCTTATATAACTGTCATTTAGTATTTCTTTGCTCTTCCTCACCTTTTCAACTTCACTTCAAATATTCTTCTTTTGTATTAGAATTTGAACTAGAACATGATTTTCTTTACTAAATTAGCTCTGTGAGAAACAAGAAGGGTTCTTCTTATCTTCAGAAATAAGAGGAATAAAATGAGTATGAAATGAAAGGTTATTAGATATTTCCAAAGGGGTATTTAATTTCTAATACATTTCTGGCCATGTGTAGTTGTGCAAAATTCAAAGGAAGATACAGTTTAGAGGGTGCAATTTTTAAGACAGGGCCCAACAGTTTGGCCTGACAGCTTACTGTCATTAAAAGATCTCTGATAATTTTTCAAGAGATCCATTATCAAAACCCATACCAACCAGATTGCAATTTGGAATGCTTCTCAGAAGCAGATAGTATTTACAACTTGGCATAAACCTATGGAAATTGTTCCCTTCTTTTCCTGAATCGTTATTGCCGTGTATAGATCAACTGTTTTTGTTTAAAAGGAGCCATATGTGAGAATGGACTAAATAATTTGTAACTCCAGACTTCATTCCACAGGTATAACATGATAAAAACTTCTTCAATTGGATCCTACTCTGTTAAGATGATCTTGGTTAAGCCAATTACATAAAGAAAGATTATATGTACTGTGGACAAGGCAAAATTGAGTGAGCAATTTGTCCTGCGTTTTGAGGGTCTTGCCTTGGCATAAACTAAAGCACAAACAGCAAAAAAGCTGCGTAGCTAACATGGCTGCGGGCTCTGAAGTTAGAACAAAGAAGGCTCCCTGCCAAGGTCAAGGAGGAGTTTTGGCAGGTAAACAAGTTTTTTCATCTCTTATGGACACCTGCTATGCTCCAATTAACACCAGAAGACAAAGTATGTTTCTCTTATGTATCCAATGCTGTGTGAAGAAGAATCACACGTTGAGGTGTTGTAACACTATATAATGAGCATTCTTCTTGTAATAAATCGGACATTTTGTTGACCACATTGGTCTGTGCACAATCTGTCTCCAAGCCCCTCCGCTGATAACATACCCTTAGCAGATACTCTCAGGGCTAGGACTTCTTTCTTAACAATGTCAGTATGTGGCCATGTGAAAAGAGTATTTATGTAGTGGCTGCTGGAGCAGTCCATTGGGACTGTGACCCAGAAGCCTCACTAAAAAAAGAGGAATAGAGGATAAACTGATTCAGCTTTGTCCAAGCAAAACAGATTATTACCAACTCTGTCATCATGATTAGTACTGTCTGCCCTCAGTAGAAAGCCTGTAACACATCAGACATCCTGAGCATCACACAGTTTCTGCAGGACTAGTGTTTTATATGAGACCCCTGGTGGCCTAGTGGTTAGCGTGCAGGACTTTCACTGCTGCGACCACGAGTTCAAATCCCGGTCTCCTGGCCTGATGGAGGTCGTTAGCCCTGTGTGGCCATCCATCTATGAGAAGGACACTCTAAACAAACCTACGTCCTGAGGACCTCACTGCCATTGTCCAAGCTTGCTTGGCCCCGGCAGATGAACCTTAGGATTAAAGGGTGGGCTCAGTTCAGCGCAGGCTGTGTCTCACCTAAAAAATCCATTGCGCAGGCTGGAAAGGTAAAAGACCTTTCCCCAAATCTTCGTTCGCGAAGATGGGCCATTATTTATTATTATTAGTGTTTTATATAATATTTAGTGTATGAGTATGAAGTCAACATTGGACAAGAGGATTTCTGCTACCTGAGCGATGCCAACATACTCATGTTCTTCACTTCTGCAGTGTCAAGGAATAATGAAAGAGGGCAATGTAGGGAAGTCTTATGGGACTTGCAGCCTGGGGTATGTTTAGGGAATTAGTAGTTGGGAAATACTTTTACACTACTATGCAGAGATCATTTTGACAAGGGGAACTTTTTAGGTCACTTAAGCATGCACAAAGCCATGTCCCTTTCAGAAGAAACCTGTGAACCTCTTCCCTTTCCCCGTCCTATAGATGTGAAAGCACCCTGAAGCACCATTGAGGACTACTGCAGGTCACAAGAAGTATACTCAGAGGCAGTCAATAAATTAAATGTATCAGGAAAGTGTTAGGGAAAATGGAAGCCAGCTGGCACAGAATGACTGCAGCTTTTCTCGTCAGGTCTCAGGTAGGTCTTCAAAAGAGGTGCTGTAACCAAACTGCCTGTCAGAAGTGGAAGTCCTCCATAAATTCATACACAGATCTGGATTGCATTGTTACTAATGTGAGTCAGGAACAGAAGACTGCTCATTTATATAACCTTGTTCATTTCTGGGGGATGATCAGTGCTACGTAAGTTTTGGAGACTTTATTAGCTGGCATTCCAATCTTAAAAGTTTTCTAGAAAGGACTGCGTGATTTATGAAGTCTTAATAAGAGATTTATGCCAGTATTCAAAGCTATCACCTAGGAACTTGAGAAGAAAGTTTAAAAATTTAATACACAGATGGAGTGTGGAACATTTTATCCTTCTTTTTATCCTTAGGTGGATTCTAAGCTAAATTTCATCATCCTCTTTCTCAATAAAAGTGCAGATGATTTTATGGAAAATTAAAAGAATGGCTACTAATTAAATGAAAAGAAGCAATTTAGTAGGTGAACAGTTGGACTTCGATAGTCACCTAAGTTGGTGACTATTTTACAATTTCATGATCTTGTTGTCCCTTAAATCTATATTCACTCTCAATTTGTCAAGTTACAGTTAGGACAAGCACTTATGAGTCTGGTTTGTATTAATCCAGTTTATCAGATAATAATTTTAGTTTGCAGATGTCTACCGGTTTCATCCAGAAACAGAATAAGAAAGTTAAAAACCAAAGGAATATACCACAAACCTTTGCAGATCTTCTGGAGAAATGTTACAGACCTTCACAACAGTGAATTAACTCTTCAGCTTGCCTGCTGGTGAGACTCAATATCCATTGCCCACAGAAACCACTTTGTGCCAAGCAAGCACTGAGATTCAAGATGAAAGGAACAAAGGATTTATTCCTGAATTTGACTATAGCTACATCTCTAAACTATCAAGCAAATTTAGATTTAGGAAGGGATATGACTCTGTAGCTTACATCGAAGTTACTCCAGATTCTTTGTACTGCTATCCTGGGACAGTTGGCCACAGTCAGATTTGAAACTGGATTATTCATATAGCATTTGGAGATGAATGTGAGAAATGTTCTTAGATACTGCTGTTATTTAAGAAAACTGAAGAGTGGGAAGAAAACAGAAAAGACACAGAATTTACTGGTTAAAGTTAGAAAATTACTTCTGTACTGCATGAAAAACACAAATTGCAGTAAGATAAGAGCTTAGAGAACTCAGAAGCATTTTATTTGATTTCATATGAAGAATCTGTCTTAAAATAAGCTCCTTAAAGTTGTCACAACAAGTATTCTAAGACAAGGAACCAGTGCAGGGACCAATGCTGTTTAACACCTTCATGAATGACATGGACAGTGGGATTGAGCACCCCCTCAGCAAGTTTTCAGATGACACCAAGCCTTGTGGTGCCATTGACACATCTGAGGGGTGGGATGCATTCCACTTGGACCTGGATGAACTCAAGAAGTGGACCCATGGGAACCTCATGAGGTTTAACAAGAACAAATGCAGGGAGCTGCACCTGGGTATCAGGTATCAACACAGGCTGAGGGATGAACAGATCAAGAGCAGCCCTGCTGAGAAGGACTTGGGGGAGCTGCTGGATGAGAGGCTGGACATGAGCCATCAATGTGCACTCACAGCCCAGAAAGCCACGTGTGTCCTGGGCTGCATCCAAAGCAGTGTGGGCGGCAGGTCAAGGGAGAGGATTCTGCCCGTCAGCTCTACTCTGGTGAGACCCACCTGCAGTGCTGCATCCAGCTCTGGGGGCCCAGCACAGGAAGGATGGGGACCTGTTGAAGTGAGTCCAGAGAAGAGCCACAAAAATTATCAGAGTTGGAGTTGTTCAGCCTGGAGAGGATAAGGCTCTGGTGAGACCTTGTTGTGACCTTTCAATACTAAAATGAGGCTTATAAGAAGAATGGGGTAGGACTTTTTAACAGGGTCTGTAGCAATAGCACAGCAGGTAATGGTTTTTAACTGAAAGAGTGTAGATTAAGACTAGATAAGAAAGAAATTGGTTTCATATGGTGGTGTAACACCGGAACAGATTGCTCAGAGAGGCTGTGGATGCCCCATCCCTGGAATTACTTGGGGTCACACTGGATGGTGCTCTGAGCAACATGATCTATTTGAAGATGTTCCTGGTTATTTCAGGGGGGATGCACTACATGACCTTTAAAGGTCTCTTCCAATCAAATAATTCTATGATTCTTTGGTTCTATGAAGTATCAAGTTGGTGATTCTCAGAACAGCTATTAATATGCAAACATAGCATAAGGGCTGCAGAACTAAGCAGCCAACGCTGATTTGTCTTAACCTTTAAATTTTTAAACTACTTTTTACCTTTGCATTTGTATTTTCATTCATAGACTATATCGTGAGTCTGGTAAGGCTATGAACACTCTTTCATACAACATTCTTGTATCTAGATTAGGATGTTATGGATGCAAAACCAAACAAACTGAGGAGCAGCTCTGGTCCTCACTGTGCTCTGGCACCTGGCTAGTCTGGATTATGTTTTGAGTTGTCTGGTTCTCTGCACTCACAACTGAAATATGTAGATAAAAGACTGGAAACAAGGCATCTAACCTTGTCCCATGGTGGCAAATGCTTGTGGGGTTCACAGCTGTCCTGATTATATAGCGGGCTCAAGGTAATTCTGCCATGTCTTGCTTGAACTGAGAATAATAATGTGAGACATTGATACAGATGTTTATTTGGGTAACACATAGAAAAGGAGCCAATGGAAATTTGTATTAATGCAGCAAAACCATTCTACAAAAACCATTGTCACATTCACCCTTTTCAAGGTGTTAGGTATGTCGTTGCATTTACAAATTATATAAAAAGAGATTCAGATGAAATGCAGAGAATGTGTCTTTAGATGTACTAGTCTCGTTATCTAAAAGTATCACAATAAATTGGATCACAACAGTATTTCCTACAGTTGAAAAGGATTATTTTTTAGCTAAGCACAAACACTGTTCCAGTTATTTAATATAAACCAGCCAAGCAATTTCTGTAATTTGATATTTAAAGTGAGGAATGCCAATAAGCTGCAGTCATTATATTCTGTGCACTTACATCTACAATTTTAGTTGTATTTAGTTATATCATTTACTAAAATGATATAAATATAGTCCTAGAATACTATTAGAGCAGGAAAAATCCTGTGTTTTTCAAGAAACACTACTCATAATTACATATAATGTTCATACAGATGATATTAACATTTATGAAACAAAGCAAACTATTTCAACAAATGTTTCATTTAAAGTATCTTTGGCTGATGTTTTTAAACTAAATAATGAAATCGAATCAAGTCAGAAACTTGTCTTATCCTGCTTTGGATTCTAGAAGGCACAATCGATTTACTGCAGCTGATTAGACAAGGGGAAAAAAACCCAAACAACCTACTAATCAATTTGTTACAGCTTCACCTGCAGGTGTTCAAAGCTGGAAGATGGATATCTGCCTATTTTTCATTTTGGTGTATATCGCTACAAGCTGTGGAATTCATACTGTTGGCTGTTGGATGTACTCCCACTCCATCAGTGTCTCAGTCCCAGTGTCCATCAGAGTCTCACTCATCACTGGCTTCACCATGCAAGGGGTCGGTACCTTACAGGAAAGCTTCCTGCTTTGTGGAATAATGGTTGCTCTTGCATGAAACTCTTGTTTGCAAATCCTACTGATGGTTTCACTGTGATTCACTTGCCAGAGGTCTCATGGAAAAGTCTGTGTGTACTCAACCATCCTTAAAAGATTGTGTAGGCCTGCCAGGGGTCACCTAAACTGCATAAATGTGGTATAACCTGCTAAATATTCATAGCATGTTTAGTTGCACAACATGTTAGTTACGCCAGCAAGCACCAGGCTAGCAGCTAATCATAGCATGTAGTAGTGGAAGAGTTTTTATTAAAATCTGAGAAAACCGTTGATCCCCTTCCTCTTTTTTTAATATATATTTTTTTAATATTTCCCACCCCAACTCACTTTCTGAGAGAATCTACCTGACCAGCTGGTCTTTCCAGCAAGGATGTGTGAGCTCTTACATAGTTAGAAGGCAGTTTGGGATGAACTCTTTGAGCATCAAAAACTGTGTGGCAGGTAACTCTTTGTACCCAGTTATTATTGCTTTGCTGTGTAATACTTAAAGACAATTTTAGTTGTGAAATAC
This sequence comes from Neopelma chrysocephalum, assembly GCF_003984885.1. NCBI lineage: Eukaryota > Metazoa > Chordata > Aves > Passeriformes > Pipridae > Neopelma > Neopelma chrysocephalum. The sequence continues at coordinate 734,988 of NW_020925676.1, forward strand.
ACTCTACTACAAGAAAAGTGTGAAGTATCCCCAGGGACTGAGCTCCAGAAATCTAAAGCAGTTTCTGATAAGAAACTTCTAAAGAAATCACTGTGTCTCTCCATAAAAGTTTCAAAGTAAGTAATGACAAAATTAACTTCTTTTTTTGCCTTGGGAACTCCACTGTTGTCTCTTCCTAAATTCTTCAGCTCTGCAGTTTGCAATGACATGGTGTTCCTCCGGGTACTCTCTTACTAATAGGTATCAGAAAAATATTGCCAGATAGGACAGTTCTACTACAAGAAGACATAGGATTTTAATAAGATATTTCTGACATCAGGACAAAAATAAAACTTTGGCTTAGATAGACCTTGAGTTCTATCTAGGTAGCAAAACTAAAACTATAAAATATGGAGCAATTTATATGCCACTCAGAAAAGAAACTCCAAAGTATGGAAATGGGAAAGTGAGGAAAATATTTTTACAGGTCTTAATATTGAAATTACCCTTGGCACCAGACAAAGGTTAAAATAAAAGTAGAGTAATTCAATTTCACAAATCAAATTTGTGCAACTTTTTTGTTACATCTAAGGAGAGGTTTAGAGGAAGAGTTGCATCTCTCTGTGAACTGACTCTCCATCATTTTCCTATAAAGACGTCAAATCACTTAACCAGCCATGGTGATGTGGATACAAATTTATACAAACCCTTCACCCTAGAAGGTTTCCCTTAAAGGAACAATACCTAAGAAATGTGTAATCTTATAAACTATCCCTTCTGTTTCATGTGTACCTTCTTGGGGAGTTTCAAGTTAATGAAGATGTTTATCTTCTGCTGCTGCTTACATTTTAGAAAGACTCCTGTCCTTTACCATAGTAAACTTGTTCAGATAGGTTAAATCATCAACCTGTTCTGAAAAACATACTGATAACTCAAGGCAAAGGCTCAAGTTCTAGATCACGGATTAACAAGTCCTGTTTTAAAGATTTTTTTTGTTTGCTTGCAGTTTTATCAGTTTTGTTCACAGCTACCAACAGCTGTGTCACACAACCCAAGGTTATATATAAATGTATTCACAGTGAAGGCCATGACTTATTTAGGCATAAAAAGTAGCTCAGCATGTGCATTACACTTCTGTCTCCTCCTCAGAGCAGAAAAGGTTTCCTATCCCAGGCTTGGAGGGGCCAGTATGATGCCACCAAGGAAGTAATTTCAGCCTCTCTCTTCAGGACCTGTACTCTTTAGTTGCAATAGTAGACTGAGGCATTACCACACTCATTCCCCTTCCCTGACTGCTCATCCCTGGCCTTGTGTGGCTGGGTAGTGCTGTCCCAACTAGTTTTCTGGCTGTGGCGTTAAGCAGACAGGGAACACACTTGGTTTGAAAAAGCATAACAAGGCTTTTACAGTGAAATTTTGGATATTTTAAAGTAACAGCAAGAATATTTTTTTAAGCCAGGTCATCTCCTTTATCTCTTTTGCAGAATGGTTGCATAAACACTTCTGGAAGCAGAAGTGATGAAAAATGCTGAAGACTGAGGGGGGAAATACCCCTAAGGTGGAAGGGTAGCAGAGGAAACAATACTGACTTAAGAAATTGTAGAAATTGTATCCAAAGATTTAAAATCATGAATCTAGAGTCTGAAAGAAAATATCAACAGAAAGTTCAGTGTGCTTTTACCTAGGTACCTCAACACACAGCTGTCATGCTTTCTTGAAATTGGAAAATGAATTTGCCTTAACAGTGTTGAAATCTTTCAAGGTGGCTTCTGTACTGTGTGAGTCTTAAACATTCACAACATTTTCCCGTCTGGATAAGCAAGGAGTAAGATACAAATCCCATGATTTCCAAGAAGAGACATTTAGCTGAGAAATTATTATTCCTCAAACTTAAGAATGATAACTAGCTCTGCAGTCACCAAATTAGGTGAAATTTGAAAAAAAAATTCACAGCAGATACAACTTTTTAAAAATTTATTTATTCATGAGCATATTATGGATTAGCAATGCTTGTTCTATAGAGCTAGAGGTGTCAGTCTGCAATGTACAGGATAAAACCAGGGCTTTGTCGCATTAGGAATGTGGGACCTTTGTTTGTAAAGACTTTGCATAAACTCTGTAATTACTTTTTAAAATAATCTAAATGCTCAGGAACTTATCTATAGGTCTTCTGTCCCCTCCCTTATCACAAATTGACACAGGGCATTAATAAAATGCCATATTTAGATTACAGTGGGTCTATTCTAGTACCTGAGCAGTGTATCTGTGCCCACTCATTAGGCTGAAATCTATGAATGTATTTAATGATAACAGCAGTAGATTTATCAGGAATTTAAATAGTTTTAGGAAATCAGAAAATTGTATGCGTGTCCTTAACTTTGGATTATGAGTGGACCCTCCATTACCTGCTTGCTTTTTGTATTCAGGCATTAGCAAGGATCAGTAGCACCTTTTAAGAATAAACCCATGATTTCAATTCCTTCACAACACTGGCAACCTTTCCTAATGTCTGCTGAGTTTAAATTCATTGTTTAAAAATAAAAAAACACAACCTTGCTGATTTCTTTTACTTCTTTGATAAGTTCTGTGACAGATTTCAGTTTGTACAGATGAAAACCAAATTGTGTATGTGCACATTGTGCCTGCCTATTTGTATATGTATATACATATACGTGTGTATATATATATTTATGATTATATGCTTACTTCTTGCTTACTTCTGATAATTCCAACACTGTCTATTTAGCCACCATGCCCTCAAGAGACAAATATTCAAATAAATGTGTGCAGGGATAGAAAAGCATTGGTAGGTACTAGAATTTTAGAATGTGTATCTGCACCATGGTTTATGATTGGGAAAATCCTAGTAGGCTATTCTAAGGAAACCTCCAGGCCCCTTAAACACAAAATGTGTAGTTTTAAACAGCACAGCATAGATTTGAAAAGGGTCTGAAGGCAGCACTAGTCAGATCGTGGTGTTGTCATAGCAACAGACATTGAAATTCAAAATATGAAGTACAAAATGGGGGTGGAAGAAAAAGAAGGGTAGAGCAGAAAAATAGTAAATAATAACAAAAATCTCTAAAACAAATATGAAAATTAGACTTCTATAATCAGTGATAGAATAACTATAATATCCTTATCATGCTTACTATTATTTGCATTTTTTTTTACCTTTCCCATACAACAACTTGAAAATGCTTTATAAATATTAACTATCTACACCTTCTAACAACCCTCAAAGCAAGTATTGATGTTGCCATTTATAGATAGAAATACTGAGGCAGAAAGAGCTTTGTACAAATAGAAAACCTATGGAAGAGGTAAAAAGAGAGCTCAGCTGTTTGCTTAGCTCTGTATTCACATGGTCTTTGCTTCATTGCTTTAACATGCCTGAGTTTTATGATGTTATTATCTGAATATATAATAGAAGAACCAGAGTAATTTTCACAGCAGTGGTAGCAACATTAATCTGTTTCTGATACTAAAGCTCTGGTGCTTTAAGACACAGTTTGTATAGTTATTTAAAGTTTTGTTCTGTACTTCTTTACAATAATAGTGACAGAAAATAAGAAAAGAATGAGTAAAATGGTAAACTGCAATTTATTTGATGTACAATGGTTTAGAAAAGATACTCATTCATGCCTAACTCATCAAGGAACTGCAGCAAATCTAACTCAACAGGAAGGAAGTAATATGCCCTTGTTGGGGATCAAGGAAACATACTACTGGTTAAAAGTCCGAGATAACAGGATTTTTTAAAAATGTATTATTTTTACCCTTCACAGACATCTCTTAGCAATCTTTTCTTCTGAGTATATATCTATATTAACTTTTCTGTATTACCGACTTGTGTATAATAGAATTCTTCAGTATATCTCCAGGAGATTTTTTTAGTCATAGAATCATAGAATCAGCTGGGTTGGAAAGGACCTCTGAGATCATCAAGTCCAACACTTGATCCACTACCGCTGTAGTTACTAGACCATGGCACTAAGTGCCACATCCAGTCTCATCTTAAAAACCTCCAAGGACAGAGAATCCAACACTTCCCTGGGCAGCCCATTTCAGCACTCGATTACCCTCTCTGTAAAAAATTTCTTCCCAATATCCAACCTAAACCTCCTCCGGCAGAGCTTAAGACTGTGCCCTCTTGTCTTACTGATAACTGCCTGGGAGAAGAGACCAACCCCCACCTGGCTACAACTTCCTTTCACGGAGTTGTAGAGAGTGAGGAGGTCTCCCCTGAGACTCCTCCAGGCTAAACAACCTCAGCTCCCTCAGCCTCTCCTCACAGGACTTGTGCTCCAGTTCCTTCACCAGCCTCATTGCTCTTCTCTGAACCTGCTCCAGCACCTCAATATCCTTCCTGAACTGAGGGGCCCAGAACTGGACACAGTACTCCTGGTGTGGCCTCACCACCACTGAGGACAGGGCAAGAATCACTTCCCTGGTCCTGCTGGCCACACTGTTCCTGATCCAGACCAGGATGCCATTGGCCTTCTTGGTCACCTGGGCACACTGCTGGCTCATGTTCAGCTTCCTGTCAATCCAAACTCCCAAGTCTCTTTCTGCCTGGCTGCTCTCCAGCCACTCTGTGCCCAGCCTGTAGCACTCATGGGGTTGTTGTGGCCAAAGTGCAGGACCCAGCACTTGGCCTTGTTGAATCTCATCTCATTGGAATCAGCCCAACTCTCCACCTTGTCCAGGTCCCTCTGCAGAGCCCTCCTGCCTTCCAGCAGATTAACATTCCCCCCCAGCTTGGTGTCACCTGCAAATTTGCTGATGGTGGACTCAATCCCCTCATCTAAATCATCAATAAAGACATCAAACAGGACTGGGCCCAACACTGATCCCTGGGGGACACCACTAGTGACCGGCACCAACTGGATGCAGCACCGTTCACCACCACTCTCTGGGCCCAGCCACCAGCCAGTTCCTAACCCAGCACAGAGTGCCCCTGTCCAAGCCATGGGCTGCCAGCTTTTTCAGGAGAATGCTGTGGGAGATGGTGTCAAAGGCTTTGCTAAAGTCCATGTTGAGTTTTGCAACAACTCCCATTTTACTTCAGCATTTTGAGGGAATGATAATGAGGAACTTTCCATCTCTCTATTTCCTACATTTAAATTTCCTTTCCGGGCATGTAATTTAACTTAAAATTGTTATAATTCTTGAAGTAATATAATGTTACAGTGTCTGTCCCCTAAGAATAATTTTAAGGTTTTTCAACATGAGTACCAGCAATATAGAGCAGAAAACTTGCATGGCACATACAGAAATCCTAGGCAATGAGCCATAAACAAAGAAATTAGACAAAGGTAGAAAAGAAGCATCAAAAATTAAGAAAATGTGCTGACTCAATTATAGACTTGCAATGTGCCAGAAGAGTTGCAGCAGAGGAACAAAAGGAAAAGGATTCTTGAAATATAGAGCTTAATTGAATAGGACAAGATTTTTACCATGTAAGAAGGAAATCCCTGATATTTCTAGGTTCATAATGGTGGGTGAATAGATTATGATAGAAAGACTGGAAATTCTCTGGTGGCTGGAAAGCCAGAAGAAATTGAAGCATGAGCTTACAGAAGATAGGTCATGTGAGAAGTGAAGAAAGACCCAGGATACTTAACTGATTTCTTCATGTATTTTTACTGGACAGTTGCTATTTTTTCAGCTAGTTGGGCCATAAAGTGCTCTGCCTGGTAGCTTTTGAGGTGTTACACTGCAGAACTTGGCACTTGTTCAGGTGGTTGCTGAGTTTCTTGGGAGGCAGTTTTGCAGTACGGTCTGAAACAATGCTTCAATGCCACTGCTGTCCAAACCAGCAGGTTTAAAGTACTGGTGTCAATCACCTTTGGCTTAGCATGAAGATATAGTATTTAGGATTTGATGTGTATGAGCTGTTCTGGGTAGAATGGCAGTTTTCAACAAGATTTACCAGGGAAACCCACGAGGCTCAGAAAAGACACTCTTGCTTTCTAACTTCCTCCTCAGAGAGAAGCCAAGGTGTGGCTGGATCCAATCCCAGCCCCAGACTTGGTCAACAGTTTATGTCTGAAAGTATAGATGTAATTGAACCTTTACACAGCTTTGTTCTGCAGAGTTAAGGATAGCAAACCAATATAGAAAAATTACATATTTAAACTGATTATAATAATGCTTAGACTAAGAAACCTTAATCAGAATTCATTATTACACAGTGTAGATAGTTATAATTACTAGTATAGTGTACAATTTATTGAAGCAATATTGAAGGAACAATATCAAAGCTAGTAAAACAATTATTAAGTAGAGATGGATGTTACTCACCCATACCAACAACCATGGGCTTAGCCTTGAGGAGTAACCCTGAGGGGTGTCCCCATTCAAGAGTGGAATCTTCACACATGCTACAAGAAAGAATGTGTTAGAATTCCCTCTCTGTAAAAAGAGAGGTTGGGCTTTTATAGCATAAAGTGCTTGACTGTCAGTCAGGTGTCTCCAGGCTGGCTGTGTCAGCTCAGCAGCTTTAGATAAGTTATCAGAAGTATCACTTGTTGGTTCCTTTATCAGGAACTTCATCTGCCACATATCCACCTGTGCCAGTTTCTGTCAGGAAACCTTGATCTCCACATTCTCAGCATGTTTAACTTCAGGGTTGATGATCTCAGGTTGATCTCATTCAACACCAAAAGCAGCATGAGGCCCCTTCTCCATCCACAGATGGCTTTTGTACACAGGGTCAAGTTCAAGCTGTTTTCCCCCTGCTTAGGAAGAGCATCCTGCTACAGGAGCAAAGTGAAAAGGCTGGAAGAAAGTACATCCAGGGATTGACACAATGTGCTGAAGCAAGAGCACATCCATTTCCCTGATCCTTTTCATCTCCCCTGGATACTTGTAGGATGTAGCCTCTCTGCTTCTGGTGTTAGGCAGTGGGCCTTGGGTCAGGCCTGGTAGGAAAGGGCAGAGGAAGTCATGTATTGGGCTGAGTGAAGGAATGCGTGCAGAACCAAAAGACTGGGACAGGGAGGAGAGAAAAGGATGAAGATCTGTGTCCTTTTAGAAACAAAGTTGCTAATTTGGATTTTAATTGCAATACTTTGATATACTTTTAAAGCTTTGTGTATCCAATTAATAATTGAATGATTTTACATAAAGTTAACAATTCGATTTTCAGAATATTTTACATATGTCTATACTACACTGCAGTGACTACAGTATAGGCCTATCTCCTTTTCATCTTCAACAAATATATGAAAGATTTGGGAAAAAAAAAACCTGTTACAAAAAAAAAATCACATAGAATCCTTTCTCAAAAATCAAGTAGGTTCTTCAAAAAAATTTAAAAAATTCTAATCAGAAGACTAGTGAGGAGAGGTTTTTCTACCCTCATACCATTGTCTACCAGTTTTCACCAAGTTGAGGGGTGTAAAGGTCAGCTAAGTTACCAAACTGTAGAGAAAAATCATTCAACATTTTCATAGGTATATGAGACTGACAAGATATTTGACAAATAAAATAGTTTATGTTTGAATATAGCTGAACCAAAACCGAATCAGGCTGTTTGCACCTGCATTTGTCATAAAACCCTGTAATTGATGACTTCTTATACTGAATTCAGTATTTGCATCTAAGATTTTTATCCCAACTCTAACAAGGTTGGAAATATCCAAATGTAAATTACATCTTAAACCACCACTTTCAAATAAAGCTACATAGGTTTTTCTTCCTTCATCATGCAAACTTCTTTCTAACTGTATATAGGTCTCAATTTGCCTCAAGGTGCATACAGATGAGGTACAAAGGAATGTAATTTTTTCTCATTTGATAAACAGATAAATAAAGGAAATTATTTCTATAAGCTGTTTTGGAAGACAAAGGCATGAATATCTTAAACAGAGATGGAAAACTGCACACAGCAAAGTTTCACTAGAGCTCTTTAAACACTCTGGTCTAAAAAGAAGCTATGGATAGGAATATGATTGCTCTGTGCACATCTTGTTTTTTAGACTCCTTCCTAAATATCATTGATTGGCAAATTCTCAAGAAAGATATTTATCTGTAACTCTGATCTAACCTGTTAAGGGGTCTTCTGTATGTATGAAATGGATTGTGTTCCCAGACTTTGTTATTACTACTTCATTACATTGCTTTTCTAAATTGGTTTGAACACAATCTATTGCAAAAGACAATATAAAAAAAAAAATTATCATTCATGGGTTTTCCCTAAACCTGTCAAGGTAGTGTCACAATAATAGCTTTTCTTTCATTTTCTTGATGTGCTGGTTTAAAAGTTAACCAGCAAGGCAAAATGAACTCAATTCAAAAGAGAGATTTATAAGTCAGAATAACAATTTATTAAAATAATGCAATAAGTACAATTATACAGACAGACAATTGGTTTTAACCCACAAAACCCAAATGTACAAACCCAGCACCCTGGGGTATGAACAAAAGTGGTGTACCTTGGCCCACCCCCCGAGTCCAAAGCAAAGGGAGAGGGGATAAAACCTGCTGGTGGGAGAGCTGCTGGAGTCTGGTCAGAAGTGGTGATTGCAGTCCAGTTGAGGGTGGTGGTCTCAGCCTGGTTGGGAGCAGCGGTGGTCTGCTGTCTTCCTCTGGGTCCCACGAGAGAGCCCCCAAGGCTCTGAAACTCCCAGTTATATACTCTCCAGTTCAGGCGGGAGTGCTCAGTCCCTCCCTCAGAGTAGGGAATTCCATAAAAGGGCATGCGGATGCTCAGTCCCTCTTATGAGAGCGGGGAATTCCATATAAGGATATCAGAGCGGGGAATTCCATAAAAGGGTACAGGAACATCTTCCCACCTTGCAGGCCTCTACTGACAGCAGTTTTTGGGAAATGGCATGGAGGCTATAGAATACACAGTTTTGGGTTACACCCATCCAGGGATGAATTGGTCCCAGCCGTTCTAACCAGGACACTTGAGTTCTTTTTTCATTTTTTTTCTTCTTCTTTTTATTTTTTTCATTTTCCCCCATTTTTTCCTTTTACCCTCCACTTTTTTCCTTCCCCCTTACTTTTTTTTCCTTTCCCCTTCTTTTACCCGTTTTTTCTTCCCCCTTCCTTTTTATTTCCCGCTTTCCCCTTCTTTTTTGCTTCTTTCCTGCTTCTTCCCCTCCTTTTTGTTTTTTCTCCCAGCTTTTCTCTTTTTTCTCTTATTTTTTTTCTCCCTTTTCTCTTCCCCCCTTCTTTTTTCTCTCCTTCCCTTCACCCCTTCTGTTTTTCCCCCTTTTCCCCTTCTTTTTTCTGCTTTTTTTCCTTCCCTCCCTTTATTTCCCCTTCTTTCTTTTCTTTCACCCCCTTTTCTCTTTTTTCTTCTTCTTTTTTCCACTTCTTTCTTTCACCCATTCTTTTTTCTCTCCTCTCCACCTCTTCTTTTTGTCCCTTTCTCTTTATTTTTTTTTTGTGTGTGCTTCTCGCTGCCTCTCCCTGACGGGGGGGACTCCTTGTCCATCTGCCCGTCACGCCCCTTTCCCAGGAGTTCCTTTCTCAGCATTTGCCACTTCTCAGCCTCACGTCGGCACCTACATCTCCCGGATCAACCACCCGACGCTCACCGGTGTCCTGCGGTGGTCCCGGCGACGCGGGATCGGCGTTGCCTGGATACTTGGGGCGCGCGCGCAGCGGGGGCGGTGCCGGTGGCGCTCGTGCCCTCCCCCCACTCCGCGAGCGCGTCACGGCGCGAGGGAGGCGGACCGGGCCGCGATTGGCCGGGCAGGAACCGGGCCGCACGCCGCCAGTTGGCCCGCGCGGGTCACGCAGCGCGGGCGGGGCCCATGACGCGCGCGCGCGGCGGCGGCAGCGGCAGCGGCAGGGGGGGCTTTGCTTGTCAGGTACGGACTGTCCGCACGGGGGGGCACCCGCCGGGTCGGGACCGCCCCCGCCGGGCACCGCGACACCTGGAACAACCCGGGACACCCGGGATACTCTGGGACACCCGGGACACTCGGCCGACTCAGCGGGGCGGGCGGGCCCTGCTCCGCCTCTACCTGCGGGCGGGGCGGGGCGGGGCGGGGCGGGCACCGGCGCCGCTCTTGTTGTGCCCCGGCGGGGCGGCGGCGTCCGTATCCGGTGGCGGCCCCGTCGGCGTCAGGGGCGCCGCTCGGCCGGCGGCGGCTCCGCCCCGGCGCGTCCGGCACAGCCGATCCCGCCCCCCCGGCCCGGCTCATGGGGGATGCAGGGTGAGATCGATCCCGGTCCCAGCCTGGTGCCGCGCTGGTCCCTGGTGCTTGGTGCGCGGTCCTGTTCTTTTCTGCCAGGTCCGGTTTCTTTGGTACCCGCCTTGTGTGTTCCCGTCGCGTGCTCCGGCTTGTGCCGGGACTAGCAGTGGCCCGACACTGTGATGTTGCGCCCTCGCCGCCCCCCCCCCCAGTAAATGTAACAGCCCCGCAGGTTTGGTTTGGGCTGGTTTTTTTGTTCTTCTTCCTTCCTCCCCCTCCCGTGGCAGCGCTGGCTTTCTTAACTCCTATATTGGATTTGGAGCCCGCACGGTGGGAGAAGTGGCCTTCCCAGTCCTGCTGCCTCCTCTTTTCCTGCGCGTTTTAGTGCTTTGTGGGTTTGTGCTTTTGGTGTCTGCAGGGATACTAAATACATCTTCAGTGTTTGAGAATCCCCTATCGTGTTGTAATATGTTTCTGTTTGGTTTGACTTCAGGTAAGCATACGCCTCTGGAAGTGACACAGACATCTGGGGTTTTGTTAGATTTTAAACGAGCCAGCTCGTTTTCTGTTTGCAAGAGGGCATTTCATTGCCTTTTAAGTAGGTGACATAACTTTTCCCTGCTTTGAAAACAGACCCGCTCCAAGTGGCTTTGATGCTCTGCTGTGTTCTAATGGTGCTTCCTTTGAGAAGTTGTGATATGTAAAAAAATCTGGGTGACGTGAAACTTTTTGACCAAAAAAATTTACTGGGTATTATTTTAAGTTAATTTTACCTGCTAATTAAATAAAGAAATTGGTGGTACAGTTTACTACATGTGAGTGCTAGTCTTTGGAAGACTCAAAGAGATGGGACATTCACACTCACAGTCAAAGCAAATTGTAAACGATTGACGGTTATACAGTATAAATTATTGTTGGTGACACCAATGTATGTTTTATCCTTTTATAAATTCCTTTTTAGTGTGTTGACAGAAAATGTTTGTACTCTTACAACTTTAAAATATTCACGTGTGGAATGCTAACCCCAGAAGAGTTCGGAGATATTTCTTTGAAGGAGAATATCAGGTCCTGTATGTGCAAGGTTATTTAACTAAGCAAAAACTCAATTATCCATCACCTTTCCTGATTTTCTACAGTAACTTTATGTCACAGCTGAATGTTTCAGAGAGAGGTCCTTCATCAATTGGTGTTTTTATTGCCAATGTATAAAGTGATCATGTATAAATAAGTCGGTACTTGAAAGTAAAGACAGGCCATAGAATGGGCTGGGGAACTTTAGAGTGCTGCAAAGGAAGGTAGGATGGGTTTATGTTAAGAGAGAAGTAGAGGTGACTTTTCCTTCACTGGATTAAGGAAAATAATGGGAAGCAAGATTTGGCTGTGAGGGGTGAGTCACACTACAGTTGGATAAGATGTATTTCCATACTTAAAAATGTTCATAGTTCAGTGTCATTCTTCCTGCAGTGGAGAGCAGAGGGGCTTTGTTGAACTTGCAGTAGGTTTGTGCCAGATATGATTGTGGGGCAGACATCTGGTGGTCTGTTCTTTGTCCGTGAGGAGACCCCCTCTGCCTGCCCGGTTTGCCTGTCCTCTATGGGATGTTCCCTCAGCTGGGAAGCAGCAGGGTGAAGGAAGGTATGTTGCCGTGTCAGGCTGAAGGCAGAGAAAGCTGGCGGCAAGCCTGGAGTTGCTCCATACAAGGAGATGGGCTAGGAGCATGAGATCATCACTTCACAGGGAGGAGTTTTTTTGCACTGTGTGGGAAGTGGGTCTAGGAAAAGGAAAAGAGATTCTTTTGCTGGGGGGGTGAAGGGGGGGAAGGAGAAGAGAAGCAGCAAGAGAAGAGAGGAAAGCCTAAATTCATTCCAGCAGGAAGTATACTGCATGTATGCTCTTATCCTAAGATAAAACTTATCCTAAGAGCTATATTAAATCCACTTAGTTCTGTCCTAATCATAGTGTTGATGTGTTTACCTTATAAAAATGGATTGCAAAAACTTGGTGGAGAGGTTTATTATACAGTAGAGATAGTCGTGGTATTGTGGAGTATTCACCATTTTATTAGGGATTTAAAGGGCTTAAAATACTCTGCATGAAAACAGGCAGAAAGTTTCTGCTGTGTAACATTTGCGTTAGGTAACTGTAGCATTTCTTTGCAAAGGTTTATTTTGGAAACTTGTTCTTAGTAGTGAACCAATGGAATTCATAGCTTTGTTTTCAGGGTTTGAGAAAAGATAGTTACCTCTCTTTTTAAGAGCTGTGTGTGTGGTTGCATACAGTGCATAGGAAGTTTTGGTAAGAATTCTTAAGAACCAGCAAGGGTGCTTCTGAAATGGCTATTTTGTGTGTGTGTTGTTTGAGGGTTTTTTTTCCTCATAGGACAGTTTCATTGGATGGAGGGTTTTGATTGCTGTCATCTTGTAGCATGAAATCATATTTGAAAGCATGACTGTAATTTTTTTTATTTCCTCCTGCAAGTTTAAATGCAGTATTAAGTTTGGTTTAGAGTGTAGTCAGTAGTATGTGTTTCCCTGATGATGATAAAAATAAATTTTCAATAAATTAGGACTTAGTGCTGTTTTTAATCTGAGTGACTTGTGCTTCATGACATCATTCTACTTCGGATCTTGGATAGCTGTTTGCTCTATCCTAACCAGCCTCCTTTGCATTGCTACCTTCTACACTGGAGAGAAAACCAGATGGTTTAACCACATACAATTCTAAACTTTCTTTTTCATATCTTGGTTTCTTACTAATGTGCTCACAATAGAGATGTGTCATAGCAGTTTGTAGAGAAAACTCTATACTCGTAACTTTGCTGCATTTCACTGACTGATTTCTTGCCAACTGTGTGGGTTTGTCAGAATTACTCAAATTTAAAATGTATTAGTTGGCCTTTTAGGACCTTGTTTATGTTGTGGACTTGCACCTTGAGCAAAAATGGTATTTTATTAGGCTTTTTGATCTGGTTGCTCTTATTTTCTGCTGAGAGGAGAGTTAGTGCTCAGACCAAATCTTTCCCTGAAGTTGTTGATTGGGTGAATATGGAGTCACAGCAGTAATTGCATCCTGTGAGACATTTCTGTGATGCAGGTCTCTATTAAGACAATCATATGAAACTTTTTCTTCATGGAAAAAAAACCCATTGTGAGTGTACTATTAATCTGTCCTTTAGGTATGCTGTACAATATTGCTTGCATAATACTGTACTCCATCTGCAGCCCTGTCTTATTAAGGGCTAGTAAGAAAATGCTTAATGAATAACTACTTAATAGTTTGTCATGTCTTGGGCATTTTTCTATATGGTATTGAAGTCTTGGTCTGAAGACAGCTTGCATTTGTCACCACTTGATCTTAAGGGTCTCACAACCTCTTCTTTTCATACTATGGTTTTGGAAGTGATTTATTTTAACATGAGAAGCTGAGACATTAGGAAATTGAACTTAAGCATAAAACTTCCCATCAATAAAAATTCCCATCATTAAGACCTAGTGAAAAGTTTGTGAATTGTTGCATATTATGTAAGCACTCTTTGCCAGAAGCAGAAGTAAAATCCAGAATAGTGGTAAAATGCATTAATCACGACTTCTTTGTTCCCTGAAATTTCCTGTTTAGTAACTGGAAAACATACAATTACAGCAAGGTGTGTGGTAGGGTCGTGAAGGTGAACCCCTCTGACAGACTGCTGACTTATACTCTGGGCACTCCATCCTCTTTAATAAAAGAGTTGGGCATTTACGGAGAAAAGCTCTGTGAAATAATTACACAATCACATAATGCATATTCCAAAGAGGGTGGCATTTAGGTTTTGATCCCCAGTTTGTGAATCTCTTAATTTCAGTACTTGGTTTGTCAGCTTTGCTGCTGTTTGCCGGCTCTGTTTATACCTAACTTTTTGCTTTAGAAAATTTGGAAAAATCTTATTTTATACATTAACAGCATATTGTAACTTACATGGTTGTATTGGGTCTGGCTGAGCTGGAGTTCATTTCCCCACAGCAGCCCTCATAGTGCTGTGCTTTGCGTTGGCAGCTAGAAGGGTGTTGATAACACACCGGTGTTTTGGCTACTGCTGAGCACAGCACCAACATTGTAACATTCTTTCCTTAGTTGAGGGCAAGATCCTGGGAGGGGACCCAAGCAGGCCAGCTGACCCAAACTGACCAAAGGGATGTCCCATACCATATGATGCAGCTCAGATATAAAAGCTGAGACAAGGATCAGGAAGGCAGGCATTCATTGTCTAATGGCTGCCTGCTGAGGAACCCTTACGCGTGCTGAAGCCCTGCTTCTCGGGAGTGGCTGCTGCTGATGGGAAGTAGAGAATAAACCCTGCTATCTTTCGCTTTGATTTTGTGTGTGCAAGCTTTGCTTTTCCTTTAAATAAACTGCCTTATCCCAACCCACGAGTTGTTTCTCCACCTTACTCTTTCTCCTGTCCATCTGGGAAGGGGAGTGATAGAGCAACTGGGAGGGCACCCAGCATCCAGCCAAGGTTAACCCACCACAGTGGTTCATCATCACATTTGTAATGTTTGCTGTTGAATTGAGAGTGGCAGTTATAAGTTGTATTTCTCAGTACAAAACAGATTTGAAAAGGGCATAAATGTAATGGTTATTTGATAAGACAGGAATAATTTTATTGAATATTTGGTGCTGTAATGCTCAGGAAAATAGCATATTAATAATGGCTTAGCTGGTGGAGGTTGTTAGCTGCTCAGCTAGTAAATAAAAAAAAATTCACTCCTGGTGAACCTGAATAAACAGAAAAGAGTAGGATTGTAGAATAAACCACAATCTTTGAATAAATGAAGCTTGTTCTATCTGCTGTTAAATTGTATAAATTTGTTAAAATCTCTTCAGTGTAGTGTACTGCCATGTATTTGTTAAAGTTCAGCTTTTTCGAATTGTGCTAAAGCTTTTTTTCATGTTTCGAGTGTCTTTCGGATAGCATCTGACTTCTTAGTTGTGCCTTCTGCTTTGAAACATTCATGAGTGTAACATAATACCCCACAGTATTATTCTAAGTAAGTTTCAGGAATTATAGATAAGGGGTACAGTCAAGTGAAGTGGTTAAGTTGTAAAAGACAGAGAACATGGAATCAGAAAAACACGTGCTTGTTTATTGTTCGTATATTTATTGTATTTTGCTGCTGTGAATGGTGTGTTTCCTCCTAAGGAGAGTTACCTCTCCTGTAATTTCTATAATATAGTTTTTTACTATTTCAGCAGATGTGCTAACTGGTGTTCACCAGTTGGCCTGATTTGCCAAATACAGAAAAATATGTTAGCAGTTGAAGTGTGTATCTGAAAAAGCAAGGAATTGTAAAGGGCCTGTAGCAAAGATAGAGGAAGACCATTTAATACCCAATTTTGCTTTTTGAATTAGGTGAGTATTGAAATTGGAGTGGAAAATCATCAGTGAATATGTTAAATCTGAAGTTACTATTTTAACAAATTTAACTGGCATCTAGATTATCTGATTTATCTAAATGATTTTGTTTTGGTAAGGTGAGAAGGTAATTACATGCCATTCTTATTTCAGTTTGATTCAATCCTTGTCTTCCTCCTCTTAGTTTTCTGTGCTGCCTGCTTTCTAGCTCTGCTTCTCTGGCGTGAGCTGCTACTTCTGAAAGGAAACCTGCCCTCAGCTCATGGGATAGTTCTCTCCAGGCTCTGCTTCAGCACACTGCAGCAGATTTATGTCCTTTACAGAGCAGTCTTCCAGAGGTGTCCTATCCCGGTATGTCTTGTGTCCTAAGGCTTCATGTTTCCACGAAGCTTGCGGTGCATACTCTGTGCAAAAAATCAGTCTGATGGACTGTAACATGGTAATTTCTTGTGCTCTGGTATTTCATCACCAAAGTCACCTCAGCCAGGCTCGAGGAGCCTAAGTGGAGATGTAGGGATTAGCAGTGTGGTTGTGGATAGTCTGCTTTCCGGGGGGTGGAAGCTGCCTTTTCCAAAGCAGTGATTAAGCAGATGGTTGTTAACATTTGTCTATTACAGTAGTATGGCTTGTGTCCCTCAACAGAATTTTTTTCAAGTGAAGTTTGGATTTTAAAGATGCAGTCCATCAGATTCCCCTCAGCTGTCTCTGAGTACAGTAAGGCAAGAATTCTGAGGGAGCTGAATAACCCTTGCCTTCAATACAAACATTATTATCATCCCTAACTTTTTTGTTTCTGAAGAATACTCAGGAATGGTGTTATGTTATGATGGACATTGTCCTTTTAAATGAACTGTTGGCTTCTTGGAATAGTATCTGGAAAGAATAATTTTGAGATACAGAATGAAAGACTGGGGATAAAATAGTAATCTATTTCAATAAAGTTCAAGTAGGCTGACTCTTATGTATGCAAATAAATTTCCATCTGAAGAGTCCAAGCATGCACTTTTTTGTGCACCTGTGCACTTCAGTATCACTTGTCCAGACACTTGAAAGATGAAACATCCACAACTTTTAACTGTTATAACATCCGTTAATTAAAGCTTGATCCATATATTATTTCAAATGAGAATAATATGCTTCAGAAGGAGTGTTCTCTATAAATGGGAAGGCTGATGATACCCTAACAAAACTGTCTGGATCTTGTTGCCTAAAAGACCAAGGAGAAAAAAAGACTCCAGGCCCAATTAGGTAGGAGATAAGATAAGAAAGCAGAAGTTTTAATGAGCCTCCAGGCTCTGGGAATACAAAACTGTTGCGTGCCCTTTGACCCCGGTGCTGCAATTTTATAATGAAGTCCATCCAATCCCTGCTCGTCCACCCCCTGGTTCTGCCCCTCAGCACACCCCTTCGGAAATTGAGTCTGGGGGAGTTTGGGACCCCTCTGTCATCATTTTCCTCTTCATCACAGCATGTACGGTCCTTGGAGTCCCTCCAAAGTTCCGGGCTTGAAGGCCGTTGTGCCCATGTTTACATATTTTGGTGCAGGCGTTAAGGTGTTTTCTGCAATTCTATGTTGAAAAGAAGACTAAACAGCTAACGGACTTTTGAGGGATGGATATGGGAGGGGGTTTGATATGTGCAACCCTTAGGCTATGCCATTACTTCTACTGGAAAATACTGATAGAAGATATAACATCATGAGAAACATACTACAGCTACATTTGAAATCTACATTCACGACATAACTATTTCTAAAGTCTATAAAAATTAAAAAATAAAAAACTCTAAGGCAACAATCTGAAAAATATAGGGTAGGTTTCTTCATGTGTCTTAAATAGTTAGCATGTTATATATTGGTAGAATGTATGTATTAAAATTTGTTGCACACTTAAAGTGTTTAAGAAGGTACAACTGCATAGTTCAGTCATCTGCCTTCTAGTGATTCTGCCTTAAAGTGAGAGTAACTCTACTCCATATAACAGAGAGAGTTATCACAGTATTTTCTAGGACATGGAGCGTGGGAAGGTAAAGTTCGGGAACAGCAAACAAAGGCTTGGGGCAACACCTCCCACTGAACCACACTATATATTTCCTGCAGTGTAACAGCCTGGAATATCAGCTGTTGGGAAGGAACAGGATTCTCTCATGGACCTGTGTTCCTCGTGACCAGGTTTTCTGTACAAAATGCTGTGTAATCAAACTACATTATATGTGATACAATGGTGCCAAGGAAATAAGTGACCTCGAGAAGACTGACTGAACAGTGAGTTAACTAAGCAGAGGGTTTAATGAACCAGAAGGATGTAATTAGTTTAATGAAGGAGGAAAGAAGAGGAAGCATCCTAATTGCTCTTTGAATTTCTTTTCAAAGAGCAATAAATACTTGGAACTAGATTATGCTTCTCCTGAGGACACCAGTATTGTCGTATATTACAGACTAATGGCAATTTGTTATCTAATTGCTTTGTCTGAAATGAGAAATTCTGGCTGATGTTGGGCCATAAGAAGAAATTAAACTGCCTCTAGACTCTTAAAAGTATTTCACATCCTGTGGATTTATCTTTTTCTGTGGCTGTCCTTAAATCCTGAGAGCTAATACAGTGCTTCTGGAAGAAGCTCCTAATAGTATTCTTGATTGGTAAGTTGAAATCTGCAATGGGAGCAGCTAGATGAGTTTTGGGACCTGAAATCTTTCCAAGGAGGAGTTTTAGGTGTTCCTTTGTCATGATGAGAGACCCTCAGCGCTGTGTGAGAACTCTTCCCTCTTCCTCTTTTTCCTGAAAAGATGCTTATGTAGGTGGCCTTCGGATTGAGGTCTGCACATGGGTTTTGTGTGTGTGTTCATTCTGGCTTGCCATGTATTTATCTTAAGACAGATAGATATCAACGTATGAAGCATTTCCTTCAGAAGTTTGGGGTTTTTTTTCAAATAAGGAAGGTTGCTTCCCACTTTCAAACTAGAGAAGTTGGCATCTAGTTGAATGAAAGAATTCAGCAAATAAGTAATTAACTATTAGTAGATGTGGTGGGGGGAAACAGTTTTCCCCCTAGAGTTATAAAATGGTAAACCCCCATGGGGTGGTGACCCTGAGGTTGAACCAATGAGCACTCCTGCAAAATATAAACATATCACAAGCAGACTGGAAAAGAAGGTAGTTGTAGTTGTTGTGGGGAAGAAGAGCCATGTTGTGAAAGCCCCGAGCTGAGGGGCTCAGAGCCCCACTGGGGGCTGGCCCCCCCCCAGCCCCCTGCTGGGGGGCTGCAGGAACTTGGAACAGTGTTAAACTGGGCCGAGTTCTGTAGCTGAGAGCTGGGGGAAGCTTCTGTGCTGTGGGCAGCAGCAAGAGATACTGAAAGCGGCAGCAAAACAGCACTGACTGAGGAGGAGTGGCGGAGAACCAGCAGAAGATAAGGAGCAGCAAACAGGCAATTGCAGCCAAGGAGAGAAGACACAGAGATCTCTGATGGAGAGAGAGAGAGAGAGAGAGAGAGAGAGAGAGAGAGAGAGAGCAGAACTAATCTCTATGGACAGAGTTGTGGGTAAGAACTGAAAACCAAAACCCCCAAACTCCTTTTGAGACCCCCTCCTAGGAGGAGGGAGATGGACTCTTACTTAAGAAGAGTCTTAGAGTGCTACAGCACCGAACAGAGAGGAGCTAAGAAGCTCAGGTGTCCCGGAAAGCTGGACCAGGATGGCCAAAGGAATGCAGAGGGGGTGACCTTGGCCCCCCTCACTGCTGCTAAGCTAAGCTAGCAGCCTGAAATCAGAGCCCAAGAGTTCTGTAAGGGAATTTGAATCCCCTGAAGATAAGGACCGTCATGAAGGCTTCTGCACTTCGTTGATATGACGTGGTGAAGTGACCTTTGTCCTGGTGAACACAGCCCACGGAAGAGAAGACCCTCACCTGTAGTCGAAGGGCCAAGAGGGGCTTGGAGACCCCCTTGTGTGTACTGGCAGAGATCCAGCTACAGCTGCTGCATGGAAGGAGACTGCTGCCCTAGAGACACTGTTGCTCTGAGACTACAAAGGATCTCTTCGTTCTTCCCTCCTGGACTTTTATTTGGAGGAAGAAGTGATTTGATCCATTGTAAATACTGATGTATCATGGTAGAGATAGTTAAGGTTATGTGTATAATGTATTATAATATTTATGTGATGTGTACAGTCATTGTAATATATTCCCTCCCCCCATTTTGAGTCTTGTGTAGTGTCTGGAAAACCCATTTCACACTGGGTTGAGATGAGGGAGGGGGGCTAGGACTCGGGAATTGGATTTTGGGGCTCTCAAACCATGACAGTAGAGTAACTCATTAGTCAATATGATTACTACAAGTACTTTTAAATTTCATTGTTGACTCTTGCCACCACTTTTCCTAGAATTTGTTTCCACCTTCACTATTAATCTAAGACAATACTGTCTTGAAAATGCAGTACTTTGATTGTCTTTTGCTTTAATACACCAGGTAATATACACTTTAAGCAAGCTTGAGTCACTGATGTGTTATTTTATTTTATTTTCAATTTATGTCCAACTTTTGGATATTGTAGCATTATATGTTTCTTTGTAATTCTAGAACAGTCCCGTTCTTAAGTTGTTAGAATTTGTTAACAGCGGTGCAGATACTGGTGCACAGTGTCTTCCACATGAGCATAATTTTAATCAGCCTTATTCATGTTTTTGTTGAGATCTAGTGTGGACATAAATGTTGCAACACTGTGGAATTGAGAGTTCAGTGAAAATTCATTGGTCAGGAACTCTTTATTGAGGCCATGCTTTTCTTTGGCTTTCTTTGCATCCTGGAACTTAATTTAAGGAAAGTTCAATTCTTGGAAAAATAAAGGAAGGAAAGCTCTTTTTACTTGTAAGCACATGAAAGGTAATAAGGTGTATTTGCCCTTTGAAAGCAAAGGGCATGTGTGTGACTTACTTTGTATGCACCACCAGCTTTTTCAGAGTTAACAAGACAACAGCACTGAGTCTCAAGTCGTGGTGGCAAGGTCTGACTTCTGACAGCTAGCCTGGCTCTTCTGTTCCTAAACTGTGTATCTCAGTTTAAGGAGACTGGAGTGTTTTGCTAAGGAGGATAAGTTATGAGGTAGACCAAACTCCTCTCTCTCAGCAATTGTAAATCCGAAACTATGAGGCTCCAATTGAGGAAGTATGGAAAAAGGAAGAAATAACAACCCTTTATTAAAGGATATATGTATATTGGCAAAAACAGTAACAGAATACAGAAACAAGTAAACAACAATCCTGTACCCAAAACTCCCCTTCAAAAAGGAAACAGTTTGATACTTCTCTGTCCTCTGGCGCGATTCCAATCACGGTGGACAGGGGGCGCTGTTGGATCACTGGAGGTGCAGAGCCTGCAGTGCTCGGTGTTGGTCGGCAGGGGGCGCTGTTGGGCTCTGGTGGTCACCATGTGGGGGCCCCGGATTGCAGGAGAAGCCGAAATGGAGATCCCTCCCCCCACCGAGGAGGGGAAGGGGAAAAGGGAAAAGGAGGGTGGTTTCTTTCCCACGAAGCTCACGATGTCTGCGGCTGGCTGTGGTCGGGACTCCCCACTTTCCTCGATGAGCACAGACTCTCCAATGAAATCTGAGCAGGTCCGGCTGGCGACAGAGCAGACCGTAGGCAAGCTAGGGCCGGAGAACAGCCAGATGACCAGGTCGAGAGCAAAATGGCCTCAGAACTTTTCCACCACACACCTTGCCCCTGTTAAGGCAGAAAGTTAAGTGCCTCTTTCCAAAGGGAGAGGAGGGGAGAAAAACTCCTTCCCCCCACACCCCAGCCTTAGAGAAAGATATCAGCCTGGAATGCAGGTTGGCTAGCTAGTTCTTTTGTATAGTCAATTACCCCTTCCCCCTCCCTCGTTCAACACCTTCTTTTACAGCAGGACAGGGTAAAGGAAAATTTCTGCTTGGATTTTTAGAACAAGTAAACCTATGGCACTGTGTCTGCCTTCACCTTCTTGTACTCTTATGTCTGGTGAGATTCAGTCTTGCTCCTTACCTATGTTTGTGAGGGTGGAAGCAAAACTAGTTGAGTAACTGCACCTAAAAATCACTTGCTGCATGGTTCACTGCCAGTTGTCAGCATTTCCCTTCACATATTTGTTTTACAAGAGCCCTGAGATGATAAAGAACGTGCTGAGAAACTTACCAGGGAAGAAGCAAAGAGCTGCAGGTGTGGCGGAGAATGAGATTACTATTTAGAATAATCTTGGCAAATGGGAGATGTCATCTGGAACAAAACAGGTGTCAGTGAGCATGAAAACTCACTGTCTGTAGGCTGGATTGCATGGATATGAGATGGGGGAGGAAACAGGGAAAGGTGCATGTCTTTGGAAAAGGACCTGGAATTTTTGCTTACTAAACAAAGAAGGATACACTGTCATGTTATTGGGTTAAAGCACTTGGGTAAGGAGCTCAAAAGTAATTTGAAGGAATCTCTCTGCTCTTCTCAGAGTTCTACAGTATCCCACTGTTTTAGCTTATGAACTCTGAGATTGGGACCAATTGAAAGATAGCAGTGGTCTAGAAAATATTGAAAGATTGAAATAATTAGAATGGCTTAGTCAAAAAATTAGCATATTCAGGTTGCAGAGAAATGGCTAGTGTCCTCTCTCTGTACCTCAGTTATGAGGAAGGGAAGGTGAGATTTGGTCATGGGAAAGTTTTTCCTAATGCCAACGGCAGAGGAATACTAAATCAGGTAGTCTGACAAGATATGTGGTTCTTTGGTGGAAGGTGAAAGAGTTAGATGTTGTCTTTATATAAGCCTTACACAGGATTCTTAGTGACTTACTTCCCTCACATCTGTTACTACTGTTTGCACATGTGGAGAGAATTCCAACAGGTAAATGAAAACTTTATGTATCCCAAAAAGGAAGCGTGCCTTGTGATTCTAGTCAGAGGATCTGAGAGCTGTTTTCTATTGGTTGTTGTTTTTTTTTTTTTGCCCAGCTGATGAGTGTAAATCCTATTCTTTAGTGGAACTCACTGCTCCTTATTTGCATGTATTTTTAATAAGATCTCGGCTCCCAGAGCTGCTAAGGTAAAGTGTGGTCTTCATACAGCTGCAGGGGTAAGAGAGTGAGAGGTCATTGTTTGAGGATGTTTGTACCCAACCAAGGGAAATCCACATAGCTCAGTACTTGCTCCTGTCAGATAAGGAGAGTCTATTGGCACAAATATAGAGTAGTAGTTCCTGTTCTGCTTTTGCAGTTTAGAGACATCTTGTGGTGGAACTTTTGCTGTTCTAAAGGTCTGCTTTTTTAATGAATTTTTATAATAATATTTGTACCTGTTTGTTTCATGGTCTCAGAAATGTCTTTAGGCATTGAATTATGTCATTTAATTATGACATAGGCAAAGAAGTATATAAGAGCAACTTCATAAAATTTCATTTGATGTTCTTCTGGGAAACACTTAGGGCATCTGACATACCAAGTCACTTTGTGCTATAATGATTTTTTTTCCCTGTGTACTTTGATCTGACACCCATCATACTTGCCTGTTTTGTGAACTAAAAAATTCACTTTACTTTCTTTGTGTGGAAGTTGCTCCATGATCAATATTATCTATATTTTTTTGGGTGCTTTATGTTTTTCATGAGGTAGGAGAATTTGAAAAACCATGGAAAACCATGAATGTATCAGCAGTGTAAGAATGTGTTATGTTCTCTCTTCCCTTCATTAAAAAAAGTCTGATATTCTGGATGGTTTCTAACCTGACCACTTCAAAGCACTGAATGAATGTTTTTGAAGGTCTGTGTTCAGAAACTACTGGAACTTTTTCTGGTAATGGCATTAAATAACTTGTACCAGTGTATTATGTTACATTTATTGACACGTGACTTCATTTGCTGTTTTCTGTGCTTGTTGCTCAGTGTCCTGAGGTTCTGCAAATTTTTTAATGATCTGTCAGTTTTGATTGATCATAATAATTTTGTATAAAGCACATATGCTTCTGAAATGACAGATAGGCAAGTGACCATCCTGAAGAACAGCCCAAGTCCTGGTACAGATTCTGATGAGGCTTTTGTCCTCTTGCCTGTCACTCTTTGTCTTTTAAATCTTACTGTGCAAGTCTTCAGTTCTCCAGCAGTTTCCTATGTGAGACATCAGCAGAAACTTCTTAGAAGTATTTTGTTCACTACCAATTCCAATGACTTTTTCCACAGGATCCTTGATTCCTTCAAAGGACTCTTCAAGTTGCGAAGCATGATTTTCCTCTACAAAAGCTGTGTTGGTTTTTTTCACCATTTATTCTAATCTGCAGATTCTTAAATATGATTCCTTGTCCAGTATCAAAATCAGACTGTCTTTGTTGTGCTTCTACTGATTGCCTTGTCAGCTCTGAAGAGATTTGATAAATTTTCCACTCTCCATTTCTCTTTACTTAGGTCACCTTAAGCCTAAGTTTTTCAGAATTGGTAGTTTGGCAATTTAATAGTTGGTACTTTAACACTTTCACTGAATAGCATCTGACTGATGAATTGTTAGTACTGGTATTTTTAAATGCTCTGCTGACGCTTCGTTGTGAGAGGATGCGTTATATATCCTCAGTGTGAAGAGGATCTAGTGGGGGATTGGCTTTGACTGTCCTGGTAGTAATTTCAGAAAACAGCAGCTCATCTAGATTTTCTCTTTTATCCTTATCTTCATATAATTCTGTCTTTTATGTCTTCATTATCTAGTGGATTATTGCATTGTTGTAGCAAGCTGTCTGAAACTATCAGATTCTACTGTGTTTGAGATCAGAAATAGCAGTGGGAATTTTGTAACATTTTATTGCTCTCTGACAGATGGCTGTGCAGTTCACTTGAAAGCTTTTATTATGCTTCCGTGTACTAGCTGGTGTATGCCTACCAATTAGACCAGTACTGGACTTGTATTACCAGTTTTAAATTCTGCTGATGACCTGTATGCAGATGAAAATATGCACATAGATAAAGAGTTAGTAGTAGTTGGAATTGTGAAGAAAAGCTGGGTTTGCATTTTTTTTTTTTTGTACTGAAAAATGAAATTCTCCACTCTATCATATGTGACAGAGTAGTTCTTTAAAAAAGAAATAAAATAAAAAAGGATTGCTCCTTGTCTGTGTGCAGAGAGCAGAGGATACAACTTGCCTCTCTTTAAATGGCTCCAATTTGAAGCCTGAATGTGCCCAGGTGCTGGTGGTAGTGTGTGTTCTACTTTCATGAGTCCCATTTGAGCAAGGATTAAGACTTATGTTCCTGTCCAGTAATATTATGGTATTTCCACCTGGTTTGCATTTGTGATGGGAAGACTAGAGCCAAATTTACTCTAATGTTTTGCTCCTGATTGTAATTTTTTTCCCCGTGAAGACTTTCCCTTGGGCTTTGTAATTTGAAAAAAGTGAATTTATATCTGTTTTTAAAAAAATGTGGTGAATTTTGTAATGCTTATAGTCTCCTGCATTTTTTCCCTTCCTTTTGTATCTGCTTGCATAGCTGCTGTTCCTCTGCAGTGACTGAATGTTAGCATCACTAAGTCTTTTCTTTTTTTGGTCATGGAATGGAAGTTTTGTATTTATACTAGGCAGTTCTTTGTTTCTAGAATGTCACTAAGTAACCAGAAAGGAATATTAAATAATGCCTTCTTGAATATGAGCTAAGATTGTCCCTTCATAAGATTTTATAAATGTCTGTGATCAGTGATTTGTTTTAAATAATGAATATTGAAAATAGTTCTCTTTTCTTTACCCTTACACACTGTGTCTGTCTTTCAGTTTTGCTTCATGTGTCTTTTCTTACAAGGGCATTTCTAAACTGTTATGGAATGTCTCATCTAAAGTTGGACATTCTAGCATGAGATTATGAGGGAATATTTAACATGGGTCCAGATGTAGATTATATGGTATACCTTGCACTTGTTAGCTGTACGCAAAGCTTGTTTCTTATTTTACTTTATAATTTAAATACTTTTTTCTTAATATAAACCCATCAAAGAACTTCTTTGTCAGTTTGCTTCACCTAGATTGCAGTCCAGAGTTACAGCTTGAAATTTTAGTCCCATAGTCATCCTTCCTGAGCACTTACTGTTCTAGATATTGGAGTAATTAGAGCCATATAAGAAATTTGTGTGTCTTGATTGGGCCCTTTCTTATATTGCCACTTGTTTTCTTCCACTCTTGTGAAAATACCACTACTAAATTTGTCTTTCATATAACAAACTTTGGCCTTCCATTCTTTCGTTTTCTTGCTAATGGATATCTGTTTTTGTTTTATCAAGGGCGAGGTTCAGAAATAAATGAAATTATCTAATTTTTCAGCTACAATACACTGTGTCATAAGAAATTCCGAGAACTTAAAAAAACCCCCAAATTTCTCTTACATGTATAGAGACAAAATTATTTCTTCACTCCAAATTGTGTGTGTGAAGTGATAGCATACTACTACTTGCAATCATTTGAGAAGTCTGCTATTCTTCTTCTTGAACTCTTTTTTTAAAGAAATTTGGTGTATGGTAATAATCTGAAAATACAAAGCAACTTACCTAAGTTTAAGTTTTGCAATGCCTTTTAAAATGCTGAAATAATAATAAAAAAATTTGGTATGTTTTTCTTTCACAGAGTCTCCAGAAAAGAAAAGAGGAGTGTATTTCAGAAAGTGAAAATCAGAGGAATTAACTGCTGACATAGGAAAACTATACTAAGGAACATTTTTTGAGGAAAATTTTTAAGGTATGTGAGCTTAAGTTATGCTTTGCAGAAAAGCCTTCCTGAAAATGAGCTGCCTGTTTTGTTTTGAGTGGACCAGTATTCCAAAATCAGTT
Organism: Neopelma chrysocephalum; assembly: GCF_003984885.1. Lineage (NCBI taxonomy): Eukaryota > Metazoa > Chordata > Aves > Passeriformes > Pipridae > Neopelma > Neopelma chrysocephalum. The sequence continues at coordinate 761,319 of NW_020925676.1, forward strand.
TTGAAATAAACAGGCTAACTTATGTTACCACTTTGGATATTTATTGTTGGCAGTAGCTCTGTGGAAGCAAGAATTTTGCTAGTTCATGTTGCATACGTTTTATATCAAATGCATACATAGATAATCTTCTGAGTATGTTCTTAGTGTAAACAAATGGTAGGTAGAACATGTGTTTTGTGTTTCATGGTCTTGCACATTCCAAGAATAGATCCTAAATTAACAAAAATGTCAAATGTTTGAGAGTCTCTAATTTTTATTTAAGGTGTGGATGGAGAGCTAAGAATGATTTATTTCATTATTTTAGTGGAACATAGCTACTATAAACTTCACATTCAGAAATTGAGATGGACTGTCTAACAAATTCATAACCTCTTATAAAATTGCTTTTGAATCAGTACACAAGCCTTGAATTTGAGAATTTGTGTCCTGAATCCAAATCCTCTTTCTTTTCTGATTTTCAAATATTCTTAATGTTTCCAGATAGTGTTTGCAAAATATAAGGCATTCTATATTCTATATGATTTGGAGGCTATGCAGATTTAGGATCAAGGGAGTTGGCAGCATATCGAGAGTGAGTATGATGCTGTTCTTGTTCCATGTTCCTCCTTGTGGTGAAGCCAGGTGTCCATTGTGCATTCCTGGTCTGAATTTAAGTGGGGGCTAGGTGTGCTTTCTGGGTTTGTGGTTTGTTAGTTGCCTGCCTTGTTACTGATACTGTGAAACCACAAGTTGCAACTGATGCATGTGGATCCATCATTATTTTAAGATTAGCATCTTGGATATAGTTGATAGCAATATGTAACAGAAGGCACCAGCTGTTATAAGGGCAGGATAGCATCCTGTGAAAATATTGCTTTGTATGTGCTGTGTTTTTCCCTGATTATTTGATTTCAGTGTCAGAGACGCAGGACCTTTGATCTGACCCAGGGTGGCCACTCTCATGTGTCACAGACAGATTACATTCTTTAAATTAAATGTTGATTTGCTATGAAAGCTACTCTCTTCAGAGTTGTTGCTGGATTCCGGGAAGACTATAACACTGGAATATTGGCTTTATTTGCTGAGGGGAGTGTTGCAATATTGAAAGATTATGTGAATGTCATTGAAGTTTCTCACTGTTAGCGTTGCTTTGTTTGGAATCTTGACTGCACTGCTGTAGTGGTGATTGAGACAAGTTGTAAACTGTCTTCAGTAAGTCTCCTTAAATTTAGAACTGTTTGAGATCTGATTGCGCATTCACAATATGTAAATAAATGCATATTGAATATTTACTTCCTGTGAGTTATTAGTTCGTTTTTTGAGAGTGACTCTATAAAGAAAGTAAGTATTTCTTGGAATTGACTGTGAGACATATTTTAACTCTTAAGCTTACCAATTTTTTTTGACTAATTTACATGCCCAGTAATTTTTTTAGCAATATATATCTATATGTCTCTTACATTTCAAAACAAGAAAAATAACTTACCTGGAATTCATTTGTCTTATTTGATGCTACTGGGATTTTATTGCTTTTACAAAACATGCTAGAATTCAGTTTGAGATTTCACTGGCATGTCAGGTCACATGTGGAAAAAGAGATAAACCTCAGGGGTGTCTACCAAATGTGGAAGAGGTCTCTTCGTAGGAAGAGTAAGCGGTTCCTGAAGGTTTTTTTTCTGTATGAATTTAGCATATCATGTTTGTGGTTATGACTTCTCCATCCATCTTCTTTAAAATGTGATACCATCTCTGTTTTTTCCTCTAAGATTAAAATATTCTCCCATGTTATTTTGAAAAAGATTTTTTTCCCCCATAATATATTTCACATTGTATTTTCATCTTTTCGGGATTAGAGTAGAAAGTATGTTTGTGTCTCAAACCAGTTCCACATTAAATCTTTTCTGGGTTCAGATTTTACTGTACTATTCAATTTTGCCAGTAGTCTGGTTGCAAAATCTCTTTGAGAATCTTTGAGAACACCTGTTCAGTGTGAGCGTTTTAATGTTGCTCAAGGTTCTGATTTGCAAAATCTTCTGAAATTTTGTATGATAACTGAAGCCAATAACATCTTTATTTTTTCTGAATACCTAATATGCTCTAAAAATGCTAGGCACTCTGAAAAGTCTGTCTAAGCCTTGTACATATCAGTATTAGCTGCTATGGTGTTGATATTAGTCTACATGTCTCAGTTCTTGGTGTAAAATAAAGAGTATTAGTCCTACTTCCTTCAATGGACTGTTAGGAAGATAAATCTGTTAATGTATGTTAGTGCAAAACACTCTTCTAATTTAAGTAGTACTTCTCTGTTCAAAAGAGCCAAGACATTGCTGGAGTGCAGGAATTAGTGAATAAGCAGTACACATGTTGTGGTCGCACTGCAGTCCAGAGGTAGAGGTGCAGTGTGGAAATTACTCATATGTGTGGTTGCAGGTCTTCCATGGTGTGGCTGCATGTTTATCAGCACCAGATGCAGGTGTTCCATCACCACCTTTAACAAGCGTCTTTGACCTCCAGTTGTGCTACGGTATTTCATAAGGCAGCATATCTGTTTATCAATTTATGTCACTTAGATACAAGAAGACTGGACTGACTTAGGAGAAAATTGTGTGAACTTAAGAACTCTGACCTAGGGGACCTGCAGTTGTGTGGGAAACCTGGTTTGGGGTATTTTCTGATTTTTGGGAGGTTGAATTTGCAAGTTTAATGGTCTGCTGACACAGGGTTTAGGAGAAAAATAGCTTCTACCTAGTTATCCATTTCCCATAGATGCAATGCCCGAGAACTGGTGTTTTATTTGGATTTTTCTGTGCTGCTAGGATAGTAAACATGGGAAAAAAACTATTTCTGGTCACCAGGAGTGGAAAAGTGCAGTTGGCAGCTCTTGTCTGGAGATACTCTCAGCTATGCTTACTTGATTAAATATGTAGATTGGTCTTTAGTATCTGTTTTAGATGCTGTTATATTTTCCCTTTTACTGTAGTTTAAATTAGGAAGATATGTTTTTGCAGAAATGGAAACTGGAGAACAGTTCTAAGCCTGAAATCTCTTCCAGTCATAGATAGGTTGATTTGAAACAGTGCTCTGACCCTCCATTCAGCTTATATTGAGGAGGTATATGTACGTGGTTAATCTCATGATTAAGTTATTTCAGGGTTTAGACATTAATAGTTGCTCTTTGTCTCGCTAGACATTTTTCTTTTGAAAATTGTCTTATCAATCTCATTCTCCTTTCAGATGTGGTGAAGAGCCTGTATTTTCCCCTGTGTGGTATATTGTGCCTTAAAAAATGGGGTTTGGAGGTGATCTGAAGTATTCTCATGATGCTTTATTAAAACTTCAAGACTGGGAACTGCGACTGCTGGAAACGGTGAAGAAATTTATGGTAATGCGAGTAAAAAGTGACAAGGAATATGCCTCCACTTTACAGAATCTTTGCAATCAAGTAGATAAAGAGAGCACCTGTCAATTGGATTATATCAGCAATGTGTCCAAGGTAAGTCTGAAGTATTTTGAATTTGAAAATATCCTTGGAAATAAAAGTGCTGTTTGTGTTGGTTTCAGTTGGATTCCTGTTCATTCAGATTCTTGAGAGTAGTGTTGCCAAACCATTTTAAATGGGTTACTTTTTGTTCCTCAGTGGAATATGCAGAAGTTGAGCTCTAGTCTTGCTTTGAAAATAATGACTGAACTAGAATCAATCCTGATTTTTGAAATTCGATAGTTTACATACCTGGCTTGAGCCTGCTACTTTGCTAAGTGTTTTGAAAATCGAGTATGCTATAGTAAGATTTTCTTTCCAGACAGTTAAATAGGAACTATTGTTTACGTTATATAGAATTTGTGACAGAAATAGAAAAATACCAGGAAACCAAGTCAAAGCCTAGCATTCCAACTGTTATGCACACTGCAGCATGTGTTGTGAAAACAAAACATTAATTCAGGATGTTTCTCATAATTGTGAAGTTATTTTGTAACCAATTTGAAATAACTGCATTGACTTTTTATGAAAGTAAGGCTCCTCCAAATTACCAATTTTCAGATTTAGAGCAAGTCCAGTAAACATACTGATGAAGCAGACTTCCTTCCCTTCTGACAAGAGAAAAAACTATTCTGTTTTAATGGCTTACACAATTCTTGGCCCTTGTGCTGTAGCACTGGTTACACAGTCCCTTCAGCCTGGCGTGAATCCTGATCTTTCTGCAGGAAAACACCCTTTTTGGGTCAAGTTAAATTTTAGACAAAGCTGTTTTTATGTAGTGGGCTTATGGGGTGGCTGCTTGAATACTAGCACTGGCATAGCATGAGGAACAGGACTGCTCCTTGTGCAGCAGGATGATTTATACTGGATTAAAGTGACAGAGTGTGTGAGTTAAAAGCTGTGCTGATATAGCTGTGCTGCTTCAGCTGCCCCAAAAGTAGCACTGCACAGTGTTTATCTGTAACATTCTGTTGTTGCCTCCCTCCCCCACAATAATTCTTGCCTTGTCAGTTGAAATACTGCCTTTTTTCCCTTGTTTCTGTGTTTTGGTGGTATATCTGAAATGCTTGTTACCCAGTTATGTTTCTTACACAGAGTTTGTTATAGATATTGCTATTAAAGTTGTGATGATTTCAGTAAATAAGTATTAAAACATTTTCGTTAGCCTAAGATTGGCAGATGTCATATATTTCCTTCAAGCTTTCTCCTGTTAGATCCCAAAGTTTTATATAGAATTGTTGGTGATATGACTCATCTTGCTATTGCTGCCCCAGTAGAATTGCTCTTAGTGCCCTTAGTGCTGCCCAAACTGTCTTGCAATTCTTTTAGGCAATGAAACATAGCAGATGAGGGCTGGAAGAGTAAAGGAGAATTGTCATCAGAGTAATTAGCATTATAAGGTATAAACAACCCTTAGCCTTCATGTAGCTAGCTCAATCTAGGATGATTCATGTTAGTGACATGGACACTTCCTATGAGCAAATAACTTCAGAAAAGCTGAAGGTCTCACCTTAGCCATGTTCTTTTTGGCTTGAAAACAGGCCTGTGGGCAACATTTTGAAATTTTGTTTTGTACATAGGCACTCAAGTTGTTCATCATTATTTTTCTTCCTTTTTTTTTTTGTCTCTTAAGGAGATGCCATTTTTCACTTAAGCCCTGTCCTTGATTTCTACATCTCTGTATAACAGCAAAATTATTCATATAGTACTGACAGATCTTCTGTGTGGGCTTGCCTTAAAATTTCACTGACACCTCAAATTTTAAAGTTGTTTAGTGACACATTGTCTTACTGGCTTCGTCAGTTAAAATGTCTGAATTATTGATTAATTTACTCATCTCATTCTAATTTAATTTGTTTTACTAGTTCAGATACTTTTTCTCTCTTCCTGACATTTTACAGAATAAAAGTATGATGCAAACATTATGGGACATAAATCTAGTATCTTACATCTCCTAAGATGTAAAATACCTGTATATTAAAGTTTTAGTATTATGCGGCATCAAAACCAAATGCCAAGCTGTCCCAACAGCTCTTTTGTGTGTGTATATGTCTAAAAAATACCATTAAACCAAACAATGTTGTGTTTTATTGCATTTGATGGATTATGGTTATTTTTTGTGGAAGGAAATGCTTTGCCTTTTCTGCTGGTTCCCACCCAACTGCTTTTCTGTCCCATAAAAATCTCAATTTTTGAAGCATTTTCATTTTTACTTTTCCCAGTTTAAAATAGTAAGATATAATCATACAAAGCACAGAAATCTGGCTTAACTGATATTTTCTCCTGGAAACATTGGTTTCATCTTTTCCTGATGGAAACAGGGATGTAAAGAACAGCAAAGTTTTTAATGGAAAGGGAGGTTTTTGCTATGTTTCTGACTTACTAAGGCTCATTTGGTGAATTGTAAGCTGAGTACTGTTAAAAAATGCTTTTGCTGTGATTTTTGAGGGTGGATTAAAACAGTACTTGTCTCATCAGTAATATATCAACCTTAAAGAAAATGGAGGACTCTGACTACATTTTCACCTCTGAGAGCACTTTTGTGATCTCTTCTATAACCACAAGGCCCAGTCCTCTCAGACAGGTGTTTAATTATGTTTTTTTCCTCTGCAGCTTTGCAGTGTGGCTCCTCTGTCATTTGGAAAGTGTTCTGTTATGGAGAGGTTAAATGGTTTTCAGCCATAGCTGGGAAGCTTTAGGCTGTGATGTTTTACACCACCACAGTCTAGAGAGCTCTGTGCCAGTCTGTGGGATATTTACAGGCTAAAGAAAATGTTAAAGATGGTTCAATATAAAAGGGAGTTAATTGTCTTTTGTTTAGTTCTCCGGAATCCAGTTTGCGTTGCAGCATTGTCATATGGAGATGGAAATATTATGTATATATGTTTATGTATGGGATGTAAGGAAACCCCAAAGCTACCAAACAAATTAATTTTCTAAGGTTTTGATCTAAGGTTGATTTCTGTTTCAGCAAGAGGTAAGATAAATGCTAGTAAAACTAGTATATTTTGTTTGAACTGAAGTTTAATTTCATGTTTGTGTTACCTGTAGATATGTATCTGTATTCAGTCACATACAACACATTACTCTGGCCTGAAAACTGGCTGACAGAGAGTCCAAGGAAGTTATTAAAGTAGGGGTACAGAAAGATGTTGAGTCACTGTAACAGATGAGTGTTGTGTCTGTTTAGCACCTTGTATGTGACACTGACAGCCTGACTGATGATGCTGTCAGCTTCAAGAAGCAACTGACATGATGGTATCCTCTTAAACCCTAACCACTGAAATGCATATTACTGTGAGGTATTTAAACAAGGGCAGAGAAGTCAGCTTGGGCAGAGTAACTGTGGCTGGGAAACAGGAGAACAAAGAACGTGGGAACATGGTTGTCAGGGGTGTCAGGAATGTATTTAAAGAAAAAGACTGTAATGCTTTCTTTGGTGTTCAGAAGTACTAGGACTGAAGGGTGAATATAAGTATTGTATTTTTGTCCCTTCTGCTTTTTTATGATTTTATGAGTAAGTTTGAGGCATGATTTTGTGGGAGGATCTCAAATGCATTTGGATAAGTTTGAGATTTTTTTTCCAAATTGTTTTAAAAAGTGATATGTCTTTTCCCACAGTTCATGTTAATTGTTTGATTAATTGTAAGTTGAAATAAGTAAGTGCTTTTCTGTTCTGACTTTTTTTAATAGTCTTGGTTGCTCGTGGTACAACAAACAGAACAGCTGAGCAAAATAATGAAGACACATGCAGAGGATCTTAATTCTGGGCCTTTGCATAGGCTTACAATGATGATCAAAGATAAGCAGCAAGTTAAGAAGAGTTTCGTGGGTGTTCACCAACAAATTGAAGCAGAGATGTACAAGGTATTTTATTCAGCTGTGCTTTATAAAATGATTTATGTATGTTTAAAAAATGATAAATTGAGAGTGGATTTTTTTAGGTTTTTTGGTTTTGTTTGTGCTATGGTAAAAGTAGTAATGTGTGATATGTAGAATACTTGGTTTAAATTTTAGTAATTTCCCTATGTGTTTTTTTCTTCTGCCTACTGACAAGGCAGAGATTTCTTCTGTATAAATTTCTGTGGACAGATAGCACTGGAAATGCTCTTGTTCCAGTAGAAAATTATTCTGCGTGATGCTTCTCTATTCCATCTCTCCTCTTTTTCCCATTCCACTCTTGACATTGCTGGAACCAGGGCACTGTAAACTTTGGTTAATGAGTGCTCTTTACAATCCAGACTGTTTTGGGTGGTGACAGGATTCTAGTCCATATTCTAAACTATAAATCAAGTATAAGCCAAACATTGAGGCTGCTGATGAAGCTCTTCAGGGCCTTTTCCATGGCTTGTCAGTTGTCCTGCTTATGTTGAAAGCACTGTATCTAGTCAGTAAAGCTGACAGAAGTCACAGGGGGAAGTTTAGCTGCAAATGTCAAAAATCAGATTGATAGTGTGAAAGGTCTACAGAGAGAAGGAAAAGCACTGTTTCTTCTTTCTTCCCAGAGAATTTGGGCTTTGGAGTGGCATAATTAAAATGTAACATGTGAGTAATGCAGTCCAATTGACATGGACTGATGAGTATAAGATTCTTGGGCCATTTATGAGAAGAAATTTAGTCTGTGTTTAAACTAAACATATATTAAGTTAAATATATTTTCTCTAATAAGACTACTTCCATAATATGCTAGAATTCTGACATCTTCCCCAGGTACTCACTGCAGGGACTACATCTCTTTTGATGCGCGTCAGTAGGCTGCCATTATCTGATAAAGTTTCCAAGCCAAATAATCCCTCACTGCTGCTTATGGATTGGTGGATCTGAAAACAGTCAGGATGGAAGAGGAGGGAAAAACTGGTAGAACACATTAGAAATAATAGAAGTTATGGAGAATTGCAGAAATAGAAAAAGAAATATAAGAAAGAGAGGCTGAATGGAGTAAGACTGTTGGAAACAGGTGTACTTTTAAAAGAGACTATGCAAAATAGGTTTTTTTCTGTTAATAGGCTAAACTCTAATAAAGTATCTAAAAAAACTGTCTTTTAAGTAAGGCTTTTCCAAACAGTATAGTGCACATTGAGCACTCACTAAATGGTTGTTTACAAACCATATTGACTTTATTTAATTCTAGGCTGCATAGCCATGAAAATGTTTTGGATTCTGATTAATAAGCTTGTGTTGTTTTTTTGGTTTCAGTTTTTTTGGGTTTGGTTTTATTTTTCCTTTCCTGATTTTCCCAAGAAACATTTGAATAGCATTCTGGTTACATATGATATGTTCTCCCATTGTTAGCTGAAATTGTTTATTCAAAGGTTTTGTGTACCTTGAGCACTTACAGAATGATTCCCTGAAATGCAAAATACTTCACATGTTCTGTGGCACTATTTTTGCTTTTGTTATGCACAGAGGTAAAATGCTTATTGTTTCCCAGGACAATATCCAAACTTCGTGAACATCAGTGTCTGTGTAGTTCCTATGTTTAGGATATGCTGGCAAAAAAAAGTGGTTAGGTGACATTCGTATGTGTGATCCTGTCTTGTCCTAGACATCTCTACAATGAGGAATCCTTTTGGGAAAATTCTTAAGGACAGTAAAATACCATGTCTTTTACAGAAATGTAATAGGACTTGTATCCTTCGTTTGGTTTTCCTTTTTAAGGATTTAAGTTTTACAATTGATAGATTGGTTCATGAGTAGTTGCTGTTCCTTAGTCTTTTGTATGAAGTGTAATATCTAAAAATTCTGCTATTTTTCTCTTTTTTTTTAGTTACTAAAGGGTATCCTTCCTATGCAGAGGACCTTTTAATGTATTATGATTTGTTAAGCATCTTTTTGATGTTTTATTCTCTTGTAATTGAACTGGAGTACTGTTTATGATTAGCTGGGTTTCCTAAACATATTTTTAATTACTCTGATGTGGATGGGGATCTCTGTTTCAGGCCTCTTATTTAATTCCATGCATTTATTGATTTTGATTTTTCACTATGTAATTTTCAACATGTAACTTGCACCATGTAATTGCACCGGGTAATATCCTATTAGGATTATCTCAAGCCAATGGAAAGTGGTAGCATGTCGGGGTTGACAGAGAACCTGTCAGCAGCCTGGCAATTAGTGACGAGGAATGTAAACAACTCTAAGGAAATATTTACTGTAATGCTGGACGGAACAAACATAATGCAGCCCAGACCAAGGATCACCAATCAAAATGTGCATAATATCACCAATGACAGTGTGCACAGTGTCCTCAGGTCACCAATGACAATGAGCACAGTGTCTTCTGTGTCTCCAATAAAAGTTTGTACAGTGTCTTGTGCTGGGGACCTTTGACCAATTGTGTTGTGGCATGGTAGTGTGCAAGGAGTATAAAAGAAACACTTGAGAACAATAAACAGCTTCCTGATTACCTTACACCTGGACTACGTCTGATATCTATGTCGCCTTGGCTGTTCCGACTTTAACAGCGACAGTAGCATCCTTATTTTGGATAATAAATCTTGTTAATTCTCCTTCACTAATGTTAAGAGTTATTTTATAAGTTAAGAATAAGTATTTTTAATGCTTTTTATATTTCTGTTTTCTTAAAGGTCACAAAGACAGAACTAGAGAAACTAAAATCTAGCTATAGACAACTAATAAAAGAAGTAAATTCTGCCAAAGAAAAGTATAAAGAAGCTGTGGCTAAAGGTATGACTTGAGTTAATTTTGTCTATTTATTAGTACCTTTTTCGAACCTGCTAAAGCTTGTACAATGTAACAGGGTGGTTTTATTATTTTGAGTAATTTGATTACAGTCAGTTTTTGTCAGTATAACAGATCAAACCTTTACCAGCCTCATGTAAAAGAGGAAAATAAGTCATTTGCACACTGAGATTTTTTTTTAGGGAATGATGTGTCAAATCTGCATAGACTTTGGTTCCTGTTGAATTGTGCTTGAATAATTAGATAAAGGAGGGCCTTTGTTCCATTATGTATTGAAATATTATGTGTCCGTTTAAGATTTTTTTTCTTTAGTGAAAATTAATTAAATGGCAGTATATTTCCTATCGATGGAGGGGCATGAACATAAAGCATACAGGCCAATGTGGTCAGCCATATGTTCAATTTATTATTTAATTAAGTCAACTTTTATACAGTTTAGTTTGTTTTGGGCACATGCTTACAACAGGGTGATTGGATAGCTCAGTCTGTGCACGCGTCTCATGTCTCCAGTTCATTGGACCTGATGTTCTGTCCACGCGGCCTGACATCATACTTGGCATGTAGAGGCCTTCATAATTAGGGGCTTTCTGAAATCTGCAGGTGTACCTTTATCTGTACTTTCTCAAGGCTTTCTTGCTATAAACATACTATGTTCTCAAACCTTATAATTAGACACAACCAACAAGTATAAACATTACATATTTTCACACAGTCTATAAGTATAAACATTACAGCTTACAACTTCTAAAGTCATGTCAAGCAAGGCCTACAGAAATGCAATAGAAATTGTTCACACAATTTGAATCCTGCAACAATTTCCAAGATCCATCTTAAAGTTTTTGTATGACTGCCTAAATAACAGTTAATGTCCTTGGTTCTGTTGTAGTGTAATTGTAGTAACTATCAGTGTGGAGAGAAAGACTGTTTCTTTCCAAATTTGTCTAAAGTTAGGAGTGGTAGCTGATATGTGAATGTAATGACAGAACAGCAGGGAATAAGAGAAGTTATTTTAATCACTGTTCAGCACCTTTTTTTTTTCTTTTACCGATATTCATATTCACTTAAAAATGTAAATGCATATTCAGCTATTCATTTCATCCAGTTCTCTGTCTTTTACATGTAACTTTAATTTTGTTGCTTGGTTTATCCCCAGGTAACTACTAAACATGGGGATATATAGTGTGTAAAATGGAAAATTTAATAGAGTGCACTGATATTAGTATGTTATTTTTATCCTGTCTTATTCTGTCTTCCTGTTACAAGTCTGGTCATTCCCCATTCCTGAAGCACCAGACTTTCCCATTGAAATAAAAGAGTGTTTTGGCTGTCAGCAGCTGTGATGTTTTGATGTGGTTTTGATTAGCTGAATTAATGTTTCTTTAGGTAGACAGCAAACATAAACTATTTTTAAGACACTTATGTCCTGTGGTTTTCTTTGACCTTGTCTTTCAGGCTTCCATTTAATGTTTTTCTTACTACAATCCGTACCTAATTTCACTTCCCCTAAAATCTTAGTGTAAATCTGTTTTGACAAACACTGACATCCATAAAAATATTGCAGGTTTTTCTCCCAGAAGTTGCAGAATTGCTTCTCTCCTGTTGAATCCCAGGCCATGTTCCTGTTTACAAATACTTATGTAGTTGATGAGCTACTACAGGTTGTGTATCAGCTGCAGGTCGGCTGAGCTGCTGGAATTTTTTTTTAAGTTCTGGTGTTTTCATACTGTTTCTGAGCTCTTAAGTTGTCAGACTGGTTTGTGAAGTGAAAAGTTAAGGAAGTCCTAAAATTGTAATGCTTCATTATTCCAGGTTATTCTTTATTCAGTAAGGAGTGCTTATTCAAATTATGTGCTATTACGAAATACTACTTTTGTTAATATACAAACAGGTTCAATTCTTCAGGATTTCAAGAATTACTGGAAACAAGGGAAGAAACAATGTTTACCAGAACAGTGGGAGGTCATATTGAAAATAAGCTGAAAAACATTTTGTTAAACAAAAAAAAAAATTAAAGTCTTTGGTCACCAGCTCTTGCAAAAATTGTGTTAAAATAACCAGTCCAGGTCCACTTGTGTAAAATGCTGTTCTCAAGAGAGTCTGTTCCTCTGGCAAACCAACTCTCCAAGGCAGTGACTGGCCTTGCCTCTCTGTAGCTGATGGGGACAACTACTCCTTAGGACATATAGCTTTACCTTTACCCCTGGAGTTGTGCATGCTGAATTACCTGCAAATTCATGCAGCACCTGTACAAGCCGGTGCACGGGAGAAGAATGAAAGTCACACGAAGTAACGACTGAGAAGTGTCTCTATTTTGCAAGTTTAGTGATTTTAAAATTTAGTAACTTTTTTCCAGTTTGTTTTGGAATAGCAAAGCCATTTTCTAGTGAGAGGGTGAGTTTACTAGAGCTGCTAGTGAAAGAGGTACAAGTGGTTTTTCACCTTGTGAAGAGAATTGCTTCCCTGTTTTCTAGCTGAGTTTTTAAAAGTGATGTAGAATTCTGGGCTAAACATACATGGTAGAGGATATTAACTGAAAAGGGTAAAGACTGGCAAAGTTTGTTCAGTGGAAAGTGATGTTATGATTTTCTGCAGTCAGAAAATATTCTCAGGTAAACTTGAATTTCTCTGAGTTATACTTTCCACCAGTTGTGTGAACAATCACTTTGAATTAATGTGTTGACACCCTAAAGCAGGGTTACAGATGTTTTCACTTTTTACTGAAAGCCTTATAAGAGAACCGTTGGAAAGAATAGTAAGTATTAAGGATTGAATAATGATACTGGTTGGTTACAGGTTTTATTTGTGTTAACACAATGGGTGAGGCAGCTGGTGGGATTTTTTGGATAGTTTTTCAGTCAGGAAAAGGGAACTACTTTCTGAAGGATGCAGGAGCTTCATTATGGAAGACTTTGTGCTTTCCAGACCTGGAGAAAGATCAAAGTGTCTGAGATTCTAGCTCAGAAGATGCTCTAGGGAACCCTCTGCTAGAGCTGCTTCTGCTTGTGCACCAAAGGAAGCAGTGGGACAGTTGCGTTGCAGAGAGTGCACCACTGAGTCTTGGCTGCCACTGCACCTTAGGCTGGAATGCACTGCCTTGTTGTGGGCACCAGTGCATGCCGTCCATATCAGAAGTGACTGATTTATCTTGTTTATTCTAGCCCTTACCCCATTTAGTCATGCGTAGCTGCTCCTTTCTGGGCCAGTGATTACCATGGCAATCACAAATGCAGTCTGGTTGGTTTTTCTTGGGCATGGAAACTCCAGGTGTCAGGCAGTCTGGTTGGTGTTACTCATTTGGTTGATAGTGTTTTACTTTTTTTTCCCAGTCCTTCATTCTTATGATTTTTTCATGTATGGTAAGAGAAAATAGGCTGAGAGGGGATGAAGTCAGCAAGCTGAACTAGTCCAGTGCCTCTTTAATGAGGCATACTTCAGTTTTTGGGACTCTGTGGACAAATTGATTACAGTAGTCTCTGGATTAGAAAGCTTTGTTTAAAACTCCCACGGAATATGTACAGGGCATGCACAGAGCACGTTCCTTTACAGAATTGGGGTATTAGGGCATGTTGGAGTCATAGGGCATGCAGGGGTCATTGGAGCAAAATATAAGATAAAAACTTATTATGTTGTTCTTCTATAATAAAATGGACAGCCTTGTGAAATCTTTTGGGTCTGTGATATTGAGGAAAAAAAATGATGTAAGCATTGTACAATGTTCAATCCAAAATAACACTCTTAGAGTGTATACAAGTCTGAGTTTACAATGCTGTGCTAATCGGTGATGCTTAGTAACAAGGTAATTAGAATGTGGCATGTTGATGTTGCTGCTGCAGAAAAACACATCGAAACAAAATTTGTTCCAAAAGGAAAAGGCATTGTTTGGCTAAAGAAGTCACAAGGCTTCTGGAATAGTTTCATAAATAATGTGTTAAGGATACAAAATGGAGACTGTAGGAAAATTGCTAATATCAAGTGTGATATGCCATTACAGTTTGAATCTTGTTTCATTGGATCAGTAACTGCTTCCAGTTAAGTTTGCTGTTTGCAGTTATTTTTGTTTCTGCAGAATTGTGCGTCTCTATTAAGTATAGTTTAAAGTGTGTCTGTAAGGCTGTCAAATGTTTTTGTCCTTGATTTTTTGATTAAACACTACTTACTGCTATATAAATAAGGAATTGATGATTATATGAAATAATAAACAGTAATTTACTCTTTTCCTTACATCTTTTTAAAAAATTGGGAAGCATTAATTCTTAAAACTTAGCATCTATTTTTGTAGCTGATTTTGGTGTTAGATGTTTAAATGTGAAACAGTTGCTGCTAGAGCAGTTAATATTGCAAGTTGGTATAGAGCCAGGGTAGATTTGGAAAGTTCATACCGAATTTTAATACAACATAATCTTTAGGAAAAATAACAGTTTTCATGTAGATATATTTGTTACAGGTGTTTATTGTATTCTTATTACTAGTTAATTACTGATTGAATGTAGAAACTATGTTGCAACATTCTTATGTGGCATAATGGATCTGAAGTAAATAGTAAAAGAAAAATTTATTGATTCTAGTGTATTTAATATCATAATTTCATTTTATGCTGCTACAACAGCATACAAAATATTATACACTAATTCCCTGGGCTTGTGTTCCCTGACAACACTGTGATTTAGAGGAGACCAGAAATATTAACAGTACACCAAGCACGTTATACAGCATTGCATCTGCTGGAAGAATATTTTTCGGTCCCTGCAACTCCTGTGATTTAATACTTCAGAATTGATGTGGCTTCCGTGGTACATACTGAAGATGCACAACAGCATAAGCTACATCTATTATAAATAAGGGAACTGTTAAAAAAGCTTTCATTAAATCAAATTATTGTCCTACTATTCTTTGTAATAGCCAAGTGGCCAGAAAATACTTATGAGGTGGCTGGTGCATTCATTCTGAGATAACTGTAAAATTGTTATTATACAGCTACATTTTCAGCACTTGTAGCTGTTTCTACAATGAGGGAAACTCCTTGGGGGATATTTTTTGAGCTTAGTTTTGACTGAAACTCTTACACTGTTAAGACAAAACAGGTAACACTGGCTGAACTGGTCTGTCTTATTCACAGAGGTCAGCAGACTGCATGGATTTCAAATTAATGCTCTACTGTGAATGTTTGAACTCATATGCTACCGATACTTGGAAGGGGTAGGGTGGTTTTTTTCTGTGTAAAATAAAGCTTTTAGAACAGGAAACCGTGGGGAGTGCAAAGAGATCTCGATGACTTCTCATGGAGTGTGAGACCAGCTTGGGCACATTGTTTCCACTTAATATAGACATGCAGCCCCAGGATGTGCTCACCTCAGTTCTCACAGACCAACATTCATAGTTATGAGAGAATTTACTAGAGGTGCTTAGTAGCTCAAACATCTGACAACAATTGAAAAGATTGCACATTCATTTTTGCTATTTTTATGCTATGTTTTTTATTTATCCTAAACATTAAGCTGATAACTTTGCTGAACTAATTCTTAACTTGTAAATTTAGATCTGGTATTCTGTAAATGTGAACTCTTGAAGAATACATGAATAGTTTTTTTCCCATTAGGAAACTATTTGTTATTTGAAGTCAATAATTTGTTAAGTAAGGGAAAAACTGCCTGGAGGGCAGTCCTGCAGAAAGGGATCTGGGGTGCTGGTGGGCAGCAGGCTCCACACCAGTCAGCAGGAGGCCAAACCCCATCCTGGGGTGCATCAACCACAGCACAGCCAGCCAGTCAACAGAAGGGATAATCCCACTGTATTTCATGTTGGTGGGGCCTCACCTGGAGCACAGAGAGCAGTTCTGGGCCCCACTATTTAAGAAGGACATGAGGGTTCTTGAATGTATCCAGAGGAGGGCAACCAAGCTGGTAGAGGGGCTGGAAGGCATGTCCTATGAGGAGAGGCTGAGGCCTCTGGTTTGTCTGGCTTGGAGAAAAGGAGACTGAAGGGTGACCTCATTGCTCTTTGCAGCTTCTTGAGAAGTGGAGAGGGAGGTTCTGATCTCTTCTCCCTGGGATCCAGTGGCAGGACACATGGGAATGGCTCAAAGCTGGGCCATGGGAGGTTCAGACTTGCCATTAGGAAACATTTCTTTATTGAGAGTATGGTTGAACCCTGGAACAGGCTTTCTGGAACTTGAACAAACTATAAGGAAATGCTTTATAAAAAAATGGAGAAATTAGAGAGTTTCCTTCAAAAGCAGGAGGCAACAATTTTTTTTTTCTCAAGAACTCACTGTAAGTTGTGTAACATAATCTTCAGTATTGGAAATCAGTTAACATGAATATAAATAGTTTTATTGGCTTGATATACTAGGGTAGTCCTTTTTCTGTCATATCTAGGTTTTAAAATTATTTACTGTAATTTAAGTGCTTAGTCCTTACTAAAATTCACTTAAGAGAAAGATCATGCTGGGGTCCTGCTAGTATTTGCTCCATTTTCAACCTGTGGGATCAGTTGAGTCAAGCTTTACAATTCTTTAATGTAAACATATTTTATTGTTTTAAAAAAAAGTGTTGTTAAAAGAAGACCTATTTGAAAGCCATGGCTATCTCATTCATAAGTGGAAAGAATGTGTTCAGTAGCATAATGTAAACAAATAATGTAATGCGGTATTCTTTTCTAGGCACAATTAAATAATGCTCTGTGAAAATACATGTCTCCAAAGTTGAAGTAAATAAGGAAGTGACTGTATCATAAGTTTGTTATTGATAAACAAATGTGGAAACAGCAAAATACTGAGAAATTACTTCTGTTATTGGAAGTGCTGAGAAATATGTAGATGGAGAGGTAAATGCGGTTGTGGGAAATTATTTCAAGAACTGCAATCATAAACATTGGAAAATGTGTAGATCACTATATGCATTGACAGTTTCATAGTTTAGTGCTAGTATTTACAGAAATAAAAGATTGCAAAGCAAACAAAAAATGTTTCTGTCTGAAACATTACTATATGCTGAAGATCTGTATATTTTGTCAAGGAGGATTGTCACTTCCTTTGAAAAAAAACAAAGAAGAAAAAACAGGCAAAAGCCCTGATTCTCTTCTCTTTCTTTTCTTCCATTTTAAAATTTTCTGAAATCAAATACTGTGGTACACTAGTAAGGTTATCATACAGAAAGTTACAAGAACTCTGAAGCCAAGCTTCTTAGCTTTTCATGGAATCTTGTCCTCTCTTTAATCCTAACCCATAAGATTTCTGTTGCTCCTCATCCATCCCCAGGCAGAGCTCCATTCACTCCAACTCCTCCCTCATGTAAAGGGCAGCTCCCTCTCCTTGTCTTCCTGGCCTGTCTTTCCCCAAGAGTCTGTAAATGTCCATTGCAAAGCTCCAGTACGGCCTCTATGATCCCAACAATATCCTGGCCCTACGACTGCTCACAGATTACTGACCCACCGTGTTTATTTACCACACTGCAGTAATGTGCAGGCACTTGAGTATCACCGGGACCCCTGGTGGCCTAGTGGTTAGGATGCAGCACTCTCCCCGCTGCGACCCAGGTTCGATTCCCAGTCCCCCGGGCAGATGGAGCTCGTTAGCCCTGTAAGGCCATCCATCTATGAGAAGGTCACTTTAAACAAACCTCACTGCCATTGTCCAAGCTTGCTTGGCCCTGGCAGATGAACCTTAGGATTAAAGGGTGGGCTCAGTACAGTGCATGCTGTGTCTCACCTAAAAAATCCATTGCGCAGGCTTGAAAGGTAAAAAACCTTTCCCAAAATCTTCATTTGCGAAGACTGGCCATACTGAGTATCACCCCAGAGCACTGAGGTCCTGGAGAGGGTTTGGGGGCTTTTTCCACAGTGGTGCCTTGTAGGAACCTTCTTTCCCACCTGTACCTGCTGAAGGTGGCCCCATTCAAGCCCTGTTTCATGTTCTTTGTGATCCCTTCCCATCTTACCACACAATGCCCTTCCCTTAGTAGTCTCCTCCATTGTTCCCTCAGGACTGTGGGTCACCTTCTCCCTCCCGTGTCGCTCCTAGCTTAAAGCCCTCCTAACAAGGGCTGTGTTACTGGCAAAATAGTTTTACCCTGCTGAGTAAAGTGCTTCCTATTTGTGAAGCAGATGGTGCTCTGCAAACAGGGTTCCATGGTTTCAGAACCCAAACCCCTGTTGACAGCACTGGTTCAGCAGCCATTTGTGAGCCTCTACTGTCAGTGCCCTCCGTGCACTCTCTCCCTTCACTGTCAGGATTGGGGAGGACACAACCTGGGCTCCCATGCTCTTCATGGCTACCCTCAGAGCTCTGTAGTCACTTTTGGTACTGTATCATTGGTGCCCACATTTATTATGTCACTGCCTCTACTATTTTTCCCTATAATTACCCATACCTGGAAACTTGTGTGGATTTGCTTTTTGCACCTCCAGAACTATAGAATGAGTTAGTGAGTTCTTGTCATATGTTCTAGTCCTTAGAGTTTCTCTGGAATTGTTAGTCATAGTTTTATTTATGTATAAAGATTTTCTTCCTTCCTGTTACTTATGTGTAGATCTTCAGCTTGTCCTTCTAATTTTTATATTGTTTGTCTCTTTCAGAGTTCTAGCTTATTTAAGGTTTCTCACTGTGTTTCCTTTGGAGGGATATAGCACTCTATTGTCATGTCAGGTGTGTTTTTGGTTCCTTTTGAAAGTAAATTAAATTAATTGTCAAAAAATGGACTTGTGTAATAAAATGATATTCTTTGTTAGATGGATGTTATTGGACAACATTCGTTGTGCACTGAAGCCAAAGGTCATGTTTCAATGCCAGGAACTATAAATCTAGAAATTTAGTTCATCTGTTGTGAGCTAAGCTTTTGTAATGATCTCTTTTGAATCTTTTATGAACACTTGGTCATTGCTTCTGAATGGCTGAAGATCTAGCCAGAAAAATTGTAAGGGGGTAAAAACTCTTCAGCATAATTATTTTTTTTAAATCCAAAATATGTATGAAAACTTTCTGTATTTGCAATATTTATTTTCTGTAGGACAGTTTCTTTGAGGCATTTGCACTGTATATTGATGCTTATTTAAAAAAAGATGAAGTGAACATTGTGAACTGAAGTTTTTCTCAGTTCATCTCAGTTGGTTGTCCCATCCAGATTTTTTTCTTCCATTCTAGGTGATTATTAGGCCACAAGAATCTAATAGAAATTGAAATACTAGAGTCTAGAATAATTTAAAAATCATACTTGTCTTTGGTTTGTAAATGTAAAACTTTCATAACTGAATTTTGCAAGCCTCCCAGTACTGTTTATGGCATGACATATTGTATACACAGTTTCTTTTAGCATTAAACAATTTTGTCAATAGCTGATGGCAGTGGAATTATAATTAGATCTATTTATGAAATTCATTATACAGATAAAGGAAACTGGATGTTTTCCTCAGTGCTAATTGACATGTAGAACAACTGTGTACTCTGCCTCAGAGTACACATATTGTAGCATATTGCTACTTTAAAAAATAAATTACAATATGGAAATAATACTGTAACTATGTTCCCTGTATTAAATATAGGTCCAAGACTCTGTTTTAAAGTTGAGTGATATGATAATTTGATTTATTTTGCAATTAGTTGAGGTGTTCTGCTGAGGAATAATGTATAGCAAAGGAATTTAGACCTCGAAACAGATGGTAAAATGGGATCATTTAGCTGTTAATGAGGTTTCTGAAAGGGATACAGTATTGTTAAGTCTTTAGTTATGTGCTTGTGATAACTTCAGTGTAAATTTTCAGTTTAGTTTAACTGTTGAACGTGATTTGCTGGAGTTCATGGGTCAGAAGTCTGTACTGATGGTACATTACATAATTTCACAAGTGCTGATTTTTGGTAAGCTGTAAGCAGATATGCGATGTATTTTAAACACATGCCATGTACAAGTTGCAAGTTTTAAGCTGTTGAACTGTAACATATGGAGGTAATTTTGGATTTTTTAATCTAGGGCATGCTTGAGCAGAATAAACCCAAGAAATAATGCAGCACTTTTCCCTCCACTGCCACCTTGCCCCTCTGTCCTGATTTCCCTGGACAATGTGTCTCCCAGTGGAACAGCATGCAAAACTTGGTGCTTTTACGTCCAGTTGCCTTTTCCTCTTTCATCCAGTCCCAATACTGTAACTGCTACATGACCTTTTCCCCTCCAAACCCTCTTCAGTCACCTTCCGTTATTTCCCCATGTTCGACGTGCCTCTCCCTCTCCAGAAAGACCTTATAGTGTGTATGTTTTACTCTGAAGGTGACCAGGGTGGCACTGTAGCCTACTGTATTTAGAAACAAGTGTGTATGATACTTCTCTATGAAATTCTGAAATTAGTTGAGTGGTTCTGCTCAGGAATAATGTATGTAGAGGAGAAATTTAGTCTTCAAGGCAGATGCAAAACTGGGATTGTGTGCCATCCCGTCACATTGGTGTGCAGATGTCAGACATGCGCATTTGGGGATATCTGACTTCTGGGATGTTATTCTGATTGTTAGATTATTTTTTTCCCCCTTCGAATGATCTAAATTCAATGTAGAAATAAATAGTATGATTTTTAGTTTTGATTGTTTTGTTTTGTTTTGAGGAAATAAAATTAATCTCCTCATGAAACATGACTTTTAATTGTTTGCTGAAGACAAAACCTGTTATGTCTTCTAAAGTTTAAGAGAGACTTGAGAATGTTATCTCTCCAAAACAGTTCTACAGAAATTTTGAAAGTGAATTGTTTCATTCATACCAAAATGAAAAGTACTTCTCTGGTGACAGCTCTGGAGATGTTTTGTCTCTGTTGTACAGAGTAACTTAGATAAACTGTAGTGTAAGAAAACTGTTCCTTCCACATACAAAAATTAGATCAGCTGTCAGATTGTGTTCAATTAAATGACAGATATAACATCCTTTTAAAGTGATTTTTGTTAATCTGTGTTTGAAGTGTAGTTGACAGCGGTGAGGTAGCATCTTGAGAGCCATACCAGGGTACAAACAGATAGAAATCTGCCTCAGCTTCATGGTAATTTGTTCCTGAGTCAGAAGTGCAGCTGTAGTTCTTACTACCTCTTCAGGATTTTTCTTTTTTTTTTTTGCATACATTTGTCCATTCACTATTAAACCATAGTAAGTTTTTCATGCTTATGATAACTTTTACTAAGATTACATAGGTTAGCTACATCTACATGCTAGTTGAAGAAGAATGTGTTTGTTTTTAGCAAACTGCATTTTATTTCCATATAATGCCATATGGTTTTTCCATGGAAAGAGGTTGTGTAGGCCTCTTAACTTGTGTCTCCTCTCACACATTGCTTCTCAGACTCCTAGTGCTTCAGGTGTCCTCATTTTAGTCATTCTTTCTGGATTTCTTGTTTCTTGCATTTCTTGTGCTCGATACCCTTCTCTAAACCTTTCGCATGTCACGTATCCTTGAGATCAACAAACTGCATACTTTTAGGTGGATTTAATCAGTGGGATAATGATACTCCTTTGCTAAATAACATTATGTCCAGCAGCAGCTGAACACTTAGTTAACATTTCCATCACTCTTTCTGTACTCGCCCCAAGATCTCGTTTCTGTGTGCATTCAGTAATCTTACAACAGATTACTTAGCTTGAATAGGTTTTTTCCCCATATGCAACTCCCTAAATATTCACACTATGATTTACCATTTCGAGTTTTAATCAGTAGCTCTCAAGGTTTCTTCTCGAGTTTTTCACATTTGGTTCTCATATTTGCTGCCTTCAGACAGCATTTTCAGCATCATCTTTATCTGTCAGAACTCAACTGATATTCCCAGGGCGCTCCACTGAGTGTCTGTTTCATCCTCTGAAAACTATTTGTAGTATTTCAGCTAAAACTTTCTCAAGTCCCTTTGAAGTTCCAAAGCTAAGAACGATGCAGTCCTCATAATGTCTTACTATTTAATTTATTCTCTAACCTCTCCTTTTGACACCTCAGAACAAGGAGATTCATTGACTCTTTCATAAAGTAATGTTTCAACCTGAAAACCTCTGAAGGTCTTCATAGTGAACACAGAAGAAAACAAAAAAGATATTTTTGTCCTATCAACTTCTTTTACATAGTGACTGTAGTTTACTTTTCTGACAAGCTGCTGACTCCAATGTATATGAAAGAGCATTTGTTACTGTTTTACAAGTTTTTCACTCAACTTTTTTTTAGTGTGCCTTCAGTGTGTGTCTGTATTTTGATTTATTGGAGTTCAGAGTCCTTTGTGTATTCCTCATACACAGCTCTTCAAGGTCTGCTTTCAAACCTCTGTTGGTCACTTAGCTTCCATTTTTTTTTTCTCAACTGCTTTGTGATAAGAAGTAGACATGTTTTTTATTACATAAATTATTTTAAGTTTATAAGAAATGTAGTGGTCTTAATGAGATTGGTTTAGTTAGTATATGTTTATCTGTGCAGGTGGTTGTGACTCTGCACTTGATATTTTCAGATACAGGATTCATTTAAAATTATTTTAGTTCCTGAAAATGTAATGAGTTATTTCATAAATATCAAGTAAGACAGCAAGAATGTCAGTAAAAGCTTATGTGTCTGAGGTGGGATAGAGTTACTTTTGTTCACAGTAGCTAACATGGGGCTGTGTTTTGCATTTGTGCTGGAAACAGTGCTGATATCATGTCCCATGTAACTTTGCACTTAGTGTGGCAAAGAATGGAGTAGGTGACCTCTTGAAGTATCTGCAGTTCAACACTAAACTGGTCTTGTCAGCATAAGCTTGATAACTGCTGATCTCTAATAGTGTAGAGCTGAGACTAGAGCCAATCTCCTGATCAGGATATCGATGTGATAAGGAAATGTTAAGTTGTAGGAGAAAAACTGCTCATTGCATCATTGCTTTGTTAAATCATATGTAGGAATAAGAATGTTTGCTCACAATAAACAATAGATTTTTAATGAATCATGAATCTGACATAGTAGGAGATCTCTTTCTTTATTAAAAATATTTATTTGCTCTGAGGCAAATAAAAGAACGGCTTGGAGATAGTCATGTGTATGAGAGTCTTTCTTTATTCTTCATAGTTTTATTATTTTTAGATTTGTGTAGATAGTGGTTTTCATATACTATTAGATAAAGAATTCTCACATTTCAAGGAAAATAACTTTTTTTCTAACTTAGTTTATTGGTTAGGAAATCTAGGCATTTGATCTTACCAATTATCTGAAAACGTTCAGATTTTGCCTTCTTAAGAGAAGTACCTTAAAAAATTACTGTAGAAAAAGCTGCAAACGTCATAAATTTACTAGATGGATGTCATCTAAAGGTCTGTATACTTTTAAATCACCACATATATTCTTGTTTTGTTTTCTCTTAGGAAAGGAGACTGAGAAAGCCAAAGATCGGTGTGAAAAAGCCACTATGAAGCTTCATATGTTGCATAATCAGTATGTGTTGGCACTGAAAGGAGCACAATTACATCAGCACCAGTATTATGATACTACGCTTCCTCTGTTACTTGATTCACTACAGAAGATGCAAGAAGAAATGATTAAAGCCCTGTAAGATGTATTCTTATATATTTTTAACTTGTACAATTTTATATGTGTAGTATTCTAATTAATTTGTAAGATTATTTGAAAATAAGAAGCTGTGATTATAGTTTACCCTGGAGTAAAAACATCTGAAAAATATTTTTGTCACTACCTTGACATTTTTGTGAGTTCTTAAGGTATTGGAAAAGTATTCCTTTATAGTATCTTTGGTGTACAAAGGAGTTGCTGATTTTAGGTATAGAGCTTGGTGTGGCCTTCTGTGTGAAACATACTTGCTTAATAATCCTAATTTTGCAGGTGAATTAGTTTGTTAAACTTGAAAAAGTATAGATTAATATTGCTAATGATTTTTTCCCTTTTTTTCTGTTGTTGTTGTAATTGATAAAGATTCCCTTTCTCTTCAATATGGCACCACTTTAGCTGATATTTGATTATCTTTTTATCACACTCCATGAACTATTTTCTGGAACATTTTCACACATGATGTTCACAGGCAAGGTGAGATTTAATGCCTTCCCTTGTCTGTTTTCTCCTCAAAAAAATATTGAAAAAATCCTATCACAGAATTTTTTTAGCAGAGAAAACACAACTTGAGATCTTGTTCAGGAAAAATGTATTGATACTTTTTTCTCTGCATGTTCCTCTGGGCTAGCCAAAATTCATCAGTGTTTCTTGAGAGCTGACCGTGCTCCAGATCCTGGCAAGCTATCAAATTTGTCAGAGATAAAAATGAAATAGGGAATAATTATGAAGGTACATTATGAAGGAAAGCTAAAAGGAGAATAGGAGGGTGTTTGGAGGATGCTATTAAGATTAGTGGCACAATGTTACCTCTCCGTTTAGCGCTTGGTTGTTCCCACTCTTGGAAACAGGTAAAGACAAGGTTGGTGGCTTGTACTTCCTTACATCAACTTCTTGGTTGATTTTGTCTTCTTGTAAATATATATTAACTTGGGATTTATGCCTGTTTTTGTCTGAATGACAAATCATAATATAAATATATGAAGAAAAGATAGTTAAAACAATGAAATAAAACAATTTTTTAAAGGAAATGCACACTATTCTGTTACCCATTTTGCCTTATGCCAGAATATAGTTGTTTTGTCAGTCGGAACGTGAAAATCGTTACTGTAGGTTATAACAAGCATGGTAAGTCCTGTGTGAAGAAGACTGTCATCAGTGAGCTCTATATATTTCTTTTCCTTGTAATTTCTATAGTTTCTGGTTTAGCTATGCATTGAAATCAGTACAAGAAGCATGATCTTAGAGCCAGCCTGAGCCTGTAAAGAGAAGGCCTCAGTTGATGTGTTATTTCTTTGAATAATACATTGTCTTATTTTTCCCTTTTGAGCCAGTTGCAAAAAGAATTTGTAGAAATGGCAAATTGAAAGTTTGAAGCATCTTCAATGCCATCTATGCCTTCAGTGCCATGTTATACACTAGAATTTTTTTTCTTCTCCAGAAAAGGGATCTTGGATGAGTATAGCGAGATCACCAGTCTTGTAACAGAAGAGATTGTGAATGTCCATAGAGAGATCCAGACTTCAGTTGAACAGATAGACCCTAACTCTGAGTATAACGACTTCATAGATACTCACAGGTATAATTTTCATATCATGTTTCTTCCTGATAAAACCTTTCATTAAACTGCAACTCTACTTAAGTGATGGGAGTTGAATTTGCTTCTGTTTGGTTCCTTTAACATTGTTACTTGTAAAACTTTATCCTAATTTGAAAATTGTTCTATTTGCATGTATGGAAAGTTGGCCGAACCGTTTATATTCCTGGTTCTAGAAAAACAAATTTCAAGTTACATGAGAAGATCCCTAACTTTGGTACTGACAGCAGACTATAAATGACAGTCTAGACTCCACATGAGCTGATTTACTCATAATTGTTTATTTGGATGCATTTTGCATTCTGGGCTAAACTTGTTCTAGTTTAAAGTCAGCTCTAGGTATCTCTGTGTACTCTGCAGTTATTGCAGGTTGAGCCTGAGACTACAGAGCATACAGATAATGCAAGGAGGTTTTTACTTTAAAAGCAAAGTGTATTTCCCATTTATTGGACTATTACTCTGTATAAGTATATGCAGAAATATTCCTAAGACATCTTGCATAATCTTTTCTTGTTGTTACATGTGAATTGGTAATTGTCATGTGTGGGTTTATGACAGAAGCAGCTAAGAGTGGACCTGTTGACATTAGTAGCCCTTGAGAACCTCAGTTGTGTTGTGATCTGGATTAAAATAATTTTATTACATTTTATTATCTCATAAGATTTTAGGACAATTTCCTAAAATTCAAGGAAAAAGGATATGTATCCAGTTGCTAGCTATCTTTTTATTTTGTATGCAATTTTAACTATATTTTAGTTAATAAAATATTTCAAAACCCAGCAATTTGCTTTATGATCTACTCAAAGACCCATGCTAATTTTGACAAGATAACAATTATTTACTGAATTAGGTCATCAGAAGTTGTTGAACAAGAAATAGAGTTTGATACATCATTACTAGAAGAAAATGAAAACCTTCAAGCTAATGAGATCATGTGGAATAATTTAACAGCAGAAAGTTTACAAGTCATGTAAGTCTTTCTTTACAAATCTTTATCCTCTGGAAATGCTGTTATGTTTTATATGTAGGCTCACTCAGATCAATGCACAGCTGTGTCCCCATTTTTAAGGTCCAGTTTCTAAAAATAGTATATTCAGGCTATGGGCTCTTTCCCATGCTGGTTTTATTGTTCCTTTGCACAAAATACTTCTCCCCAGTTCCCTCCAGAAGCATTTTTAATGTATTTTCCTCTCCTTGCCAGATAATATATACAATGCCCCAAATCTAGCATGAGTCCTCCTTAGGAATGTACTGGTTCATCTTCCCAAAAGTGTTTCCACATTCACTACTCTGGGAAAAATACTGAAATATTTTGATGAAACTGTTGAGTAGAGTGATGTAGTCAGTGATTGAGATTGCCATGTAGAAAATTTTCATTAATATATTTATTTCACTTGTTTTGTAAGTTTTGCTTGTGTTTTCCAAAGGAGATTCTTATTCATTTGTATAACCTTTAAAATACATTAACATAGTAATGCAGATATAGGCGTTGAATTGCATTTCACAGAGCTTTTAGCTATTTGGGGAGATGAACTACCTCTCTATATGTTTTGTTAATATATTGTCTAGTTAATTTTTTTTTTACTTTTACCAACTTCACCTTTTAATCATTTGTTATGGGGAAAAAATCTCCTGCTGAAATGATTATGTTCTTATATTACTAGCCTCAACTTTTGACATAAAACGGTCCTATGTGGTCACTTGTGAGATTGCAACTATCAATCATGCACTAAAAATGGGAAGTTCTGAATTTCGTTAGTTGATGATTTTTTGTTGCCTCTACTGTATTTCAGTCCATGTTTGACTTATTTGAAGTATTTTGTCCCTTTAGAAAGTGTAACTGATGCAAATAAGATATCAGTGATATATTGTGGGGGTTTTTATTTTTTTTTAAATTTAGTTGCCTAATCAAACTATAATCCCTATTTCTTTGAGGTTTTTCTGAAATCCAAAATCAGATTGGATCTTAATAACATTGAGGCATTTCAAATGTAAACATATTACTCTAATCCCTATGTTTTCTCAACATAACAGAAACTCTGTATTTTATTAATTCCTTTTCAAGGTTGTTAAATGTTCTCTCTTTTTTCTGTGTAATCTGATTATTTTTCTAAATTTATTCCTTTGATATAAGTATTGAAATAACTTTTTTAATATGGAGCATCTGCCTCCTTACTCACAAAGCAGCTTCATCTTTCTTATGAAAGGATCTCTTGATAATTAACCCCCCCCAGTCCCTTTAAAAAGGTTTCTCTTTTTAATATATTCTGCATCATTACTAAATTGAGATTATTCCTGCTTAAACTATCTAAATGTTGTACATCTTGATGTACTTTTGCACAGTAACAGGAAAAATATATGTACTCAATCTCCCTTTTCAATAAAATATTAAATTTTTTAAAAGATTCTGTCTTCCATAGCTCAAAAAGAGAAATAACATCTTGTTGACTTGCCTTTTGCATCCCATTGTTTAAAAATAAGACATCAGCATTTCTAAATAAAAGAAATAAAATGTTGCTTTTCTAATAAATGGTTCTGATGAAATGCATATTAGTGTTTATAAATGTATGTCTGTACATACATTTGCCTACATATATATATATTCATTTTCAATATAATTTCCAGTGTGTTCTGTTGCAAATCTTATATTTATCCACATGAAATCGTCCTGTGAATTTGAGAATCAAATAGCACTTTTAAGTGTTTCTGTCTTTAAGGTGTTCACTTTCTGGTATAGGTTTAGGACTCTGAGTTTAACTGTATTAGGTCAGACCAAAGATTTACCTAACCAACCTTCTTCTTCGTTATGTTAGCCAACAGTGAAAAGTCTTGAGAGGAGAACAGAAACAGGATGACCATGCAATTCAATTTCCTCAGCATCCCATAATTTTCATCTCAGAAATATTTTGAGACAGAAGCAGTATTTATCTTTAATGGCCACAGAGATAGTTTCTAATAGCCTTAGAGGTATTTTTCCTTTATGAACTTGCCCAGTCAGTTTCAGTATATACAAGTACCTGTTGTCCATACAATTTCTGGTCCAGGTATTCCAGCTATTAAGTTCGTATTTTGTGAACCTACTACTTCTTAGTTTCATTTTATGGCTCTTAAGCTTTTGTTTTGAGAGCGAATAGGAACAGTCTATTCCTCTCTGTCTATGATATTGTACATTTTTGTCCAACTTCTATGCTGTGCCCTCTTTTTCACAGCCATCCTTAGCTTTATTCTGTCCTTTCACAAAATGTACTCATGCTTTATCAAGCTTGTCATCTTGATTTGTATATTTTCAAGGTTACTATATTGATTTTGAGATAAATGACCAGAACTGCGGAGGGGATCCAGATACACAGTTTAGAGGGAGGCATTCTGAAGTTCCCTGTATTCTTACTCTGTTTTGTTTTTAACAGATCCTAGAGAATCATTCTGTTTGATTTTCTGACCCTAGCAGTGTACCAGTAATCCTTTTGTATTCTTCACATTCAGACCCTTCCTCCTATCTCAAATAACATTATACGATCAGCATTCTTTTTTTGCTTTTAACTGTCCTTTTATTTGAATTATCTTGAACATATTAAGCAGTGCAGATTGTTTATGAAGCTCCACTGGCCCCTGGCACTGTAAAAACTGTTTATTCTTATCCTCTTTGTCCTTTTTCTTTTAAATGCAGATGGGAACCCTTCCTTTTCTGAAGTACTTAGTTCTCCATAGCTGTCTTTACTCATATACCTTGTTAGCTGTGTTTTAGATATATGTTTTTATAGTCTTGCCTTAAAGCCACTGCAGCCAAAATAACTCCACAGGTATTTGCATCAACTAACTGTGTATGACTAGAAGTTTGCAAGTAAGAGAAATGTATTACATGCTTTATCCATAGTTGATGACTATTAAAAAATCGACTCTGTATGTGATGAAGCAATAGAAATTTGACTTGTTCTTGTTTCATATTGAGATCATGGCCTTGGATCTTCAAAATACTACATCACTATGTTTCTGCAGATGAGAACTACCTTCAGTATCTACCAAATATAATAAGTACACATAGTGGATTTATTTCACAAACATATAAAAGATTCAAAGATATATATTGATTTGTAATTAGTAATATTTGGTTGAATCTCTTGGTTTATTGGGTGTGTAATGGAAAAATGACATCTTTGCATACTGTTTAGAGGTTTTAATACAGCATATTTTAAGGAAACATGATGAGAAAACTAGCTTTTGCTTTTATAGGTAACCTTACATTTATGAATAAAATTTTGACAGAAGGAGGTAGTTGAAAGACCAGCTAACCTTTCTAAGGAATGGGAGAATTATTGTGTCTCCTGATAAATATTCATGACTGTCACTGAATCATATTGAAAAATATTGCAAAGTGTAACAGAATAAAAGTTTACGCTTTGAAGATGCATGCATTAAAAACTGAGAGGAGGCAACCAGAATGAGGTAAATGTCAATCAGTGAGCATGTTAATATCCAAATTAGTTTAAAAATCTTTTGAAATACAAGTTCTGTAAGCTCAAACATTTATTTTTATAGATATTTGAGGCAGAATGGTGCTAATAACTAAAGAAATATGAAAGGAGGGTTTCCCGGTAGAGGGATTGTGTAGTTGTTAAAAGTCAAAAGGGTTATAGTGATTAACTGGTTAGTAATAGAAACCCTTTTGTAAACTGATTGTATCCAGAAGGCAAATACAAGGCCACAAGAAAATTCCTTTGGTAAACCACAACCAAGATGATACAAGACAGATGCAGTGTTGTCAGTTCTAGCCAGTTTGAATGAAAGTTATTGTTTAAACTAAACAATAGATGTTGAATACAAGGAGGCAGTTTAGTTTAGTGTTTATATGGTTGCTTTGTTTTGTTTTCTGTAGGATAAATACAAATGTCCTAAAATATCTCAGAAGTTTTGGAAAAAAATACATCAACTTTCTGTTTCAATCTGATACTCCAATATAAAATCTGATATTTTTGAAATTGTGAAAAATTTATGTTTTTTCTGAATGTATGTACTCATAGCTTCCAGTGATGAACAGTCTTATTAATTTGGTTTTAATTTCTTGACTATTGGTGCTTGATCATGAGATATAACATCTACTTCCTGTAAATCAATTTTTAGGCCAATAAAGTGTTGATTAAAATTTTGATTCGAAGGCTGATTAAAAAGCAGTTACAGAATTGGTAATTACTTTTTTTAGCAAGGTATAAAAATCAAAAAGTTAGTTGATATTAAGGTGGAGACCCAATGTAAGAAGACAGTAATTTCTGAGAAGTTCAGCATACGAATTTTGATAGCTTGAAGCCAATAATGTCTTTGAAATGGGGAGCTTTGAGGATGTTACTTTGAGGGAAATGCTTTAAGTATTTCTCTTATCTCAAAATAAACACATATAGAAGCTTGGTCATTTGGGAAATAAACTTTTTTTTTTCACTCTATGGCGCTTTTTAGTTATTTAAGTCTTCCAAGATAAGATATGGGACTGTCTGAGTACAGACCATACGCAATCAACATTGTATAAAATATATCGTGAGGAGAGAACTAACTCAATGTTTAGAATCAAATAGTTGAGTTTCGTATATATGGACATGAGGGAGATGTGCCTCCTAGATATTTAGAGAGTTGACCTCCTGTTCTATTCCCCAGCCTGGAGTGTTTTTGGGCCATAGAGATGTGCAGTGAAATTACTATATGTATTTTGCTTTTGTTCCACTCTACTTCAGTAATTTTATTGAAGTTGGGCTTGAAAATACAGGGGAAGCAGAGTAAGGTAGTTAAAGAGGGATAGATGAATGCTGAAAAGGAAACAAGGTGTACATATTTATTTGCTTTTAAAAAATTCTTCTGACAACAATTTCTTGAAGTCAACATATAAATATTGATATGCATTTTAGAAGTCATCATTATGTTAACTGTTTACCTGCATTGTTCAGAATGCAAATGTTGCTCTACATTCATTGAATTTTTTTGTTATTGAAATATTACCAGCATGATTACTAAGTGTCAGTGATGGTTTTAAAATGAAATAATCCCTTCTCTGTCAATTTGCAGTGTTCATGTACAGTTTTGTCTTTCCTTTGAATTAACCATTACCAGAGATTGTAACCTCAAAAGGATAATTGTGGGGAAAAAATATAATCACTCTTAAACCAGGAGGTGTTAATTTGTATTTTTTTTTTATTTCTAGAGGTAAATACAGCTCAACTACTGATTCTATGTATTTATTTAACATGTACTTCAGAAGTTGGAAAGCTTTTGTCTTTCATAAAGCATCTTGTAAATTAGCAGTATGTTAGGAAGGCATTAATTCACAGAACCCATCATCACACATTCTGGAAAAAAGATTTTTTGATAGGAGAATTTGCAGGCAGCAGATCATTATGTAACCTTGTATGTATACAGAGGAACTGTAATAATATGTATTAGCATTATAAAGGTATATCCATGAAAAAACCTCAAAGAGTAAGATAATCTAAAAAATAATGCTCCTTTACATCTTCAGGAAAAAATATACAGTGTTCCCAAATGTATACAGTTTGTGTATTCACAGCATGGGTTTTTGATTTCTATCTTGCAGGTTAAAAACAGTAATAGAAGAACTGATGCAAACACAGCAAACCCTTTTGAGCAAAGAGGAACTTGTGTTGGAACTAGAGAAAAAAATAGAGGAGTCCTCTAAAACTTGTGAAAAGAAGTCTGAGTAAGTTGAAATGAACTTTTGAAATATAATAATTTGAGGGAAAAAATATCTATAATGAAATTCTAAGACTTAAATAAGAAATAACCACCTCTAATCTTGTTCTGCTTTTGTGAGTAGCAATTACTGTGAAAAACAATAATAAGTTAATTTCTCATCTCTAAAGTAACCCTTACCTACTCCAGACCCTAAATCATTGAAGAATTGAGCAGCTCCATGAGTTAATATATAATTGTCATGGTTTTGGGATGGCTCAAGAGCTGGACCTTTGGTTAGTATTGTAACTTCAACTTGACGGAAGAAGTTGACTAAGTTCACATTGCCTCTCTGTTTGACAGAATTCCTTGTGTAGTTGTAATTTTGTGAAAGACGTTCAGAATCATGTGCAAGATCTTTCTTATGCAGTAATGTGTTTGGAACTTTTCAGGTTAAGTTCATTCTTCATTGCATTTTCTTTACAAAACTGTAAATGTAAAGAATGTAATATGATACCCTGTAGTACTGCATAACAAATAGCAAGCATGAGGGATTAGTGAATGTTTTATGGCACCATAAATAAAACGTTATTATTAAGAACCATTCTTGGGCAACATCTTTAGGTTCTTCTTCTATCTCTGATTAGAAAAAAATATTCACATCCTTGTTTAAACTGAACTCAATACAACAGATAAAGAAATTTTGTCTGTAATGATATTCTTCTGATTCTTGAGGCAATCAGTCATAACCTTACTAACTTGCTTATCAGTATTACCTTACAGTACCGGTAGTGAATTGGAGTGCAAGTCCTTTGGGTAACCCTTCATTCACTAAAGGTCTTAAGCTCTACCAGGGGAGGTTTAGATTGGATATCAGGAAAAAAATTTTTACTGAGTGAGTAATCAGACATTGGAATGGGCTCCCCAGGGAAGTGGTGAATTCTCCGTCCCTGGAGGTTTTTAAGATGAGATTGGATGTGGCACTTAGTGCCATGGTCTAGTAACCATGGCAGTGTTGGATCAAGGGTTGGACTTGATGATCTCAGAGGTCTTTTCCAACCCGCTTGCTTCTATGATTCTATGCAGTCTTGAAGCTTTTTATGGAAGGAATCTTGTCACACAATATATTGTGTAGTATTTAATTAATATCTAAAATTTTATGTATATGATATGAGGGTTTTAATTACATACTTTCCTGTTCTTTCTTTGGTGAAGTTCACATGTAATCACAGTGTATTTTCCAGTTTTTGGTTCTTGACCTGCCGCCTTTGCTGCACGTTACTTAAAGGATAAACTATATTTGAACTCATCAAGTTTGCTGAGGTGTTTGGCTTTTTCCCCTCAGTATTGTTTTGTTACCAATTATCACGCTCTGAAAATAGTTCAGACCATCCCTGTATTTCTTGCTGTGGGCAGGCTTCTCTGACTGATCCTTTAGCAGATGTTAGCAGTGTTGAGGAGATGATTTTGGTTCAAATTGCACCAGTAACTCTATGTCTTTTTAAAAGGCATGAAATCTTTCTTAGATGCCTAATTGTAAGGTCAAAGTGTCCCTGAAATCATCCTTGTTGTGACTTGTCATTGATCATGTCTTCCTCCAAAAGAACCCATTTTCACCTTTTAAGTGCAGTGCAGAGCGATCAGGATGTTTTTACATGTATTTACTGTCCCCGGAAGATCTTATCCAACTGTTGCACTGGCTTTCATTATGACTGCTGTCATACCACGTGGCACTGTCTTGGTACTATTATCCTGGCACTAATATCCCTTTGCATCTTCAAATGATGATATTACCTTCAACACAGAAAATGTTTTAATTGTATTTCATTTATATATGTATATGTCTAGCATATCATCTGCCCTCCTGACAAGATGGCATGTTGAAAATTTGGTTTTTGATTCAATTTATCTTTTTAACACTTTCTGATGTGTTGCCCTGACTTGCAGGGCTTCTTCACACAAGATCTCACTCTGTGAGGTTGCTAGTAGCTTTTTGCTAGCAACAAGGACTATAAAGTTTGCACTCATGCAAGCCATGGACAAATAATTTTATAGATTCCAATTCCTCATGCATGTGTGGGGTGTGGAGCATTCAGAGCTGGATTTGGGAAAAATAATTAGATTGTAATTCATCTTGCCACCGTTCAGGAAAGAGACTAGTTTGTGACTTTTCTCTTGTTATCCCTGCATCATGATATATTGAAATCATTTTGTGTTTGAGGATGTCAATCTACACAATGTGTGTTCGCCTTGCTGATGATGGAAGACTATTATTTTCACAGGGGGATGTCCTTTTTCTCTCATAATGAGACCCAGATGAAAGAACATTATCTTGAGGATAATGTCAAGATAATTGTTCATTTTCTTGTGTGATGCTTTTAAATGTGTGCAATCTCATGCCAAGTCTCAGTTTCAGATCCTGTAATCATGTCTTCATACATCACACTTATCCTTTTTGCATGAATGATTGTTCTGCTGATAGTGTGGAGTTTGGTTCATTAGTGACTTAGTATAATGCTCATCTATAGGGATATTATTTTTGTCTTTTCCTGCCAATGAGAATTTTATGACAGGTTGTTCCCTTATCACTTGGAAACCTATTTGAATAGTCATTTGACTCAGCACCAGTTTGGGAAAGAAAAATCTCAATATGAATGACTTTTGCCTTTCTTTTTTCAAGAGTAGGCTTGCAAGAGGGTCTGCCTTCCAGCAATTATCCTGAAGATACAGAGTGAAAGGAAACTGTGATTTTTCTTCATATTGTCCTCATTCTACATAGTTCTGGTCCCTTTACGTCCTTAATCTGTTCTTGTAGACTGTGAGAACTCTGCATCTCTTACAGACCACATGTCACTGGGTTCCAGTTGAATGTTTTTAAGGGTGTCTGTATTATACTGTGGATGATTCTTTTAGGCAGCTTCTGTCAATCTTTGGTTTTGGCAGTTCTTTGGGATAATAGAGTCATATAGGTAACTGCAGATGTTCTAAGTGCTTGTCCTTCAGTAATGATTTAATCATGTTTGTCTCGAGGATTCAGGGCTATGAGGGGTATTCAGAGGAGAGCCATAAAAACTAGCAGAAGACAAAAAGTTGTTTTTATCTTCTTATAGAGATCAAATTATTTAGCTTCATTAGAAGACTGTTATAATGCAGTCCAGAAACACTTACAAAGTAGAGGAAACAACAGATATCTCTAACTTGATGCCAGATGAATTTATACTGCATATGAGGTGAATTTAGTAGTGCAAATTATCATTACAACAACTATCTAGAATGCAGTGAATTTCTCATAGCTGGAAATCATTATCTAAAATTTTATTCTCTAAAGGACAGGGAACCCTAGTGTTTATAAATTCAGTCAAAAGTGAATGAAAACAGTAGTTTAATGTATATTTATTACAGTGTGATTTTTGTGATAGTGAAAAGAGAATGGGTGTTTGCTTGCATTGTGTTGTAGCTTTGAAAATTTTCTAGAATTGCTCTATGTGTTTATACCTTTGAATAAAGAATTATGTTGAGGAATTGTCATGCTTCTTTCCCCCAGCTTTTATGAAACAAAATATGTGTCTGTCATAGGTTTACTTGTTCTGAAAAAAGCCAAGGGGGAATTTTTTTCTTTCCCCTGCATTGCTGTAAAAGAAAGATGTTGAACGAGGGAGGGGGAACATTTTTGTCTAGGGTGATTGATCCACAGAAAAGAACTAACCAGCAGATCGTCATTCCAAGCTGATGGCCCTCTGAAGACTGTGGGGAGGGGTGATGAGTTGTTTTTTTTCTCTCCTTGGAAACGGGAGGCACTTCACTTTTGCCTTAACTCAGGCAAAGATGTGTGTTGGAGGGGTCTGAGGTTCACTTTGTTTTTTGGCCTGGTCATCTGGCTGTTTTCTGGCCCCGTTTGCCTCTGTTTTTCCTGCACCATGTTCTACCTCCAGCCCAGATCTTCTCGGATTTCATCGGAGAGGCTTGACACATCTGCAGAGGAACCTTTTTTTGGAGGAGGTGGCCCTTTCCCTCTTCCACTCCTGTGTTTGGCAGTGACTTGTGCTCATCAACAAAGGGGGGGAAATCCCGGCCGCAGCCAGCTGCGGACAACATGAGTTTCATGGGAAGAGCCCCCTTTTTCCCACTTTCCCCTTCCCTTTCTTGGTGTGGGGGGGAAATCTTAATTTTTGGCTTCTCCTGGGCACTGGGGCCCCCCTGTGGTGACTGCCAGAGCCCAACAGCGCCCCCTGCTGACCAACACCCAGCAACTGCTCCTCCAGTGATCCAACAGTCCCCCCTGCCGATCATGGTTAGAATTACACCAAATGGCAGAAAGTAGTGAACTGTTTCCTTTTTGAAGGGGATTTTTGGGTATAGGATTATTGTTTGGTTGCTTTTATGTTCTTTTGTTTTCTGTTAATACACATATATTCTTTAATAAAGCGCTATTATTTTTTCTTTCTCCATACTTCCTCAATTGGAGCCTTGTAATTTTGGATTTAGAATTGTTTAGAGGGAGGAGTTTGGTCTTTCTCATAACTCCTCCTTAGCAAAACGCTTCAGTCTCATTAAACTCAGACAGTATCTTAAATCATGTATTTTTTTAAATTGTTATTTTTCTTTGCAGCATTGTACTCTTGCTGAGCCAAAAGCAAGCACTTGAAGAACTTAAGCAAACAGTTCAGCAATTAAGATGCTCTGAGGCAAAATTTGCAGCCCAGAAAGAACTACTGGAACAAAAGGTTCAAGAGAATGATGGGAAAGAGCCGCCACCTGTAGTGAATTATGAAGAAGATGCAAGATCAGTGACTTCTATGGTATGTTTTACATCTGTTTTACTGAACTGTGTAGCTTTGCTATTCTACTTCAGTCCTGGGATCAGATTATCCAGATACTCACTGGGGTGACTAAAGTGAATGAACTTCACTTTGCATTTGTGGAAACCTGTTTGGACAAACAGTTCAGTTGTGTGGGTTTTCTTATTTTTTAAGTTGCAATAACTTGTAACAATCCATGTCTGTGGTCTTGGATTGGTCTTCTGTACACTTGATGCTTAGATTCTCACTAGACTATTTTATAATCAAAAGTGTTAATCCTTAAATAGATTTAGTAAATGTGACTGAGCAGCTATTGGTAATTTCCTTGGGTGTGTGGAAGAAATATATTCACAGTTGTAGATACAAAATGAACAGTAAAAGCTCACTGCAGAATCACTGCACACATTATGTAATTGAGAAATTAATTTTACGCACTGTAATTACTCTTTGCCTGAACAGAAATGAACACTGGTTTCTTTGCAACTTATTTTCAAATGTTTACATGCTCTCAATAATCAAAAGGAACTTTTTGTGCTCTGAGGAGACCCCATATAATTTTGAAAAGTATCTTACTTTGCTTATATTTTGTGTGACTTCTCAATTGTATGCAGCAATGTGCAGAATTAGTAGGCTACATAAAAAAGCAAACATATACTATCTGTTTACTAAAGGGACAAACAACAGTGTTTGCCTTTGTAGATTAGATTTGAGATGTATGAGATACTTGTGACTTCTTTGAGGTTTAGCCTGGCATTCCTTTTGGTACACAGGGCAATGGGTGTGTGAAGTGATAATGAAATGGTTGTTTTTGAGAGGGATGTTTTTTCCTCTGCAATTTGTGGAACCTAGTTTGGTTCACATTCTACAGTTATCCTTAATTGTCAGCATTCTCTTACTTCCGCTGCTGTTGAATATCTACAAGGCACTATGGGATGGTTGTCGTTTACGCTGGTACAAAACATTATATTTCAAAGCTTGTATGCTTTTCATGACCTAGAACGAGTTGACAAAATGAAGAAAGATGATGAGGGAGAAAAGAAGAATCAGAATAATGGTTGCAAAAGACTAGGAGACTTGGAATCTTTTTTGGGTAGGCTATTTTGTAAGGTATTTAATATATTATCCTGTAGTAGTGCTAGTGAATATTGTCTGTAAGGGTTAGTTGAGGTGATGAGTCTAATCATGAAAATGGTACTCTTCTGCTTCAGTTCAAGATTGCTAAAGTCTGCTTTCTGATATCCAAATCTCTTGTTTCAATGGGTGGGAGAAAATAATCCCATGTGCTGAGTACAGGCCTGCACGTGGCCAGCAGCACAAAGGCATGGAAACTTCATCACTGGTAGCAGCACAGTGAGCTGCCAGGAGCAAGGGCTCCTCACCTGCTCTTCAACTTTATTTTAGTGCCCTGTTCCTTACCATGGCCATCTGTGTCTGCTGTTATACTGCTAATCCATATAGTAAATATTTTTATTTTAGTTTTATTTTTTCCATTTCCTGGCTAGGCTACTGCAGAATAACTAGAGATTACCTTTTATTTGGAATTAGGAATTTCTAGAGTACTTGTCATCATTTCCTTTTTTGTTTTCTTTTTTCCCCCAGAAAATTGGTTTATATGGCAAAGAAGTTATTTGAAACTTCTCAAAAGCTGTTTGCAGCTGCCAAAATGGCACCTGTGGTGCCCTTGGCCTAAGGCTGATGTCACAGAGTGGCTGTTTCTGTGTCCAGGGCAATGTGGCCTCTGGTGGAGGGCAGGGGAACCTGACAATGGAGTCATAGAACCATAGGGTGGTTTGGATTGGAAGGGACCTTAAAGATTGTCTATTTCCACCCCCCTTGCCATGGGCAGCGACACCTTCCACTAAAGCAGGATGCTCAAAATCCCATCCAGCCTGGCCTTTCCCAGAAGGAAATGGTCATGGTTCACTGCAGCCTACACTGGATCCTGTACATCCTACTGCTTACACTGTTTTTTTCCCTTTAGGACTTGCAGGTGCTCCTGCACTCCTGTACCAGCTTTTAGAGTGGAAATAGGCAGGAGCTTAACCTACCTGATCATATTGGTATTGGCCTTGCCTTCTGAGGGGGGTTGAGTTGGTCATAAAATGACTCCATGCCTGCAATGTTGGAGAAGCCCTTACATCTGGATGCTGGCCCATCGCAGTAGAAATGCTGAAAGGAGGTGTAGACTCTGAGGCGTTCTGCCCTTGTACAGCCTTTTCCCCAACTGGTCCCCCCAATAAGCCAGAAGTAGTCACACTCTTGTCTCTGCACACAAGGAGACCACTGCTGTTACCCTGCAGCACAGGAGGGAGTATTAAGGTGGTGTTTAGTGGCCACTGTCAGTACCAGGGCTGTCTCCTTTCTCACAGCCCCTGCCAAATGCTGTATTCCCAGCAAAGCAAGACTCTGCTCAGGTGCTGGAACATCTCCTCTTTCAGTTTACTAGTGTTCTCCCTTGTCATATTACTACCTACCACTTCCAAAAATCACTCTCCATCGCTTTTAGAAGCTCCTTTTAAGAGCTGAAGGGCTGCAGTGAAATCTTCCTGAAGCCTTCTCTTTTCCAGGCTGAACAACTCCAACTCTCACAGCTTGTTGTCGTAGGAGAGGTGCTCAAGCCCTGTGATCAACTTAGTGGCTCTCCTCTGGACTTGTTGCAGCAGGTCCATGCCTTTCTTGTGTTGAGGATCTCAGACCTGGGCACAATACTCCAGGAGAGTGACCCACCCTTCAGATCCACATCTCTCCAACTTGGAGATAAGGATGTCTTGTGGGATCATGCTGGAGGCCTTACAGAAGTCTGGGTAGATGACATGAGTTGGGACTCACTCTTTCCTTGTTTGCTGCTGCAGTCAGTCCATCATGGGAGGCCACCAGATTGGCCAGGCATGATTTGCCCTTAGTATGAGTGAAGTGTGGGAATATGACTGACTTAAATGCTGGGTGATTCCCCTTGAGTAAGTTTTCTTTAACTGTTGAGCTTATATTCTGTGTGAGTAAAAGTGACTAAAAAGAGAGAGATACAACTGCAGTGTAAATTAAACTTTTTTTCCAAATTGCTATGCCTTGAGAGGGCAGTCTTGACTATGTCTCAAGATGAAAACGTAATACACTGATGGGCTGTTTGTATAAATAAATATCCTGGTGATTTTTATTATGGGATTTTTTTTTTATTTTTACTAAAACTCTTTAAAATTATAGAGCTGCTAAATGCTCAGAAATGAAATATTCTTGCTGCTGATGGCTCATCCTGGTGTCATTCCAGAGAATCATTGTCTCTTCAGCTATAAATTTGTTTAGGTTTCTCCTCTTTATGTGAGAGCAGTTCATCTAAATGTTGCTCTGATACTATAATTGATTGTGGTTATTTATTCCTCTTCAGAAATTAATTGTAAATACTTTCTTAAGAATTACAAAGTCATAATTGGCTTCTGTTGTCATCATCCATATGAAGTAAATTTTCATGTCCTCAGTCACAAGTGAGGGTTTTTTGTAATTTAAAATTAAAAATAGGATATGCAAAACAATTTTGTAAAATTTCATATTTCTAAGTATTTATATGGTATCATATAAATATAGCCAATTTCATGGTGTAATAATTCTCAAATTGTTTTGTTTTCCATATCTTACATTAGGTAGCTTTATAATAGAATACTAACAATGAAATTCTGAAATGCTGTTAGGTGTGTCACTATAGGCCATGTAATGTTACATGTGTGTTATAACTTAGTTTTCTTTTTCTTTTTTTGCCTCTATAGGATGTTTCATGTTCTGCTTATGTCTTCAGTATGTTTTGGTGTTGTCGATATATTTTGTTTTTTGTAGAATGTTAGCTGTGTGTTGTAGGGAAAAAGAAAATTGCTGAATGAATCTATTTTGTTCAATCATGATATCATAGCCAGGAGTTTAAAAAAAATCTATTCATGCTTATTCCTGAACATTATATTAAACAATTTTGTTATTGTATGTGGAAAAATGAAAACATACATATGTTTCTAGCAGTTATACCTTTCTACTGAGCTATCCATGAAAGACAGAGATAATTATAATGCTGAAGGTACTAGAAGTTTAAAATCATGTCTTTGAACCCCTTACAGTTATGCAGTTATACTACACACTGTGTTAATGGGAGAATCATAGTTTACATTTTCTTCTGTACTTATGTTTAAGTATTGGAGATAGGTACTTAGAAAAAGCTGGTTATTCCTTGTAAACAGATATATTTTGCCAAAAATGTAGTAGTATCCAAACTGTTACATATCATTAACCAGTAATTAGAAGCTACTTGAGCTAATTTTTAAATGTTTAGATGTTCAGTCAGTGGATGTATGACTTGTCATTTTTTCTAAGAGACATATGGTATTTTTGCTGTTAATATGATCAACAAAGCGTGGCAGTAGTCCATGGCAATTAAAGTGAAGAAAACAACAGCAACAAAATGTTGTATGTCTAATGATCAGATTAGAAATAAAAATATAATTAATTTTTTGAATATTGCAGTGCCAGCTAAACATTTACTCAGGTAATTAAGTACAATTATGATGATTTGCATTTCACGGTCGGGCTTTAAAATTACAGCATCAGTATTGCCTTGGAAATTGCTACAGAATAGGAAGTCTTCAGGGAGTGCTTAAGCCATGCAATGGATTTAGTTAATTTAAAATAGTAATTAATCTTGTTTGGTAATAATATAGTGAAATCTGTGTGCCACTCTTATTCTCCTTTTTCTTTAAATGGTAAAACCAAATTTTATAAAGACACATTATTTTTAAGAATATGTATTTAAAATTATATGTGTTCTCACTATAGAAATGCTTCATGTAGATTTATTTTGTGCACTGCAGCACATACTGGAACATTTGATAAAACTGAGACTTGGTATGTGAGCTTTGCAATACTTGAAAGACTTGTCAGTAGGTGGAGCTCAGTGCCAGAAGACTAGTAACTACTGAATAATCCAAATCTTGTAGCATAATTACTCAAATATAAATGTTCACTTCACATCTGATTGCTTCTACTGTTTGTCATTCCTTTCTAAAAGGCTTCAGAGATCTTATTCTTAGTGATTGCTGTAAAAGTAAGATAAGCCCGCTTTTGGTAAAGATCGTGGTAATTAAAAAATTAGTTCTCAGTCATTATAGAAGAAAAATATTAAATGCATGAAGCAGAGCTGAAGTGCTACTTTTGTTGTTTGTAAATCATTCTACCTAATGTGAACGTTTTATCTTTCCATTTCACTTTCTAGAATCCATGATTCCTAATAATGTGATCAACAAACCAATAGTCAGTCTTCCTTTGGAGGTTTGGGTTTGAGGTGAATGTTTTCAGGACTCTCACTAAAATTGTAATTGACAAATTTAATCCATTGGTATGTTTTGAATTTTTAACAGTCAGTTACATAGATATGAACGGGTATTTACAGGAGTTGGCTGTCTGATTGAAGATGCTTCATTACATACATTTTCGATGATGGGTGATAAGATCCTGAAACATAATCAGCTGAGAGATGTACCTACACTCTTGGGCGTCTCCTTTTCCCATGCTGTCTGAGATTATATAGGAACTTTATTTTCAAACAGTTGCAGGAAAATGATTGCCTTCTATGCCAGCCCATTGCAGCAATAGCAGAAAGTTTAACAGTAGAGATAAGTTTGTCATTTTTCTTTCTGATTCAGAAGAATGGAGGCATTCTTATGCTTTGTAATGCATTGCCAAACATCTTCCTTTTCTATCCATGTAAGTAGTTCTCTACTGACTTGAGGCTCATTTATATAAAACTAAGATTATATTAGAGTATGGTAGGAAAGGCCTTTACAGTTATTTGAGTTATATATTTATAAACCTTGTACACTTCCACTATGCTATTCCAAGATTTTAACTGTCTTGTCAATAGAAACAGGGCCAAAGTTAGTCTGTGCAGCACTGGTATCCTTACCCTTTTTTTTATTTCAGTCTCAGCAGAGGAAAGGATGCTAGTGCAGTCATGTTGTAGAAATTTTGCCTATTAATTCATAGAGGACTTGGAAATAAACAGTTTTATTTGTTGGATGCCTGGACAGTGATCTTTGTTTTAGGCCACTTTCCAAGCTTGCTGTCTGGGACCTGTGTTTCTGGCTTACAACCAGAATTTGACATGGAACAAAAATGCCCCAAATGTCAGATGCTTCTGGGAAGTGTGAAGGATGAATTCTATTCCCCTTTCTCTCACAGTGAGTATGTTCTAGCTTTTGTTTCTTCTTTTTGGAAATCTGATTTGTCAGATGGACATACATCAGAGGAAGAATAATACAAAAGGAGACCATAATGTAACAGACAGATAAAACCAGTCATACCTTGTCCCCTGTGGGTATTACTGGCTGGTCCAGAATTTATAAGATGAGAAGTCAGTGGGGCTGTCAAGCCTCTTTCCAGTGAACATGCCTAGAAACTTCTGAAAGAAAAGATTAGACTAAGGTCACACACTAAGGGTCAGAAATTAGGTATTTCTTAAGGTTAGCAAAAAGTGTTTAACCTAGTCTCAGGGAAAGGCAAAATTAGAAGTGTGAACAAACTTTGTGAGGAATTCATAGAAACAAAACTCTTAGAATATTTGAAGTGCAGAATTAGTTTACCCTCTCAGTATGAAGACGAGTAATAAATACTTGAGATAAGTACATATACCTCTCTTGAACTGGCAAAGGTATTGCAAGAGCTTTCATTTTTATCTTGAGGAAGAAGGTTTCACCATAGTAGTGTTGCAGCACTGCATACGCACTGGGGATTTGTTATTTCAGTCAAAATCTTCCCTGTGGATTAGGAAAGCTTCACTCAGAAGTTTCCCTTTGAGCACAAATCACATACTGGTGTCCAGCGTATGTTTCAGTATGTGTGGGAATGTTTCTCTGTGTGCTGGGAGGAAAGTAGTAACTCTCTTCCGGAATTACCATTATTGGCTTCTTGCATCTTTTTCATAGTGTTGGGACTGAATTAGTGGGATTATTAATTCCTCATAGCCTCTAGGCAGCACACAGGAAGTAATGTGATAGAATTTGGCTGCTTTAAATCACCTCTCTGCTTTTCTCTCTTTCTTTTTAAGTGGCTGATTAAAAATACCATTGTTCTTAAAGACAATTATTATGCTTCTAAAAATCCTAAAATCTACTATAAAATAATCTTTGGAATTACGATTTATGGTTTTAATCTACTGCCACTGGTAGTTTATTGCCGGATTTGAAGTATATGATTTTATGGTCTGCTATGTGGCTTCTGCTTCTTTTCAGCTGTGTAGGGAAGTTCTTGTCAGCTGCAATCCAAGAAACCAGAGTGGCAATCCAGTTTTTGGACCACTGTTTATGAGTTACAGACCCAACCATTTTTGTTCTCCTTTTTGTTTTTTACTGTTGATGATTTTTAACAGTGGGGTAAATGAAATAGCATGTTACAGATATTGCAGATTTTTTTTTTCCTGGGTCATCCTGCAGTAAGATATATGTGAAACATTTCTGGTCATTTTGGATTCCGGGTGCCAGAACATCAACACTAATGCCATTTTTAGATTGCCTAAGGTATCCTGCCTGACATGAAGCTGTGACTCATGTCTGCCAGTCCCATGCAGATGTCTTGGATAACCTTTTTGAAAAAGAAAAAT
This sequence comes from Neopelma chrysocephalum, assembly GCF_003984885.1. Lineage (NCBI taxonomy): Eukaryota > Metazoa > Chordata > Aves > Passeriformes > Pipridae > Neopelma > Neopelma chrysocephalum. The sequence continues at coordinate 805,697 of NW_020925676.1, forward strand.
ACAGCTTTTTTCTTCTCAAGCTCTTTTGTGGTAATACCCAAAGCTGTGGCTGTGTATTGGAGGGTTTTGGTCCACTTCAGGTGCTTGCTGCTTTTGTGTGGTTGATCTGTTCAGTCTGTAAGGATTTATAGGTATAACTTGTAAATTAGCACTGTTTATAGGGATAGTTGTATCTACAATTTGATATTGACATTGAAGTGTCTCAGGAACACTATGGTAATGAAATGTGGCTTTATAATATGTGATAAAAACTAGAGAGAGGAAAAAGGTTTTTCAACCAAGTTGACAAGTATTTTCTCAGTTATTTTCTTCAACGTACGTTTTAAGAAGTTGGTGCACTGAGTCATATGTAACTATAATAATAAACTGTAGAAATTGTTCTTTTTTTGGGGTATGCAGAAGAAGTTTCTTCTGTAACAGAGGAAACTGATTTTGATTTGAAGAGCAGCTTGAGGATGCTTAATAAGTACTCTCAACTTTGAGAAGAGACTGCTTGTTGGACAGACCTTTTTGATAAGTAATGACTGAAATGTATGAAAGACTCCATCTGTAGACTGAGCATAATAACTCAAAGTCTTTTTGTATTTCTGCAGAAGTGTTGCCTAATTATTTTGGCTCATTGTGCTAGATAAAATTTATGAACTTCAGCTTGTATAGGATTGAAATCTGTTACTCATTGGTCATGAGTCTTTCCTCTTTGATGTCTGTATTTTCAGAATAGTCTTGTTTGTGTTTATGATTTATAGCTGTGATCTCTACGTGAATTCAGTGGACCACAGGCTTTACTCAGAGTAGTATTTTAACACTGCCTATTTCTAGGATTTGCATTTTTATTGTTCTGTTGTTTAAATTATAGGCCATTCTCTTAAAAGTTGGACTCAATGGTCCTTGTGGGTCCCTTCCAACTCAGAATATTCTGTGAAATCTGTGAAACTGGCAAATATTTGTGGTTTTGGCACCTTACAAAGATTACTCATTAAGCCTACCTCAGATAAGCTGCTCGAGTTGTGTGTTGCAGCTGTCACAAAGTTGCTCTATCATTTTATCTATTAACATGTAAGCTGATTTTGTGGATAAATAGGTATCTGTGAAAACCAAAAGCAAACATCTTTTGCAAACATGACTGGGCTAGCTGTCAAGCAGAAATACCTGATCAAATTTGAATCTTGGTGTACTACAAACTCATTCTGGTTGAGTTTTATTCTTTATTACAGATAACATAAATGTGGATCTGGCTAAGAACCAGTTCTGTACCATCAGACTGAAGCTATTTGGTATTAACTCCATGAAACTTTGTTTTATTGTGACAAAACAAATGCATCCGCTCAAAATATAATTTTCCAAACAGGATACAATTGCCAGTCCATATTTAATAACACTGTTTATTGAGAGAAGAACTATGCTTTACATCCTGCCAGATCACACAACATGAGATGTTATTTCTTCTCGGTTGACATAGCATTTGCCAGATGGCTTTAGTAAAGCCAGTCAGTGAGTCAACTGGAACCAGTCAATGAATTATTAGAGAGATCCTCTCCAGTGTGTAGAGCGCAGAGTCCAAGAAACATTACCTTAAACGAGTCAGAACAGTATGATAACAAATTTAAAGATAATACACCTCTGGTGCGATCATGTGATGATTGGCTGGAGAGAGGATTCTTCCCAGGCCTCTAAGAACTTCCTTTGACATCAGGGGAAAACTTGGGGGTTTCCTCACCCCCATCCCCCGAGAGTATACTGTTTTCTGTAGGTTGGCATGGACCTCTGCTAAAGCTGGGTTGCAAGTCCCTGCCTACAGCCTGGGAGTACACAGCTCTCAAATGTTTCCTTCTTGGCGTCTTGTGAACCATAGAAGGATTTATGGTTTCTTGTAGATTTCAAGGTCATGCAATATGCATGGCGCTGTTCTTGGTCTCTGTTCCTCCCTTACCTGTTGCCTTTTGTCTACTGTTTCCCTAACACTGGCACTTCGATGTATAGCTGCTTCAGTGCCTCTAATCCCTTCCAGGGACCAGACTTCCTTGGACTTAAATACCTAAGATCTGAACTCCATCACTAGATTTGTCAGGCACTTATCTTTAGCAGGCATTACTGTCTGTATCTGTGACTAAAAAGCAACCAAATCCAACAGCTTTTGAATATATTTAATGAGATCTGGAAAAACTATGTCATTCCACCTGTTACTGAGTTGTGCATTCTAATTGAAGTAATTGACCTGGATAGTAAATGCTGTCTGTAACAGATGCTATATTCAATTGATGTTATGTTTATAAATACTGCATTTAGGTACCTTTTGGGCTACATAACCCCTAGTTAGCACAGTGCTGTGCTGCACTGGCTGATGCACAGAGTACTTGCTCCTGTAGCCTTAGTTTTCCCTTTATGCAGCTGGTACATCATCCAGTTACTTGCTTCAGTTGTCTTTCCATGTCTTCTTTGGATATAAAATGCTGAACTCTAAAGAGATGCAGTCCTCCTTAGAAAATCTTGTTTTGGATGGAACCTTTGCTTAAATTGAGGTCAGGCAAAATTTTGTTTTTAGCATCTCTAGGAAGAAACCCCCAAACTGTCCTTCTCACTGACCCCTTACCTTAGCTCTGTATTCCCTGTACTTCCCTGGAACATCTTTTGACTAACTGCTGTGGCAGCAATAACTCACCTGCTTTAGCTCATATCTGTAATTTTCCTCTTTGTTGCCTTCTAATCTCCAACCTACAAACTCACATACAGATTTGCTTTATGAGATCATGTTTTGTCAAGATACTTGTGCCACTGTACTCAGTGGGACCAGAGGACTTTGCCTGTGCAGATCATGACTAAAGGATTGAAAAGTTTTTGGTTTGTGCTTTGCTGAAATGTGGCTTGGCTTCCTGTCTGGGAGTTTTGGAGGTTTAAAATAACCGACACAGGTTTTTCTAGTGATGAGAAAAGGATAATGGTTTGTGTTTCTCAGTTTGCAGGGTGTGTAAGTATATATAAATTTCTTGCAAGCCTCTTACCGTTATTTTCAGTTCATGGTTAGTAAAGTTAATTTTCAGTTCCAGATGTTGTTCTTTGGCATGTACACTGCTCTTCAAGAATTCACCAAAATGCTTGTGGTAGCTGTGGTTGATCTTCATCACTTCCTTTTTTCATCTACTGACTGTTGCAGAGAACATTAGGAACTGAGGTCTTTTGGCCATTTTTTGCAAAACTTCTACATTCACCAGTCTGGATCCTCATGTAAAAATGTCCTGGAAGTTGTGTTTATATTTGTTTATTCTGCTGAATTCATTGTGTGGAGTACTGTATGTGTAGCTTGGTTCTTTAGACACCTGCACTGGAAAATTGTTCATGCTTCATATGAAATGTAGCCTAGAGGTTCTGCATCTGTGGCTTTGTATTAGGCCAGTGGTTGAAATGAAGTTCCATAAATCCTTAAGCAATATTTATATGTTTGAAAAGTTTGCTGTAAACTTCTAAAAGTTAAGCTGACTACTGACCACCTAAAACTTCACCAATCAATCAATTGAGGAAGTGCCACTACCAGTTACTATCATTTGTTAACAAGTGCCAAAACCACTCTACCATTATATTTTTTTTTTTTTTGTGGAAAAGGAAGTGTATGAAAGCTTCAGGACATATAGTTTATTTTATACACTGATGTCCATCATTAGTGAAGGAAAACGTGTTTTCAGTTGATGTTTTTTCACTAGCTAGCCAATAGAAATGTAGTTTTTTTAATATGAGTAATGCAGCATAACGTGTGTATGTAGAAAAAATCCATTTCTTCCATTGCCTTATCAAGAACTTTTTTTCTAGCTCAGGCTTTGGATTTTTTCTTTTTCTTTTTTTTTCTTGAAAGGGGGATGACAAGATCAGTCTGTATGTGTATGCATGTATATAACCAGTTTTAAAACATATTTCACATTAATGCCTTCATTGCTTCAAGTGACAGCTGTAGTGTTGATCCTGATTACAACTCCAGGGCAGCAGTTCTAGTGTTACTGCATTTTTCTGTTTTTATGAGAATTTGGATCATACACACCCAAAACTGTCTCAACTGGATGTATACACTATTAAAGTACACAATAAAACTATACAGTATGAAAGTGCAATAAATCTAGCCTCTTTGACTCCAAAATGCTCCTAAGAATTGTTAAATTGAAATGATTTGTGAATGCACGTTATATCTAGATAATAAAACATGTTTTTTGTAGCCACCTGACAAACTGTAAAGTTTAGGAAGATGGAAGTATATAATTTCCTTGCAGGTGGTTTGCTTTGCATGTTTTATGATCTCTTAACATTTTTTTCTCTAACATATTTTGAGCTTTATATTGTTTTTAAATCTATGGTTATATTCTTGAAATTTCAAGTCACATTCATGAAATCTCACTGATTCAGAGATTGCTTATTCTGATATTGTTAGTATGTGTAACTGCCAAACCATAAATGCTGATTTTTGGGCTAAGAACTATATCTGGCTTAGGAAGATGAAAAAGTTGGAAACAGGAAAGTATTTGAAGAAATGTCATACATTCCCATTCAATTTGTACACTCTTGACATGTGGTTTTGAGTTTGGTTCAGGTTCTTTGATTGTTTCTTGCCTGGAACAGAGGCAATATAGTTCATTCACTGCTTTTTGACTTGTTGTGATTCTTGGTTTTCTTGAGCAGCAGCACAGCCTACGTGTTCAGCAAGATGTCCTGGCAGATGCTCACCTTGACCGGCAATTAATTCATCCTCCCATTGTTTTTTGGATGGTGAGGTGCCAGAGTATGTGGGATCAAGGCTCTCATGCTTTTGTGAACATTACGTACTCAGTACCACTGGGAGCACTCAGTGTAATCTGTTTTATGTTCTCCTGTTGCAACTTCATGAGCTTACACAGAATTATAGCAAGAGAGAACTTGTGTTTGTATATCTGTTATTGTCATGTGGCAGTGGCAATGAAAGAGAAAGATCATACCATGGAAAGGTACTTCCCCTTCATATATAGCAAGTGCTGTACAGACTGAAATTTGTTAATTTTTTATTACTTGACACTAGTAAAGTGATATTGTAAGAATTAATAAATTTTTTTTACATTCAGTTGATAATGGCATTGTTGATTAATAACAGTGCTTTTGAAATCAGTGAAACAGTTAATATCTGAGCATGTACATACCAACCTGAGGTTTTTGTAGGACAGAAATCTTCATTTTCCCTGTCACATGTTTCCACAGTTACATAAGGTAATGGCATTTAAACTTAATTTTTCAAAAGTATGTATTCTTTCTAAATTTGTCTTTGAGCTTTCAGAAGTCTGACTTGGTTTGTTAAATTGCCTTTATTGAAATCAAATGTCTTTTTGTTTGGCATCATTATGTGATCATGAATGGAAGTACCCTAGGATATAGTGGTGTAGAGATACATTTATTGAGCAAAGAGATACATTTATTAGCAAAGAATTTACTGAGTTTCAGGGGCCTATCTGTATTGCAAAAGCCTTTGTCTGGCTACTTTTTCCTTCCACAAAAACAGCTATTGTACAAGATCTCAGCGCCTCAGCTTAGGGGCTGTACATTTAGTCATGTTTTTCTCTAGAGAACTGTTGACATTCTTGATGGTAATTCAGTTAAATCAAAATATCGTATTTTTAAAAATAAAAAAGCTGTTAGGTATGTAGGAATTAAAATGTACCCTGTTTCTGGAAACATTATTGTTAGCCCCTATAAAGAGGTGCTCTACTTTCTTGAAGACCTTTAATATATATTTTTGTGTTTGGAATATTTACTAGTTATTTCAAAGATAAGGGTATGGACATTTCCCTGACATTTCATATGTAGCTTGGAAAATTAGTCCTCTGAAACTAATTAAAAAAGAAAACCTAGAGCAGACAACTTCACTGTATTTTCTGTTATGATAAGTGTTTCAAAAAAGAAAGCAAAGGGTCAATCATATTATAGTATTCATAATTCTTTTTTAAAAATTAATTTATTTACACAGAGTATTTGCTGACATCTGAGCCTTTCTTAAGTAAAATCTGTCAAAGGCTTTTGGTTTTTGTCTGCAAATAGTTCACCAATCACTTGTTTAATACTTTTTTTTATTGCTGTTTTCCTGACAAAAACCCAACATAAAACAAACAAAATAAACAAAAAAAATCCCAAACCAAAAGAAATGAAATCGAAACAGCTTTCTAGGCTGTGTCACAACTACAAGATTCTGGTATATAAAAAATCATAGGCATATGAGTAATCATAAGAGCAGAAAATTTTATGTGGAAAGCAAGCAAATATTTTTTGATAGTAAGTTGGGTAAATTCCTTGACTTGTTAAAAATGACATGTATTATTTTTAACAGCCTTTTAAAAATTTTAATATTAGCATGATATTTTGTAGTTACATCCATGCGGACCAGACTGTAGTAACAGTGCTTGATTTCACATATACCAGTAATGATTTCTCAGGTACCACTCCAAATAAGGTCTAAATGTTCCTGAAGCTATCAAGTCACTATTTACTTAGTGATCACAACCAAAAAAACATGCTAGAAATTTTCAGTAAAGGAAGAGAGGAGAGAGCAGAAAACATTACATTACTGTATAAATTGATATGCACCTGCTTCCCAAATGCCATAGAACTACAGAATAATTTAAACTGGATGAGATCTTGGGAGTCCATCTGGTCCCACTTCTTACTCAGAGCAGGGCCGTCTTTCATGTTATATCAGGCTGTAAAGTGCCTGGTTTCAGTTGAGGCTCTAGTAGCTCCAGTTATGGAAGTCCCTCTGGGAAAGTTATTTCAGTATTTGATCACTGTCCTCACTGTGATTTTTTTTTTTCAGTATCTAGCTGGAATTTTTCTCAATGCAAATTGTCCTTTCACTGTGTACCACCTAGAAGAATTTGGCTTAACGTAATTACTTATATTTTCAGCTCCCTAAATTGGAAAATTGACATAGGAGAATTCAGAAAGGCAAGAAAATACTCAGATATGTGGAGGAGCTTCTGTAGAATTAGTGAAAAAGTAGATTGGGCTTTACAGACTTGAAAAAGCAAACTGAAGGGGAATATAATAAAGATAGGTTCTTATGTGTTAGGTGTGGGGTTGCATGGGGAAAGTGAATAGGGAATAATGACGGTTCACTGCATCTGCCGAAGCAAGGAGTAGGGACCATCAAGTAAGCACAGTAGGCAGATGATTTAAAGCAAGCACACAAAAACGTTCTTCAAAAATATGTAATTAGGTTGTGCAACTGGTTGCTACAGTAGTGGGTTTAAGTAGTTTATATAGAGTCAGAAAGTAGCTGAAAAATATGGAAGGAGAATCCTTCCATGACTGTTACATGTAGAAACCTCACATCTGACACTAGTAAGGCAGATCTTATACCATGGATCGTCAGAGGACGAAGACATGCTCTGAAGAATTTGTCATTCTCTTCTTCTTGCAGGTTATTAGGCCACTGGCATGGTCTGGCCTTTGGTCTGAGAAAATATAACTGTTCTTAAATTTCACAGTAGTAAGTCTTGTTTTTCAGGCTAACCTCTGCAACTCAGAATGTGGAACGTTAATTTGCATCCAGTGCAGTGTTTTACAATATGTGTACATTAATTATCCATAATTTCTGCTGCTTTGGAAGGAATTACTTGTGTTAAAACCAGAAAATGTTGTGTTATTAAAAAGTGATTTTTGAATAGGTTTGTTGTTTAATTGGTTTCTCTGTGTATTTGAGATCTTTTTAATTAGTTTTGAATGCTTTAATTTTTAATAACTCTGTTATGTCTACATAGCTCTGCACAGTGCTGCTCCCAATTCTAGGTAGCTACAATAGCAAACTAAGAAAATGCATTTTATAATTACTGGAAAGGTGCTTCAAAGATACGTGATCTGCTCAACTAAAATAATCAGCTAATATTCAGCCAGAAACTCATTCCATGTGTGAGTGCCATGTTTAAAATATCCTGGGGTTTTTTTGGTAAAGATAATAGATTCTTTGTCTGGTTTTCTACATATGATCTTTCTGAGATGCTCAGTTCTATCATGGATGGAAAACCAAAAAAACCTACTCACCACCAACAACACAAAAAGCCATTTGAGGCATGAGATGAATCTTATTTATGAAATCAAAATCATTCAGGGACATTGGCCACATTATACAGTATGCTCACATTTTAGTGTGTCAGCATTTACATGTCTTTTAGTATTGTGCTAATATCTATAAAACACAGAGATTTTTGTAGTTAGTATATCCACTCATTAATAGCCAAACCAGAGTTAATGTCATAGTCTAAGTTTATTGCGTGCTTTTGAGGCCTCCCCTAAGTAACTTTTAATCTCCACGACTGAAGTTACTAATGCAGAGGATCATTTTCAGAAAATTATTTTCTCTGTTTTGAAGAAGTCTTACTTGTAAATCACAAAACTTAATTCTCACATCTTACGTCTATAGCCCCCTAAAACCCAATGTTCCTTGTTCTCCCCATTGTCTAAATTTGAAGCCTTAAGGTGTATGTTATTCAGGCTCCTTTTTCATCAGGGAAAGTGTATGTTCGAACACAAAGCTAGCATTCACTTTATGAAAACTATCTTAATTGCACTGGCAGATACTGTCTGATATGCCTTTTTTATCTGTATATTCATTGAACGTATCGTTTGCAGTAGCTACTGGAATTCCCCACTTCTGTTTTTATCTTAGAGCCCTTGTACTGTGCTGAAATCATTCTCATCAGAATCTCTGAGGACCAGTTCCCCAGCCACATCACAGAAACGGTACTATCACACTTGTCTTTTAGATATCATTGATTATGTTCTTCTAATTGAAATCTTTTCTTCTGAAAGCATTTTCTCTTTCAATTGGAGAGTCCTCATCTTATTTCCTCTAAATTTCCTTTGAAGGTTCTCCGATTTAGTTTGCAAGCCCACATTCAACTTCTGTATCCGTGCAGATGGTTTGCATCTGACTCATGATGCATTTTTTTATTTGAATGGAATAATATTGAAATATAGGCTTATTTATATCACTATACATACATCTGACTAGTGTTTTAAGAATATTCAATATATGCTGCATTGTCCTTTGTCCCTCTTACTGATAGTCTTCCACCTTCTGATCAGTAGAGATAGTCTCACTATTTGCCTGTCCCTCAGAATCATTAATTCTGTTTTAGAGTTATCTTAGATCTCTCTCCAGTCTCTTACTTAATTGCTTTTCTAAAAAGAGTATATACTATTTTTCTTGTATAATAATATCTAGAATATAGAATTATTTCTGGATTTATACAGCTAAAAAACTGTTCTGGGCTTTTACATTATACAGTTCAATTTAAGCAAAGCCTTTTGCCCTGTTGCTTTGTCTTCCTCATGTTCATTCAAAATATTATTCTGAATATGACTTGTATGGCCTGTCACTTTCATTGTGTCACACTCTGGGTATATTATTTTATTTCTTGTGCAGTTTAAGATTTGCGGTGTTTTTACACAGTGACAGAACTGTATGCTTGGCAAATGAGGGATGGTTGTCCACAAGACGGTAACAGTTGTAGCGCATCACCATAGAGCATAAATTCTAGTGAAAAATCCATTGAAATGCACAGGACCTCATGGTGCGCAAGATCCCCCAAACTGAACGTAGAAAACACAGAAGCCGAGCTTCTGCATGTCATATATAAAAATGCAGTTGAGGAAATCCTCAAGGAAATCCTTGAGCAAGTGCTTCAGCTGCGTTTTTCAGTGCAGAATCCTCTGCTTCTTTTTGGGTCCTTGTGCTTTATTTTTCCTCTCTGTCTCTTGTCAGAAGAGAAAAATGGACAGTAAAATTAAGAGTGCCAGAGGAGTTGTCTTTTGCTGTGACATCGCCTGAAAAGAGCTGAGGTGATTGTTTCCCCTCTTAAGAAGGAAAAAGGGAACTGGAACAAAAAGGCTGGCTGAAGTGTATACAACTGGGAACAGAGTTTGAGCATTCCTTGTTTTGTGTCAGAAAACTTAAAGTACTGCTGTGTCCAAAACTGGTTGCATGTAAAATGTGTCAGAGAACTCTTCTAATCTGATTGTTATAAGTTATCCTTGGAGAGACCAAATTCTGCTCTCCTGAAGTCCATGGCTTTCTTCTTTCCTTCCTTGTTGCCCCAAGCATAGAGGCATTTAACTGGGCCCCGAGTGAAGCTGTCTGGAGTGGCTGGAATTCCTTGGTGTTCTTTCAAGTGTTCCATGTTTACCATTATTACTATGTTTTACTTCATTTTTGATTATTAAACTGTTCTTATCTTAACATACAAGTTTTACTTTGATTCTCTTTCCTGTTCCGTGTGGTGGTGAGGAAAGGAGGGTTTGAGTAAGTAGTTGAGTGGTGCTTAGTTTCCAGCTAGGCTTAAAATCGTGACACCTAGCTTCTTAATGGTAAAGTACAATTTATTCTGTAGTAATTCGGTCATTGCATAAAACATTATGGCCCACAGATTAGTTTGCTTTTATGATGAAATTGGTGTAGTGTAAAATAAAGGAAGCAAGAAATCATGCTACTATTGTGTTAAAATCTCTGGAAATAATTAATTTAAGCCAAAGTGAAACTGAATCAGCTAATATGTTTTAGTAGCTGCATTGTGTATGCTATCAGGCTTACTGCTCCATATTGCTCTCTACAGCATCCTGATGCAGAACTCATAATTCCTTTCCGATGTCTATCTCAAATTTGTTAGGCTGATAGTAACACATCTTGTGATTTTGAACCTAGTGTCGTGACTACACAGCCATCATGGTTGTGCTGGTTGGTGACATCTGATGTCTGCTGGAATGAGCATTGTGTGAAATTATAATGAACTTTCTTCCTGAGGACATGGAAAGTCTCTGCTCTCTGTTAGGTTCCTTTAGAAATTTTAAGTAACCTAATACCCTGAGATAATTCTTTCATCTACTAAATCCTTTGCTAAATTCAGAGGGCCTTGACTGAGAGGTTCCAAATTTTATGTAGCTAGGTTGGAGATCATTGAAAGACAGCTCTGATGTGTATTTGCTTTTATTTTGTAAATTGGACTTAATATAACACCCTGATTTAACTAGTAAGATTGTACACACACAACATATATATATATGAAAAGAGGCAGATGGGGTATTCTGGATTGTAGTCTTATACTTGTTTAGGAAAAAAAATTATACCTAACGTACATTAAAAAAAATCTCTTCATACTAGTGAATATACTGTTCTGAGAGAAAACTGGTTTCCTGCACGATTTAATGGGTCCTTCAAAGGGAACCTGCATCTGGGCAAAAAAAAATCAGCAGAAGATCACTGTTCCTGCTCTTCAGTTTTATCCTGGTTGCCCTAAAAATTCTAAAATAGAACAAATAAACTCAGTACAGGCTACAGTTGTGTTTGTCATGTCTTTGATAATGCCTGCTGTGCAGACAAATTCTAAGTCTTCACTGTTGTTAAAATACAGAGTAGTTTCGGTATGTCAGAGGGGAAGTGCTAGGAAATAGTAAATAGCATTTATAAATGTATTGCAGTTTGAACAGGACATGTGCTACATTTTGAACAAAACCCAAGTTTATCCCCTAAATCCACATTTCAACACTCATTCTATTTAATGCAACTGTTTGCCTCTGTATATTGTTCAGTGGTGCTTATCAAAGTCCTCAGTTGGCCCAGTCCATGAGTCTGGAACTTTGAGTCAAAAAACCTCCCTCTTGTTAAAAATACTTTTTGTTAAGGAGAAACTGGTGAAAGTTGTAGTTTGATGTCGTCATTACATAAGCAAACTTTTAGTGTCCAATAGAAAGAAAACTCCTGAGTTTGGTTAGGGGAAGTGTAGTAGAATTCATGCATCTTTTGGTAACTTATTTTCTCCTGTCATATAAGGATACATTTGATTGCTGCTAAATCTCATGGCTCACTTTTGAAAAGATGTGTGAAACTTAATGGATCATTCCATAACCAGCATGCAAGCAAAAATAGACTCTGTCTCTGATTATTAATGGGATTTTTTCTTTTTTTTTTTTGTGAAACCAGTTTAATTCCAGCAGTATTATAAGAATAAAAATCAGGATTCAGCACAAAGTTGTTTTATTAATATAAGATTAGTTGGCATATGGTATTACTTGAGTCTGATAAAAGGAATAAAAATGTTACGGATGGGTAAGTGGGCACATGATTAATGAATATTTCCATAACTGAGACACTCCCTATTACCATTTTCACAGTTTGAGTGGTTTTTGCACTCTTTTTTTAACAGCATTAAAGTAAATTGCAGAATTTTGCTACGACAATGTTTAACCTATGTCCTGTTGAACCACGACACCTGTAAACTAAATTGTATTTGGGAATCATTTGCAAACATTGGTAGTGTACAGAATGAATAGATTTTGTTAGTTGTTTGGAAGTCCTGGAATAAGTTGAAGCTGCATTTATTACATTATCATATTTTCATTTTTTTCTGTCAAAGATGTACATCTGAAATTTGGAAGGATGCAAATTTTCTTTTTAACACCATCAAACAGTTGTAGTCTGTCTCCATGATCAGTTTCTTACAGTTTAGGTAACCTATAGCTAATTAGAATGAGGTTGATAATATGTGCTTTCTCTACTTCTGGCTTATTTACTTTGCAATTCATTAAAATATCTTTGCTGTTTCTGAGGGTAATTTACAAGCAATAAAGTTAGTTTCTCAGTGTTAAAAGTGCATTCTTTTTCTTAAGAGTGTTATTAATTTTGAGGACTGATAGTAAGAGATTAAGAAATATACAGTCTTTGGACTAAGTCAGGTTATGAGACCTTGGAATTTACATTGACTTATGCTGAACTAGAGGTCCTTGAAGGCTGTTTCGCAGAGCCCTCTGTTTTCAGAGCCCTGTTTTTTCAGAGTTTTAAATCCAGATAGTGGCTGCTCTTACGGTTTACAGCAGTGCCAGAAAAGAAGTGTATCCTAGAGCCTGCACTGATAGGTACTGATATTTACAAGTAGTCTATTGTTAGAGAAGAACATGTTAATAAAAGCAAAAAAAACCCTAAACATATATTAATATACACATGCAGGGGGTTTTTACTATGTGAGAGGTTTTTATTTTATGTTTTCAAATCACTGTCCTTTTAAAATGACAGGTATTTCAGGAGAACTGAGAATTATGTCCCATGCATTTAAAGTGTAACAGAATTTTGGTTTTCTTTATACTTAAAATAATTGCACAAAATAGTTATGGAAATAGAGAATTTCTCAGCAGATAAGTTGATCTGAGTAGCTTAATCCAGCTGATGTTGACACTTACAGGTTTGTATCAGTAGAGGCTTAGCCCGTGTCTTTTATTTAAATTAAATTCAGAAGTCTACATGGCACATTCTCCATTAAATCAATTATCATGCAGGTTTGCTTGTTTTCACTGGCGATTCTTCTTTTTCTACTAGGATAAGAAGGACAAAGTCTCAAGATTTGACACCATACGTCATTCCATAGCGGGAATTATAAGGTCTCCAAAATCCATGTTGGGCTCATCATCGGTAAGTAGTATCAATAATACAGTGTTGGGATACAATCTGTTATTTTTACATCTTAAGTAGAATTTTTTTGTTTTTTTTAAACATTCATTTCTATCTAAATGGACAAAAATTACATTAAAATAATGTTATAAAAACACTATTCTGATTGATCAGCATATATGATAACATCATGGCATAATGATGTGTCAGAACAACTTGCTGCATTTCAGGGAAAAAGTGTGCTCTTGGCAGCTCTCAGACTGGTGCTATAATTTTAAGAGTACTCTTCCCAGTGAGGCTGATTTTCTTGAAATGCACTGTCTTATGATAGGTAGTCATGCATATTTTACAAATGGTTGCAGTAATTCCCCATATTTGTTATTATTGCTACTGCTACTACTACTGCTGGTGCTATTTAAGTAACTAAGTATTACAGATCTTGCTTCAGTCCCCACAAAAAATAATTGTTGAGTATCTCTTAGTTATAGTTGGCTTTTATTCAGATTCTGTAGTGGTTGGAGAAACTTTCTGGTTTTTTTTGCTTCTGTATTTCCACTGTTTGTTTCATATGGAGAATGCAAGACTAGTGAGAATATTTGAGCACCTACTTAGGGACGTGTCAAATTTTACTTATAAACCGTCTTCTTCTTCTTTCTCCAAGTGGAACATGTGATCATCCCAATCCTCCTAACATAAAAACCAAAACTAAAAAAAAAAAACCAAACAAAAGAAAAAAAAACCCTCAACAAAAAAATTGGGCAGAGTTTTAAAAACTGTTTAAAACTGCCTTTTAATTGTGATCTTGTCACCTGAAATATTAGCTCAAAATAGCATTCTTGAGAAAACTGTATAAACAATGGATCTTCTATTTTGTGCTCAGGATTGCAGCCAAAGATCCATGAAAAGATGCAGTAAACTGTGTTTAAGCTAAACAATATTCAGAATGTGCGGAAGAGATTACAATTGCATATGTACATATATATAAATATACGTGTGTACAGAACAAAATTGTATATAGGAATGAAGGAATGGAAAAATAAATATGATGGGATAAAATTAGGACAGGAAGGCTTTTCCTATGAAAAATGTGAAAGCTGCTTGACATATTTGAAAAGTAACAGGAAAAACCTCGCTAAAATATTGAAATATCCTGGAGTTAAACAAAATCTCCACAGTATCAAGATCTTAATTTTATAAGACTTCTAATTGATATAAAGTTTCAGCATTTCATAATAAAAACCTACTAAAATGTGTATTCCTGGACCTCTGTTCTTTATGTAGGTGAGACACAGCCTTCAACTTTGTCTATTTCTGTGTGTTATAAAACTTAAAATTAAAAAAAAACAAAACAAGCCAAAACCCCCACAAACCACAAAACAAAAGCAGTTCCTCTGACTAAAACTGCTTCAGAGAAAAATCGGAAGACAAAAATTCTCAAGAGGAGGATCAAAATAAAGCGTTTTTATTAAATCAGGAGAAGTCAATGTCAAAATTTCAATTGGCCTAAAGTGTCCTTTTAAATAAGCTATGTGCCAACATTCTGGTTTTCATTCCAATGTATATCTCTGTTAATTCCATGGAACTTGGTGTAAACCTGGCTGTAGATAGATGGTAGGTAGCATTGGCGAAACCTTGGAATACATTTGGGAGAAGTAAGATGAGCTTTGAGTCATTTAAGTCAGAAAGTAAAATCTGAATAACAACTGTAATCTTGATTATCTTTTGCTTAAATGACACCTACATGACTTCAGAGTCAGAATATATAAACCACTCAATTTTCAGTTTTGCTTTGTGTTTAGATTTAGCTATTTCTTGTGTGTTAGAAAAGCTAACCATGCATATACAGCTAAAATTTGCTTCACAAATTAGTACTTAGCTACTAATGTTTCAGCTGCTCATCTGTTTCCCACTGACAATTACATAACCATGCTTAATTGCTAAATATATAAACTGGTACTTAAAGCTTATTATCCATCAACAAAGTATACAAAGTAATTATTGAAGGTGTATTATGAAGTAATATTAACATACATGAAAGAATTTGCTATTTTTATATAAATTTTTAAAAAATATTTGTATATAATAATAATAAAAAAGAGATCTCAGAGCAGATTTGGACTGGTACTGATCCTCTGATAGAGCATAGTCTAAAATGTGATGTTAACTACTTGTTGTCAAATCATGTGTTTTATGTATATTGAAACTTTAGAAGTGGAGCAATATCTAATTTAAATGTAATGGTATTCTAAAAGTAACATCCCGTATTTAATTGGTGGGAGATGTTGAATTTTGTCTGTTTGAATTAAGGAAAACTAGTTTTTTGTGTGTTATCTGAAAAAAGTCATAGAGAAACTGTAATTCCAAAAGCAGAGAGGAATTTAACTATTACTTATGTATTGGCACTGAAATGATTTACATGTTCTCAGAATGAGAAGATATGGGGTAATACAGGAAAAAAGTATAGTTTGAAGAGAAAACAAGAAAGCTAGGGATTCAGGAGTTTTCTCTTGGACAAAATGCAAACCAATTTTCTATAATAGCAGGATATATAAGTTTAATCAAATGAGGAGAGAAAATACAAGAAAGGGGACAGCTTACTTGTACTGGAAATGAAGTGCTACACCTAAACTGAAAGAACTGTCAGTGTCTGCCCTTCTGCATATTTTTTTTGGTACTCAGGCATTTGAGCATGACACAAACATCTGTTACTTTTTATAGGATAATTTTTTTATTGTTTATAGGATAATATGTGGAATTAATGTTTGTTTCATATGGTATATCAGCATGTGGGAATGAGCCAGGTACACAGAATCTAAAGGCAGGATGTTGCATAGGGAATTGTCTCAAATTATCAACCTAAATTTACTGCTTTACCTTCTCATTTTTATCTCTGCCACCCTTTTACGCTGTGAGAAAAAAATGTCTTGACAAAATGTTTTGTTTGCTTAAAGATGTAAAATAACGAAGTACAGAACATTTGCGTTCAGAATATATGTGAAAATACAATACTGAGCGTGCTATTAGTTTAATAACATCTCGTCCCCATTATAGTTTTTATTTCACTGGCAGTATAAGTACAAGAATAATATGTAATTTTTTTTGAGTTAGAAATAATACACTGCAGTTTGCTCAATTTTTCTCTTGAAATAAGGGCAGCAACTGGGGACTGCTTCATTTCACTGTTGGAGAAAAACTGCTGTTTCAATGGATTGTTAAATAGGGAGAGAGAAATGGGCTCAATGTAAGTAAAGAGGACAGTACTAGATCCATGAGAAACATGATGAAGTGTATCAGGCCATTTTACTCCTCTTAGAAGAAAAAGTGTGAATATGTATATAAGGACACACCCACCAGCCCCAATAACCTGGGAGTGAAATCTGGAAATAAATGGAAATCTTGAAAGAAAAAAAAAAAAGGAAAAAAAAAAGAGGGATTGGGAGGGAGAGTAGAAATTTGACAGTCTGAGTTCCTTTCCTTCTGTATGATTTTGTTAATTTTTTATCTTTAGCTTTCTTACAAATTAACAACAAAAATCCTAGAAAAATATTTCTTCATTTAGGCTGTTAATGCACAAAGTGCTTCTGTAAGTGTACATACCAATGTGCAAGAGATCCCATCCTCCAAATGAAATTGTAAAATATTGTTTTTTCAGGTATCTAATTAGTGATATTAAGTTGCTTGATGATATTTAAAATCAATAGAGTTTAAAGAAAAGGGGTAGGAATTTAATTTTGTGCAGATGGCTTTTTTCCCCTGTATTTTCCTTAAAAATTAACCTTTCCTTTAATGCTAACTATAAAATACAGTAGAAATATTGCCACTTATAGTGGTATAAACTGAGTTGAAATCAATATTAAGAGGTTATGTATCTTGCATTTGTACTGTTCTTTCTGGGCTTTCAGCCATGTTTGATTCCATAACCAGTCAGGGTGAATATTGTATCATGTAGAAAATATGTTAGAGTCAGAAGACTTGTTCATAAAAGTAGTGCAATTTTAATAACACTCCAAACACAAATAATTACTGCTTACGTTGTCAGAAAAACCACCTTGATTTTAATTGTCCCATAGTTTATGACAAAAAGCAAAGGTAATATAAGGTAGAGAACAATCAACAAAGGAAACTTTGTGGAATTTTCTTTGTTTTCTTCTAAAGTAATAAATATTAATTTAATCAAATTTCAAAGAGGTGGAAGATTGATGATAGTGTCACAGACAACATGATAGTTAACAATGTCTAAAATGCTCTGTTTTTCTTCCATAAGCTCTTTCTCTGTTACAAAGACTTTTAAGATGTTTTATTCTGGAATGTGATCCTGAAGGAAGCAATAAATGAATTGCATGTCAGATTTATTTTTTGTTTTAGCCTTCCTTTGTGAAGACATGAAGTAGTTTAGTGACCCTGAACTGTCCTTTTATCCTTGGAAACATTTCCTCTCAAGTAGAAATATGTTTCTGTGGTAAAGGGTTTGCTGCTTTGAACCCCTGAATATAACAGAGGCCTGGGTTTTCTTTCAAGTCAGACTGAGTGTCTTTGAACAATAAACGTTCAAGTAAATAATGTCATCTAACATTTTGAAAGCTTATTTTTTTCTTTTAGGAATTTCTGAAAGAAAATGTTAACGGTGGTAGACAGCTCTCATGTGAGATGTATTTAACTATTTATGGCATTGAAATGTCTGACTACCTTCTTGGCCAATCAATATCTCCGCTTTTTAGCAGTTCATTGTGCTTATGAACACAGAGCCTGGGAGTACAGCTTTTGCTCCTAAAAACTCTGACTGTGCACACTGACTGTGTTCAAGCTGTTGTAATTTCTTACATAGTCCTTGCTATACATTTGATTGTCCATCACTGAGATGTGGATCTTCATGCTGTTACCTAGATGTGGGTTAGGAGGCGTGCCTGGGACACATGCAACATGCCTGTTCAACTCACAGCACAGTTACATTGTTCAGAGCTTTACCACCCTGGCTGTGAGAATTTCTATGAGCTCTGGCAATGGTCATGTATGACATACAGCTTAAGCAAGGGCTTGTCTTCCTACCCATAACAAATAAATCTGAAGTAGTCATTGACAAAATACAAAGTTTTCCTCTGCGTTTTCTTAAGTGATGTAAGCATGTTAAAATTAATGTGTGAAATCATAGTTTAAAACTCACTAACTTCCACATATAACCATTAGCTTCAGCTTATAGCCATTTCCAGAT
Organism: Neopelma chrysocephalum; assembly: GCF_003984885.1. Taxonomy (NCBI): domain Eukaryota; kingdom Metazoa; phylum Chordata; class Aves; order Passeriformes; family Pipridae; genus Neopelma; species Neopelma chrysocephalum. The sequence goes on from NW_020925676.1 coordinate 824,338, forward strand.
AGTGAAAATAATTTCTTAAAATCTTTGTGTCTTCAGAAGCTCTATATCATAGTGTTCATAAGGACAGTACATCCAGGTGTATATTCTGCACTACAGTGTACCTGCTACGAAAAATGTCTCATGCTTATTTATTGATTTGGGAATGAAGTGATAAATTCTGTGAAAACAGTTCATTCATTTCATATGCTTTGTATAAATCAGTTTATTATGATTTTCTGTTTGAAAGTTTTTGTCTGAATAAAGAAATTATTCATTTTCAATTGTTATTAATGGCATGTCAGAATGAGTGAGAAAGAGCTGGTCATTGTGGCTTATGAGAAACAGCAGGCCAAGTGAAAAATATTACATGGTTTTATGGATATTTCCATAAACTTCTGCTTTTGATACATTAATTTTTCAGGTAATTGAAAAGAAAGTGATCAGTATGACTGTTTTGTAAATGTAAGAGCCTTGATGGTGTTTATTAATAGAAATACATAATTTAGGTACAGAAATAGAATTTATTGTTGTTCATGATACTTTTCATGTAAAAATAAACTCTGAAAATTTACTAATATAGTAACATTTTTCTTCAATTTTTTCCCAAGTTCTTTGATGTAATCTCAACCACTGAGAAACCATTGTCTGAGCAAGACTGGTATCATGGTGCAATTCCAAGAATAGAAGCCCAGGAGCTATTAAAACAGCAAGGAGACTTCTTGGTGCGAGAGAGCCACGGGAAACCTGGTGAATATGTCCTTTCTGTGTTTTCAGATGGACAACGGAGACACTTTATCATACAATATGCTGATGTACGTCTCTGATATAGTACTGAATATTCAACTTAGGACCTACGTAGTTTACTATAGCAAATGGATTTAGCCTTTATATGAAAATACAAAAGCTGTGGGAAATATTTCCATCAGTGCTGAAATCAGGGGAAAAGGTCATTTTGGGAAACAAAGGAAAAATGTGAAGTATCAGGTTATTCAATTTCTTTTATCCTATTGATATTTTTATTATTGAAAAGACAAGATATTTCTGTCTATGTTTTGAAATCTAGAACTTGTTACTATTAATTTATGCATGTACCTTTATGTATTTTTAAACCTATTTACATAGTCGGTGCCAATTAGACTACTTTTAATTCAGACAATAAAGATTCAGCTGAATCTTCCTGAAGAATGGAAACAGTTATGGAGAAGAAAGTAATCAGTGTTGGTTTTATACAGTTGGGAATTGAAGTCTCTGCTGCACTAGAGGGGCTTATGTTCTTTTTAGCCCTATGGTTACTGTTTTTTTCAGTATAACACAAACGCTTATGGATGTTGCACAGTGTATATGCTTCTAAGGACCAGAATTGACCGCCCTTATTGCTCTAACTTAAGAAAAATTGGTGACTGAATTAGCAGTATGTTATATTGTTATATGCCTTTATCCAGTGTATTTCTTTTTATTCTACTTAATGCATTACTTGTTTTTTTAATGTATATATTTTTCTTTTTACCTTTCAGAATTTTAAACTTACTAAAAATGTGACATTTCACATAACATAACTGGAAATTTTTCTTGAAGTGTGACATTGCAGCAAATCATTCTCAGTTATGATTCAGTAATGCTGTCTCTTCAGTGTCTTGTAATAAAAGTCTCCCACATACAAAAAAATACTCACATTCAATCACATAATGATATTTACACTGAGGGAATTTCCTTGTCTAAATCCCCAGCAGATGCAGCATGCCTGGGGAACTCAATATTGTGTACCTGCTCTATTTCCTTTTAATGAGAGGCAGTAATATTTTTCAAACTTCATAGAGGTTGGAAGGCTTCTATAGGATCAATGATTATGGACACTTGTCATGGCTGGAGTGTTCATTAGTTCTCACCTACTGTTTTCTTTGTGGAAGTGAACATTTGCACATAGTCAGTGTTTATTTTATTTTGATTTTATGACCTTAAAGTATTTTGATGTATCAGAGTGCTGAATGAGAAAATAAGCAATAAAACTACCTCTACATAGACACACAGAATCTTACAAGATGCTTGGTGCTCTCTGATCTGACCCAGCAGATATAAACGCGCATTGTATTCTTGATGTGACTGAAGTAATTTTGAGCAAATCATTTTGGTAGGGATGTTGGAGGAGAGTGTAGTGCAAGGGATTTGTTTGTTTGCACAGATATGAAAAATGTGGAATCAGGTCTCTGTGACTGGTGAAACCACACTCTTGGATCACTGGCAGACCCCCATATTTTCTTCTGAATCAAGCACTGAAGATGAGAGTGGGACATTTGTTTTAACAGTGATCCTTTAGTTGCATAAGTGTTCTCTCTCTAGTTTTACCCTTATTTTGAAATCTAATCTTAATATAACTATGTGTGATAAATTACTTTATCATTCAGCTTTTAGGCTGAATTAATTCACTGCTGTCCATTCAAGGCAACTGTTGTCTTCGCTTCTGCTTGCTTGAGGCTGTGGCATTGTAAAATTGTTGTTTGTTAGTGATTTTAATAACGGTCACGATGCAGTGTAAACACACAGAATCAAAGGACGCTGTCTGCCCTGAGGGTTTTACATAAATGGCAGCAGATGGGCATGTGGCTGGGTCTGGGATGAGGAAATCATGGGCAGTAGTGGCTGTTGTGCTGAGGAGACACTTCGGACATCAGGTGTTTTGGATCATCAGCACAGAATTATGAAGGAACTTATTTGAAAGGAATGGGAACTAGTGTTAGTGGTCAATCGAATTGTAGTCATTATTTAATAAGCAACAAAATACCAACACAAAGTATTCAGTCCATGGAAAGATTTTATGATGGAGATCCATGAATGTTAAAAGCAGGTGATATGACCAAGCTGTCTACTAAAAGCAACAACATGTTTCAGGAAGGTAATGTTTTAACCCTCAAGAAACACAATAAACTTAAAATGCACTGTGAAAGGAATTTAACCCTGGGGGTTAGAAAGAAAACCATCTGCATGCCAGTGGTAGAGGTTTTCATTGCCCAGTTGTGTAAATGAACTTGAATCACCATCTGTGCTTTTGAGTTTTTTTAATTGCAGTACTTGTTCATTGTCAGGCTGGCTTATGGCAGCTACTTGTGGGAAGAGCTCTCTAACTGTAGATGCTGAGTTTTGTGAAAGCACAAGGCTTTCTTATATTTCACCATACTTCTCTTTGAATCACATGCCTGACTTGCCTTTATCTTTAGCTGCTTTAGACTCTTCAGGTTTATACTCCTGATTAAAGACCAATCATGTATTGTATACTCTGTGCCAGGTATTTATTAATTCAAATATTATAAATGCAGTAAGATCAGATTAAGACAGTATTACTTGCCTCCTGTTTATTTTATTGTCAGATTTTTTAGTTTGCTGTCACTATTCTTAGAACTTGAAGTAATTCAGAAGGTGGTGTTTTTTCTGGTTTAGAATATTTTTATTTCAGTATGTCATAGTTTTAAGTTTAACTGTCCTATCTATTTAAATTAAGAGTTTAAATAGTCATTTTATCATGCTGCCTTAAATGAGTGATGCAGTAATTTAGCATTTATTAATTTGTCATCTTCCTGACTGTCATTCCTTGTAAGTCAGTAGAAATACTATTTAAAGATCAGAAAATGAATTTAATTCTGTAAAAGTGAGCATTGCTTTCTTACAAGTTGGGAAAATTTGGTGATGCACTTTTGCAGTTTCTTGCTAGAAATATTGCTTGTAGAGAAATAATTATTCCCTTTTATGTCTTTACAGAATCAATATCGTTTTGAAGGAACTGGTTTTCCAACTATTCCTCAGCTCATAGAACATCATTACACAACAAAGCAAGTCATTACAAAGAAATCAGGTGTTGTTCTGCTGAATCCTGTTGTTAAGGTAATGCATACATTCCAAGAACTTTATTTAACTGAAAATAATTTTGGGGTGTTTCTGTTGTTATTTCAAATATAGTCCTGTGCAACTTCTCAGAAGATTTTTCATTTTTGCTCATTTTGTGACTCTGTTTCTGAGCTTTTTGAACCTTTTCAGCTGTGTGCAGTATATTAATTTAAAATTACTCTCCATTTTGATCCTTGTAATAAATTTTTGCTATCTTGAAAGAATGGCATTCAACATCTTAAAAAGTATCCTCCTACTTTTTCTTTGGTTTCCCATTTGGATTTCAATACTAAGTAATTCAAAGTAGTAGTTCATTGCTCTTCCCTCCATAAAGGAAGAAATTTCTATTATATAATAGTGTTCTATAAGTGGTGACAGTCTCATGAAATTTGGAAGACTAATGACAACTCCTTTTTGTCTCTGTTTTATATCTCAAAAATAAGTTATATGGACACAGAAAAAGGTACTGACACTCCAACATAATTGAAAATTTAAAATAAAAATTCCCTTTTTAATCAGGAAGCTATTGCAGAAAGTCTTTCAGGAGGAAAATGAAAAGGGATAAGTGTTAAACTATATAAGTGTTTTAAGAGCCTCCTTGACTTCTTCCAGTATTTTTGCAATTAGTATCTATTTAGTTGATATTTCGTTCATATGCCAACTCCACTTGTGTCTCTGGATCTTAACTATAGGTAAACCTTCTTGATTTATTTTTTTAAGACTGGTCTCAAGCCCGTGTTCAACAAAATTTTGATGTTAGCTACATGATTTGAATTTCTTTAGACCAGCTGTTCTCAAAAATATTTAAATTGTTTTGGTTTGTAATGGCTTTTGCTCTGAGCTATGATTTTATGGTGATTTTAGTTCTCCCATCTGACAAAAACTAGATGATGTATTCTGAAGAAGTATTTCAGAATGAAGAGAAAGAGTGTTATGAGCTTTGCTTTTTAATTTCCTTGGAGCTCTGGCTTTCATACAGGAAAGTAAAGACATTTTAAGTTGTTTTCAAAAATAGCATATGCACTCTGACACCTAGTGTTGGGGGTAATTTATGCATCATGTACTATTACCAAAATGTCTTTGATCGTTTCCTTAAAATTCATTTGACATCTGCAATGACTGGTTTTTCTTTGTTCGATTTATAACTGCAGAGCAGTCTTTGTCATTTTGTGCAATCTTTAATCTTTTTATGCAAATTGCTGTCCCTGTAATAACCTATTTAGAAATTGAAAGTTAAATATGGCAGAGAACTTCACAGAAAAAAAAGTTATGCTTTTTGGTTTGTTTTTGCTTTCCTTCCTTCCCACAGTCATTCATCCTCCTTTACCGTATTAGTAAAATTAGTGTTCACCTTCTGAGACATTGCCCTTGAAAGAACAGTCTTAATTGTGTCACAAAAGGCCTGTCCCATGCCCCATTTCATGTAGACCAAATCTGCCTGCTTGGAATTTTAATGATACTGTTATAATAGAATTTAAATTAGAAAAACTGAGGGCATTAAAAAAGATATCTGCAAGTGACTTCTTTAATGGAAAAATCTCTCATATTTATTTATAATCTTTCAGAAAATATGTGCATAATGTTCTTCAGTTTGTTATTGATGGATTGACTGGTATGTAAAGCCCCTGGGTAACCTCAGTGCATACCCAAGGTCTTTGTAAGTAGAAATGCTATTTTAACTGTATTAGATGTATTTTAAATTTTTAAAATCTTTGACCTCATGTTGTGGAAGTTTTTAAATTTTTTGAAATACATTTTTTTATGCTGAAGAAATCTGTGTGAAGTTGTGAATATGCTTCAGTTTGACTACTAGAAAAGAGAATAATCAAGAAAATAAGGAATGCCATTTTTATTTAGGTGTATCTGCATTAATGTTTTCATTTGGATCAGAAATACACCTTTAAAGCAAGTCTGCCCGGTGCCATTAGGATGCTGTGCCTCCACCACTGAGCAGTCTCTGAGGATTCACTTTATTCCTTTCAGCTGAAACAAAATAGGAACATGCACAACTCTTATGGGAGGGCTCTCAGTTTTCAGAACCATTATTTCTAGCCTGAAATAATGCTTTCCCCCCAAATATATGCTTCAGATCCTGATCACCAACTGATTCACTCTGGAGATCTGCCACTGTTTCACTAGTGCTAATATAGTGCTAGTATTTGCATCCTCTGTGATGTGGCTTTGTACCTTTCGTGTACATGGGAGAATGATGGACCATAAATGTTGAGATGAATGAAAAGTGTTAAAAGAAAAAAAAATAGATATTTCTTAGTTGTGCTTCTAATGTAGATAAATAAGTTTGCAAATTATATGATAAGTTTAGGGAGATCTGATGCTGTCTTGCAAGATATGTGTATGTTAATGAGTTAGACATATAAAGAAATGGGGAAGAATTACAAATTTAAGTTAGAGAGGTTCTTTTCATGAAAATGCACTCATAAAATCTGATGTGACCCTAATTTTTCAGTCACTGAACCAATTTGAAGATGGGAAGCATAAACAATCTATATGCTTCATGTTTCAGCTTCTTAGTAGTATCACAGAACTGACAATGACTCCCTTAATAATTAGTTAATGTACAATTATCCATGCAAAGGTAACCGAAAGTTGTTTTCCTGGCTTTTGGCTCCCCTTAGTGTTGGTTGGTTTTTCTGCTGTTTCGTTTGGCTTTGCTTTATTTTGCCAAAGCAAGCTGAAGTTCACTTTTGCAACTCTACCCTGGCTAGATCTGTAGCTCCAAAGAAGATATCTGAGTTACCTGCATGATACTCAAAGGCTTTGGCCAGATATTCTGTAGGAATGCTGAGAAGCACCTGGCAGTCGTGATCTCTGTGTGTTGGTTTTTGGCCCAAAGCTGCAATTCTTGTGATTTTAATTAAAGTCTAATTACATGTATTTTTAAATGATGAAATAAATCTGTAATTTTCTTTAAGAAAATTGAACTCACAGTTTGGAAGTGTCATGGTTTGAAAAGCCTCAAAATCCAATTCCTGATCCCTAGCCCCCCTCCCACATCTCAACCCCATGTGAGGTGGGTTTTCCAGACAAAAACACAAGACTCAATATGGGGGGAAAGGAATATATTACAGGACTATACAACAAATAAATAGTATAATACATTACATATTATCTTAACTCTATATCTATCTCTACCATGACAATAATATTTACAGTGGGCCAAATCTCTTCTCCCTCCAAATAAAAGTCCAGGAGAGAAGAAGAAGAAAAGACCCCTTTCCAGTCTCTCAGCAGCAGGTCTCTCTAGGCAGCAGGCTCTCTGTGTCTTTTCATGAAGCAGTTGCTTCTGTGTCTTTTCATGAAGCTGGATCCTTGCCAATCCATACGAGGGAGGCCTCCAAGCCTCTCTTGGCCCCTCGACGCCAAACGAAGGGTCTTTCTGTGGACTGCATAACCCCAGACAAGGTTGCTGCACCACGGTCATATCACGAAGCACAGGGGTCTTCGTGACGGTCTGGTATCCTCAGGGGAATTCAAGCCCCTATACCGAGCTTCTGTGCTCTGCCTCAAGATGGCTGCCAGCTTCTCTGGGGGGGGCCCAAGGTCACCCCACACACACATTCCTTTGGCCGTCCTGGCTTAGCCCTCAGAAGGCCAGAGCTTCTTAGCTCCTCTCTGCAGTGCATACTGCACCCCAAGACTCTTTCAAGTGAGTCCAATCATCCTCCTCTCTCTCGGAGGAGTCTCCAGGGAGTTTGGGGGGTGTTGGTTGTTTAGTTCTTACCCCCTGAAACTCTGTTCCTGCTGCTAGCTCGGTTCTCTTCCTGCTGCTGCTTTCCTTTTCCTCAGACAACTTTGTGTCTGCCTTGGCTGCATACCGGCTTCTGCTGTTTCTTCTTATCTGCTTGGCTCTTTGCCACTGCTCTTCGGACGCTGCTGTCTCTACTGCTGCTCCGTCTGCCCACTCACAGTGGAGAAAACTCCTCCAACTTCTCAGCCTCAGGCACTTAGCCCAGTTCAACACCATTCCAAGTCCCCATAGCCCCCGAGCCGGGGCTGGGGGGAGGCAAAGCCCCCAAGGGGCCCTGAGCCCCTTCCTCGTGGCGTTCACAACATGGCCACCACTTCTTCAACAAGTACCACTGCTTCTTTTCCGGTCCAGAGAGATATGTTTATGTTTTTCAGGAGCACTGATTGGGTCAAACCCCAAGGGTCACCACCCCCTGGAGGTTACCACTTTTAGCTTCAGGGGGAAAACCTGGTTCAAACCATTACAGGAAGTGAGTGTTTATAATATGTAAAAGATGTACTTACACAAAATGGATTTATTTATTGTATATTAATTAAATGATTCAATAGTCTGCAGCTATTGTCATTTGAGCAGAATTTCATATCTTAATACTAGCAGTGCATTTCAGTTATGTTCCTATTTCCTCAGAATTTAGAGAAATGTTACAGAATTTGCTTTTCAGATTTTGTAGCAGAAATGATTACAATATTTCTGTCATGTAACAAAATGAATGCATTGTTCTTAATGGAGGCCTATTCTTGTCAAGGCATGTCATCCTGTTGAGAAAAGGGAAAAAGGAGAATAATTTGCTCTTTGTGCTAGCAAAGTGCTAAATCAAATTCATGTATAATTTCAGGTATATTGACTACTTTCAAAATTAAAAGGATTTATTTTCTCAAAAATTCTTATTAAAATGCATTGTAATAATGGAGGCTCAAAGAGTAACAAAGATTGTGTGATAGTCTTGATAGTGATCGAAGGGTTTTGTAGCTTTTTTTTCTGAAGACCATGGCTTTAAACATCTGCTCTAGTCAGTGTTTCTGGTTCAGTCTTGTCTTTATGGTATTTCTTTCCATGATCAGGTTTAGATTAAAATTTGAAGATAAGACTCTTAAAGGGTGTAAGCATTATGCTCAAAACTGGAAAAAAAATATGTTTTATCAAGTATATGAATTTCATTTTAGCAAACACAGTGTAATTTTTGACCAATCTCTTAAAGAAAAATCTCTGTCCTAGAAATATTAAATGGGCACCTTGGCTACACGTGAATTCCTGGTTTCTGTACTGCTTTCATATAAAAAAATTATAGAATGCCATAGTGCTATGTGGAGTGCAAACTGAACAAAAGGAGTTATCTCAAACACAACTGGAACACTAGGAAATAAGAAAAATAACTAAAATTTAAGCCATTCATTCTTACTAAGAAAGAAAAATAGGTATGTTGTTAGGAAGGGGAAAAATTATTAAATTAAAGATTTCAGAGGAAGGCTTTTTTGATAACTGGTAACTAGGAGAATAAAATCCTTCAATTAAAGCATACTTTGTCAAAGATTATTTAGATTTACTAGATTTTATTGCTGACATTTTGTATATACACGTGACAATCAAAGGATTGTCTATATTGCGTAACATTCTGGCTGTAAGTTCTTGTGGAACACTTGTAAAAACTGGGGCTTTGCACTGTGGCTTTTCAGTGTTTTTATCAGAAACTTTATAACCAGATGTTAATATAGCACAATAATAAAATTGCATTAGAATTGTGTATGGTTGCAACATCTTTTCTGCTGAAGTAACATCCTGGGTTTTTTATAGATTCTTGCTGCTTCCTCAGATTTGGAATTAAAATATTCTATAATTATTATTTTTTATAAAATTGTGAGTTATAAACTTCTTGTAGATCTCTAATTATATTCTTCTTCCTGTTTCTACTTGTGCAGTCAGTTTGCAATATTTTCATAGGATGTGGCTGCAAGTATGTAACCTTCATTGAACATAAGCTCTCACAGGTCAAAAAACAGTGTAGATTAAAAGCAAAAATGAGTGTCTGAGCTCTTAAATTCCCTTGTAGAATTATAGTTATGCACAGTCAGGTACTGTGAAGTAGCTCATGATTGCTTCAAAGTATTTTAGCGTCTATCAGTTTAAGTGGAACAAAATGTTAAAAAGCAGTGAAATGGCATTTCAGCTGTGCAGTAGCAAAGATTACACACAAAAGCAGCTACAGGCTAAGAAGGGTATGGCTTTCTTGAATCAGGTGTGTACGTCAAATGTGTGTAATTGTGTCTGAATTGTCAAGAAGATCTGTTTGTGAGAGCATAAACATAGTAGATTTGTTTGCTTAATTGTGGACCAGTTTATTCAGAAAGAGTTGTGACACATTGAGGAGGATGCTGTGTAGTTAATTCTCAGATTTTTGAGTTTTAGGAAAGGATACAAAAGATACAGAAAAGGTGCAACTGTTGTGGTTTAACCCCAGCTGGCAACTGAACACAGAACACAGAGTTACTTCCCCCACAGTGGGATAGTGGAGACAATCATAAGGGTAAAAGTGAGAAAACTCATGGGTTGAGGGAAAGACAGTTGAATAGGAAAAGCATAAGCCTCACATGCAAGCAAAGCAAAACAAGGAATTCATTCGCTGCTTCCCATGAGCAGGCCATCTCCATCTCCATCTCCATCTCCATCTCCAGGAAAGCAGGACTCCATCACATGTAACTGTGACTTGGGAAGACAAATGCCTTCACTCTGCATGTCTTCTCCTTCCTTCTTTTTTCCCAGCTTTATATGCTGAGCATGATGTCATGTTATGGGATATTGGGACATCCCATTGGTCCATTGGGGTCAGCTGTCCTGGCTGTGTCCCCTCCCAATGTCTTGTACAGCCTGCTGGAATTCGTGGGAAAAGCTTAAAAAAATTCACCTTCACTGAAATCTTTTAATTTTAGAGGAGATTGTGTATGCATGCATGCCATAAAGATTGCTTCATGTGTTAATCATCTTTGTCAAGGGACTAATTTAACATGTAAAACCAAAATATAACCCCATACTACCTACTGTGAACTAAATTACCCCAGCCAAAACCATCGCAGTTGATTGCCATAGACCACAGAGGAAAATTTTGTCTAGCTAAAGTTGTTAATACAGAAGAAAAAAAAATGCTGAATACAGCATTCAGAAGATTACAGAAATAATAATAGAATCTGCTAACATTTAGCAGAGCCATTTCTGTGCCACTTCCCTTTGTATGTCCTTCATTGACTGGCTTTTTTTCTGCCACCAAGAGATTTTTCCAGCTCTTTTGCTGTTCTGAGTAATGAGTTAGTGGTATATGAGATGCTAGCAATATCTTGTTGAAGAATTATGTGCATCTGATATAAAAAACTTAATGCAGCATGCTTCTTTTAAACTGTTGACATCTATGTAATGTTGTATGATTTCTGATTCAATGCCATCATCTGTCTTGCTTGGAGTGCAGGCAGAGCTTACTGGAACTCATGCTGAAATCTCAGTCAATTAAGGCTACAGATTTCTTTCTGTGTGGCTTTGCCTTTCCCCTGCTCTTTCCCAATCAAAAATTAGCTAATGTAGAAGTTTATTTGAAATTTTGACAGGTTACTTCTATTCCATTCCAGTGGTTTTAACATGTTTCCGAAGATTATGAAACATAGTGCAAGACGAGCAGGTGTGGCTAGGAAAGGATAGGACAAAGGATCTTTGGGTTGTGTTTTGCACAAATAATAATTTGGTGGAAGCTCTAAGGTGGAACTGCAGCACTTTGGAAGGTATTGTATGCTGACCACTCTAACTTAGAAATTATTTTTGAAGGACTGTTGGGTATATCAAGGAACAGTCTGGCAGAGAGTGTACCTTAGTGTGTGAATGTTGCCAAAAGGATGAGTTAAATATTTTTCCTCACAGGGAAAAGAAACCATCTAACTGGAAACAATGGATGTTTTGAAGTTAAGTCAGGATGGAACTAAGTATGTGGCTAAGTATCTTACATAGCTCAAGGAGACTGTCTCGGATATTTTTGCATACATCTGTAGTCTCCCTACCCCATCTGACATACCTTTCCATATGTGGGTGGAAGTAAAAATGTGTTTGTGCCTGTGTGAAAATATTTTAGCCTATTTTAATCATTTGAGTGTATTTTTTTTTGTGCACACATGATATGACTCTCCTTTTCCATTCTTGTCTATTTTAATCACATGGAATGTTTAAATGAAAAACCATGTTATCACACAGCTTTGTTTTCCTTTGAGTGTGCAGAAGATTGTCACTGGTTTTGGAGGGCATATCTGATCCAGGGCAGATAATTTTTGTTTGCGTATATTTAGTTAGCGGAGTACTTAGTTTCGGAGCTGAATTTATTATATTAAGTCCAGAGGAATTCTGTGTGGTTTAATGTGTTTGAAATATCATGGTTTTGACATAAACTTGACTTTCTCTTTCCTGTGCTCTAAGATTTCACATTCTATGTCATGTTCTTCCTCAGGTTTCTTCTTCCTTCTCTATTTTTCTCTATTTCCTTTATTTTTCCTCAAATATCCTCAGCGTCTTTCTAGCCCTTTCTTGAATAAGAGAATATCATTCCAAAAAAAAAGTGAGGAAAACTGGTACTGTATATTGACTTCTACAGTCATTTTGTCTACTGATCTTTAAGTAAGATTGCTCAAAGAACAGCTGTGCAGTTAATCTGAGGTCACTTCTGCAGTTTACACCTTGTATAATAGCTTTTGTGAATCTCAGTTCTACCCTCTTGGTTTATAGCCATTTACAATTTGATTTAGCAGAAAGGTTGAACTTCACAGTGGTTTTTTTACCTAACAGTAAGAAGTCAGATAAAATAGTACTTTTTCCAAGGAGCTAAACCTGTCTGCACTATTATTCTGTTTTACAGCTCACACTGAGTTTCATCAGTGTAGCTTAATATGCAAAGCAGCTTCTATAACAATTTTTACAGCTCATGAATCTTTATTCTGAAACAGTTTTAAAGAAGTTGCCAGTGAGGTTTTTCAAAACCCCTCTTGTAAAACTTACTTGTTCGTTTGAAAAATCTTTTCTACCAGCTACCTTTATTTCCTTACTTAATCTGAAGGACTTGAAACACATAGTTTATGATTCATGAAATTGATGTGAATATTAGGTCTACTGGCATAGGTGATGTAAAAAATATTGCTTCTCTAAAAACATCATTTCTCATTCCCACATTGATAGGCCTATCTACACGTACACAGCTATTATTCACTTCTTTTTTTCCTCTGGTTCATCAAGTTCTGATAAGTGATATTTGAATACCTATGTGATAAAAATTGTCTGTGATTCTGGTTTTCATAGCCGTAAAAAGAATTTCACTTTAATTATCCTTAATACTGAAAATGAGTTGTTGTGGGAAAATAGTGCTTAGCTGCAGTAATTCATACTACTGATATTTTCTATTTAACTTGGAAGAAGGAGAACAAATACAACTTTCCGAACTAGTTTTCTGATCCATTTTTTCTGCTTACATGAAGAAACATCATGCATGTTTATGCACTAGATTCATGAGATGTTGACAAAATCCCTCTATTTTTGGGGTTATTTTAGAGAAATGTTAAGGGTTAATGTACTCTCCTCAGAGAAAGGGTAGGGATGTTTAGCTTTTTGGTTAATTCCTCATGCTGTGTCCAGATAGATTCTGAGGCTGCAAAGTCTTATGTTTTCATTTCTCTTAAAGCAATATGTTTGGTTTTCATCAATTCATTTGGGGGCTCCCTAAATCAACTAAGGTTTTTTTTTAGCCTTTTTTGCTTTTGTTACATCTACTATTAAGATGAAAAACAGTGACAGAATTTGCTAGAGATACTGCCTTCTGAACTAGGAAGTGTAAATAATGTGACAGAGAGCATGAGATAAGTAAATAACAGTGATGATAACATAGAAATCTTATTTGTTCATACTGTCTTGGAACCTCATTGGGATTTTCTCCCTCTTCCTCCTTTAAAAATCTTGCTTTGGAGTTTGGGTAAGAATCTTGTTTTTGTTTGGCGGTTCTCTGAAACTGAATACAGCACAGGTGGCATTTTTCTTTTTATCCTCTTTTCTCTCTTCCGTTAGAAATGGTGAGATTTTTAGAACAAAGTGTTTAAGCTGAGGCTCTTAAATTCATATCTAATTCCCAAAATGTCTGTTTTTAAAAGTTTAGTATCTAATTGCTTTACTGCTCATTGTTGATTTGAAAAAGTACCATTTTAGAATTCTTAATGATTGAAATTGTTACTGAAAATTATAGAAAAATAATGCTGAGGGAATTTGAACACTTATGTTTTCCATTTTATTGAAAGCTGTTATAATTTAGCTGCAACTAATTTGTAAGCCGCCTTCTTAGCTTAATAATTTGTGATTTCTTTGATGTGGTTTCTCCTAATGAAGGGAGATAGGCAGGAGGAAAACTGCACTAAGGACTTGAGCTTGTATATATTGAAGACATTTAGGGTAATAGTGATAACATTTCAGTCTCATAGCTCAGAAAAAGAAAAATGAGGTTGCATCTTCTACAGCAACCATCTGCTGTTCATACTGGTACTCAGTGGCTGCACACAACACAACTGGACCTGCATTCTCATTGAAGAAAGTATTGATGAACAATTGATTCCCTGCTGATTGCTCAGGGTTCGAAACTTACCATGGTCCAGGGAACCATGAAACTTAATACCATTCTAAGAATAATACTACATATCCAGAAAAAGAATACTACATGTCCAGAATACTTTATTTTACAAATAAAAAGCAAAATTTCAGATTAAGTATTCTTTTTGACAGTAAAGGTTTTTATGGCTTATTAATATAATATAATAAGACACAACCCAGTGGTTAGGATTTCCAACAGCCAAATTCTTTATTAAAAGGAAAAACCCCCTTTATTTACCCTTGGGGGGCATGTGATTCGCCTGGACCCAATCACCGTAGGATACACGCTGCCCATGTGTGTCAGTGTTTTACCTGGAGACTCCCAAACCCAGAATGCATCACCCTGCATCCCTGATATACGCCTCCTACGGGTTTTATTTCTTTAATTACTGCTTTGTCTTTTTGTGATTTACAGTTAACTTTTGAAATAACTCTCTTCTTTGAAAATTTATATCTTTGTTGAAATCAAACAAGTTATACTGGATAATCTCAGAAAGTCTGGAAAGGTAGTCAATAGCAAACTGTTTGCTTAAATAAACCTTCAGTATGATGACTGTTGGGGAAAGGGCTGGTGTCCTGGCTGGTGTCCTGCTGGCCGGGGAGTCCCCTGTGGCTGCTCAAGCCCAGAGAGCAGCCAGCCCTAACTACACACTTGCCCTGTTGCTTAGTAGTTAATGAGGAATAATAATCGGGGAACTGTAACACCACTGAACAAAGTAGGTGGGAGGATGTGGCTTCAGAAGGCAGTAATGCCTTTCCCAGCTAGGGAAGAAGGAACTCCTTTGCCTGCAGTGGAAACAACTATGTACTAATAAGAGCGGTCTCAGTAAGGTTCTTGCTCATCTTTCTTTTCCAACCCAAAAATTGTCTGCCTTGAATAAATTCCTTTCTATCCTTTAGGTATCTTATAATTTCCCAGGTGTTCTTCCATAAAGAAGCTCAAAGCCATGCTTTTGCCAGTAGTTCCTCATGTCTGATAAAGGATTATCTACCAAGATGCACTGAAGCTTAGTCAGAGCTGAGCCAAGTCAGTTCCTGTGCTATGGCATTCATGTAATTCAGTTTCTCCTAGGGGAAGCCACAGGACAGAAATAAAGTAGAATGTGGTAAAGTTTGTAGATTTCTTAAGTAATTCCATTTGCAAATAAGGTAATCACTAAGATTACAATCAAGTATGCTCAAGTGCTAATTTCTGTAACTGAATTTGTCTAAAGTGCTTTTATATTCTGTGGTCCAAAATTAACAACAGAAAAATCTGAACAGTCACAAAGTAAAGAGAGATTTATAGTAGTGTCACAAGAAGAAAGCTGCATCATAAACAGGCTCCTTCTGGGTGGAATTGTAATAGGCATCAATAGTCTCAGGAGTTCTGTCTGCTGTCATTCGGATTAGTTTGATTAGGTATGAAAATGTGGCGGATTTGCTCTATTTGATTTAGAAGCAACTCTTTTGAAATTAAAATGTCTGTGACTTGTACTGATGTGCGTTAATGCGTCTATTGATCTATACCTACATTCAAGAATATTATGTCCCATTTTACTGTCACATTTCTTCTGTAACTTTCAGTGTCTTTCACACACATGATTAATCTGTGGAGGAATTAAGCACTTACAGGAGATCAAGAACTTTATGGCCAGACATGACATTAGTTTTTTTATGATATGCTAATATGTATCCATTTATTTGTGTACCTTATTGATTTATTATTAAGTATTGACAGCTATCTAAAATTATTGAATTATTTCATATTCAACTCAATGCAATTCAAATAGATTTAGTGAGACAACATACTTGCAGTAGAAAGTCTTATCCTTGTTACTGTCCACCTTGCTGTGCTGTTCATATTATAGTTTATTAATGAAAGGCAATTATCTGAACCACTTACATTTTGTTTTGAACCAGTATTTAAGTGAATATCTAACACATTGCAAATTAGAAAATTTGGGTTCTTTTTTGTTTCTTTTTTAATGCCAGTGTAGTGGTTTGAACCACATTTCCCCCTGAAGCTATGAAAGTAGTAACCCCCAGGGGGTGGTGACACTTGAGATTTGAACCAATCTGCGCTCCTGCAAAATATAAACATACCACAAGTAGACCAGAAAAGAAAGTTGTAGTAGTTGTTGGAGAAGAAGTGGCCATGTTGTAAAGCCACGAGGAAGGGGCAGGAGCCCCACTGGGGGCTAGGACCCCCCAGCCCCTTGGCTGGGGCTGCAGGGACTTGGAACAATGTTAAACTGGGCTAAGTACCTGTAGTTGGAAAGCTGAAGGAGTTTTCTCCACCGTGAGTGGGCAGCGGCAGGAGAAGCAGCAGAACATCACTGTCCGGAGAAAAAAAGCGGCGGCACAGAGCCGAGAGATAAGAGAAGCACCAAAACAAACATGCTGCAAAGCAGACAGAAAAACTTCTGCGAACCGAGAGAGAGAGAGAGAAAAGCAGCAGAGAGAACTAAAGTACTACAGAGTTTATTGGGGTAAGAACTGCAAAACTCCCCCAAACTTTCTTTGAGATCCCTCCAAAAATGGAGGGGGTGGACTCCTATTAATTGGAAGTCCTAAATGCAGTGGTCCTGAGAGCTCAGCCAGGACGAAATGTGTGAGAGAGGACCTTGGGCCCTCCCTTGCTGCAGCTTCAGAGAAGCTAGCAGCCATCTTGAGGCAGAGCACAGAAGCTCTGCGAGGGGCTTGAATCCCCTGAAGATACCAGACCGTCACGAAGGCTTCTGCACTTCGTCGACATGACCGTGGTGGAGCAACCTTTGTCTGGGGTAACGCAGCCCACGGAAAGACCCTTTGTTTGCGTCGGGGGGGCTAAGAGAGGCTTGGAGGCCTCCCTCGTGTGTATTGGCAACAATCCAACTGCAACTGCTGCTTCATGAAAGACACAGAGAGCCTACTGCCCTAGTGGACTGCTGCTCAGAGACTGGAAGGGGTCTTTTTTCTTCTTCCCTCCTGGACTTTTATTTGGAGGGAAAAGAGATTTGGTCCATTGTAAATACTGTATGTCATGGTAGAGATAGAGTTAAGATTGTATGTAATGTATTATACTATTTATTTTGTACAGTGTATTGTAATATATTCCCTTCCCCCCATTTTGAGTCTCGTGTGGTGTCTGGAAACCCGTCTCACGCTGGGTTGAGATGTGGGAGGGGGGCTAGAACTAGGGAATTGGATTTTGGGACTCTGAAACCATGACAGCCAGAACTGTACACTGGTATGATGTAGATGACAGTGTCTCTTCTCTTAGATTTTTTTCTTACTATCTGCTGAAGAAACTGGTTGGGTGCAGTTTAACGGGGGTTATATCAAACACAGCTGATCAAACTTTGAATAATTCTTTGATTGTGAAAAATCTGGCAGAACTGTGATAATGTAATGCATGGGTTAAAGTGGTAAAATGAATGGCTGAAGGTTTTCCTAAAAACTACAGATAGTGATTAATGTACTGATACACTGATAACAAATCCTTCAACAGATCATTTGATTCCAGTTTATGGTGCCATTTTCATTGATTAGTCCTCTGAAGGATCATCATCGGATTTTTTTTCTTCATAAACAAGCTTTTGAAATGCCACATTATCAATATATTCAAAAAATTGTTCACAGAACTACTGAATCCTTGAAAGTTAAACAGTAAAAAAATGCATCAAATTTTAATTCTATAATTTTTTGCCTTTTAATGTACTTATTTCAATGCTAAAAGACATTATGTTAATACTTCTAATTAGTAATTTTTGTGATTTGGGGGTTTTTTGCAGCTTTCTTTGCAAATTGTTTTCTTCAGTTTGAGTTTCATTGTTAAAGGAAAATGTGCAGTTTGATGGCACTTCCTATCTGTTTTTAGGATAACAGCTTCTGAATGAGACGTCCAGTCAGCAAAAAATATCTATTACAAGGAGGAGATGAAGAAAATATATTTCTTATGATCAGTGAGGCAGTAGTTTTAATCGATAATCTTGTTTATAGGAGAAAAATAAATTAGTAGGTATTGAGAAATTCCTCTCAAGTCTCCCAGATTCCTGCCCAAAGATAAGGAATGGTACAGCTTGGATCCCATTATACAGCATGGTGAAGTGGTACAGGAATTCATGTGATGGGGCTAAGAGGTTTTCTGTCCTGGAAGTTTGGGTGAATAGAGGCATTTAGGGAGTTGCTAGAGTGTACACTGTGCACAGCTTACAAGAGCAATGGTCTGTGTGATTTTGTGACATTGTGCTTAAGAAAAAAAGAATTGAAATTGCAATAGCGATGATCCCCACCCATCTCTTAATTTGCTGAATTCATGTTCATCCAAAAATGTGGAGTATTGTAATTCCCTACAAGGTGCATTGTGCAGCATAATTCTTCTATGCTCCTTTCATTGTTTTAGTTACCCAGAAAATCTCTGAGTTACTTGCTGAATGTTTTATTTGATGAAAAAAGAGTGAGACATAAATTAATACAAGCCTCCACCTTCCTGAGGAGTTGACAGCAGACTTCACTGGTTGTGTAGACCAAAGGAAGTAATGCTGATTCACAGTGCTGCCCTTGGAGAGTGTTTGTTAAAAGATACCCCCCCTCCTCGAAGGGAAGTAGAATTTTCACAGTTAAAAAAACAGAAAACAAACAAAACACCTTCCTTTAAGATGATCTCAAGCTTTATGTTACAGAATCACAGAATCAACTCAAGGCGGGAGGAGACCTTCAAAATCATCTTAGGTCCAACCATCAACCCAGCACCACCATTATCACTAAACCATATCCCCAAGAGCCACATCGAGACAATACTTTTAACTGGCATTTGTTGTCTTTTCAAGTAGTTGCCTGTAATGTTTCAAACTACCAGAGAAGATACAAGAGATGCAAATATGTGTCTTGTTTTTAAGTGGAAAAATTACTTCATTTTCAAATACACCGAGGAGGGAAATGTGGGAGTTATTTTGATTTAACATTAAGTGGTTTTGTATACCAAAATGAAGTTTTCTTATCTCATTTTCGCTTGGGGAATTGTTAAAAACTGGATATTAGATGCCAATTTCCAGAACTCGTGTGAAAATTTGCAGAGTGCTTATCTGCATACATACTGTCATGTTGTAGGCTTAATTTCTAATAAAAATTTGCTATGTGGTATAACTCACTATTTTATAGCAAGTTTTCTAAACTCTTGAATTATAAAGGCTTAGCTTTAAAACTTCATGGCATGCTTGTGATTGAGTGGTCTGAATATAACTTCTTCAGCTCCATTTCTACTGAGAGAAGTAGAAGAAAATGTATCTTACATATTTGCACAGATTAAAAATTCTTTCCTCTTCTTTTCATAGGATAAGAAATGGGTTCTCAATCATGAAGATGTCACACTGGGGGAATTACTGGGCAAAGTAAGTAATAAAGTGAGCTAAATAACATTTGAATAAGTGTATAGTAATCATTAGGCTATTCCTGTATACCTTATCTTTTAAGTTACTGTAGTATGTGATTTTTATATCAATTCTTTACCTTAATACACAAGACAGCCTTGTGCTTTAAACAAATGTAAATCACACTTCCTAGTAATTGTTATAATGTGTGTGTGGAAAGTAACTACCGTACATAGTTTTCCTTTCTGGAAGGGTTTTAAGCTAACTAGATTTCTGTAAAGCATGATGTGGCTGTTTTACTTTATGTAGTCTTACAAAAATGTTGTTGCAAAATATAAATAAAACCATGTTAAGAAACAGGTAAATGTGTATTTAGGTATAAAGTTTCATACAATGAGATGACTAAATCATTATTTCTTAAAACAAATGATCATTTCTTATGTGTGATTGCTTTCATTCATTCACTGATGAATGTTAGGTAACTTCACAATCTTATTGAAATTAATTCTTATATAGTGTAGTTTATAAATTTGTACTTTACAAATTCTTCTTAGGAGCTCTAAGTCTTTAAAATTAGGTAAGGTCTTCACCTACATTTTTGGCACCTTTGCATCTGTGAAGACCATTGTGAGTGCCACTCTGGACACAATGTTCGAAAAGATTTCCCAAAGACTGAAAACTAAGATTAAATGAGAAGGAGACAAATGAAAGCAGTAGTTGCCTTCTTACTGTGATGCACACTAAAAGAATTGATGAGAAGTTCAAGAAATGGGGAATTAAATACTCTCAGAAAATTCCGTTACCCAGGATAGAATCTCTTTGGCAGAGTAAGATGACAAAAAGTATTATCTACTGAAAGAGAGAGCTGTGTCTACATAAAATGCAGGTACTGTGACAGCTTCACATTCTTAAAGAGAATAGTATCAAGGGAGAAAAATAAAGATGTTTCAGGTATAAAAAAAGCTTTCACTTGCTACAAAAATAAATATGAATTAGTGTAGATGCGTAAAGACAAAGCCACTTGAAAATTATTTTGCTAAAATGAATTTACATATGTATTGCTTGTTTTTGGCACAAAGCATTTTTAACATTCAATAAAGACAACTCAATACTTGGAAGTGATTATGAAAGGATGTGTTTTTTAAAAACTTTCTTGGAACTTAGTATAAATCTGTTATGCATCCATCTCTAAAAAGATGTAGTCAAACTGAAAAAGATAAGAGTGACAGGATTATCAGCATCCGTATGACAAAATGTTAAGTAAACTACAACCATTCACCATGGAAGTGAGAAATTTGAGATTCTATAAAATCTTGAGTGGTCTGGAAAAGATGAGGAAGAGATCATGAAAGTTTAGTGCGTAAGAGATACAAACTTTAGAAAAGACAAAGTTTTTCCTTTACCTCAGGAGTGAATGGCCAATTTATTTACTCAGTATTTTTTCTACAATACCTCACAAAATGAAAGTTGCATAACAGGAACATGAAAATCATATCTATATATAAAGTAAGAATTTGATGTTTTAAATAAAGAAGTAAGTATTTTCAAGTCTTAAGTAGTGCTTTGGGTGGATTCAGATTTCACTGTTAAATACCTCTGACCAGAAGGATAGAGGAAAAGTGTGTTGGGAGCGACGCAGCTTCTTGCCTTTGGGGACCTCATGCCATTTCAGATGTGAAGTAGTGTACTGGCCTTTGGCAATGCTGTTTTAGAAGGGCTCTCATACATCCTATGCCTTGCTTGCCAGCTACATCCTCCTTGTCCTAGGGTATAGAAAATAATACTGGAAATGTGTTTAGCCCTACGTTTCTTCCCTTGTTACTAGAACCACATAACTGTTTTCCATCTGAGTTTCTTTTTCCCTTTTCTGTCATCTTTGGCAATGCTGTATTCAGCTGCATGATGTATGAAATCTTCATCACTCAGGAAAGAAAGGAAAACAATTCCAGCAGTTTTGCTTTTTTTTTTTTTTTTAAAGTCACATGCAGCCCCAGGTACCAGGACACTGAAGTGTAATTCATGCGGAAATTAATCAGACATAGATTTAAAATTGAGCTGTGCTTATTCTTTGGGAAATGTAAAACTTAACTAGAAGTATGAGATTTTCAGTTTTCTTTTTGTTTCTTTCACTTGGTTTTTTTCATCCATTCTATTGTTTTGTTTTATACCCCGCAATTTCCTTCTTCCTTCAATTTGTGTTGTAACTAATTTTCCTTTAGTCTTTATTTAAGTAAAAAATACGTCTGATGGAGTTCATGGTCTTTATTATTACAGTTTTCTTCTATGAGAGCTAAAACAAAAACAACTTTCCCTGGGGGTATGTTGTTGATTACCTAAAAAGCCTGATTATAAGAGGCGCTTCTTTCTAAAGTCTTGTCCAAATAGTATGTAAGGAGTATGTAAGCCTTACAGACATGCCTATATAGAGCAGTGCTGACCTTAGGTTTTAAAGAAATTGTGGATCACCAAACTTTTTGAGGAAGACATGACAATACATTTTGCAGTGGGCTTAATTTATGGTCAAGATTAATATTCAGTGGTTTCATTCTTCTTATTTTGTGTTTTTTTCTTTCTTATATATGTGAGAATGTTTATGTTATTTTCATGTGTTTTGTCCTGGTGTTCTGGATCGTTTTTGGTCTTGTGCAGACTGCAAGTTAAAAACTATTCACAAAATACAATAGTGAGAAAACGAAGGTGTGCAGGAGTAAGAATAAGAAAAAAAAGTAAAGCTATCACTGTTAGTAGAGTTTAAAAGTTACTAAGATATTTTATGAAAAAAATTGTAATTACTTGATTAATGGGGTTTTTTCCCCTCTTTCAAGCAAAGTCAAAGTACAACTCATACACTGTGTCCGTATAATAGATGTACTATGTCATGTGAACTGCTGTTGCTAGGGGCAGATACTGGAAGAAAACCTGATTTGGCTCCATAAACACATTACAAAGTTCTATACTAGTTACATTATATGTCTGCATTATTTTTTTCTAGAGATTTTTGAAGATTTTGTTTACTTAGAATGATTTTTCCCCTCTTGATTTCAGGGTAATTTTGGTGAAGTGTATAAAGGAACATTAAAGGATAAAACTCCTGTTGCTGTGAAAACTTGCAAAGAAGATCTTCCTCAGGAACTGAAAATAAAATTTCTGTCAGAAGCCAGGTAAGTTCTCTAAATTTACTTGGAATATGTAGTTGTTATGGGTTTTTTTTCAAGTTTTATTACTAAATGGATTTACAAAATGTGACCTTCAAGAAAATTCAAAGCAGTAGTCAAACGTTTTTCTTCCTTTCTCTCCCTCAGTGCATTCCACAACTGTCACCCCGGTAGCTAAACATAGGCATTTTTATTGTGTAAATGCTGTAGCACCTGCATGTGCTGAACCCCTATCTTTGGCAAAGAAAGCTGTGCCTGTAAAGTACAATTTTGCTGTTGTAAATGCTTTCATTTAGAAAGTGCCATGAGGATTGGAATAAGACTGGAAGATGCTGTTAATCATCATCAGGGTAGAGGGGTGTCTTGAGATAATTTCATAATTTTTAAATTAGCTTTCTTCCTCTTGCTATGAAGCTTCAGATGTTTTAATTTTTACTCCCAGGCTAGTATGGTCAATATGGGAAAGTAAAAGATACTAACTACATTTATAAAATGAAGATCAGCCACCCTATCTATTGAATCATTTTAAAAAGCTTGTTACTTGGCAACTGCAGAGATGTTTCATTTGTTAAGCAGCTTGATGCTACTGGAAAAAATGGTCTGAAAGGAAAAAAAGGTGTTATTTTTCACTAAATATGTATGTACCAGATATGTCAGTATTTTACTCTTGATCCTAGTAAAAAAGGGAAAAAGAGTAGATACTTTGAGTCAGCAAATATCAGAAGGAACATTTATGTTACAAGATCTCTGTAGAATTCTTTCTTGCTCTTCATTTCACTTTTAAATCATAGCATGCTGTTTTAGGCTGCAAATGTTCTTATTAAAGCATTGTCTGAGAAGATGTACATGTTTTCATTTAATTCTCAGAATTAAAATTGCAGACTTCATAGTCTTCTAAAACTTATTGTATTCATTAATCTCCCAAAGTAAAATTGGAATGAGTGTGCTTTTGAAAGTGCAACAGGGAAGTATAGAGGCATGCTGTGCATATCTTTTTGATGTAGCTCTACGCCTGGTCCACCACAGAAATGCTGTTTAATTACAAGGGTTCTTGAGAAACTGCAAATCTGTCAGGTTGATTTTCAGTTATATAGATAAACATTATGTAGACAAATGTAAATTACAATAAGAATAATATAGTGCTCAGTTTTGATGTATTAGTGAATCAGTATGCCCTCCATTTCAAAAGTGATGATTGATCTATTACATTGATATTTTTCCTTTATGATAACAATAATGACATATTCCATTAAAATAACATTAAAGGTTTAAAATATTTTCCTGTAATACTTAATTAGTTTTTACGATAAAGTTTATTATTATAATTAACTTACTCTATATTTTGCAGAATACTCAAACAATATGATCATCCTAATATTGTAAAACTTATAGGAGTTTGCACACAACGACAACCTATTTATATCGTTATGGAGCTCATTCCAGGTAATTTTTTCCTCCTTTTTTTGCAACATATTTTCTTAGGTATTGTTTCTATAATGCAAAATATATTTTTTTCTATTTGTCTTTTTCTGCATTCTTGTGACTGACCTTAAAGTCACCTGCGTTGCAAAATCTTTGGAAATACTGGATTCTGTTAGATTGGAGAGGAGTGAGCTCCACAAATCTATTGTTTTACTGTAGCCTTTCAAGACAACAGAAGCTTCATTTTTCCTGTGACAAGATATTAAATGCTATTTCCTTTAACAATAGAATCAGGTAGTGAAAGTTAAGATATATTTAAAGAAACTTCATGTCTGAGTGTATCAGTTGGGTTTTTTTTCCTTTACCAAAATGTACTGTTTAGTTTATGGGTTCCTCTTGATTTATTTTTGGCATCTGGAGTTCATTTTATTTGTCAATGGCTGGAGAGAATTTTAGATTGTTGGGATGATAACAGATTTCAGGCAATTGTACCTCTTTGTTGATTTTCTCAGCAGCTGGAAAATGTGTTTGTTTGCTAGCCGCTAGTACTGCTTAATATGCAACACTGTATTTGCTTTATATATCACTGGATTTGTCTTCAAAACTATATAGTAAGAAGGCTTTAAGAACCATTTTATTCATAATACTTAAATTGTTTATAATTCTTGACTGCTGGCCTTAGTACAAGAGCACTCATGAAATATTTGACCTCATGGAGTTTTCTGCCTTTATTCAATTAGATTATATTAGATTATTATATTTGTGTGAGTGATTAACTTTATTAAAATGAAGACTAAAAGCAGTGTCCTCAGTTTTGAGGAGTACTTTGGTAATCAGCTTCTCCAAATATCTCTGAAGGTAAAAGTAAATCCTGATCTTTTAATACCTTTATCATTCTGGTTCAGGTTTTTCAGAACAAAGAGTTGAAACTTACTTAATGCAATTGAGGAGGAATTAGTGAGAACTTTTCTCTGATTCTTATGCCTATTTTGCAGTCCAAGTCTGTCCAAACATTCTTGAGTTGTCTGACTCTGAATTTGCAAGAAACTTCTTGCAAAGATCGTTGCCTTGTTTTGAAGGTCTGTTAATCCTCTGTCTGTCTTCTCTGCCTGTATACCCCCATAAAGACTGTACAACATCCAACCCATCACACTTTCCCATGGGCTCTTGGGAGCACACTGTGAGAGGGACCAAATCATCAGGAATCCATAGGGGTGCCAACCCTGAAGAAATTGACAGAGGAAAGACAAGTCACTTAGATCAGTTCAGAGAAGCAGTGATTCTGATGTTACTGTTTTTCTGTTTCGTAGTGACAGGTTTGGATGAGATTACAAAAAATGATAGTTTATAGTGCCCTGACTTGGTATTTAAGTCTGCCCCTTAAAGAACAGAATAGTGGTAAACTTGCCTTGCACTCGACACTTAACCTTTCTCAGTATCTTCATTGTCTATGTTTAAATTTGTTTATGCTTGAAGGTGTTTAGGCAGTTTAACTCTGACATTCTGTTCAATAACGAAAAATGTCATGTTTTAGCTTAGAATTGTATTCTGTGAGTGTATGGCTCAGAAGGCATGTAATTAATAAATGTCTAACAGTTTTTTCCCTGAGGAAAAAATTAGAAGCATCTCCATAAAACTAGGGATTTCTCCTGTTTTTTTCTGAGTTCTGTTTAATGTTTGCAATTTTTCTGCTGTTTTTATATCCCAAATAAATGTAGGCTGTACACTTGCTGTGTCTTTTGAGACTGCTGTGGTGTGGTTCCATAGCAGCTAATTCTGCTTTACATTCCAGATTCTGATTTCAATTCAGAGTCTTAATTTATTCAGGTATTAAAAATATTTTTTTGAAACTTACACTGTGTGTAGAGAGGTGCTACTTCGTTAGTGATTCTGTCATAAACTGTCTCTGCAGAGAAATCATTTTTCTTTGTTGCAAGTGTAAATGGGATTAAAAACTACACATGTGGATAAAGTCATCAGTGAAAACAAGAGAGAAAGGTTGGAGATGCATTTTAAGCATGTGTCCGTCCATTGAGATGCGCAAAAATAGTCCAGATGTTGCCAAAAAATAACAGAGAAATAAAGTAAGTTGACAAAGACAATGACAAAGACAACTATCCTTTGGAGGTAGACCCCTTTTCTTGGGCGGGGAGGAGAGATGGGTGTTAACATAAGTGATGTGTGTCCTAGAGTAAGAATCACATTGATAAAGAAATGTCAAGATGGGTGATGTAGCAAGGTTTAACTGAAATAACAAATAATGTAGCAGAGCATATTGTAGAATCATAGTCAAAGTGAAAGCATAGCTGAAAAATTATATATATTTTAGTGAAAAAGAACCATCATTTACTTACTATTCACTGGCTGTTAATCATGCTGATCTCACTATCTGTGTCCACCCAGTGTCAATCCACCATAGATTACTCCAGTACAGAAAGACAGACTTGGTTATCCTTTTCACAGTCCACGACCTGTCAAGAAATGAGAAAAATGTCTTAATATATTATATGTATTATATTAATATGTATTTTATAAATTCTCTTTCAAGGGATGACATGTAGAAAAATACATCCCATCTCCCTGGCATTGGCTGGGTTGTTGGGGACCAGGTCTCTTCTCTTCTTGGTCTTGTCCTACACGTCTTTCTGCAGATTCCTCTACAAGTGGGAAGGAACGTCCTGTAAGCAGAATGTGGCATCTTTTTCTAGGGTTGGATAACTCTAGGCCTCCTCATTTCTCAGTCAACATCTAATTAAAAAAAACAGTCTTTCAAATTGAGAAAGGAGAAACCCTGAAAAGACAGAACTTGGGCATTTTTTGTATTTGTAACCATATTTTTATGATGGTACCATTGATGATGACATGGACTTAGGATGCTTTTTCCGCTAGATTGAAAACACAGGAATAAGAGAAGCTGCAGGAGTCATATCAAATTAAGAGAGTCCAGTAAACTGGTAAAAGACAATTTGTTCTGAGGACTCAAAGTTCATAACAACTATTGAAACAAAGATGTATTTTACAGTTGTCTAATAAAATATACCCAATGAACATCACAAGATAGAACTCTTTCTTACGTTTTAAAGAATGTGTATTGGGAAACATGCATTTTGATATAGGAAAAAGCTATTAGAATATTTTTTAAAGGACTGAGTTCTCCTGTTTCTGGGTTAAGCAGTTGGTACTGTTGCCCAAGTAAAGGTGTGTAATAGTTTCTTGAATACAGAAAAGCATTTTCTGTCAACTGTTTTTTATTCTTTGTGACACACATACCACAAATAATAATCTCAGTAAGTTGTGGTGACTACCTACTAATAAGTAACCCTCAATCAGTATTCCAAAGACCATTATTTGGAAGGTATGTGCTTCTGTTTTGTGTAGTGCCCAGTTTAATTATTATGCAATTTAGATTTATTATTGCTTTCTAAAAGCTATTCTTCTAGTTGATTAAAAAATAAGCTAAAATATTAATTTTCATATATGAACAGAAACTAAAATGCATGTAGGATCAATTTCCTTCATGTGCCCGGGGAAAGTTACATATATACAAGAAATGTGAGGTTAAAACAGCGATCAAGGAATTTGCAATGAGAATTACTGAAAAATAATTTTTTTTAAATCCTAAACAAATTGTTGTCCCTTTCCTCCCCTTTCCTTCCTAAATTGGCCAAGATAGTAATTGAAATGGAGTCAACAAACCCTTACTATTTTTCTTATAAAAGTGTTATATATTTGTAAACTGATATCTATACACAAATCTGATTTGCAGGCTTAAGCTATGATAGCTACCTGCTGTGAAAAAGCAATTTAGTCAAGCAGATGGTTTTAAAATGTTGATTTGTGATTGTGTAACGGATAAATTTGCAATAACCTTTAAAGCACTCTTGCAAATAATAAATTTTATTCTTTTTACCCTAATGACATTGAAATATTAACTAAAATTAACTAAATATTAGCTGCCCAGATCCTTATAAGAGCTTTTCACCTACCATGTAACAAAAAATAACCTGAATTTTACAGTGCTGTAATTTTTTCCCCCGTTAAATTTTTAGTGGAATAAGAACGGAGAAAACAATTCTGAAATTATCTTTGTATTAAAGCATTTTGTTAATAGAGAACTTAACATAGAGTTTTCCTCTTCTTGTATGTTACTTACTTTCTCTATGAACTTCGATGTGAGTCTTTCCCATGGACTGCAGTTCTTGACAGACTGGTCCAGCGTGGATCCCTTCCACAAGATGCAGTCCTTCAGGGACTGATTGTCCCAGTGTGGGTCCCCCATGGGGCCAAAGGTCCTGTCAGGAGCCTGCTCCAATGCAGGCTTCCCACAGGGCCACAACCTCCTTTAGGCATCCAGCTACCTCACCGTGGGCTGCTCCACAGGCTGCAGGGGAATCTCTGCTCTGGCTTCTGGAGCACCTCCTCCTCCTCCTTCTCCTCTGACCTTCGTATCTGCTGGGCTGTTTGTCTCACATATTCTCACTCATCTCTTCTCTGGCTGTGTCATGGTGTGAGAAAACATTCCCTTCTGGAGCTGGAAGATGAGTAGCTCCAGGGGTGGTGTTTTTGGTGCTGAGCCAATTATAGCTTGGTATGCCCCTGCAGAAATGACATATTCACACACACACCGGAAAAGAAGCAGTTGGAATTAGGGAAGCCATGAGGTGAGAGAGATAGCAGAGGGGCCAGCAGGCCTCCTTGTGGGGGCCAGGCCCCTCTTCCCCCCCAGGCCGGGCTGTGGGGGGCCTGGCACGGTGTTAAAACTGGACAGGGTGCTGTGACCAAGGGTTGGGGGTTTTTCACCCCCTACTGCCAGCAAGAGGCACCAGCGTGGGGCTTGAGTGGCCAGCCGGTGGCTGGAGCCAGGCCCCTGGCAGGCAGGCACGGAGCTGGAGCCAAGCCAGCGCAGGCTGAGGGGCGGCCTGGAGTGGGTCAGGGTCAGCCATGACCCTGGAGAATTGGCGGCAACACGCAGCCACGGAGTAGCCCGGGACAGGTTAGGGCACACAGCCATGATGCTGAAGCAGCGGCAGCATGCAAAATGCAGAGCGGATCTGGAATGTCCCAGACGGTACCAGTGTCCAGCTGAGACAGAGCAGATGGAGAGAGGTCTGCTGTAGCATTCTTGGGGTAGGGCCTTGAGCCAAAACCCCCAGAACCCTTTGACCGAGGAAAGGAGGGGTGGCCTCAGACTTAGAGGACTCCCTGAAACTCCTGTGGAAGGAAACCTTCATGGAGCAAGAGATAAAGACTTTGAGCTTTAACTCTCTGTACTTCATGGTGAAGACAATGGTGATAACAAGCTGTTTCCCTCGAAGCCCATGGGCGAGCCCTCGATAGCATAACTGAGTGGCCAGAAGTGGGGCAGATCCCCCACACCCTATAGAAGAGAGAAGAAGAGAAGAATGTTCCAGCTACTATGAATTGGAGCTGTGGCCCTGAAAGTGAAAGGACGACTACTTCTCCTCCTGGACTTTATGTGGGGAGGAAGAGGTAGTCTGTGTAAATACATTGTTTTATCATAGGAAGATTAGTTAAGATTGTTGCATATATATATTACTATATAGTTTTCATTCTGTTAACAATAAATGTTGATATAATTCCCCCGTGCTGAATTTGTACCTGTGTGAAACTTCTCTCACATTTGGGTGAATTTGTGGGGGGTTTGAAAATTGGCTTTTGGGTCAAACCACCACAGGCTGCAATTGCTTCTGCACAACAACTTTTTTTCCTTCTTAAGTATGTTCTCACAGAGGAGTTACTACTGTTGCTGATGGGCTCAGCCTTGACCAGTGGTGGGTCCATCCTGGAGCTACCTGGCATCTCTGTCGGATGTCTGTCAGCTTTGCATAGAAGCCACCTATGTAGCGCCCCCAACACCAAAACCTTGCCATGCAAACCCAATACAGATTCTCAAATGTTTGTATCTCACCCAAGATTTTCATAACTTTCGAAATTTCTACTTAGAAAAATTAGTC
This sequence comes from Neopelma chrysocephalum, assembly GCF_003984885.1. Taxonomy (NCBI): domain Eukaryota; kingdom Metazoa; phylum Chordata; class Aves; order Passeriformes; family Pipridae; genus Neopelma; species Neopelma chrysocephalum. Next base: position 854,495 of record NW_020925676.1, read on the forward strand.
TGTTGCAACGTTTTAGTATTATGAAGAACTCTAATAATCATATAGGTTGCTGTAAGTTATTTTCTTTGTAATACTCCTGCTTTCCTTTTACTACTTAATAATGGAATGTCACCCAAGATGGTTTCATAAGGTTTGTTGCAAAGGTGATATCAGATGGAGGGTTTTTTTCTGATATCTTTGGATATAAAAGTATGGATAGTGCATTATTTCATAACTTAATACAGTAACTTTTCAGTAATCTTTTGTGCTACACTTTAAGTATGCAGTTTATCCCAAGAAAGACAGCAGAAGTTAAAATGAGAATTGCTAATGAATTTTGGGAAGAGAAATCCTGAGATTTGCAAAATGTTTGGGTTTAGTATGGCACTATGAGTTTGTATTGTCTTATGGACTTGACTAATCTGACTGAAAAGTAATGTGGGATTCCGGTCTTAAGGTTGTTCAGTGAAGGTTGCTGCCACTGGAATTTACTAATGTAGATAAGCCTTTGTAAGGGATGGCTTCCAAAATGAGGAAGAGCAGAACTTTGTGTAAGGTATGGTTTATAGTACTGTGTGAGAAACTATGTAACTTTTCTGTAATGCCAACTCAGTCTGAAAAACTGAGCATTTTACTCATATTTTCTGTGTTAATTTATTAATTTTTCTTTGTTCTGTGTCTGTTTTCCCAGTGGGGTTTTTGTACTTTATCTTGCATTGTTGACCTTAAAACTGAAGAAAGAGAAATAATTATGAGGAGCTGCTTTGGTATTCAGAACAGCAAAAGAACTATTTGCCATTGTCTCTTAAGGCCATGCAGGGCATAAGGAGTTTTCATAACAGCTCATTTTTAGCAAATTTAATTGGTGATCAGAAAGACTGCCTGAAATACTGCCAGAGTCCAGACTGACAACCTGAGACAAATGGATGCTGAATCTTTTTGGGGGGTGTGAAGGTTACCAGGAAAATGCTGAAGGGCTTGACAGAGCCTGCTTCCTGTTCTTTTTAAAGTAAACTCAGCATCTTTTCATGGAAAAAGACAGAAAAAGAAGAAACCCATCTCCTTTACCTTTTCTCACTATTATCTTCCTCGTCCCAACTTCTCTCTTCACGATCATGGATCACAAACTGGGTTTTAATTCACTGAAGTACTCATGGTCACTTAAATGCATTTTCACTTGCTCATAATTTATCATGCAATCTCCCATGTAATCAAAAAGAAACTACAGGAATCCCTTTAAAATTTTGAATGTTTTTTTATCTTCCTTTGGGGGGAAGTCAAAAAAGTCGAAATCAAATGTAATCTGTAAAATGCAAAAAACAATCCTAAGCCATGAAATTCTTTCTTCTCCTTCTTTATGTTCATTTAAATATGCTTGAATTTTAGCTTGTCTTGAAAGGATAATTTAATTTAGAGGTAGGAGCTTGGCATGTTCCTGAAATGTGTGCTCTAGAATAGGGCATTTTGAAGATAGATGTAGAATACTGTGGTGCAGTTACTGCTTCATGCAACTATTTCAACAGTTTATCTTGTAGAATCTTCCATGATGCCTCTGTCCCTCCAGCAAAGAGTCTGCACAGGCAGTCAAGATAAGCACCATCATAATGCCTGCACCAGCTCTCTCTGGAAGGATTTATTTAATTGAGAGTCAATGCAAACATCTTTATATATACCAATGCTTGATTCAAGGTAGTAGAAGGAAGCTTGAAGTCACACATTTTGTGACTTGCTCCTTTTAGCTGTTGGCCTGTTTAATCATAAGTTGATAGCCTATTTTCTGTTTCAGGTTTCTATATATACAAACATTTATTAACCATTAATAGTTAGAATTATAACCCCAGAAATATTTTCAATGCATTTTTGTTTTGTTATGTAAGGCATTCAAAAATTAAGCAATTCAAGAATCCATATTGTCTGTTGAGTTTTAATTTAGCTTCCTCCAGCATATCATCATGGCTAGGCTTCGCGAATGAAGATTTGGGAAGGGCTCTACCTGCTTTTCTTGCAAGCGCATTGGTGGCTAAAAAGGCCAATACGAGACAGGCATGTCCGGTTGCAAAAGGCACAGCAGAAAGACTCCTTAGATGGTATATTCTGCAAGGCTCGATTCTTTCTGCGTTGTCTTTTCTCCTCAAGGGTGATCCTGCGTGCTTTCTCAAAAGCATCAGCAGCGTTATAAACGGTGTGTCTCCAGGCCTCCCGATTGGAGGCCAGAGTAGACCAGTTATGCTGATCAATATGCCCGAGGCTGAGCTGTTGCTTCAGGGAGTCCTTGTATCTTTTCTTCGGGGCTCCTCTCTTGCGGCAGCCGGTGGCAAGTTCACCATAAAGCAGGATCTTAGGGAGGCAGTGGTTGGTCCTTCATCCTTGAGACGTGCCCTGCCCATCGCAGTTGCGTTCTCAGTAACATGGCCTCAATACTTGTGACTGCTCTTGTTCAAGAACAGATGTATTGGTCACATAATCTGACCAGCGGATGTTTAGAATTGTGTGGAGGCAGCGTTGATGGAAGTATTCTAGGAGACGCAGGTGGTGGCGGTAGATGACCCATGATTCGGAACCATATAAAAGAGTAGACAGCACAATGGCTCTGTAAACACTGATCTTGGTACTTTTCTTCAAGTGTTTATTTCGCCAAACTCTTTTATGGAGTTTTCCAAAAGCACTATATGCCTTCGCTAACCTATTGTTTATCTCCCTGTCAATCTTACCATCTGAGGAGATGAGGCTGCCTAGGTAATTAAACTGTTGGACTGATTTGAGTTCTGACTGGCCGATGGTGATGTGGGGATGATGGAGGACTTCCTGAGATGCAGGCTGATGGAGAACTTCAGTCTTCTTTAAGCTGACTTCCAGCCCAAAGAGCTCAGCAGCATCTGCAAAGCAGGATGTTAAACGCTGCAGAGCTGCATCTGTGTGGGCAACAAGGGCGGCGTCATCAGCGTAAAGCAGCTCCCGGACAAGATGGTTTAGGGTCTTGGTGTGGGCCTTCAGTCGCCTTAGGTTGAATAGGCTTCCATCAGTACGATGTCGAATGTAGATACCATCCTGATCCTCGATGTCTGCCGTGGCCCTTTGGAACATCATGCTGAAAAAGACTGTGAATAGGGTAAGAGCGAGAACGCACCCTTGTTTCACACCATTCTTTATTAGAAAGGGCTCAGAAAGTGTGTTACCATATCTGACTTGGCCGTGCTGATCCTCATGAAGTGAGATGATCATTTTAAGGAACTTGGGGGGACAACCTAAACATTCCAGAATCTGCCAAAGACCTTTTCTGCTCACAGTATTGAAAGCCTTGGTGAGGTTGACAAAGGTTACATAGAGACCTTTGTTCTGTTCCCTGCACTTTTCTTGCAGTTGTCTGAGAACAAATATCATGTCTGTGGTGCTCCTGTTGGCTCTGAAGCCACACTGACTTTCAGGTAGAATTTCTTGTGCTATAGCGGGTATTAGTCTGTTCAGGAGTATTCTTGCCAAGATTTTGCCAGCAATGGAGAGCAGAGTGATACCTCAGTAATTTGAACAGTCTGATTTAGTACCTTTCTTCTTATACAAGGTGATGATGACTGCATCACGAAGGTCTGATGGTAGTTCGCCTAGTTCCCAACAGCGCACCACAAGCTCATGAAATTTAGCATGGAGTGCTTGGCCCCCATGTTTCCAGACTTCAGGTGGAATTCCATCAACCTCAGCTGCCTTGCCGATTTTCACCTGCTGTATGGCCTTGAGGGTTTCTCCTAAAGTGGGGGCAGTATCCAATTCATCTTTCACCGGTTGTTGTGTGATGGACTGAATTGCTGAGTCTTGGACTACACGGTTGGTACTGAAAAGAGTCTGAAAGTGTTCAGACCATCTATTCAGAATGGAGGTTTTATCTGTCAGAAGCGTTTGACCATCTGCACTGAGTAGTGGGCTTTGGACTTGGTATGTAGGCCCGTATGCTGTTTTCAGGGCCTCATAGAATCCTTTGTGATCCCCTGTATCTGCACATAGTTGAGTTTTTGCAGCTAGATTGGTCCACCACTTGTTCTGGCATATACATTATGCTAATATAATACGTTGTGAGTCTATTATGTATTTTTATATTATGAAAACTAGATCTTATTTCTGTACAAGGTCCTTACCTCATACAGTTCTAAGCAGTTTTCCAGGAGTTGTTTCTTGTCTCCCCATCCATTCTGGGCCTGTAGACTGTATTCAGTGTGTTCTGTCAGTGATCTGCTCTGGGTGTGATTCCCTACCCTCAGTGGGCAGTTACGGAAATTTTTCATTCTTATACTAAATGCATTGTAGACATTTTTCTGGAGTACTAATGTGCATTTCTGATACCACCACAGAATTTCTACTTAACGGTTGCAAAAAAAGCAACTCGCTATTTAACTGGGCAGTTAGTGTGTGTTCCTTTTATTTAGACTCATGCTGACATGCATGGATGTTTTGAACTCTGGCAGCTGGAGACAGGTAAAGCTGTGCTTGTACATATAAACAGCTGTGGAAATATCCAGTAGTCTAATACTACGTGAGGGTCGCTGGAATTAGATTTCAACTATGTTCAGCTTATATGTAGACATATGTATCTGGCTTCCAAGGTGGAGTTCAGCAAGGTCATAACTTCCTACTTTGCTTCTGTATAAGGTAACCCGTTCAGATTTGTTCTGAATCGTTTGGGATGCAAATTGCCTGTGCCATTGATGCAGAAGCAAATCAGAGGTGACAGGTTTTATTAGCTCAGGGGCAGTACTGCTTGATGTCAACTGCACTGACTCACAGGCACATTCGGAAAGAGCATAGCCATTTCTGTAGTGCCTGTAACCATTTTTGTGGAGTTGCCATCCCTGGAAGTGTTCATAAAATGAGTAGACCTGGCACTTTGCGATGTGGCTTGGTGGTATTCAGTCAAAGGTCTTTTCCAACCGTAGGATTGTATGATTCTTAACCAAGCTCTGGGGTTACTTCTCTAGCCTGTTCATGCTGTCCTACCTGCAGCTGACTTTGATCTGACCTGGATTACTCACTCTGCCTCTTCTGAAAAGTGACTCCATTGCTACTTTCTGTATGGTACAGCAGTTTTTACTTCCACAGGGTGTGCTAGGTCAGAAGCATTTGCAAATAAAGCCCAGTGTTCTACCTGACCTATCAGGCTCTCCTTTTGGCCTTTGTTGGAAAAGAGGGCTACCCAGCATAAATTGTAGAAATACCTACAGATCCATTGTAGCTGGCGCTGGGGTAGAGCTGGTACAACTTACTAAATCTTAACTCATTTTTATAGAACTGCTATTTTCTGTATGTAGTGATCCTTTAGGATATAGCACCAAGTCACAGCTGACTTTATGTATTTCTTCTGTGTTATGCACTGAAGCCAGCAAGCCCACTTCGAAATGAAGTCTCAGTTGAGACTGAGATATGTAGAATTTATTTGTTGATATGATTTACTATATGCATATTATCTGAGCTTTTTTGCTAAATAAATTATCATCTTGAGCAAAGAAGAGCAGATGCCAGGAGCAGTTGAAGTACATGTACATTGGCTTACCTGAACCTAAGATTAGCCCTCCTGACTCGGAAGTGTTGCTGATTTCATACACAGGCTTGGAATGCTGATTGATGCCGAAAAAAATCTGAACTTTTAGTTTCACATTGTGTGATTCAGCTGCTGCATTTTCTACTTTGGTGTGGTTTTTATCTATTTCCTGTTTCTGGAGGCAATGAGATCTCTATAGAAATAGTGTGGGGTTTTTTCCTGATTGCTTCTTTTTCACCCTTAGACTTCACTGAAGTTTTGCATGATCTGCCCCACTAGCTATATCATGCATCCTTAGTAGCTGTCTTTTCTCAGCAGATTTCAGATCACTGTCCTATCTTGTGGTCAGATCCTGAATCTTTACTGCATGCTGTCAAAAATCAATATGGAAAAAAAAGATTCAGTCAAAATCTGGTCAAATTCCACTTAGAGATAACGTGCAGTGATCGCAACTGTCTGGCTTTGTTTTCCATTCATTTCTTCTTTTTTCCTCTGGTCAAATAAGTTATCTTCTCATTATTACCTGTTGGTAAAGCCACCTTCTGTCTACTCTACAATTTCTCTTCACACAGACCCCTGTCTGCTTCTCTAGGTTTTTTTTTTTCTCTCTCTTACTTTATCCTCTTGAACTCAGCTAAGCATCCAGCTTCCATTTTTCTATGTGTCTCTGCAAGTTGCTGTGCTTCTGCCTCCCTCTACCATCTTCTCTCTTGTTGGGCACATCATGAGCCAAACACCCTCATATGGATTCCTTCTCTCCATATGTCCAACCTCACCCTCTCCTCACCGACCCTCTTGCAGTACACACACACGTGAATACATACAGACCCCGTTTCTTCCTCCTTTCCCTTGTTCTTAGTCCCGTGTATTCACATGGGTCTCTGCCTCCCTATTCGCTGCATGGATTCCAGCTGCAAGAATATTAAGAGGAGGAACAGTCCGATTCCTTTGTTAGGGTGTAGGTGGTGGTAATTAAAAGTTCCTTTCAGCTCAGAGCTTCTCTGTTTGATAAAACAAAACCAAAGCTCTGCTCTACAGTCTTCTTTTATTGTAACATTTCAGTCTAGAGTTTGATTTTTATATCTTCAAATGTTTCAGGCATTGATGATATTATTATTTTCTATCAATATTGTACTAAAAAAATCAGCAAGTGGATAAAACCAACAACCAAACAAAAAATTAGTGGTGTTTCGGTAGCTGCAAAAACTTCTACATGCATCTTATTTCTTTTTATTTGTTGGTATTCACATTATTTTTGCCTTCCCTAGAACAGCTTTTAAGTAATTGTAGCTATTTAGTGTCTCAGAATTTAAAAAAAATGCTCATTGTTTTTCTTTACATTAAAAAACCTCTGTTCTTTATATACATTCTTTTTCACATCAGCTGTCGTGACTCTCTGATCTGGAATCCTTTTCAAGGCTTTTGATTATTGATTTTTAAGCATAGTACAGTTATAGGAATTAATTGTTGAAGAATTGGAAGACCTTCTGGGGAAAGATGATTTTCCTTTTAGTTAGTTTCTGGAGTAGGTTTCATGTAGCCACTCATAGTCCTGTATCCTTAGAGCCACATAAGAGTTCAGGTAGTCTGGGTAGCATTATTTTGGCAGCACAGAAGACAATACATGCAAGTTATTGATGTCTCGCTATGATTTCTGATTTCTTTTTGAGAGATGATGAGGGACAGTTATTTATGCCACTTGGGACATTGGCTTCACTCGCTAGCTTTTTTTGATCCACCTGAAATCTAAAGCAAGACTGCTTACAATTGTCAATATTTTCCTTATTTTGATTATATGTCTATAGCCTGTCATCCTGTTAAAGGGAAGTGAAATAGCACATATAATGTGTTGTAACCTTCTTTTCATCTTCATTTTGTTATAGTGCAGTTATTATGTCCTAGAGAGTCCTCTCCACTGTGGTCTCATCACAGGTTGTCTGCTAAAAAGTCATCCATAACACAGTTCTTGTGCAAGCCGCATTTTTTCTGTGTGTGCTTGTTTGTTGCTGCTGCTCATGTCCTTGTGTCTCGATGCACACCATTCTTTTAGCTCTTTTTTTTTTCTTACTTCATCTTTTGTTTTCACATACATGCATTTCAACTCAGACTTGATTACTACCATTGTTAATATTACAATGGCAACAGTTTGCATGATTGTAACATCTTTTTTTTTGCTTTGCTTAGCAGGAAAAATGAAGTTTTAAATGATTTCACAACAGTACTCTGTAGGCAGTTGAAAAACATTGGTTTATTTACAGTTTCTGCTATTACATATGTAAAATAAAGGAATTAAAAAGATAAAGTGGAAGAATTGCATTGCTCTCAAGTGATCCATTAACTGAAAAGTGAAGGCACGGTATTTTAAAGAAAATGAGTGCTTCAGCATTTCTAAACCCTTGCAATTTCAATTATTTGTCAAATAGCTGCTTACTTTCTTAAAAAACTGTCTTCTAGAATTGGTAGAGATGCATGTTTACTATTTTAAATTCTTAGTTTTAAGTAGCTATGTACAACATAAAGTTTATGCTGTAAAATACAGCCATCGCTACGAGTTGATGATATGTGTTATTTTCACACACTCAGAATTTCTGTGTATATTGGGAAATAGTCCCCATTCACAGCAAAATGCATGAAGTTCTCTTTTCAGAAATCCATTTATAACAGGCTACTCTTACAGAGTTCATGCTTATGAACTACATTTTGTCATCTCCTTAGTAAAATAATTCTGTTGTATTAGACAGGCAGTCAGTTTCTGCTTGGTGATAATATTTAGAATGGTCTAATTTATTTTTTTTTGTAGTTTGTAGAGTTGTTGGAGCAAACCTCATTTCCTTGTAGTCTTGTGGGCCATTAACTGGATTAACAGGTAGCCGTGCAGAATACAATGGAAATCCCACATACAAAAGAAAACATTGCATACTAGTTTTGTATCATTTCTTTCATAGTCTAATTGGTCTGTTTATTTCATTTTTATCAACAGCTATTATACTGGAAATAATGCTCTGATGCTATGTGCTGCAAATAGTGAATTAGGGCTTTTTATATTTAAACTTATTTTAAGAAGCACATAAAGATATTACATAGCCACAGTTCTACACTGAAGAGTTTGTAGTGAAATCCTCTTAATTCAACTTTGAAGGTATTCATGTGGATGCTTTGCTGTGAAGACGAATAGCTGGAACATTGACCACAGTGAAATTCAGAATTTACTTAACAGTAATTCTGTTATGTAAAGAACAGATGCTTGAGTGATATGTTAGTATCACAATGCTGAGGATAATCAGATTTAGCCGAACTTGACATATCTCATACAGAATGAGATGAATATCACTTGACTCTTTTATTTTGTTTGCAACTAACAGCACTTTCAAATTAATATTGAACAGAATATTTAAAAGACATTTTTCTAATCTCTATGCAAGGACAGATACAAGAAAATAAAACAGCTACTGAAAACTCTGAGACAGATTCAAATAGTTTTATTAAAACTAGTTTTTGGTGATAGGCATCAAGTACACTGTATACAGCTCAAAGTATACTCTGCACGCTTTGCGTAAAACTCTAGAATTTGATGCAGTGCATTGCTACACAGGAAAATTAGCAAGTCTAAATGACTTCCTGATTGTATTGGATTGCATTGGAAAGGTACGGGCTTGAGCTCTGCGAGTTTGACATATTCTGATGTAAGGATCTGAGAAGCTTTTAATCTTACTCAGAAATGAATTGATGAAAATTAGGATCTTAATCTGATTGCCTGAGCATATTAGAAACAAATTTATGTGTTATTCTGAAATTTTTTAATGGATATGGTTAGATTTTCTTTTGATACCTTGTTGTTTTAGTAGCTTGTTACTTGAGAACAGATTGCTTTACTGTTGGCTGAGGAGAGAAATAACTTATTTGTACAAAAAATTTGTTCAAATTGTGAGGAATATGAATTTAGACTTAACACTGTTGTTGTTATAGCAGTTGAGAAGGGTTTGTTGTTAGTTTGGTTTTGGGTTTTTTCCCAGATTGTCAAACTGATCTAATCTGTCTTTTCAGTTTTTCCTGCAGTAAATTGTTAGAAACTCTCAGTCTTCAATATGGAAACATTGGTTGATTGAGAATAGGGTTTTTTTGAGATGGTCTTATATGGCTTTTTTTTAAGCTTCCTTGATTTACTGCTCTCATGCAAGTAACACCACAGTTTTTCAAGATTGGAAGACTTCACATTCATAAAGGCATACAGTCATACTTACTAATTAAAAGATGATTCCTATGTACAGAAGAGTGAGTTCTCAGTATATTGATGCCTGCTCAGCTGGTGCTACGAAAAAATTCAGGAGCCGTTAGCTGGGGTGAGATAAGAAAGGGTTTAATTATGCCAAGGCAAAGAGATGTTACACGACGCGCGCGCTGGGCTGTGCCCGGGATGTTACATTTATAACAATATCTGGCCAATCCCAAGTGTGTCCACCCTATAACTTTTGGCCTGGTCCACCCCCAGGCCCGCCTCCTGGAATTGGGTTGGGGGGCTTTTTGAGACCCCCTCTTTATCATTCTTCCTCATCTTCGGGGTACAGAGAGCAGAGTCACCTCGTTCTTTGACTCTGTCCTGCAGTTTAGGCCAAGATACAGGCGTTCTCCAAACAAGACAGGCTTGCCTTGACTAAGAGAGTAAACATCTTCTACTGGATATGGGAATAGGGTTGATATGGGGGTATGGAATGGGGTGAGAGGATTAAGGAATGTATAAACTAAGGGGTGCTACAGGGAGGAGGGAGAAAGGGATTGTTTCTAAAATCTACTTCTATTACCTATAAAACTTGTAAGGCTTACAAAATTAGAAAAATAAAAAACATTAGGGGGCTTAAGGCATCAATATAAATAAAATAATTTTCATCAGCTTGTTGTATGTGTTGGAGGGGGGAATTGCTTAAGAATTATTTTTAACTGACTACTGTAACCAGAATAATTCTGTTTACATATGTAAGAAATGACATGTATTTAATTAGAGTGTTTATCTTACTTCTCTCTGGCAATACCTACATTTTGCCAGTTACCAGGCTATTTCAGTAACCTCTCAGATTAAAGAAAAGGTGATTATTACCCAGTCCCATTTGCAGTAGTGATTTGTAATTTCAAGATTTCATTAGAGTTTAAAAGTCAGTATCCCAAGATGAACTCTAGTCAGACTTTGGAAATGTAATATGTGTAACCATATTTTGCAAAACAGAGGGTATTTCAAATTGGCTTTAGAGTCAAGGGCATCCAGTCACCTCTTGATTTCCTGTCTGTGCGTTACCCAGTCTGGGAGTAAAGAGCAGCTCCAACTCCATGTTTGAAGGGCATTACAATTACTCTTCATAACATCAGACTTTTTTCTTCAATATTCTTATTTATTTCTTACAATATGAAATACAAATAGAAATGGCCTCCTAAAAAGAAAAACCCACATGAAACTTTTAATATATATTGTCATTTCACATTGCAAAGAAAGGCAGTATATAAAATTGTGTAACAGTGCATGATTGCAAGATATAATCACTATAGTCAATTCAGTCCTCAGTGAAAAGAAACAAATACTGGAGCAATGGCTGGCTACACACTGGAATAATGAAATATATTTTATTTTCTGGAACAATAAAGTCTGTTTTAGAAAAATCTTTAATACAGTTATGTCAATCCAAACATGTCTTTGCAGTGTTTGTTTAATATCTCTCCAGCTTATTTACTAATACAGTTTTCTTTTTGGAAATCCTCAATGCTGACCCCTCCTGTTCTTTAGACAAGAGGACAACAACTTTTGTTCCTCCAAGGCAGAAGACTGTGAAGTTACAGTAATAGCTGTTCACCTTCCATTGCCCATGTCAAATGTTCAGTTAACGTTGCCCAAGAAGTAAAACGCTTTGTTACCCCTCTAAACACATCAGTGTAGAATTTGAGAAACATCACTGCAAATGATCAGTTAAAAATTCATTACTCTCTTGTAACTAATAGGAGCCCTTTAATAGGATCTCTTTATTCACAGTTTTTATAAACAACAGTCATTCTATGATTAGAGAATAAGATGTATCACAAATTATCAATTGGTTTTGTCAACAGTTTTTATGTGAGTCTGTATTTACTGTACACTGGTGAAGACTTTGGGTATATCAAAAGCATTCTGTGCAGTTTTCACTTTTAAGCATCTAATGTTTAAGGGAAAACGCATTTTGAAAGGTGGGTTCCTTCCTTTTTCTCAGGCTAACCTGAAATGGATGGGGTGAGGAAAACAGCTAATGACTACATTTTGTTTGATGTTGGAACCCCAAGAGAGAAATCAGTCGTATCTCACTGTCCATCTTTCTGTTTTTCTAGGAGGTGATTTCCTGTCATTTTTAAGAAAAAAGAAGGATGAGCTAAAAACCAAACAGTTGGTGAAATTTTCATTAGATGCTGCCTCTGGTATGGCTTATCTCGAATCTAAGAATTGTATACATAGGTAAGGAAGATTTTTTTTTTCTCACTATTGTACCTTTGCTCAATGGAAGTGCAAGCTGTTTAACTGTGTGTGGTGCTTATTATCACAGGAGTGAACCCTACAATTTGAAAAAAAAAACAACCCAACACTTTTTCTGAAAGTAGATCATTACTTACTGCTTGTCTAATTCAAAACTATTCTGTTCATTTGGGTAAAAATAAGTACTACATTATTTTATCTCTATAGTTTGTTGCTATTAATATAAGTTCAAAATTATTTTTCACCATAATGATTTGCATTATAAGGAGCATAATTCATACAGTGACAGTGAATCGTGGCAAGAAACAATCTGTGAGGCTAATGTCTTGTCTGAAATCTACAGATACTTGCCTGACCAACAAAGAAGTTGTTACATTTGAAGTGTGTTTCAGAAAAATCCACTGGTTTCTTAAATCATAGAGAAGAACTGAAGTTCTGTATATTAAAATATTAATTGCCTGAACTGCTTTCTCTGCAATACAGACGAATATCAGGCATTATGCTCTTGGAGTATATTATTTCTGTTCCTACCATTCCTTTTTCTTGTTTCTTCTCCAGTTTGACTCTGTCATTACTCTACTTACACTCCGCTTGTATCAAAGGGAATATGGTTAGTTTCCACCTATTTTTCCTCTCAGAATAGCACAGTATATACCCTGCTTTATTCTGTGGCTGAAATATGAGATGTAAACATGATGATAATCCACTTTACAGAAAAATTAAGAAGAACAAGTTTTCACCTGTAATATTTAGGTGTTCCACTTCGTAGAACATTTTTAGGTGAACTGTGTGCTACCTCACTTACATAATCAGTCCATTTCGTATTTAGCACCCTTCTGGTGACAGCTGTTACTGGAGATATGAGTGGCATTTCTCGTAGATTTTTGTCAACAGTGAATTGGTCAGTTGCATTTATGCAAGCCAAGTTAATTGAAACAACTCATGGTGTATAATAGAAACAAGATCATGCTATGTAAGAAATACTGAGAGAAAAAAACTAACTCATGATCTAAAACTATAGAATATTCCCTTATGGAAATTCCAGAAAAGTGTTGTAAGCATTCTGTCATGGTAGAATGTCTTCAGCCTGGCTCCGTTTGTCAAGAAAACAGTGACATAAAAATCAGAGCAAGTAACAGCATTAGTGATTTACACTAGTCTCATAAATGCTCCAGTGCTTAATAATTTCTGTAACTGTCAGATCAATGTTAAATCTGAAGTGCCTGTTTAGAGCTCCTGTTTTCTTAGAAAAGGAAAGCAAAGGTAAAAATAGTAGCTGGATAACTAAAGTTTGTCATTGCAGTTACTGGGGGAAAAAATCAGTATTTATTCATTAAATGATAGTGTGCTGCCTGCAAAATATTAATAGTTTTAGAAAAAATCAGTTGGATTTATTTTTTAGCTCTGGAAAAAGGGTATCCTTGCCACATTTATGTGGAATAGTACTGTTCTAATTGTTGTAGATGTCTGTGGCTTCAGTGTATCTCTGAAATATCCACTGTCAGTTGGTGAGCAGTGAACAGAAACAGCTATTCTTAAAATGTGTTTAAAAAGCTAATAGCGGTTCAGAGAATGTATTTCAGGAAACAGATATGTGCAGCATTGTCTTACCATATCAAGATTGCATTGTTTCATTGTTTTCAGTTAGAAAGCTGAATACTAATGTGTCATAGAGTTCTCAAGTCAGGAAAAAGAGCTGAAATCTGACTTGTTTTGTTAGTGCCATAGACTTGCCAGTGCCCACAGCCTGGGTTACACGTACTGTGGTACAAGAAGGGAAGAAGTTCTTTCCCCCTGCTTACTTTTTAGCTTTGAAAATATTCACTTAATTTGTTTATTATCACAAATTGTAACAGGAGATTATCAGAGAGAGCTAGCACTTTTCCGTAAAGGCAGAACCAAACTTTTTAGTAAACCTATCCTGAATAAAACTAAGAGTTTTAAAGTGCAACCAAGCAAATAGTGTGTTCAAGAAAACTGCTTACTTTGGTAAAACACACAGGTTAGTAAATCAAAATATACATTTTCAGAATTTGTTTGCCAGTCTTATTTTCTGCAATATTCAAGATTCTTTTTGGGTTTATGTTGTTAGGCATAGCATGTGCTTATTTTATTTATGAGCTAATTCTTCTGAATTTGATAGAGAGAAAATGGGCTAAGCAGTAGTTAAAAAACCCTAAGTTCTTTTGTTTGTTTAAAGGTTCATAGGCTTTGATTACTATTCCGTAAAGATCACTAATGTATAATTAAAAATAGTTTCTGTTATGTAGATTGCAGTGAAATGAAAATTTTTTTGCTTCACGCCATTGTCTTTCTGCAGTATTTAATTTGTTGATTTAAGGATTTGTTCAGAATCCCCTCATATATTTTTAGTAGTGTAGTTGACTATAATTTAATACCATGCACATTTGACTATCTGCTAATGTTAAAATAAATACTACTCATCAGTTTATTGCATTTATTTTTAATGACACTTTTTAATTGTAACTGCACTAGCTATACTTAGATTTTATATTTTAAAATTCTACCCAAATTTGTACTGGATTTCTGAAGTTGTTGTTTGAGTTATACTTTGACTTAGCCTTTCAGTAGTTGGGAGAGTGCAACAACTAATGTGATGTTTGTTTTTTCTATTTTTGTGTTTGTTGTCCTGTTTCTGTAGGTGCAAATACAAAGTTAAAATCTGTCAGTTTTAAGATGCTTAATGCATCTAAGTGATTATTGAGTGATTATTTGATCTACATTTTCATCTCCTCCAGAGTCCAGATATCAGTTTTTCTTTGCTCTCTCTGTTTCTGTTTAAAGAACAGAAATGACTGGGCTTAAAAGAAAAAAAAAGCTGCATGAAAAGATGTTATTAAAAAAATAAAAAGAGTGGTTGAACATGCAGAGAAGAATGTAGTCATTTCATCTCCATTTAATTAACGTGGGGTTGAAGAATTGTTTCTTGCTTTGCATTTTTACCATATGCTACTGTTTAGGTAGTTCCATTTTCTGTTAATTAGAAACAGAAGATAAGGATAGAGATATGATAATTTCAGTTGGCTTAATAAGCATTTGTGAGTAGCCTTCTTTTCCAGTTTTTGATTTGCATGTGACGAATTAATTTGTCCATAATTTATGTTTATTTTTCAAACCAATCTCATGGCAGTACAGGAGAGAAGCTGCAACTACCCTGACTGCAGGGTCATCTTTCACAAGGTCAGGGTCACTTATTTGTAGTATATGCACTATGTGTGTGCGAAGACAGGGACTAACTGCATTCAAGGTCAAGTTTTCCTTTCAGTCAATGAATTTATGTTCTGGAAGTCTCCCATATTCTGAATTAAAGATGTGTTAGTTGGTAGGATGATGATATTCTGTGGTTCAGTCCTTCCATTTTTAGTCATATTATTACTGCTTCTTTTTTCCCTTTGTTTTGTAGCTGTTAAAAACCCTGCACTGAATTAGAAGTGGCTGGTTTACCTTCATGTTATGAAATCCTGACTCTGTAGATATTAGTTCAGGATTTCTACAGTTTTCATTAGCTATGTATGATTTCATTTAATTACATATAAATTGCTAGGAAAAGGCTTCCTTCCCTGTTACTAATCTAGTTTACCTGATCTGTTGTACTTCTGGATCATTTTTTCCTCTCAAGCCTGGTAACTGCTAATGTATAGAATTTTGGAAAAAAGTGTCATGACTCTTTCATACCATAAACTTAAGAACTATGCTGAATAGTTGTTAGTCTTTCATTTCCTGTGAATCTTCCATTTTTTCCTGGATCAGTAGTTCAGATACCACAAAAAGGATGAAAAGTGATCCTATTCAATTTAGCATAGGTGCTGCTCAGTTTAGTGTGTTTCAGTAGTGATTCAAGTCTCCTGGGAGCAGGAGAGTAATGGTTTGACTCCAAAACTGAGCAGGTCTCCTTCCTAAGAAGAGGGAACAACCTTTTTGCTTGATTTCTCTACCTAAATCCAGTGGCAGACAGTAGCTAAATACTTCTTTGTGCCTGCTTCTGGCTGGCTCTAAGCAGTCCAGCGCTCAGGGGAGTGGCTGCTTTGGTTCAGTTCTGAAGTAGCTGAGTCTTTGTGGGCACAAGATGTTTCTCTGAATACTGCATTTCCTTCTGGCCAATTGCAGTACCTGAGACCTTTATTGTAGTTTCTGTAGTTTTCTCTGCTAGTGATGACTTATGAAGAAAGATTACATTTTGGTGGAATGGATTTGCCTTTCTGTAAACTACATGAACTCTTCAAGGTTTAGTGCAAGGATTAATTTGCCATTATTAATTATCTTTTTAGGATTCATTCAGAACTGCATGTATAAAGAGATTCCATTTCTATAGCTTTCTTTCATAGAAAATATTTATTACTGAATCAAAAAATCTGTACTAATATCTGTTGATCGTGCTTCAATTAATAAGTCTTTCAGAGAATTATGGTCAGTAGCACAGTTGAAACGCCCCATAAATGTAATGAATAATCATAGTTTCAATCCTTATTTGTAAGATGATCTCTACTTTGTATAAAATGATGTTTCAAAGATTTTTTTTCAATATGAATATTAGAAATATTTACATTCTGTTTAAAGTTAAAACCCCAAATGGGAACTTTGATGAAGAACTGTTGCTTTCTATAGGCCACTTTATGTTGATGTGCTGTTAGTGTTAAAGAAAAAGCCACCAAAATTTACTCTGCCATATCTAGGAAATGAATTTTTAGTCAAACTTGGAATTTGCTTGGCACATTACAGTACCATGTGCTGAGCTTTTATTAACTAATACAGTGCACTTCAACTGCTGTCACCTAAGAGAGGTGGGTGAACACTGCTACATTTCACTCAGCTTACCATGTGGATTAGAGTGTTATATACCAGGTTTCAGCTTTTAAGAATAGATTTTCAAGGGACTTTCCTTTCTTTTTCCTGCTGTCACACTGGTAAGTGTGGTTTGATCCTGGAGAAATGCATTTACAGTTAAAGTTGAATCAGTTCTGAATCAGTACTTCTGGTTGTCAGAAATCTTATTTGAGCAAAGTGATTATTTTTTTCTTTAGTGAGCTCATATGATTCTGATTTTAAAGTCTTAAAAAAAAAGTGAAACATAAGTATCCAAACCCATGAAATTAAATATGATGAATATTGTATACTTTAAGCTTATTATAATACATCAGAGCAATTATTGAATTCTAAGTATGCTATAATGTACGTGGAGGTGAATGGTGGTAAAGGGTTATCTATTATCTGTTACCCTAAGTTAATTGAATTCTGATGTGGCTGATAACAAAAGAGTATAAAAGGAAGAGAAATACAGTTTTTTCATTGTGAACTCTCTTCATGTGTTGTACTGGTTGATACTGCTTCCCCTTGTGTGCTTTATTTGAAATTCACCCCAAGCACTATTAAAAGAAAATTAGCCATCACAAATTTAGCTTTGCCATAGCTGCAGAAGGCTGGTAATTAGAGTAACAGATGCATGGATATGGATGGTCTGAGTGTGGTATAAGAAAAGTCTGAATACATTTTTGTTCACTGTAATCCTCAGCATGTCATGCTATCTCAGTACAACCATGCTATCTTTCATATATTCCTGAATTATGCTTGAGGCAATCCTGTTACCTGAGGAGTGAGTGGTCACAGTATGTAGGAAATACATATTGGAATTGTGGCTTTTTCATGTTATTGTATTAGATAAACAAGCAGTGGACTATGCAAATTATTATATTAACTTAATGATTGGTATATTAATGATAGAACTGGAAGTTCTGGTGCCTTTTTTTTTTTCTTTAGGAATAACATGGTACTTTATTTAGCTGCTATTAGGACAGATTTTGTTTGCTACTGGGAATTTCCAGCACCAATTATCTGTACCACTTACTACTCTTCTTTTAAAATATTAAATTATAAGGCATCTATTCATGCAAGCAGAAAAGGAAGTTGTTGTTTAACTGTGATCGTTTCGAGGTTAATACTAATAATTAATGTTCCCAGAGGCCATTTTAGTATAGGACACTAGAATATGCTGTTCCTCAGTTTAGAATGGCAAATTGAAGTTTCATTGTATAAAATAAATAAAGGGAAATTATCTTTTTCTTTCCATGTTTGTATTTTCTTTAGAAAAAGCAGTTATAACATTTCATCTTTATTTTTGCCTAATTGACATTTCCTTTAGGTTCCATTTTATGTCTAAACAGTACGCAGCCCATATATCAGCTGAATGGCAGCAGGGGTAATCCACTATGATCAGCCAAAGGTAGTTCTTTATATTAACATTTTGAAGTAGCTGTTAAAAGCTTCAGTTAGGTTGATATTATGGTAAACTTTCCCTAGTACTTCCTATTCAGCATGTGCTTAAATATCATCTTCTACATGTTCCTCATAAAATGGGGAAAATATCCAATTTCAGATCTCTGAGATTTCAGTATGTCAGTTTTCCTGGCATGGTGATTTAAAATGTCATGTGGAGTTAAACTAAAGGTAATAATAGTTAAATTGTTTGTCATGCTGCTGCTAAAATACTTTGTAGACCTAGGTATTTTTTTAAAAATGCAATGTCAATATTATCAATAAACTATTTTAATAAAAATATATGTGGTAATACAATTCACCAATAACTGCTAATACCAGGGAAGCTGAAAATCTGGGCTTTTTTTAACAATAGCTAGAAATTTATAGCAGGTTCCATTTTTGCTTTCTGTTTGGTATGTCTAATCTTTCAATTAGCAATTAGAGGCTGGATTTACCATTAGAAGGTAACTTCTTCATTCTGATCAACTGACTCTTTGTACTGGATTTTTAGGGAACCTTGAGTGTTGTGTTTATGTATAACTTATATGTGATCTGAGATCTTAATTTAACCCTTGCACATTTTGTGCTTCTGAAGTAAACTAATACAGCAGCCCTAGTGAACGAAATCCTTGGACTGGGGATGAGAGCAGAACAAGGTTTTTGTTCAGACTGTCCCTGCTAGTCCACCCCAACTGATGTCTTGTCCTGTCCTGACAAAAATTTCCTTAGATTTCAGGGCTGCTGTGGCCACTAATGTTACTTGGCCTCTTTGCTCTGTCTTTTCATTAAAGAAAGCCTAATACGTTGTTTGCCATGGGGAAAGTGAGAGTGATGCTCACTGGACTCATACTGGATGGAAGTTTTGCAATATTTTTGTAGTAGTAAGGAACTTTGAAGTATTGCACTGATATAATCCACATTGTTGTTCCAAGGAAATGGTTAGCTTTCGTCATTCAAGGACCAGAATGCCTGAATGATAACATGACTGAAAATTACTGAGATATAGGCTCTATAATCAGAGTACTGGGGGCAGTGAGCTCAAGGAGTAGTTTACAGATGGGAGGTGATGATAATTCTACAGGCATTTTCCCAGTCATTTATGAGAATGAGTGAGGCTGAGCATGGAACTGGGTTCCTCTACACAGCAGACTGGGTAGATGATTTGGCATCACGAAGAAAGGACATGAAAAATCCTTGCTAAGGAGCGTAAGTTGTATACAAATATAAAGGAAATTTGTCATTCTAAGGATAATATTTTGCAAAAAAATGACCCTAAACCCATTTAAAGTTGCTTTACTTTCTGATAGTCTGGGGCTTCTCATTATACAATTTCATACCCTTCCTTTGCATTGTTCTTACCCTTCTAGATTTTTACTGTATAACTGGCTAAGATGTGAATGAGGAAAAAAAATATACCAAAGGAAAATTTGTTAGGAAGGAGATATTTTGTTTTTTGTTACTGCCTAGGTAAAGTACAGCTGTTTTACTAGCTAGCTGGTATTTCTGCTCTTACATGTGTACGTGAATAACAGTGAATCTGTTCCCTGAAATTTCAGATAATGCTCTGGTCTTTCTGGCATGCTGAAGTCATGTTTGGGTTCCAGGGGTCATCAGAGTCCAAAGGGACACCACAACATTCAGAATGTTCTTTTAGAAGTGTACCTATTTTATTCTTATGAGACAGTTGTTCTATGTTAAACCAAAATAAAGTTCTTAGAAAACGTAGTATTTTGTAGACAGTGGGAAGAAACATTAAGTATCAAAAGCTAATTATAGAAAGGCTAATATAAATTCTTAGGTTGTAAACATTTCATATGAAATTTCAGAGGAGGAACTTTAGATTTTTTTCTTGTCACAGAAGTTATATAGTATGACAAATATCTATTTTTTGCCTTTGTGGAGTTGAATTAATCTGTTTTTTTCTCATGATCTCTCCCTGCTACAGAAAATTCGCTCCTAAAAAATGAGTAAGCTTTGCTAGGAATAAAGCAAATGGGACTGAAAGAACTGTATACAAATTTTCTTCGACTCCTCATTCTGTTTAACATATGGTAGCATTTTAAGTGTTACATTATTGTGTTACGTTTGTTTGTATTTACTGCTGATAAATATTAGGAATTTATAAGTATTATTCAGTAAAATAATTTGAATAATATGTTTTTTGAATAATAAATCTACTCACTTCATTAGAGTGACAGGCTCTCTTTAATTAAGAAACAAAAAGTAAACAATGAGAGTACAGCATATTGAAACAAAGATAAAAATAACGTGCAGTTAGAGTTTGTGAAAGCTATTGTGCAGACCATAAAGTCATATAACTCTTCCAGATAGTATAAATAATATTCTCTTTACTCTCATAGTGCTATTACAGTGGAGAATAGTGGGTGAAATGTAGTTACTTTCTAAGAAGGGTAGACTGCTGGATTTCATTTTTGCAGTTGGTAAAAGAGGTATTATGGTATATGATGAACAATGAGTTAGATGATAGGATAAGACAAAAACAGAAGAAGAAGGATTGGGGAGGAGCATGAGAATGCAGTCAACTATACCAGTTGCTTCAGAAGTGAGGTATAGGGTGGTTCTTTGGGCACAGATTGTTGACCAGAGAGTAGGCACCTGTGTCAATGTTGTTTAGTAAAGATAAAATATTCTTTCATGTACACTGTTTTCTTTTCTTTAGGTTGTAGAACTTTTCCTGGTTTGTTTCTTACAGCAGAAAATTCTAACCAGTGTTCCTGAAAATATTGCGCTAAGATATAATAAGTTGGTTCAATATTTTATTGGCTTCCTTATACTAGTTCTTCATTCCAATGAGGAATGTACCACAATTATCTCAGACAGGAAACTACTTTCATTTTAATAAAAAAGTCTTAGGCTGTTTGTGATAATGAATAATAAATTCCCAGATTTCTTTCCTGAGGAAAATACCCATATTTCCCTTTTTAAAGTTTTATACACACGCACACACACATATATATATATGTATATGCATACTAGCTTACACCTCTTTTGTGGATTTGACAAAATGTTTATCAACTATTTTTTCAGATAGAACCAGTGATGATATACCTTACTCTAATGTAATTTTTACCAATGCCTCAGGAGGTTTTTCAGAAGTGCCTCTGAGCTTTACATTAGTTTTATTATTGACATATCATATTCAGCATTGGTATGTGGCTGTGGGCATAGTGAAAAACAGACAAGAGAAGGATGTGTAATGGGTTTTAGTGTGCATTCATGAAATAAGTTAGTTTTAAACTTTATGCATGTGGTGGTTTGAACCACCACAGAAATCCAAAATCCAGTTTCCAGGCTTCCCCCACCCCTTCCCACAATTTTATCTCAACACTGAAGAGAAACTTTCAGGCAAGAGGCTTCTATAGGGGAAAAGGGGAAGTATATATACATTTATTCTACACAATAAATACTGTACAAGCTAAAAGCAACTATATATATATAATTACACACTTCTATCAGTCCCTTTAAGCTTTCTCCCTCAATTCAGTCCAGGAAAAAACTCTTCAGGCTGATAGGTAACCAGTCTCTCTCTCGTGGGAGTGTTCAGGGAACCTGAACACTCCCCCCATCAACCTCCGCTGTTTGCTGAAGTCTTTTCTTTCTCACGAAGTCCAAGAAGATAGCTCTGAGTCCTTTCTCCTTGGTTCCTTGCCATCTCTGCTGTGTGATTCTCTCTCTCTCATGCCTCGGTTCTGTGCTGCTGTACTTTAGTCAGCTTATCAAACGTGCGCGTCTTGGAATCTTCATTCCTCCTCCGGGTTTTTGGCTGTCTTGCATTTAAATCACTGCAAAGACATCCTCCGGGCCTTTCTCTGGTCCGTCTCCAATTTTGCCTGGGGTTATCTCCCTGGCACCGAGCTGCATTTAGCCCATCCACTTTGGCTCAGCTCCAACACCGAGCCTCCCCTCCACTTTACAGTGAGAGGGAAAAGAAGAAGCCCCCCTCCACAGCCTAACTGCAAAAGGGGTGGGGGAAGGAGGGCTTGGCTGCAAAGCCTGCCTCTCTCTCCCGCTTACCTTATATTGTGAGTCTCTTTCCTCACAGCAAACACACTCACTCCAATGCTGCCTCCAACCCTGGCTTAGGCAGAGTTTGTGGGGCTGCAGGGTCCCCCTTCCCCCTGGAGGGGAAAGAAGGGGGCCCTGCCACCCCCGGGCCTTCTCTCACCCACACACACACAAAGCAGCAGACACAACAGCAGCCAGCCAGCCAGACCGATTGCCAACAACTTCTGCTGGTTGTGTATATATGATTTTTCAGCAGGAGTGAACAAAACGAGCAGTGATTGGCTCTCCAGGGGAGACTGCCCCGGCACCCAATCACCTCTAGGCCCTCCGGCTCAGGGTGGGGGGGGTAATCTCAAACTATGACAGTGCAAATGAAAAGAGTATTTTACTTCTTTGTGATCATAGGTGGCATATAGTTCTACATGTCAAATAGTAAAGGAAAGTCCATTTTCCAGCTTATTGGTCTTTTTTGAAAATCAGAACATTTTTCTCATAAAGCTAAGAGAAACTTAGGAGAAGTTACGGATGTTCCACTCAGTTTGAAGGTAAATTCAGTTCCAGTAGGTACTGCTCACAAAAAATATTCTGATCAAATTTAATCCCTCTTAAAGGAATCACAGTTGAGTAAAATAAAACAGAGAAAGCTGAGTGCATGTTATGTTCTCTTTTTGTCATTGCTGTGTTGTTCTCAGCCTCTTTTTACTTCATTCAGCTGAATTGTAGCGCATGGATATGCTTTTATGAAACATTTTCGTATCACTGTGAGTATTGATTGAAATAAGGACTTACTCTTTGTCAAATGCTATTTCAAAATCTCTGATGCAAGGCAGTAAACAGCAAAGAGGGCGGTATTGGCATGTTAACTGGTTTGCAAGACAGATGGAGATCATCAAGGTACATGGAGCTGTAAGAATTGTTGAATCAATGTTACAATATTTTGTTGTTCACAGATTTAAGCTGAGTCATTCACCTGACAGAAAAAGCTCCTGGCAATGCTGGATGTCAGATACTTGATCAAGTGTCATGGCTTCTGGGAAATAAAAATAGATGGGTGAAATGGGGGCCAAGCCCCAATTTAAAAAAAACCTATATATAGGAGTTAGGATAACAGAATAAGTAAAAATACTTGATCTGAAAGGCTTCTGCTTTGGAAGTAATTTGGATTTTGGAGACCAGTATGTATGATCATTAAGCATACAAAAAAGAAGGTTTTAAACTTTCCTGTTAGGAGTATTGCTTCTTAGTAGTTAACTGGTTATCAAAATCTCCTTTCCTGTTCACTAACAAATCAGTTGACTGTCCTTCCTGACTGGTATCATAGACCTTACTGACTTCTTATTCACTTCCAGAAAGCCACTCTTTCTTCCCTTTGTTGCTTGTGCAGACCAGCCTCTCTTGCACAAGAATTGTCTGGACTAGTTTCTTAACCTCCTTGCAGGGTCATGCATGGAATGATGAAGTCCCACTCCCTCCTCATTTTCTTTTACTTAGACCACCCTTGCCTCCCTTTCATATTTCAAATAGCCTTTATGGAAGCTAGTGTAACTGCTTTGATAAAAACTAGTCATAGATCTGTGTTTGACATTTCTCTAACTTGAAATGGCCAGGGATTGTCATGTTCCTGAATGAAAGTTCTGAATATGATAAACAGATAGCAAAATTGAGAAGACAGAATATTTCATACTGCTATTGTCTTTATTTACCGAAACTGAGCTGTAAATAATATTGTTACAGTTGTTTAACTTCTATATATATCATTAATCTTCTATAACACAGCTGGACTTCAGCTGTAAATTGAAACTAGTTGTTTATAAGTTTGTAAGTAAATAACTATCTCTCTAACCACAAGAGAGCATTATAACCTACAGAGAGAGTCAAGCAGACAAAACTCTTAGAAGACTGTAAAAGTTATGGAAGACCTTTTCTATGTCAAATATAAGGACATATTTTTTCCTTAAGCAGGCAGTGTTTGCTTCTTTTAACTATCAAGGAGCTACTTAAAGTGAAGTATTTCAATTCCCTTTTGAGGAGTATTTTATAGCAACTTGCACAGTGCTTGGTAACTTTTTAGACTTGACAGCGAGCCGGTGTTTATCTCTGGTGGTTTTAACTGTTCTTTAAAACTGCACAGTTCACCTCTACTGATGTTCTGAGCCCCTTGAGGTACATTTTGTAAACTTGGAGCTGGACTCTGATGTGCCACTGATGTGCTGCTGACATGAGCGTGGGATAGGAACGAGGACAAAATGGTGCTCTCTAAGGAAGCCTGCAGCTGAGGAAGCCAAAATTTGTATGATAGTTTTGCTGCAGACAGTGTGGGACCATGTTTGACATGTGAAACCAGCCTACGTCTAAGCACAAGTAAATCTCTGTAACTTGCATGTAATGGAAATCTGAGGAGACTCAGTACCAGCTATTTCAATCTGATATTGTGGGAGCCAATCTTCAGCCAGCTGGCAACATCTGCAGCACTTTTCTATGCAGAAATGAGCAGTTTGTGTCATGAATTGCATTTGAAATTTTGTTGTTTCCCCAATTATTAAATATTTTTTAAAAATATTTTTAAAATTATGCTCTTCAGTTATCACTTAATTAGCAGCTAGCAAGCAGTTACCTGATTTATTTTATTGCATGAAATAAAAATGTAATCCCTAATTTGCCTATACCTAATTCTATGCATTCTACTTGAAACTGAAATACATGAACAGCAAAAACAAATCTGTAAAGCTATTTTGCTTTAAGATACTTGGAATTCATATTATAAGTGGAGAGAAAAATACATATTGCAAACTTTTTTTTAAGAGATAGAGTTTGCATGTGTGTGACTGGTTGAAAAAGTCATCTTTTCATATATGATAAAATAAACAAATGGACTAATTTCCTACTTTGACCACTACCTTTTTGTTCTTGTACTATATGCCTGATGGTATCCAAGGCATCTGACAATTCTAATGTTTATTTTAAGTCAATAAAAAATTGCATTAGCTTACTTAATCCATCTCTTTGAAGCAGACATTGGTCTGTACATCTCTTTAACTGGTAACTTCATTAATAAAATATAATTTCTTAATTTTCCTAGACAGCTTTCTTACAATCTCTAGTAGATAATGAGCTTTTATTTTCCTATGCTCAATTTAATTCCATTACTTGTATTTAATCAGAGGTCATACCTGCTTTGGTTCTCTTTTCTTTCTACATGATTGCCTAGTAGTATTTGTATTTTACTGAATGTCTGTATATAGGCTTAATTTTTCAAAATATAATAATTCCTGTTTTACAGGTTAAGTCTAACCTTGTGTTTTCCAACAGACATTTCTCCTCCCTCCCTCTCACTCTTTCTCCTTCTCTTTTCTGCTCTCTCCCCCCCTTCCTCTCCTTCCTTCTCTTTTCCTGTCTTCCTCCTTCTCTCCTTCTCTCCTCTCCTTCTTTCTTTCTATTTATTTGCCATTGCAGCTGCTCCTAATTTGATATGATCTGGAAATCTAATTAAATTCTTGTTTGACTTTTCCTTCAGATCATTAACAAAGCTGCTAAATGAAAACAAGAAACTTCAGTTTGTTGCCATGTATTATAACACTTCTCTTTTAAGAAATTGTTTACCCATAATCTCTTTAAATAGGAAGATTTAGAAGTTTAGCAGATGACTAGCTGAACTTTGGTTATTTTATGACTTTTGCCCACAGCAAATGCTAAAATGAATGTAATACGTTAAAAGGCAAAGAGGATCCTGTGTACCCACAGTGTAATGGCAGAATCGTTTTGTGTGTTTCAGAATAATAGCCAGGTAGTAAATCCATGGCTTTGCAATAGTTTTCTAGTGGTTCATTCTATTCCTGTCTTTAGATTAAGCACAGAAAAGTGTTTCCTTCACCTCCAACAAACTTTGAATCCCTGTAGGAAGTGGAGCCCTCCAGATCCATAGGCAATCAACACTGTACATGAGTGAACATGATTCAACAGAGACAGCAACTGGAGACAGAGTGGCTACTGCTAAATATAGCAGTCTGGATTTTCCAGGGGAAGGACATTCTTTTAACAGATGACTTCATGAGATGACATGAAGTTTTAGTAGAACAAAAAGGATAGAGTTCATTAGGTGCTGAACTCTGAGCCCCTGGACTCATTAATATCTATGCCTTGACTCATCCCAGCTGTGAAATCTTACCATGATAAATGTGCCCATACATGTGAGTTCGTCCAGTTTCCGGAAGCTATGGCAGTCCTGTCCTATCTCCTGTTATCAATGTGAGACGTAATCATGATCCTTAATCAGCACACTGCCAGCTTTTGTTTCTTCCACATTGCCTACTTTGGGTACTCACTAAAATTGCACCACCATTCCATCACTTCCTTTTTCTCTTGTGAAGAAAAAAATGCCTCGTTTTTTCTTCCACATTTATGTTTTATTTTTAGGTAGGAAATGCATTGTGGATTTTAAATAATAGCAACAAAAAGCAGGACAGTGGTTCAATTTATTTCCTAGCTTGTTAATTTACAGAAAATTAATGTAATTTTATTCCTTCCAGTTTCTGTATGTAATTCTCTACAATGTATTAGCCACATGAAATTTCTTACATATTTCTGTAAGCTAACTGCAAATCTTACACAGCTGTGTAGGAAAATTAGTAAATTATTACTCAGCTTCATTTTCATCCATGTTTGTGTTAGGTTACTTTATGACAGTTACAAAACTGACTATTTTTAAAATACTAAAATATCTTAACGTGCCATTAAACATTTGTTGGTAATCTTTGATTACAAGTAGAAAAGACATTGAAAGGTACAAATTACATTTTTTCTCTGATTAGAAAATTATAAATTAGTGAACGATTACTGTAAATCCTTGTCAATGGTGTCCATTGCTAAGAATGCTTATGCATATGCTACCTGTGCTATCCATTTAAATTATTGCCTCTCTAAGTAAGAAACATTCTAGTGGAATAATTGCTTTAAATTGTGGTTGATTGATATCTCTTCAATATTGCTTTCTATATGACTGTCTCTTAAAATATCGAGGGTTTTTTTTTTTCATATTCTAGCCCCAGATTTTATGACTGCACCATAAAATACCCTTTTGTCTACCACTACTTGGTTCTGCTGCTTCTCTGCTCTGTTTTTTCCTTTTGAGTTGTAATCAGACCTAATTTATATGCTTTCTTTCTTATTCCTTGTGTATTATTTTCATAAATATGTAGTCTGTTATACCTTAACTATGCTGGATGTCTCATTTCTTTGTGGCCTGATTTTTGGCTTTACATATTTTACCTTCATCAATAAAGTGTCTTGGGATCTAGTCCATATAAAATACTTTTATCTACTAAAAAATCGTGAACTTTAGTCCATGTTTATCTGTTACTTTTGAAATATTAATCCATGCCTGTGCTGGTAGGAGCAGAAGTAAATATAAGTGATAGAAATGCATGTAGAGATAACTTAAACTGTTCCAGAATAAAACATTGTTGGTGCTAGCTCTTGAAACAGCAGTAGTGGGTAAAGTTGCTGCCTGCATGAACTTTGATATACACCAGTGGTGTAAAACTAACCTGAGAAGACAGACTTTAAAATACTTCCTTTTTCACTAGGACCTGCAAAACCCTGCAATTACCATATTATTATGTCAGCTTATTTTATTCTAGTGAAAAAGGTGGTGAAAAACTAACCCATTTTGTAATTATGCTTTTGAATTTCTTGGTTTCTTGGACACTTGCAGAGTTTTTCAATTCTTTGTGCTCAGCTTTACATTATTAGTCTTCAACTGTTTTTTAAACTTACTACATTATATTATTAAGCTAGAAAATCACTTGGTTTAATAGAATGACAAATTTATTTTCTAAAAAACATAATATCAGAAAGTTAGCAATAGAAGCTACTCCACTTTAGACATTTTCTTTAAATCCAGCCTGCAAGATGTATAATGGACAAGTGAATATGATCTCTGACCATATCTAGTCTACCTCTTCAGATGTTGCCAAGCTTTGTAAACAAGCTAAACAGACATTTAATACCGCTGAACAAAGAAGTCGGTGGTATTTTGACATTATACTATAGAATAGAATAAGAAACAGATTAATTCAGAACTAAATTCAGAATTAGGAACTAAATTGAGTCATCCTCTTTGTATAAAAGGGCAAGGAGAGTCATTGTAGCGAGTTTTGTGTCATCACACAGTTTGAGTAAACCCATGATAATATCACTAAAAATACACTTTTTATCACAATTATGTACTCTACTGTTGCTTCCATGATTGATAAAGTGGAAATTCTTGCTTGAAAATGGTATTTGTCTTACTATGAGTGGTACAGTCAACTTGTATGACTGATTATGGAAATGGACAACATTGTGATTGTGATGTAAATCCACAGTAAATTTCTCAAGCACAAAGTGTAAATTTATGTTCTGGTACATCTTTGTTCATTATCCATTTTGGATAAATACTTTTTGGACACTTAATTTCCCCTATAATTCAATTAATATTAAATAAATTTTTAAGGGCTATTAGAAATCTTATGTGTTTCATAAATGTATCCGTCTTTGTCCTTACTATGTTCTGTAATGATTCTATCAAATACCAAGAGCATGGGAGTGGTTGCATGGAACCCAGCAGTGTTGTTATTCCTCTGGCTGTCCTATCATAAGGATTTCCAGAAGGTGGTTTTCATTTTCCAGCATTCCTAATACCGTAGGATTTCCATAAAGTTACCAGTCTTCCGGTCTGTTGACTATCCAGACCATTAGTTTTCATTAAGACCATCACAAGGATTGCTTTTTGTAAATTTTTTTTGCTAAAGGTCACTCTTGTGGTCTAAACCTTTACTTTATGAGAATTGAGGAGGCAGGATAGGTTACTGAGCAGTTGTACAAACTTCACTTGTGAAGGGCCTTCTCATGGCTATATTATGTATGTATGTAAGTCTTTGATTCCTATAACTTTAGACAGGAAATAGACACCTACATACAGAATGTTGAATAATAATATAAAATCACAGGGAATAATAATGTCTTCTGTTAAGTTATTCACATTGGACAAACATAAGATAAGTTTTCCTGCCAAACAAAAGAAATAAACAACCACACAAAAGAAATTTAATTGCAAACTTTTGTTTCAAGATATAGCACAAGGGGGGAAAAAATTAGCCATTTTATTCAGCACATTACATGTAATCAACAGTGCACAGGAAAAATCGGTTATAAAAATCTACAGGGATATCAATGCAAAGAAGACTAGTATAGGCTGAAACGACTATGATGCTGTTTTCATCAGAATAATTGTTCTGAAGAATACAGGCAATAACTGTTTAGTTCTAAAACAGTTGAGAAACAATGCAGATAAAAAACATATAGATGCTGCTGATAGGAATGTTTCTGTCCCAGGAAGACAACCTCAGAAATAGGAAAAAGAGAGGAGGAGTAGATGATATAGCAATTTATTGCTTCATTTCCATCTTCACAGTC
The DNA here is from genome assembly GCF_003984885.1 of Neopelma chrysocephalum. Classification (NCBI taxonomy): domain Eukaryota; kingdom Metazoa; phylum Chordata; class Aves; order Passeriformes; family Pipridae; genus Neopelma; species Neopelma chrysocephalum. The sequence goes on from NW_020925676.1 coordinate 884,233, forward strand.
TACTGCTTTGATTCTCCTCAGAAACTGCTCATTGTGTACTATGCCTATCTTTATCACTTTTAAAATGGCGGGTACAGAAACCTTGCCCCACTAGAAAAATGGAGGACACATAGTAGCTTACCAGAATAAAACTTAAAAGTTTTCTAATGTGTCAGTAGATTTGCATAGTCCCTTGAGCCATATGTGGGTGGCAGACAATAAGTTTACAATTGAGTTCAGCTCCTGAATACAGTTTTGAGGGGATTGTTTTGTTACTTTTTTCTTTTGAGTCCTTTTTGCAAGATTTTTCCAGTCCTTCATCTGAAAACTGCAAAGTGCTTTAGAAGTAGTAATTGCATGTCACTAATGCTGTGAGGTGGGAAAAGTTACTCATTTTATGGTTGAGAAGAACTGAGCAATATCCAAAACTCTGGATATCAAGCAGAGCACCTGACATTATTGAGAAATCACTACTGCATCTAACTAGGACTTTCTCTGTTTTCCTAGCACTGTTATCTATGAAGATAAAAATGGACTTGAATTATATGAGGAACTGAGAGAAATTATTAGCATTGCTCCATTGGTATTCATAATGTGATAGCTAAAATAATGTGAAGAAATAATTAAAACTGAGTATAAAGGGGGAAGACAACATAGGATGCTTGGAAGGATGTGCTTCTGAACCTCTAATGTTTTCCCAGCCTGTTACTAGGCACATACTATTTTCTGTGCTCTCCACATATAGCAAAAGTAGCAGCATGTGCATATTAAGGAAGTTCTGAAATAGGTGTGTTTTGACTTAGACACCAGTGGAAATTACCTCAGGTGTTTGAAGGTGAGGTGGTGTCTTACAGTCCACAAAAATCCCAATGAGTTCACTTCTAGTTTCACTTCCCGCCCCCTTTTTTTGTTGTTTAGGTAAGAGACATTTTCATTGAATTTAATGTGCAGAGGAGATAAACTAATCCTGTTCACTAATTATTTACTTGCTTTTATCACCTAGGAGTATTTTAGCAGCATGATCCACGAATGGGATATAAAATGGCTAATTAGTTCATTGAGGCAGTCTGTGCTGCTGGTTTAGTAATGAGGAGTTTACTCTCTTGTTTTGATTTTCTTTAACTGATGGAATTCCATTGAAATACTGCATATTACTTGCTCAGTAGTTCTTTTGGGGTGGTGGAAGGAGAATAGGGAAAGGGTATAAATGGGTTCTTAAAGTTTAGTAGGTTTACATCTTTACTGACAGACATAAATCCAGGTGGCAACAACTCCCAGCATAGAGAAATTTCCTGTAATTCCTCTTTAACTGGCCATTGAATTTTTAGCAAAAATTCAGTAGCAAATAGCAGAGTTCTATGAGCTACCTCTTGCAGTTTGAGCATATTCAACCTATATTAATGATTCTAGTAGATGTTCAGTTTGTGTTTACAGGGACTGCACTTCAGTGCTTAAAAAGAGAATTTCCAAATTACACACTAATTTTTATTTGTTAGTAGTTGAGAGGAAGACACTTCTTTTCTAATAGCACTAGAAACTTACATAATCTTGGTATTATATAGTGAGAGTCAGCTTTTCTTTTACTAAGGAACTTATTCTACAGAACCTCAGTGTAATTTGTGCCCAATTCATAGAGCTTTAACATTGTAAATAGAGAATATTTGCCTGCATTCTATGTTAAAGAGAAATACTGATGTTGTGGAATTACTGCAGTAAGTAGCAAATGCTGTACGAGAAAAAAAATACTCCAAACAGAGACACCTAATTTCATGCAATTATATCTGTACTTCAGGATGTTGACCTTAGGCAACATTAGGGAGAAGGAAGACACTTGTTTTTCAGGGGAAAGAATACAAATAGAACATAGTTGATTTTGGTGGGGGTTTTTGTTTTTTTTGTTTTGGTTTTTAATGTCCATGTAGAAAGAGTCCTAATTTACTATAAGTATTTAACATTGATGTTATCTTTAATATTGATTTAATTTTGGTTTTGGTCATCAACCCTATTATTTACATTTTCTTGTTTTTCCTCATTCCTGTTGCTTATCACACATATGGAATGAAACTCTTGTTGTGTGTATTTCATATGAAAGGTTAAGAAGTAAAGGGTTTTTTATAAGCCCCTTAACAATATTATACTAGAACTACTTACTTTTATTTGTAGCCAATAGAAATTGATTAGAATCATGGAAACTGGAAGAAAATTAAAGCTGTAATTTATTATTTTAAATCAGTGGATGTCATAATTGCTGATGCAATTTTTTTTTCATATTCTGACTGTAAATTCTGTAATAGTCACCAAAAGCATCTTTTATATTTTTCTCTTGTTTCTAGACTGAAAAATATAAACATCCTTTTTAAAGGAAGCTGTCAAACATGATGAGAAACAGTCAAGAATTTGATTGAAAAATACAGCAAAATCTTAACCAAACGTTCAGAATAATACTAAAAAAACCCCAAAACTTGATGTAGCTGTAGTTCTCAATGTAACAATGTTTTTAAAAATGCTTTTAAGCATGCAAATAGATATATATCTGTAAAATTCAGCAACAAATCCTGAGGATGTGAAACAGATGTAAAATGACAGCAGAAATGCTAACAAGACACTCTTTCAGGACATTTGTATGCCTGAGGAATGAAAGTATCACATCTAAAGTATTTCTAAATAAGTGAGAGAAAGAGCCTACCGTACTTATGAAGATGGGAAAAAGGCTAATTTGCTTATGTCAGAAGTGAACATATTAAGGGCTCAAAAGACTTTATTTACAAATGATGTATTAAAAGTAATACACAGTATTATAGCTTAAAAAATGTAACAGTTTTAGCTAAAAGCAGAAAAAGGTATTAATACTGTGAGACTCAAAATGAGCACTACTACATTTCATTTGCCATTTGTAGCTTTATTACTAAGTTAAGTTTAGTAATGTATCCTTTTTTATCTTATTTTTAATAGCTTGGAACTCACTATTTTGTAAGATTTTGCTTATATTCAGTGGAAGGTAGCAATGAAAATGCTTCTCTATCTGATACGATTCATGGTGGAGTTGATAGTTATGTCCATCAGCACAAGTTGTGGACCATTAGCTGACCACTGGCTCATGATTCCTCCCTTGGCACTTGTGTGCATAGTGGCAGCTTGAATAGTATAATTGTGCAACCCACTGCCAGCTGATACACAGCTTGAAAAACAGTTTCATGAAGCGAAAACTTAATGTGTCCATGGTCTTTCAAAAGACCTAGTGTTAATTTATGTACATCCTGAATGTAGTGTCACATACTTTACCAACTCCCACAGACACCAGTTGATTTTCATGTGTTTTTGTAAATTTTCAGTAAGGATGAAAAACTTTTTCTCTAGATGATTCTGAATATAAAAGAAAACTCACGTACAAAACAGACAAAAATTATGCAAACCGATCATAATCTTTATTTACAAGCATCATACTGTGCACTATTTATGATACATTTCCCTAATAATCAGGCTTACGCATGAGGCATAAGGTGGCTCTGTATATAGATTTTCCTTAATCTGACTCAGAACATGTTTAAATACTAGGTCAGACTCCAGGTGGGAAGATGTAGTAGTGGTTTCAATTAACTGTAAATTTTCTCTGAGATACAACCTCATTACTTTTTCCATTGCTTATGTGCAAAATGCTTATGTTGCAAAATCTAGACTATATTGAGTAAAACGATAAAAAAACTAATTACTGAACTATGATTGGAACCTAAACCATAAATTCTTGAAGTTTCATGGTGATACTTTTTACACACTTGAGTATAAGCAATAACAATTTGATTTTGTTTTGCAGCTCTCTTACTTTAATCAATATAGATATATATAACAATACCACATGCTAACTCTGTAGCATACCATATATCAAACTATGTAACATAGTGCGTATTTATGCACTATGTTAACCTATTTTATGCATTTGTGCACATCTTCAACTGGAGCTCGTGAGTTTAGACTTGGTTTTGAGTGGTCCGTCTTTTCAAACTGCAAGAATAACTTCATTTATATCACTGTAACATCAAGCTCAAGTGCTGTAAATGTCCTTAGTGGCAGAAAAGCTGTGTGAGTCAAATATGCTGAAATTCTTTAAGTTATAGTATTTAGGCTCATACACAGGCTCTGTCTTCCTATCTAATAATGTAGTCCAATATCAATATGGATGAGCTGATCAAAAGAGATGTATGAGCTTTAGCATCCTTATATATGGCTCAAGGCTTTTACTTTAGACTAAAGATAGTTCAGTCCTTTGTCGTTAATGTCCCCACCATGGATAGTGTTTGAAGCTGTCTGTCATTGGTTCAGACCTTTCCTTCTGCATTAGCTATAGAAGCAAATTTTGTACACATAATGGCCAGAATTCTAAGTTAGTTTCTTCCAAGAACAATCTAGTTTGCATGCACCAAAGTCATTCTTCAAAAACCAAGGGATGTGCATTAACTGCTCAGGGGATTCACTTCAGAACTTGGCTACAGCTCCAGTCCAAAACATTAAACTTAATGTAGTTTTTCTGGAATAGTCACATAAGACAAGCCATTTGTGAGCATATTAGCTATTTAAGCTGAAAACAAACACAGTAAATTTAGTTTAAAAATAATTTGCATTTAGTATGTTTATAATGCATGTGGAAAAGCCGCAGTAGGTCTTTTATCAGGTATTATGACATTCTGTCTCCTAATCTAAAAAAACAAGTTTGAGATGAAGAGACAGAAAGGAAGGCTCTTGATTTTCAAAGCTTCTCATCCATCACTGAGCCAAAATTCCTTTTCCTATACTGAGTGGCTTTTTATTTTTGATGGAAACGCTAATGCTAAGATAAGATGGGCAGAGAGAAGATGGAGCCATTTCCTTGTTTTCTCACTGTCTTTCGTAAGTATTGGAACACATTTAAGGATGCTTCTTCAATTCTTGTTTCATTTTGCATAAGATCTGATTTGTTAATCCGTGGGTCTATTTCTATGACCACAGAGAGCAGTTATGGTGAGTTGACTTAACTGGCTGCCAGACACACATCCAGCTGTTTTCTCACTCCCCCTCCTCAACAGGACAGTGGAGTAAATAAGACAAAAAATATAAAAGATAAAGACAGGGAAATCACCTACTAATTACCATCACAGCGAAACAGATTGAATTTGGGTGACATAAATTCCATATATTACAAATTGTGATAGAGTTGAATAGTGAGAAATAAAGGCAAAAACTGAAATTTTTTCCCCACACACACCCCTCCGTTCTTCTGAGGCACTCCTTCATTCTGGAATCCTCCACCTCCTCCCCTGAGGGGTGGATGGGAAATGGAGATTATGGTCAGTCCATAAGTGCATCTCTATCCTTCTTCCCCCTCACACTCTTCCCCTGCTCCATTCTGGGTCCTCTCTATGGACTGCAGAGGAATCTCCGCTGAGGCACCAGGAGTGTCTGCCCCCACTTCTTCAGTGATCTTGGTGTTCACAGGTTATTTCTCACTTTTTTCCCTCTCCATCACTCCTGTTTTCCACAACTGCTGTGAAGTGGTTTTTACCCCATTGTAAATTAAGTTTTTGGAGAAGTGCCACCATCCTGGCTGAGGGGTTCAGCCATTTTAAATTACTTCAGGTACTTTCAAACATGTAAAAATGTGGGCGTTTATTTCTTTTTCTAACTCAGAGACCTGGCTGCAAGGAACTGCTTGGTAGGTGAGAGCAACATCTTGAAAATAAGTGATTTTGGAATGTCCCGGCAGGAGGATGATGGCGTGTACTCATCATCAGGCCTAAAGCAGATTCCTATCAAGTGGACTGCTCCAGAAGCTCTGAACTATGGTAAGGATATACCTGTATCTTCTTGCAAAAGAAAAATAAAATCCAGTGTAGAGTAAGGAGCACCAGGACCACACCATGGGCAATATTTTGAGTATATATGTATATATTCCTAGTCCCCAGTTCAAAATTATTGATGTTTAAAATAATTTTAAATTTTCAGTCTTATTTATGTAAGAAACACTGGTTTGCCTTCAAGAAAAATAAGGCAGCAACATCAGAATTGCTGTTATGCAGCAATAGCATAGTGCTTAGGTTATGTTGCTGACTCATTCTATAGACAGACTCATCAGTCATCTAAATCATGATCATTAGCAAAACAAATGGCAAGTTCTGCATATTTATGGCGGCGAGTGTTCTAGCACCTCACTGAAAATGGTAGAAAGTGTTAATGTACTAAAACACTGCGTTAGATAATTCATTGTATTGGTGAAAAAGACAGTCACTGATTTATATTTTTTTTTAACTGCAGCTTTTCTTTACCTGCATTTTTGTGAGTTGCTGGGCTGTTATCTTGGGTGTAAAAATCCATTATTTCTTACTGAGTGAAGTGTCCATACTACATGGGTAATAGTTCCCAAACAGAAAGAGAAGCTTCTGTATTTAGCTTTTTATCTTACGTGAATCTAGAAGAACAAGTTCTTCTAGGTAAAGTGGGCTGTGAAGAAGCAACACATTAAAATCAATGATGGCATGTTCTGAATGTACTTCTCTCAACCAATTCTTTAGTTGAGTACTTAGAAAAAAATATTTTTAAATTTTTCATTTGAAGTGTCTATAAATATTTCTGCCATCTCTTAAAGCCCTTTTTCAGAAATCATGCATTGGAAATAATAAGTTTGTGAATTATGATTGATAGCAAAATGCTTCCTCTCATTAATGCTTTTGCAGGAGTTGATGACATAACACAATAAAGCAGATCATCCCTTTGAAAGGCTAATAATAAACTTAGTTACAGTATAATAATAAACTTAGTTACAGTAATTGATCTTGTATTACCAATTACTCTGAGAGGTCTTAGTGTTGCTAACATTCGCTGGTGAAACACTTTTTTGGATGTTTGATCAACTATGAAAGGTGATTTGGATTTTTATTTTTGTTGTTTCAGAAATGCATACAGTATATTTCATATATTGTGGAAACCTATCTGTCATACTTATTTCGTGTTTCCTAAAAGACATAGATATTCAAGCAGCTATAAGTAATTTTCTGTAGTGTTTGGAAAATAAGCCTTCTCAAACATCTGTTAATGTGTTCAGTAGTGTAATATACAACTTTCGAAATGTCATAAAAGGTTTCTGGGAAAGATGTGAATAAAACTAATGGAATTGTGGTTTACTATTTTCCAACCTAATAATATAGTCATAAGAATTGCATTGATTTGTGTAGGTAAGATTGAAGGTATTTAAGATATCAGAATAGAACTGAATCTGCAGTATTTCAAAACCAGTTGGCAACCACTGGTCATGTCTGTCCTTAATGTCAGGATTTAAGGGTTGGAAGAAAATGAGGAATAGGGCCATATAACCATTACTTGAATACTAAAGTGCTCAAGACTGCAAAAAAGTTATTTTTTTTTTTTAGTCACTGATGAATTCAATGTATATTACAAATTAAAAGCAGTCACTAAAAGGTTTTAAATTAAGAAAAAACACAAGTTGTGAAGTCTAGAAACCAGATTAGGACAAATGGAGTGGTTAGGGCATTGTGTCAGATGTCATAAGCAAAGTTCTGATGCTGTTGGAGTTTTTGAGAGATGGAACCTTTGGTTCAGTGGATGCTGTTCAGTGCCATTCCATACCGTTGTTTTTGCTTGGAGCTATATTATTTCCATTACTTGCAGCTATTGCTTGTGATGTTAATATTAATGTGTGAAGGGTTTGTTTGTTTGTTTGTTTTTTCTGAACATGCCTTTCTTTTTTTTTCCCAGATAATGTAATAGTGGAAAGTGTAATTAACTGTGCAGAACTTGTATGTTCTTTTAAAAAACACCCTAATCACCTATCTTGTATCTGCTGAATGCTGTCAATGAAAATTGTTAGATTACTGAATGCCAAACTGTATGGAGTTGATACATAGACAAGAAAACTAATCTTAGTACAAAGAGCATAGTGAATGTCTATAATTGCCATCTATTAGGCACACAGGCCAATGTGGCACAGCTGGAAGTGATATTTAGTCTTAATAGTAAACTGAATTTTCTAATGTCAGAACAGTTATCACTGTCATCAACAGTCATTGTAATTTACACGTATTTTCCCTTTTTTTCTAGTCAGAAGTAGTTTAGTTGGGTTGTTGGACGATTAGAGATAAACAAACAATACACTCACAAGCAGGTATTTTTAAAGAATAAAGGCACATATATACAAAGTAATAGTATGGAACAAAGAATAGTCATGAAAAATGTTGGAAGTAATGTTGAAAGTGAATTTTTAAGGTAACATTTTCCCTGATCCTGCTGCAAAAGGCTAGGACCCTTAACTTTCTGATGTGAATCCATCCTTCTTAATGTGAATCCATCAGGGACAACAGGAAGATCTGTTCAAGATCTCTCCTTTTGCTGTAATAGAAAACTGTCATTCCATAAGGAGGCTTGGAATTCAATTATCTATCAATTATCTGTTTTGTTATCTCGGAGGCATAGTTGAAGGTAATGGAACCAGCAGGCCACTTTTTTTTTCCTTTAAGTGATTGGGTGCATCAGTTCTTCAGGATCCAGCCATACTTTCATTTTCAGAGATCAGTTTTTCAGAGCATGAGAACCAAGCCTTCCTCGTGCTTACAAACTGTGTTGGTGGTAGCTCCTCTGAGAATACTCATTGCTATGTGAAATTAAAGAACTGGGAAAGGTAATTTTTTTAAATCATTTTTTAATTGAAAATGATCATAAACAAGAGGAGGAAACCTAACATTTTTCTTACCTTTTATATTAAAAGAAATTTTTGTACATTAAGGAGGAAACAAACTCTTAACTTGCATGAAAATAACTGACATGCTAAGGTCTATTAAACAGTAGAACTTAAAGTTAGCTTATATTATTCCTAGGTATTGTCTTTAAGATAATTTGTTTGATAATGTGATACTGAAGACTGTGTTGTCTGCAGAATGTATATTACTAGTTACAGCTTTGTTATGCGTGAAGCTTGCCAATGTAACACTTTACCTCTACAGAAAATTTTGGGCCATAATTATCTGAAATGTTAATTTCTCTGTATGTTAAGATGAGGGTTTGCATTCCTTTTCTTAGGGAGATACACATCTGAGAGTGATGTATGGAGCTTTGGAATCCTTTTGTGGGAGACATTCAGTTTAGGAGTATGTCCATACCCTGGAATGACCAATCAACAAGCACGAGAACAAGTTGAGAAAGGTAAATATTCATAGGGAGTGAAAGAAATGCTGTATAGATCCATAAGGATGTAGTGCTTACAGTATAAAACAGCAAAGAAATAACATACAAGTTGTATAACAACTTCATAAAAATAATATGAGGGTTTCTAAATTGCTGAATGTAGCTCTCTGGGAAGAGTAGAGTGCTATATTGGCCTTTTGATAAAAGGAATATACTGACCAGTAACTTAAAGGATGGCAGGACTTACAGCATGCTGACTTTCATTGTTGCAGAACCAACAGGTAAGATGGAGAAGAGGGATTTACTGCTGTGCAAAGCAGTGGCTTGACCAGAATGAATTAAGATTATGCTCATGCAGGTATAAATATTCTAAACTGCCAGAAAAAAAACCTGTATCATTCCATCTTCTAAGCTGTTTGAGTGTTGGAAGCCACATTTGTCTTTTATAAAACAATCAAAAGGCTTTACTTAAAACAGCAAATAACTATGAGCAGGATTTCAGGACTTCGATTTATTTTCATCATCTCTTTACTGACATTTCAGAACTCTTCCTGCTCTACATAGTACTACTAATTTGTAAATAGGCTCTAAGCTAGTAACACTGCTAAATGATTTAAAACAAAAAGTTAAAAACACAGAGTCAAAGAATGGCTGAGATGTGCAGGGACCTCTGAATGTCATCTGGTCCAACCGCCCAGCTCAAGCAGGACCACGTCCAGATGGCTTTTGCGTATCTTCAGGGATGGAGATGCTGCCACCTCCCTGAGCAACCTGTGTCAGTGGTCAGTCACCCTCACAAAAGTGTTTCCTGATGTTCAGGAGGAATTCCCTGTGTTTCAGTGTGTGTCTATCACCTCTGGTCCTGTTACAGGAAAGAGCCTGGCTCTGTCCTCTTTGCACCCTCTCTGCAGGTGTTTATATACATTGGTGAGATCTCCCTGAGCCTGCTCTTCTCCAGGATGAACAGTTTGAGTTCACTCAGCATTTCCTCATAGGAAAGATGCTCCAGTGTCTCCATCATCTTGTTGAGCCTTCAGGGGACTCTCCCCAGTATGTCCATGTCTGTCCTGTTCTGGGAAGCCCAGCCCCGGACCAGCACTCCAGGTGTGGCTGCACCAGTGCTGAACAGAGGGGACAGATAATCTCCCTCAGCCTGCTGCCACACTCCTTCTAATGCAGCCCAGTATGCCACTGGCATTCTTTGCTGGAGGAGCACATTGCTGGTGCATGTTCATCCCTTGGTGTCCACCAGGGTCTGCAGGTCCCTTTCTGTCAGGTTGCTTTCCAGCTGGACAGCCCCCAGCATTTATTGGTGCTCGGGTTTCTTCTTCTCCAGGTGCAAGACTTTGCACTTCCCCTTGTTGAACTTCCTGTCAGCCCCTTTCTCCAGCCTGTCCAGGTCCCTCTGGATGGCAGAACAACCCTCTAGTGTATCAGTCCCACCTCCCAGTTTGGTGGATACAAACCTGCCCCATCATTCAGATCATTAATGAAGATGTCACACAGGATTGGACCCAGTCCTGACCCTGGGGGTACACCTCTAGTTACTGGCCTCCAACCAGTCTTTGTACCACTCATCACCTCCTTTCAGGACTCACTGTTCAGCCAGTTTTCACTCCACCTCCTGGTCATCCAGCCCATAATTCAACAGTATCTTGGTGAGGATTTTATGGGAGACAGTTTTGAAATCCTTAGTGAAGTCCTTCATATAGCAGGCCATTTATTTCGTTGTAGAAGTTTTTCAAACTGATCAAGCATGACTTGTTCTTGGTGAATCCAGCCTGACTACTCCTGATGACTTTCCTGTCCTTCAGATTCCTGGCAATTGTTTCAAGCATTTAGCTACTCCATCACCTTCCCAGGTAACAAGGTGATGCTGACAAGCCTGCAGTTCCCAAGGTTCTCCTTCTTGAAGATAGGAGTGACATTTGCTTTATTCGTATCTTCAAGTACTTCTCCCAGTAGTCACCATGAAGGATGAAAGATTATTGGGAGTGGCCTTGAAGTGACATTGGCCAGCTACCTCAGCACTCATGGGTGCATCCCATCAGGACCGGTTTACATAACTATTCCCTGACCAAGTCCTCTTCCACCACATCTTCCTTGCTCCAGCCTTTAACCCTGGTCTCTGGGGCTTGAGATTCCTGAAGGCAGGTCTTGCTAGCAAGGACTGAGGTGAGGAAAGCATTCAGTGCCTCAGCCTTCTCCATGTCCTGTGTTGCTGAGTGCTGTACCTCATTCAGCAGTAGGCACACATTTTTTTCTAGCCTTCCTTTTGTCACCTACATACTTGCAGAAACCCTGTTTGTCGTCTTTGACACCCATGGCCAGATTCAAGCCCATGTGGGCTTTGTCCTTCTTAACTTCATCCCTGTGTTTCTCTGTTCCTCCCATTACCTGATTTTGTATTTGAATTTTTCCAGGAACTCCTTGTTCATCCATACAGTCCTCCTGGCGTTTTTTCCCAACTTCCTACTCATTGGGAAGTTGTCTTCCTTGTTGTGAGTACACCTCTTTGGTCCAGGGTATTGATGATATGCTTAATGGCCACTTACCCGTGACTTGTGAATGATTAGCTGCTAATTTGCTTAACTGATTGTGCATTTTCCTGCTCATCACCAAGTCGGAGAATTCCCTCAGCTGATGGCAGCAGAGAGGTGTGGAAGGCCACTACCTATCTAAGCAAAGGAGAAGAGAAAGAGTCTTAAATGCTGGGAAGATAAAAAAGTGAAGAAAACCGGAGAAAGGAAACATAAATGCCAGAAGTGCAAATGGGGAGGGAACTTGTTAAAAAAGGGAAGAGGCATGAGAATAGAAGTTCATCCATTTTCAAAAAGAGCTAAGGAATTTACTCCCACCAATAATAAACATTTCATTATTGATTTCCTCACTACGAGGAGCAAAAGGGAACACAATTGAAAACCAGAGGGAAGCTACTTCCTAAGGTGCAGGAAACAAATCTGTGCAGGTTGCTGACTAAGGGATGAGAAGCACAATGACAACTTACCGTGAACAACTGAAATGTCATTGGTACCTGAGCTTTAATTAGTTCCATAATTATCTATCACATATAGGTTATATATTGAAGACTTTCCTCATATTGCCCTGAAGATTCTTTTTAAGGCAATGATCTTGACCTTTGCTTGTTTCTTATTATATTTGTCAATATGCAAATATGCAATATCGGTTTTCAGTGCTTAATATTTTCTCCATTTTCTTGTGTACCAGGCTACCGAATGTCTGCACCACAAAAATGTCCTGAAGAAATATACAAAATAATGCAGAGGTGCTGGGACTACAAGCCAGAAAACCGGCCAAAATTCAGTGAGATTCAGAAAGAGCTATCTTCAATCAAAAAGAAAGTGACATAGTGACAAACAAGTGCCAAACTCAATGTGTGGGACTTTATTTTCCAGTGAAGTAATTTTTCCCTTCAAACACCATGCATTTATCCAACATTATTTGCAATATTCTTCTAGGATTACTTTGAAATTAACTGTTTTTTTAATATACATGTGTACCATCTTGAGTGATGTCTACACCTGCATTAAAGATACATACTGCGAAATGCTATATATCCAGTTACAGTAATACTGTAATTTAGGTTACATGTACATAGGAAAGCACATACTATAAATTTAAGGGACTGTGGCTTCTATCTGTTTTACAGCAAGTAACTGCTAGTGACATTTTTTAGAGTTTTTCTACCTTAAGCTGTGTTCTCACTCTGCTGTCCCTGTCCTGTATGTCATCACTCTAATGTAGTGACTGCCATACATGTTGGCCTTATAACTGAAGACAGTTTTGACAAGTATTCCAACCAGAAATTTTTATATATTTTAAAATTCTTTCTGCAGCTGATATTTTGAAGTGATACTTGGTTTTAAGGATGAAGGTCAGTCAGATTCTGGATGCAGATGTGCTTACTGAACAGTAAAATCCAGAATTTTCTCTGTACAGATTGAATTACTTGTGCATTTATTACCATACTACAGAAATACTTCTAACTTTTTACGTGATTTACTTAAGCCATGCCTTTTTTTCTCTTCCTACGATGCCATCAGAATTCATTAATATGTCTCTTATACAGTGACCTATGTTTCCTTAAGAAACAAAAGACCAATATTAAGTCTTAATGACATATGTTAAGAAATACTCCAAATCATCTGCCTTTCAAAGAATATGTAAAGCAGTAGGCCAAGAAAAAGAGGTTTACCAATGATAACAGCAGATAAAAAGTGTCATTGATCTTAGAGGAGTTAAAGAATTTTCCTAGATTTCCTTTTCAATTCTTATTTTTTCCCTTAAATTGGTAAAAATTCTCAGAATGCAGCTGGAGCCTGCAAAAGATTATGTTAAACAAAAGTACATTCCATCACAGTGTCCAAAGCAAAATACTACTTTGTATGGCATGAGGAAGTTGTTCAAGCAACCAAAAGTAAAGAACACGTTTAAAGCCTCTGATAGGCTGGGAACAGCAGAGTAGAAATACTAACTTTCTATTTTTCTTACATAATTGCAATCATATTTCAAAAGATTGGGGATAAACAAGGTTTAAATTCACCAGGAATTAAAACCTTGTGTTTGTGTGCGTGTGTGTGTATATATATATATATATATGTATTAAAAAAAAAAAAGGCCAGAAAGAATAAAAGCTTACTAGAAAGGGGAGAGAGGAAATGCACAGTTTGTTACTCTGACTCTGGGTCCTCTTTACAGCTGGAATTATTTTCTAGGGCTCTACATAGAAATAGAAACTGGTTGCAGACACTCTCCCGGTCTGAATTCCAGCATTAAGGTGCTTGAAATTTTTCTAAGAATTTACTAAATTTTTTTCAGATCAAGGGATACCAATTGCTGCTACTGCAAGTAGAAACAGGGATTATGAGTAACGCAGCATCTGGAATGTTAATTAGCCCCATATTTTAGGGCAGTATTACAGTGGGATTGAGGTGGAGTGAAGTCAGTGGCTACATTACATTTTTATTTCTGTTAAGGTGGCTTTTCTATTGTCCAAATAATTTTTGCTCTCTAAGGTGTATTTACAGTAGTACTAAGTGGTGGTTCAGTGTGTGACCAAAATATGTGAAGTCTAGAAGAGTTTGTCTGTTACATAGGAGTTAGTGTCCAAATACAACAGTGAATGGTTGTGTGGGAGCACATCACCTGTATTTGAGGTGATACTGTCAGGAATGGTGAGTGCTTCTTGCATTTCTTAAGTGATTTTTTTTCTTGGAGCTAAGGAAACATATATATAGATACACCCATGAAGGTAGTGCTTGGAAAATATGGTGGCATAAATTAAAACTTCATTATAAGTGTACTGGATATATTTACTTAGTTCTGTACTTAAAGTAGCCCAGAGATACTTTTCAAGAGCAATAGGAAACATTCTTCTTAGTTTGTATGCTTCTAAGTAGTACACAGAGTTTGTGCCTTAATTTGCTAGTGTGCTAATGCAAGTGCAAGTGTACTAAGATTTAAGGAATGTTTCACAATCATTTGGAAAAATCCAAGATTCACCCTACTGCGTGTCCTTATGTATGCATCACTAAAGTCTGCAAGTAAGGATAACAGTATCTTCTCTGTCAGCATTCATAGCTTTTCTGGAAAGTTAATGTTCTTCTTCTGTTAAAGAGATGGACTGTTGCTCTGCCATATGACCTCTTGACAGCACAGAAATAGTGCTTTATTTTTATCAAATAAAATACTCTTTTCTTTTTCTCAAATTAACCAGTCACTATCCTGACTCTCACAGAAAGATAAAAATTGGACTAATATTTTATTCTGAAGTAGTTAACCTCTGTAGTTTGTATCGCACTTCTGTTTAAATTTAAAGCCTTTTTAAAGTCTGGGATTTCTACAGCATTAAGAAAAATTATTACTATTCCTCAAGTAGGCATCAGTTCAGTTCAAAACTAGTAACACTGGGGCAATACCAGAATGAGTTTATGGGTATAGAATAAATTTCAGCACAGGTACTTGTCTCTTCAATTATTGAAACTGTTTTCGTATCATTAATTTGGCAGTTTGTGGCAGAGCTTTTTCATCACATCTCGCTTGTAAATGTTGAAACTATACAATTTAGGAAGTGAAATCCATACCTATGTGTCATACTGGTTTTATGTTTTTGTGGACTTTCTCACAGGAGAATTCACAAGCAAGCCTGCCATGACTTGAAATTTAAAAGGAAGACTTGCTATTTAAGGAGCAAAGCTGCCATATCTGCTATCCATGATCTTCTGATTACTTAGTCTTGCATTAGGTAGCCACATGCTGGTCACTTGGCTCATGGACTGTGTTTATTGTAGAGAACTTACAAAGAAGTTAAGATACAGTCTCTTTTGCAAGTATGCATTTCAGGATAGGTTCTTATACTGGCACTATCCCAACCGGGGGGACCCTGAGGGAATCCTGAATTTTTGTACATTGTTAAACAGGAGAAATTGGATACTGTTAACCCCAGCTTGTTACATGAGAGGGGATTCAACAGGTTATCTTTTGATTTCATGTTTTTTCCTAGGAATTGCATTCATCTGTTTAAGAACATTGCTTTGAGGGCAAAAAGTGCATCCTGAGTTTGTTTTCACTAGAAAATAAGCACATACTCACTTTGAAGTCCAGTCATCAGTGAAATCATAAGGATTCCCACGTCTTTTATTTTATGGAAAGTAAATTAGTGAAAAGTGTCTTACTGAAAACAAACCTTGTTTCAGCAAAGGGTGATCTTGTAGATTTAGCATCCCACCAAGGCATTATCTTAGAAATGTACATTTTCATTAGTTTTTATGAAAACCAATCAGTGAACTTTTTCATTTATCAACTACAGTTATATTGCATTTCTTCTTAACAAAAATATGCCTTTTTGCAGAGTTTCCTAAAATTTTTTTGGAAGTTGTTACTGGGACAGGCATCACCACGAGGCTATTCAGTAAGAACTGCAGTTTGCAAAGCCAGTTCTTACTGATGAGAAACAGAAAACTGGTTAAGGAGATATTAGGTTATTCATACTTTTTTCATCCATGTCTTTGACCACCTGTTATGCTTACTTAAATCCTATAAGCACATCATTAAAACTATATATGAAGTTACCTTCTGGTTATTTCTTATAAGTATGTTGTTATCCCTTTTGAACCCATTGTAGAGAAAAAAGGAGAAAAACCCCAGTTTTCTGAGGTTACAGGGTAACAAACTGTCAGAAGCATTTAAAAAAGGCCCCCTACCTTCCAAATTTTCCCAGATATGCTACTGCACAAATATTAACAGTAGTAATTAAATACTAACCCTATTTCCAGTATTCTTGCTGTCATATCCTGTAAATGTCAGTGCTACTGATGGACTTGAGAGAGTGCAATATTTGAAGATCTAAGTTAGTGTGTAAATAGTGTCATCAAACATGATATTCAAGAGCAGCAGTTCCAAAAATGGCTGATTGTCACAAATGATAACTCATAAAGATGAAATAAAAAGAAAGAGGCTAACTGAGATAATCCACTTTCTGTAACAACTGTCCTGTTTGAAGGTAGTAGAAATGTTTGTTATGCCAGTGCACTTGTATTCGTAACCTTTTTATGGCCAAGCATAAAATAGTTTGCTATTAAAAGAACAGGTTTTTTTTTCCCCTAAAGCACAAAAGGACTTGGGATATTATTGAAACCATTCTTGCTGCAAGTCAATCAAGAATACCCCTGCTACCCACCAAGTTACATGTTTTTTTCCTCTTAAAATCATTCTCATGCAATCCTTCACTTTCAGTAATACACGACTTCAATTAGTAATGAGATAGCACAGGACAAGTCCAGTGTTGCTGAAGGTCCAAACAACCATCAGTTTTTAAGAGAGATGTAGTAAATTTGAAACATCAGCCCTATTAAAAATGTTATCTTCCAGTTTCCTTCTGCAGATGTACTGAAAAAAAAAACAACAACCAAAAACAAAACAGCAAAAAACCAGTCTTTAAAAAATCATCAGTAAGAACTTACTAGGAAAATGCATCAACCTCAGAAATCTATCAAGTTTATGAGTAGCTATCCCCTGGGATAGTTTCCCATCCTAATTAAATAAATAAGGTTCAAAAGTGGAAAACTCCAACTTGAAACAGAAGAATCCTTTCACTAGTCACATTATGAAGTCTTAAGTATTGCTACCATTTCTTTCCTCAAAGTGATAATTTACCTGTGATCTCCAGCTCTTAGACACTTTTCAGAATTGCATATTAGTGCATTTTTAATACCCAGCTTTACTTTTAGACCAAAGAAGGGAAGACTGTCCTTGAAAATCCAGCAAGATCTGCCTGGTAGCTCCCATGTTTTTGGTAGTGTCCATGTTCAGTTATCAGAGTAATTGTGTTCATTATAATAAGCACCACATAGAACAAGAGCTGGAAGCCAGATATTGTCTTTAAATCAGCAGCTAATACCCCTGAATTTCACAGCTTTGGCTCCAAAGTCCAATTTGATTTTGGTTCTCTGTCAAATATGCAAAAGCAATCCCTATGTTTCAGTCTTACTACTGATCTATAAAACAGAAGGGTTCAGAAATGTATTTACTGTTCTCTCCAAGGAAATACTATCTTCACCACCAGCCCTAAGTTACGATTATGTCCCTGTTATGTCCCTCTGACACTTTGATATAAAATTTCAACTGGAATATATGTCCAGCTATGAAACTTGGGTGTTAACTCTGAGTTGTTTAATTTTCAGGCAGTTCTATATTATTGCCTGGTTTAGAACACCATTTTCTCAGGCATCACCTAGGCAAGACTTAAATTAGAATTTTCAGATGTTTTGGTTGGGGTTTTTTTGTGAGGTAAAAGACTAATTAGATCACCAGCTACAAGCATTGTTATTTTGCAGCTGTTTCAGATTATAGCTATGAGAGAGTAGTTCTTTTATAGATCTTGGATATGTGTGCCTTCTTTAAATCCAAAACTGTTAGCCATACTTACAAAAAATGGATAAATAAAGCCCTCAAATATAGTTGACTGAGGTCATAAATTGAAAACATAGAAGAGCCATGAACTACAATCTTTCTTCCCAGGATGGAATGCTCTGTAAATAAAACTTGTGATAACTGGTTTTGTGTTTATAGATAAGTATGGCCTGTGAACCAGTATGCTAGCCTAGGATTCACACTGAGCAAAGAAGGCTTGGAAAAAATCCTAAATTTCTACTATTTGGAAGCATCATCTAGTTTTAGAAATACAGGTATTTATAGATAAGTACATAACTTAAGCTCTGTGAGTACAGTAAGTGAGCCAGGCATTGAAACTCTTCATCAGTGTAAAGGAATTAGGCTTTTTAAAAGAAAAGTCAGATAGATCAGTGATTCCTTCTAGATTACAGATGTTGGAAGTATGAGCCAGAAGTTTCCATTGCTAAAACAAAAAGATCTGCAGTCCTGTCTTTATATGTAGTTAGGTCAGTTTTTCTCAATATATGAAGAATTCTATAATTGTTAAATGCAGTAGTAATACAAAATTCTTAGATTACTGATATGTAAACTGCTTCACTCTGAGATATTGTTTCAATTCTTAAAGAATCTTTCTATACTTGAAATTGAGAGGGCTGCAGTAAACCTACACTTCTGGCTGAGCTCTGCTGTTGTATCTCCCAAACATTTCCTAATTCTGATGGCTCCATGTACCACAGATGGTGCCCTTTCACTTACCAAGAAAGTTATGCTTGTGACAGAAAAGTCCAAATATAGTCCTGCTTTTGTTTGGCTCAGAAATAATCTGGGGATTTTACACATTGATCCCTATGGCAATGTGTTTGTATGAAAATTGAAGTAACCATGAAACCAGGTGAAGCTTATCATTCAAATCATGTTTTTAATCAGGTTGCAGACCCTAACTATATTGTGAATTGTCCGCATCATAAAAGACATCAGTAGAACAACAGTCTTGACTGCCTAATTTACGATACAGAACATCCTGCTCCACCAAGGGAACAATATAAAGCTAAATATGCTCCTTGAGACAGGAATCATTTTGCTGTCAGACCAGATCTGAACAGTGCCTTTAAAGTTAACAGCAGTGACTTAATTCCAACTAAGCTTTGTTGGGAACTTCCTTCTTCTTAACAGACGTTTCCAGATAGTGTTAATTTTCATTATTGTCGTCCATGTTGCTTTCAGAAATTTGAGTTCTTTATATCATACAATATTTACTTATACTGGTAATTATACACAACCACCCCACTCACACACCATGAAGTGCTGAGACCTGCAACTTCAGGAGATAAAGCATTGTTGCTATGTCCGTACAGGGAACTGATCTTTCACTAGGTCTCAACTGACATGGCTTGACGTGTCTGTGTTTGTTTCAACTGTTAATTGTACCATTACCTGTAAGTGACAAGTTAACTTGTTTTTCCACCAAGCTTCCCATCTAATTTTCACTAGAGTGCTAAAAACATTAATAGGGAAAAAAATAATGGTATAGGCTCATCACTCAGGACACAAAAGGCAGACAGATTTCTACAGAGAAATTCTGAGGAGTGAAAACCAACAGTAAACACCTGCCTTGTCCCTTCTGTTAAAGGACTGTGTAGTTGCATGTGTGGTCAGATGACTTCCAGAGAAAAAACTTGGACTAGGATTGGTAGGACTGCTGTTTTTGAAGTTGCATGTGTTACTTTTCCTTTGTGTAGCTGGAGGCAGCTGGAAACAGAGGAGGGGTGTTGGGGAAGGAGAGAAATTCGGTTCACTGCCATCACAAGCAAAACTTTTGACACCAGTAGCCTTTAGTGGGCACAGATACATGTGCAAATGTGTTCAGATATCTATTGAATTTTGTGCCAAAGTATGCACCAGCAAGTTTAATGTCAGGTAAAGCACCTTTTATGCTCTTTGTTGTTTAAAAATAATATACTTGTGAAACAGAACGATAATATGTAACACTGGAAATGGGTGCTTCTTCCCTAAAGTACACATGTTAAAAAAGGGGGGGAAAAAAAAGGAAACAGCATTTGTGAGTTTATCTGGCTTTTAATCAAGTCTGAAAGTGATAACTGTGTAATACTGTTGCCAGTTGTCTGTCCTTTATAATTTTAAATAGATCTGCATTTTAACTTTATTTATTTGCCAATTTTTTATATACTTTAAAGTTACATTAAGAACTCAAGCCAACTTTTCATTCTCCTAGACTGTTATATAACAGATTTTCAGTATTCTTGTAAACTGCAGGCCTTTTTTGAACGGTCCTTTGTCTTCTCCTTTGGACCAGTTACCACTAATGAGTCTGCAGTTCCCTTTTTACTGTACTCTTCCAATAAATGTAAAATATTTGTATCAAGCTGTCTCATTTTATTTGATATTTATAGGTTGTGTTTATTTATTTGCTTCTGTAATCAAGTGGAAGACCAAGTCTAGTAACATTGCTTTTGGGAATAGCTACAGTTCACACAGGGGGGAAAACTCAATTTTATTTGATTTTTTGGGCAATTTCTAGATTTAAAATCTGTGTGAACCTCACAGTTTGGCATTAATCTTTTTTTACCTTATGCATATCAGAAGGTATTGAAAGAAGAAGTAGCCTAGTGGACAAAAGGGGAAGGACATGTTGAAACAGGCTGAGAACTTTGGGGCTGGAGCTCTGCAGTTTTGAGGATGTTGCACCATGCATTTCTTTTCGAGCCAGAATTGTGTTAAGAAGCTACGTGCTGAATAGCAAAGTTGTATTCTACACCCCAACAGCAGAGCAAAATGTGCAAGTGTTTCCAGGAAAAAGCAGTGCAGCAATCGAAAGGCTTTATACTGGATTTTTTACATGATCTAGTCCTCTGTTCCCTTTATATTAAAAAAAAATAAATTACATTCAAAAAACAAGTTGCATTTTAAAGCTGCCTTGTGTTTTACTTAGAATGAAAGCAGTCTCTGTAATAATTGCTACTTTCACTATACTTCAGTGCAATTTGATTTTCGTAATCCCTTTTTAATATAAAGACCTTGATACCAAAATTATGACTGAGGTAAAAGAATCAGAATTACTGTGCCTTAAAAAATTAATGTTTTGAGATCTTGTGGCTAACACAAAGTACGAACACCCCATTGAAAGAACTTCTTCCACTACCTGATTCTCCCTGTGGATGCACCTTATTTGAATACCCAAAACCAGGTAGAAGGACAGGTTTTTGTGTACTTGCACCCTTACACAGTGTTACTAAGCACACTGCATGCTGGAACTGCACTGTGATTTACAAGAAGGAGTTGACAAAGAAGCAAATTTACAGCACTGGTTCATAAGTGGGAGTAAGGTACCTGGGGTTGGGTTTTAATAGAATACTACTGTTCCCTCTTACAAACTGAGGTAGTTTCTCCCAGTAATCATGAATGGATGAGGTGTAAGTCCAAAGCTCATCCCCTGAATTTACCGGTGTGTGTTGATACAGAAGACAGCACAGCGTGTGATTGCACATAGGTCTGGTACAGTTCTGCTGAGAGACTGATTTATTAGCAGGATAATTTTGGAAAAGGTTACTGTGACTAAATCTGTTCTGCTCAGTGATGCCTGGCCTGCAAATAATAGAAACATGTTTGAAAACCTGCTACTGCACAACACTGAGCAGCACAGGGTCATCAAATTTCCTCATTTGAAGTGTCACAGCAGTTAATTAGGAGTGAGGCTAAAGAAAGGAGCCTTGAAGGAGATCAGGGCCTTTGTACAGTCCTCCATTTTTTACAGTTTAGAAGTACATTTAAAAGACTTGCATTTGAAAAGATTTAGTTGATTAAGACTTCTCAGAAGATCCCAAAGGACATTAGGCACCTAAGGACCACTTCAAATGGCAGATCACAGCATTTCCATATTCTTGAAATGTCGAATTTAACCATGCAGGCACATCTCCCCCTAACAAACCTAACAGCCCGTAGTAACAAAATGCTCCCAGGTAAGAGAACATATGCCCCAATTCCAAGATGACCATAACACCTTATTTCTTATTTCAGCTCAAATTCACTTGGGACTTTTCATGCCTAGCTGAGTTGTGAGCCCTAACCTTGCAGATACTGTACAACTGGCAAAACTCCACACAGAAGACATTTGGGCACAGAAGTGTTGATCCTGGATAGCAGTGCTTGCATCCATATGGGTTTTTTTTAGACACCCAACATTTGCATGTCAAAGCCACATCAGTTCTTTTTCTCTGCAAGTGGCAGACATACCTCCCTCCCTTTTAGATCCAAATACTCTGCATGCAAAGATGTTTTGATACTTGGGTACAAATCCTGTCTTGATGATTGACAGAAATGTTAAATGAGGGAGAAACATTAATCTTGCTTAGAGACACAGAAGAGGCTCACAGCCCAGGACTCCAAGCAGAAGTTATGTGCCTGTCTTCAGCCTTATGTAAGTAAGGGATCTGGGGAATTAGTGGAAGAGCAGGGAGGGGCAGTGTTGTTCTGGGGAGTGGGTCTTTTCCTTTCCAGCATACTCAATATAGTGGCACACTGGGTATGCTGAGTCCTGGGATGTTCTCCTGGGTCTCTACATCTCCACCATCTCCACACTCTGGAAGCTTAACTTGAGCCAAGGACTATAGAGGGCTCCAAGGAAATCTGCTATAAAGTGTACTTGCTCAGCGTGGACTGAAAGGACTATTATAGATCACCGAGTAGGAATTTTCACCAGTGCCAGAATTTTCTCATAAGAAGTTTCTCATGAAGGACTGTGCGATCTTCATCACACTGCAGCTAGAACCTAGTCCTCCTTAAGGTCATGTTCAAGTCATAGTAAATGCTAAAATACAATAACATGACTGATACAGTCTGAATTATAGCTGTACACTTGTCACCTCAAAGGACATGACACAGACAACCACAGAAGACATACAAGTCAATGATGCATGAACACACTACCAACGCTGTGACACACAGAGATCTCCTTTGCTGCAGTTTCATCAATATTCATCTCCTCCATCTCCCTCAGTTCCTTGCAGATCTGCTACACTAAAAGCACTGCTGCTAAACAGTCTGCAGAAATGCATCAGGACTAAAGAAATAGCTCTGTATTGAGAATACAGAAGAATGAGACACAGTGCTCTATTTTTCTAATAACTAAGCTCCTGTAGCTTTCAATGAACTAATATGCTGCAAACAGAAGTCAAGGAAGAGTAAAACCAAACTACTAGCTATCTTAGAATCTTGAAAAGAATCCTCAAAGGAACAGACTGGCATTTGACCATGCTGTAAGGGAAAGAAGCAAGCATCTTCAATGGAATTTTTATGACTCATGATGGATTAGTTCTCTGACAGCTGAAATAAAATGAGATTGCATTAGCAACACCTGGAGTATACTGAGATATTTTTCCACTTCCTATCCTAAGAGCTTGTACTGCCAAGTGCAAGTCACTAAAGAGAAAGCACTGAGAAGGGTTAGTAGGATAATCCAATTGCTAAAATTTAGTCTCTGCAATCAGCAACTATGAAACTCCAACCTGGTAATGCTAAGATATAGAAGTCACAGCCACTTTAGGACCCACCCAAGGGTCCTAAAGACCCTGGCTCAACTAGACCTATATCCCCGTGTGTTCAAAAAATCCTTTCCACTACTCTATTAACCTGAGTCTGAATTGAAAAAATGCAGTAGCTTAGATCTAGCTAGATATAATTAGCTTCAAAGATGATGGAGCTAGACAGCTCGTTTCCATTTCACTCATAGTTACGGACCCAGAGGGTCAGGTCTCTAGCGTCTGGGCCTGAATAGGCTAATTTTTTTGCTATGCATGTGATGTAGAAATTTGTACCTTGATTTTCTGTCTTTCCCCAGACTTCAGATGAACCTGGTCCAGGGGGTGTTTGTCCATCTCTGTCAAGCTTAGGATGTTTTTTTTTCTAAATAGCAACAACATTTAAGCAAGAAAACTAACTGCTATTTTAAACAGTTATCCAGTTTCCCTTCCCAACATCTTGTCCATCTCCAACCTTTTAATTTTTCTGCAGTTTCCTCACGATCCACTTGTAAGCACTATCTGCTTTACATTCTGATGTTCACCTACACTGGTATGCAGGAGTTTTTATTGAGGGGAGGGTGAACAGTTCATTAAGGATAAGTTTCAGGAAATAAAATTGTGCCAGACAATCGCAGAAAAGTTGAAGTTCAGGCAGTTTTATTCCCAGATATTTGATATATAGAGTGAACACCAGACTGCTAGGCCTTTCATACAGTGTTATCACCACCAATTCATGAGGCATTTTAAGCATTGATGGTTATCCTCTCTTAAAGCCCAACTTCAACACACAGTCCTAATGTTGACTGGAAGTGGGTTTGGGAGCCTGGTCTAACTCAGTGGTGCTCACAGCACTGTCCAGTGGGCAGAAGCCCCTCCTCCCATCTTGCTTCATCAGAGAAAAACAATGTACACACCCAGCTCAAAAGCTGCAGTCACAGCAGGGTAGAGGAGGATGTCCCTGCGCCCAGAACATGCCCCTGGTACCGTGAAACAGGCAGCTCAGTACTTCCAACTCAGCTCAGGGTTTGTGCTGCCCACCATCCTCAGTCTTGCCTGCAACATCTGCCCCCCCAGCCAGGACTTCATACCTAAAAGGAAGATCCTTATACACAGAGCAAGGTGAGTATTCCTTCCTCTCTGTCTTCCTTTTACTCTTCAGGGAGCCGATGGCGAAGTCAGACTGACACAACAGAATCGAAGAGTCAAGATATTACTTGAACCAACCACCTGATTATTATGGGGAAAAAAATTTAAAGCAGCATAATTTCTACCCTCTTTTACCACAAAAGTAGCCTTCACTCTCCAAGACATTTTGGGGTGCTCCTGCTGTGAGGTTAAGGAGAGTCTGTGTGCCAGATACACATTTTCCTGAAACTTTCTGAGGCAGGCAAAATTTGACAAACATCAAAAATCAGAATATAGCCTGTCTTTCTTTTATTCTTGGTTATTATTAATATTCTTCAGTCAAAGGGATATCAAAGACTTTGGCAGCAATGAATGCAATTTAGCTGCCAAATTCTCTAAAGAGAATGCATAATCAATTTTATAAATGAGCAGCTGGCCGGCACAGGAAGGTGCACTCTGCATTTCACCAAAATAAATAATGAATTGCATATACTCTGCATTAAGATTAAGATTGGCTTTTTTCTTAGAAACTGATGTGACTGTCTGATTTCTTTCCCATATTGAAAGACAAACTAATCCTGGTTGTTGCTCAGTGTACCCAACTTTTACATGCAGTACCCATGGCCAAGGACCATCAGAGACTGCACGCCTGGAAGGAGACTCCCAGGTATGGGCCATTGGTCAGACACCCAAGTCAGAGGCAGATTGTGAATGTCAGTCTGCCCCAGACACTGTGGATCCTTCAGTGGAGACAACCATGAGTAAATCTGAGGCTCCAGCCTTGGAGATTGTCTTCTGCTGGCCCAACAAATTGGTAATCTTAGCAAAATGGCAAGTATTTATTTTTATGTTGAACAAAAATATTTCATTACAGAAGTAGAAAAACAATTTCCAATGCCACATCTATTTCTCTCAAACTTCGCAATCTCTCTGATCCAGGACAAAAGTTTGTTCAGGCCCAAGGACATTTTGTTGACTTTCCACTGGCCTTTAAGTCTATAATG
Organism: Neopelma chrysocephalum; assembly: GCF_003984885.1. Taxonomy (NCBI): domain Eukaryota; kingdom Metazoa; phylum Chordata; class Aves; order Passeriformes; family Pipridae; genus Neopelma; species Neopelma chrysocephalum. The sequence continues at coordinate 909,953 of NW_020925676.1, forward strand.
TGATTTCTCAGGTCTCTGTGTGGAAATGATTTGTGACTCTCATATTCCCATTGAGAATAAGCCATCCATTATATAGCCTTCAGCAAAAGCTGCACCGTGACAGGTCTTTTGAGGTCAGATAGGCAACTACAATGCTTCAAATGGGCAGGCATGTCATGCCTGCACTGCTTGCTGTTCCTCATGAAGCAGGGAAAGCAAGCAGAAAGAAATGGATTAGAATGTGGAAACTGTGAAACTCAGCACCCCCCATCTTTACAGGGGCAAATTCACACTTAGATATACATTTTCATCTGACAGCACAGTCTTTGAATAAATCTGACTTCAGCTGCTCCATCCTCCAGGAAACATTATCCTTTTGCCAACAAATGCAAGGAAGCCTTTCCTGAGATTCCTTGGTGTGCCTGATGAGATTGCACTGGCATTTAGTTTCAATTTCTTGTTACCAGACATGCTTGTAAGACAGCAAGAAGGGAAGGAGACTTTCATCATTGCTAAGAGCTGGCTCAAAGATGTCTGTGGGTTGTCTTTTTTTCTGATAGTGTGGGGGGTTTTTAGGAGAAATTGAGCAAGAGTGATGGAGTCTGTGTAGAATATATTCAGCAATAACATAAGCTAGGAGAGGAAGTACACCTGTGAGAGCTTATAGAAATAGTGCTAGGCTTCATGCTCCATGTGGGAATTCATTGCACGATACCAGAGAAAATGCCTTATGACATTGCTGTAGGCCTACTGTGTCCCTGCACTTTCTAGTGAGTTCAGCAAAACACTAATAATTATCTATGCACAGGTTTTAACACACAACCACTTTTTTGGGCACTTCAAGCTTCTGATGCTAGAGAGATGCAAAATTAAATGCAGCACCCAACAGTCGTATTATACCAATATTCATATAGTGACTTCCCTCCTTTCACCACATGGGGTACAATAAACTCAGTGAAGACCTGAAGCACCACATCTGTGTATAAACCAAAGAAGACCATGCAGAGATCTTGGCAGCTAAGCTCTGTTTACAACACTAAGACCATAGATGTAAACACTGCATGGAATAACACAGCACTGTGTGGTCTCCCCAGCACTTGAGCAACCATTCAGTATTGTAGTTAAGGTTCCCAGCTGCTGCCAAAAGCTGGCAACACTCCGCTGGGAAACAGAGCTTTATGATACTGACATACTTATGTCTTGGTATGACAGAGAGACATTCGCGATGTTCATCATATCCACGCGATGCCTAGTGCAGAATGCCAAACAGACCATCGACTGTGCACTGTAAACTTAACTTCCACCTTAAGTTCAAACCTAAAAGGGATGGTATTCCAAGGAAGAGACTCCAAGTTAACAATCTTCAAACAGCTACAGTGAGAGACAGTTTCCAGGCAAATCTCCAAACTAGGCTCGAAGATCATTCCTTAGATCCCTCTCCCAAAACAGTTTGGCAACATACTAAAAATAGCATCCTGCAGTCCTCTGAAGAATCCTTAGGGTTCTCCTTCAAGAAGAACAAGGACTGGTTTGATGAAAACAGTCAAGAGATCTAGGAATTGTTGAGGAAGAAGAGAACCGCCCGCCAAGCACATCTTGCACTGCCATCCTGTCATGTAAGAAAAACAGCCTTTTGCATTACATGCAGCAAGCTCCAACAGAAACTCTGTGACATCCAGAACAGGTGGAGGATCAATCTAGCTGAAAAAACTCAATTATGTGCAGATATGGGTGATCACAGAGGATTCTATGAGGCCTTGAAAACAGCTTACGGGCCTACACACCAGGTCCAAAGCCCTCTACTCAGCACAGATGGTCAAATGCTTCTCACAGATAAAACCTCCATTGTGAATTGATGGTCTGAACACTTTCAGACTCTTTTCAGTGCCAACCAAGTAGTTCAAGGCTCAGCAATTCAGTACATTACACAACAACCAGTGAAAGATGAATTGGATACTGCCCCTACCATGGGAGAAACTCTTAAGGCCATACAGCAGGTGAAAACTGGCAAGGCAGCTGGGGTTGATGGAATTCCACCTGAAGTCTGGAAACATGGGGGCCAAGCACTCCATGCTAAATTCCACAAGTTTGTGGTGCGCTGTTGGGAACTAGGCGAACTACTATCAGACCTTTGTGATGCAGTCATCATCACCTTGTATAAGAAGAAAGGAGATAAATCAGACTGTTCAAATTACTGAGGTATTACTCTGCTCTCCATTGCTGGTAAAATCCTGGCAAGAATACTTTTGAACAGACTAATACCCACTATAGAGGAGGAACTTCTACCTGAAAGCCAATGCGGTTTCAGAGCCAACAGGAGCACCACAGACATGATATTTGTTCTCAGACAACTGCAAGAGAAGTGTAGAGAACAGAACAAAGGTCTCTATGTAACCTTTGTCAACCTCACCAAGGCTTTTGATACTGTGAGCAGAAAAGGTCTTTGGCAGATTTTGGAATGTTTAGGTTGTCCCCCCAAGTTCCTTAAATTGATCATCTCACTTCATGAGGATCAGCACGGCCAAGTCAGATATGGCAATGCACTTTCTGAGCCCTTTCTAATAACGAACGGTGTGAAACAAGGCTGCGTTCTCGCACCAACCCTATTCACAGTCTTTTTCAGCATGATGCTCCAAAGGGCCATGGCAGACCTCGATGAAGAAAATGGTATCTACATTCGATATCGTACTGATAGAAGCTTTTTCAACCTAAGGCGACTGAAGGCCCATATTAAGACCTTAAACCATCTTGTCCAGGAGCTGCTTTACACTGATGACAACACTCTCATCACCCACACAGAAGTAGCTCTGCAGTTAACATCCTGCTGTGCAGAGGCTGCTGAGCTTTTTGGGCTGGAAGTCAGCTTGAAGAAGACAGAAGTTCTCCATCAACCTGCACCTCAGGAAGTCTTCCATCATCCCCATATCACCATTGGCCAATCAGAGCTCAAATCAGTCCAGCAGTTTAATTACCTAGGTAGCCTCATCTCCTTGGATGGTGAGGTTGACAGAGAGATAGACAACAGGTTAGCAAAGGCATATAGAGCTTTTGGAAAACTCCATAAAAGAGTTTGGCGAAATAAACACCTGAAGAAAAGTTCCAAGATCAGTGTTTACAGAGCCATAGTGCTGTCTACTCTTTTATATGGGTCTGAATCATGGGTCATCTACCGCCACCACCTGCGACTCCTAGAACGCTTCCATCAACGCTGTCTCCGCACAATCCTAAACATCCACTGGATTGATTATGTGACTAATGCGTCTGTTCTTGAACAGGCAATGGCTACGAATATTGAGGCCATGTTGCTGAGAACACAGCTGCATTGGGCAGGACACATCTCCAGGATGAAGGACCACCGCCTCCCTAAGATCATGCTCTATGGTGAACTTGCCACTGGCTGCCACAAGAGAGGAGCCCCGAAGAGAAGATACAAGGACTCCCTGAAACAACATCTCAGCCTTGGCCATATTAATCATCATCACTAGTCTATTCTGGCCTCCAATTGGGAGGTCTGGAGACACACTATCTATAATGCTGCTGCTTCTTTTGAGAACGAAAGCAGGATCACTCTCGAGGAGAAAAGACAACGCAGAAAGAACCGTGTCCTGTCGATACCACCTAAGGAGTCTTTCTGCTGTGCCTTTTGCAACCGGACCTGTCTATCTCACATTGGCCTTTTTAGCCACCAACGCGCTTGTAGCAAATGTGGATAGAGACCTTCCTAAATCTTTATTCGCAAGGCCTAGCCATGATGATGACTTACAGCTGCAATCTCAAGAAAGCAATGATTGGCCAAACTTGCAATTCTCTCAACACTGCCCTCCGTTTGGCTGCCATCCCAGATGGTAAGACCAAACAGGGGTAAAAAGGCCTGTTTTTTACCTCTGAGAACCCCCTCTCTTCCTTTGCTGCTCTAGGTATGAAGACAGGGACCATGGAATTCAAACATGGGGTTTGGCGGTTGCTCCTCTCAGAGCACCAGTTCTCCACATGCAAGGCAATGCTTGGATCTCATTTGCCTTGTTGTACTGAGAGCAACACAGAGGTGCGCATCGCACCGGGTATCCCCTTCACTTCTGCATTCTGCTTTTTGATTACTCAGCTGTGCTTGTCTTCTGTTCTCAGATCACCTACCGATTTTTTAACATCAAGAATTCACAAAAATGTCAGTAAGTACTTTCTTTCTACATTTCTAAACAAGCTCATTCCATGTTTTAAAATATATTTATATTTATATATATATACACATATATAATGGAATATATATATTCCATTAGTCTTAAAATATATTTTTAAAGGGAACTGAAGACAAGAAAGAATCTGTTGCTAAAGCTTAAAAAATTTTTTTCATGTGGGAAGCTTGCTTTCCCTCAGAAGTACTACCATAGCCTCTTTAGCAATGAGCCTATTCTTTCTGTGTGTTCTTCTGAGCCTCTGGAGAAATGCTCCATAATCTAGGGTTGAGGAAGTCATTATGGTACTTATGTGGCAGTGATGCTCTAATGCAGCAGGCAGACAGTTATAAGCATTCTCTCCTTTGACAGCAAGGTTGTTTTCCCAAGGGAGACCAATTTATATGTTGGAAAACACATTTCCAAGTCTTCTTCTTTGTTTCTGAGAATAGACATTACACTGCAGCATACCAAGTGGAAAAATGACAGGAGGCTGACATGCTGTGCCACTCAGATCAGGTCATGTCACAGCCACTTGGCTGTGGCAGCACTGCCAGAGGGAATGACTCTCCCGCAAAGCCAGGGCCTCAATGAGCTGAAGAGAGGAGATCAAGTCCTGAGAAGAAAGGACAGAATTATTAAACACCCAGGAACAAGTGCCTGGCTAGTCCTTCTGAATAATACTCTTTCCTGCATGGGTTTTACTCCTCTCTCGAACAAGAAGTCTGGATAGCTGCGACTAGTCCTTAGTACTTATTTAAGGGAGCAAACTAGTGCAAGCTAGTAAGAAACAGTACCAGAAAAGTGACACCAGTTTTACCTTCCCAGTAAAATCTTAAAAAGCTGCTCTTTTTATCATTCTCCCTGACAGCAGTTGGTGTCATGAACAAAAGAGCTCATAGGCACCTATATTCTTCTCCGACTGTGTAAATGCAATTACTCACACACCAAAAAAAAGCTAAGATGTTAAATTTTCAGACATTTGAGATCTCTAGGGCTTTTGTTTGTGTTGAGCAAGAGCTCATTACATGCCTATGGCTGTTTATTTGCCCATCTATGCAAATTCTGCAGATCAAAAAGAGTGACCAGCTTTCAAACTTTTGGATAGTTTTAAAATACAGTTTTATTTTTATAAGTAAATGAAACTATCAATAGACAGGCAGCTCAGGCAAAAGTATAGCTTTAAAGAAAAAGGAGCAGCAAAATGAAAGTGAAACCCTGTATTGAGTTGTAGTCTTCACTAACAGGTTTTCATTTTCTTTTACTTTTCCTAATAAAAATGTAAATGTTTCTCAATAAGAAATAGGACCAACTCTCAAGTAAGTCAGCATGTATTACTTATGCATTAGCTATGATTATTCAACAATCCAGTGCAATCCTCACAGTCAAGCTTCAACTGGAGGGTGAATACAAGGCAGTGTAAGTTTTTGCTGGATGAAAAACACATCAGCAGAGCTCTTGTTAGAAGCACAATCACAGGAGATGCACTTGACAAACTGCATCCTAACTGTGTTGCCCAAGGGATTTACAGTTGGTTTCTGTGCAAACATTATTCAATCAGGCATTTTTCTTCTGTGGGCACCCTGTAGGCAAGCACAGCCACGGGGATAGGAGGCCAGGAGTGTTACAGCTGTTACCTTTCCTTCCCTTCCCATAACTATTACTTTGCCCCTTGTCACTGCATGTACATTGAATTTTCTTGCTATTGATTACACAGTAGGCAATATATCAAAGGTATTTCATTGTGATGTGTGAGCCCTGTGACTACTGCAGCAGAAAACGAAGGGAATTAAATTTCATGAGGGTAGATGGGGGTTGGGTTATCAGAACCAGAGCACTGTCCCCTGAAGATCATCCCCCCTCAAAGTGTGCAACGAACAAGCCTGGAAGCACCCATGCAACATTGCAGTGATGTCCTACCTGCTTCAATAAATCCTCCCCATCTCAACTGCCTCCTCGCTTGTCATAGTGTCACAAAAATACATGAAAGTTCAACAGAAAAGATTATCAGACCTTCAAGTGCAACAATTTCTGTCTATTTTTCTGTACCAAAACACAGGCTCTGTTTGTCTCAGAAAGATTTCCTTTCAATCTCTACATTTGTTTATTTTATATGCATTTTCCTCCTGAAACTCCTCTTTCAGTCTCTGCTACAGTGCTTGAGCCATGTGACAGCTCATTATTTCTGTTTAAAAGAAATCCAGTCACATAAAGCTGTGTCACGACTGTCATCTTACTACATATCCAGTTAAAAAAAAAAAGGCATAGAGCAAATTATTAATAGAGGTGAACAAGAGGAGACAGAGCTTCCCTGATACCCTCGTGTCCAAATGCTAACATTTTAAATAAAGCTCAGATGACAGGACTGTGCTTCAGTGACACTGAACACAGACTGGAGGGAAATAAGTGCAACAATAAAGTTTTTTTAAAAATAAAAAATATTATCTTCCACATAAATTCGTAGTTTCTGCCTTAATTAAGCCAGGCATGAAGAAGACTGTTAGTGGGCAGTGTCCAAGCAAATGGTGATGCTACTGGACAAGCAGCACACTCCAAATCAAGGCAGCTGATGGCAGAGCCTTTATCTGGGATAGTCGTGGTAAGGGGTCTCACCTTTCACTAGCCAGGTCTGGGGGCTGCCCAGTGCCCTTGGAGGAGAGACCAGCCCTCATGGCAGGTGGGCACAGTGGGCAGGCAGCTTTTGCCCATCAAGGCCATCCTGGCTCAGAGCAGTGAGGTGGCAGCCTGCTCTCCAGATGGTCTCGTGGCTTCATCCATCACTCTTCATAACACACCCCTCACTCGGATGTAAATCTGCAGGGACAGATTTTACAGAAATCTAACTTCAGCAGCAGTAAAATGCTGCTTCAAAGAATAGCAGAAAACTTGCAGGACAGCAGACATAACTAGGAAGAAGTTTAATGATGTCTTGTCTTTTTTTAATTCCTTGTTCACAAAGATCAAAATTTTATCTGAGGGAAGCACTTCATTTTTGTTTCTTAGTAAACTTCAGAAAAGCATTAAAAAAAGAGTTGGGGGGAGGGAAGGGAAGGTGTGATTCTGTTATTGCTTTTGTGATACCATTAAATTCACATCGACTAGTTCAACTAGGGACTACTTCCCTCCCTCCCCAAAACAACATTCATTGTCTGATGCTGCAAGCTAAAGACACCACTCTTCCACTAAAGAGGCTCTTATAGTTCAATTGCTTCTGAATTTAGGGGAGGGTAAATTCTGCAGTACCTTCAGATGTGGTACTAAAGAGGTTTCAGGTGGGTCACCCAAGGAGCTGGAAGCTCCCCTAGCCAGGAGTCCCAGCCAGGCTGCCCCAATCAGTCTCTCTCACTGCTGCTGGTGCCAATGAAGCAGCTGAGGTCTGGAGGATTCTGAAAAGCTCATTTACACTGGAAATCTGCTTTGTATCAGGCAGAGCTTTCAAACACTCTGTATCTAGTAACAGAGTGGTCTTTCGTCTCCAGATTCCTTTGACTATCCTTTGCTGCAACTGGAATTGGCCTGGCTGTTGATGGCAAGTTATTTCAAGGCTTCTGTAGCCTTTAGGCTCAGGTTTCAAGACTATCAGGTACATTATGGGTTCTTCTTAGAGCTCAGTCAAGCCAAGGCTTTGATTTGGCAAAGGACACTTCAAGGTAGTTGATTTGTCACTACCCTTGTATCTCTCTACAGGACACATCAGTATGTCCTTTTGTCTACAAGTGGTAACAGAAACCATTTTCGTTGCAAACCCCTTCCTTCCCATATCTGTGCTCACTTAGATAGGTGGTCAGAAGACAGAGTTGTTTTAATTAATTTTTTTAATGGATATTAACACCATCAGCAAGCACCAACTTTTACAACTGTCCCTTATTTCAGCACTATTCAAGAGTTCTCAGATCCCACATAACCAAATTGAAAAAGCAAATTTACTCTTCTCAGACTAGAGACGGTCTACTGAGAAAACTCTGTTAAAATGAAAAACAGCACCCAAAACACAGTAAGTATGTTCTCTCTTTCATCCCTCCTCTTATGACACTGCTGCCATGGATAAGGTACTAAAATTCTTTTTGAGTATTTGTTTAAAAACTTCTTATAGTGTTTTGTGTATTTATTATGAAAATTGTCATGTCCTTATGTTCAAGTTTTGTGTCCTGCACAATTAGGACACATCCATCACCATTGTAAAACATAAACCTGCAATATCATCAAGTCCAATATAAACTGTAACAATTACCTCCAACAAAATACTATGTGCACAGTTCAGAAATTTTAAAAGGACACCTTAGTCTTAAAACCTTTGCACTGAAAGCACAAAGACAGAAAAAAAATCAGGGCCCTTCTGACTCTAACTTTCTGCTCTCACATACGTGAAACATCAGTTTGGGTCATAAACTGATCAAGATGTGTCTTAAAAAAATAAATGCTCTAAAACACCTAACTATCCATCTGGGAAATTTGTTTCTGAACCTGCTGCGCTGATCAGAAGGTGCTTTCTAGTCTCCAATTCATCCTCTCATTTTTTGTGCTGGTATTGTCTTCCATCTCATAAAGTTTCTCTCCTCCCACCCTGGCCAGTTTCCCTCATCAGGGTTTGATCCAGCAACATTAAACCACCAATCAAGAGCAGCAGAGAGCAGCAGCTAAATCTCCCACATAGGTAATACATTTCTGCAATATACACGTTGTGCAGACTGTGGGAATAAATAGCTTCAGACACCTTGAACATCTGCTTCCTGAAAGCTCTGCCAAGTCTGTGGAGCTACAGTGGTGGGCAGGATAGAGGGCAGGCCCTTCCCTGCTGCCCTTCACAGGGAGCCCAAGATGTCTCCTCCCTGGAGCCCAGAGGAGCAGCCGTCCAACCACTCCCCCTTCTACAGGTTAAATGGACACAGAAGAGCAAGTTGGTGTGTCAGCAGTCTTGCTGAATTCTTTTGTGTTTCATAAACTAGCCTGTTTCCTTTTCCTTTATCTATTTTTTTGAAAACAGTATTATTCTATATTACTGCAGCCACCTCATATAACAACAAATTAAAATAGATCTTATACATGAGAAGCCTTTGCAGACACCTTGCAATTGAATTCTTGAAGGACCCTTTATTTTCAAGGATCAATATTGCCCAGCAAGAAGACTGGAGCAACAAAGAGAGAAAAATGGGTTTTCTCTGCCATGTTTCTCCCTTAGCAACTGGTCTTTTTCCTCCTCATTACACACAACTTACAGCAAAATGGAATGGTATTTTAGGGTGCTGCAATATGCACACATGGTAACACCTATTGTCCAGTTTTTGAAAGAGCATCTAGGTTTTGAAAGAAGAAAATGACAAAATATGCAAAAGCCTTGAGAAGGTTTGTTATCGTTGTATGCCAAAGTTCAAAAGTCTGCACAATCTTTCCCATCTACACCTAAAGATCCTTGTGCAACACTGCCTGTAACAGCAACATCTGCAGACCTGTCTAGCTAACAAATATGGAGCAGTGGTTTTACCAGTATTTTTGCTGTAGCATGCAAGGGGCAGTACAGCAGTCAAAAAAAGCAAGAAAGAGAGGAGAAAGAACATGGAAATTCTAGTTTCTTGTATTGTAAAATACAAATAGTCCATGTCATGGGTAACATGATCAATAAATTTGCAGATCAAGCAAGAACGGTTATAAGGTTATGATGAGGACTTTAGTTATACTGTTAGCACTTTGATTATACTGTTTGTCTTGTTAAAATCACAAGTTGTATTACGCAATAACTGACCACATGAATTGTCATGCTCCGGACTCACTAACCACAACGCAATTATGATTTGTCATGATGATATTTGCTGTTAGAAATGCTTGTTTTAAAAAGGACTAATAAAATCCAAGATGGAGGCTAGTGTAAGACAACAACAACAAGGGTCTACCTGGACGACCGTTACCAGTGGAAATTTCCATCAACATGGCCCTAGTGATTGTTATCTGCTGGACTGTTTGCCAGGACCCTCAGCAACAACGAGCCCGCGAAAAGAGGAACCAACCTGGAGCCAGCCCGCGAAACGGGAAACCAACCTGGGACAAGCCTGCGAAGGAAGAACCAAGCAGCTCTCAGCCCGTGACCCCTAAGCCAATGGACTAATGACATGACTGTAGGGGAGGGGGTTGCTGGGGGTATAAAAAGTGCTGCTTGTTGTTTTCCCCTTGCGGTCTGCGACGGAACGGGGAGGTTCCTCCAGATGCCTGGCTGGCCATTTGCCTATTTGCGTTCTCTAATAAATTAGTTTTATTCCTTGCAACCCAAAATTTGATAGCCTCGATTTTCTATTTCAGTCCAGAATGTATTAAATGATTTTATTCACCCAACTTCTGCTCAGTCTATGGCCACAACTGAGAAGCAATTTAGAAAAACCAAAAAAGTATTCAAATGTTCTACATAAAATACCACTTTCAAGGTGCAAAGTATCATAAGTCACTGTTCTGAAAGGTCAGTATTCAAAATTGCAGAAGCACATGTACTTTAGAATGGCCGTCAGCTTCTCCAAAACTCAAAGCAGGATTGTTTTTCTCCTACGAAAATCATATAATCCCAATTTCTGCCAGGTTAGTTTTGTTCCCTGTAGAAACTCACTGTAAGTCAAGACAATAATTAGATTCACACTTTTTAATTGTTTTTTTCTCGTTAGGATTAAAAAGGCTAGAAGTTCTGCATTTCTGTCAGGAGAGGGGAAAAAGCAGAAACCAAATAAAAGCCTATCCTAAGAGATCTGTCAGTTCCCTCTCCAGACCAAACCACATTCCTGCTCTTACAGTCTTTTCTGGGCACAGTGAAGAAAGTGTTTCCATCCGATTTGGGAGTTGCAGGAGACAGATCCCCATATCAGTCACCATGCCCACACAGTGGTGGGGAGAGGAGCTGCCACAGCTCTGGATTTGCTCATCCCTGTTGGGAAGAGGGGAATGCTCTATATGCAGAACCAGGCAGTGGATGCAAACCAATTTATGACCCCCTTCCTACAGTGCCAAATCCTCTTGCCTTATTTCTCAGGGAAGAAAAGTCAAAGGATAAAGTCAAAGGCAGGGCAAGTAAAACAGGGAGAAGAGAAGAAAAAGGAAAGGTCAAAGAGTGAGGAAAAGAAAAGGAGGAGGAAACAACCAGCCAAATTCAGGTGAAAAAAAAGGGAGAAAAACTTCATTGTAGGCACTGCAGGTGTATTGCAGGTAAAATTTGCTGTCCAGCTACAGTAGCTCAGTAGCTCAGAATTAGCCAATTCTCAACTGAACATCCCCAAAAGTCAAAGGTATCCAGTACTTGGCACAGAGGCCCAAAGACTCCATCAAGAACCATGGAATAAAACAGCTTTATTGCTATAGATTTCCAGGAAAGACTGGGAGACACTTTTAGGCAGGGAGAGAACAAAGAACATTCCAAGCCAATAGGTCTTTGAGAAAGGTTTGAGCAACCACGTTGAGGGACCAACAAACCCTGCAGCTTAGTAAATTAAATTCAAAAGGAAAAAAATCAAAACAACACGCTTGAACTGCTAAAGTTTATTTTTAAATATCAAATAAGATGGCTCTCAGATGTTTTCTGCCCCTGGTTAATAGCAATGATGCACTTAAAAATGAATGGTAGGGTTGTCCTTAATACAGAAAACACATTGCATGGAATAAAAAGTTGTCAGATTCATAACATAAGTAGGCTGAAATAAATTTCATGGCATCTTGGTTAGTTCTTTGGGGTGATCCTTGTAAGAACATAACACAATATTTCAGGGAAGTAAAAGCTGGAAATTGATGTTAAAAAGTTACAGTCTAACTCACCTACAAAATGTCTGTTTTATGTGAAGTAGGAATAAAGCAGCTGATTTTTTTATTTCTGTATTTGAACAAAGGAAAAACACCCTTTTTGTTGACTCATTCCCAACTGCTTTCCATATCCCACTGCAAGTTTTTCAAAGTATGCTTCACCTCTCCCTGCTCCTGCAGCACCCTTAGGAGAGGGCAACTCTCCTAACCCAGAACATTTCAGTTCTCATCTCCTTGCCTTTGCAAATTAGCAACAATAATACTTTTTTTGCAGCAAGTTATTTGCATTCTAGTTGACAAAGCTATTTGCCAGTTATCCTCAACTTTCTCTTTTCTGCTCATCCATTTCCAAATTTCTGCCTTCCACCAGGGACAGAATAGGTCAGTAAAGACAAAAGTATCTCTTAAGTAGAATGCTGCTTGCTTGAAAACAAAACAAAACCAAACAAAACAACCAAAATTGCAATCCCTGGTAACCAACACAGTGCTCCAAAAACAACCTTCATCCCTTCCTGAAATCCACAGCATCCCTCAATCTGGACATAGATGCTCTACACTGGAGACAAATGTAGCAGTTCTTCCTCAGAAATATACAGAAGCACCCTGGGCAAACCCATGTCTGCCTTACAAAATTAATCAAGGAGCACTTGTCCTCCCAAACGCAGCAGGACAAAAGGATTAAGGAAGGGCAGCATGTTTTACCCACTGCTAGAGGTCAACATACTGTTTTAAAAGGTGTAGTTGCATATTTAGGAGGTATGGTTAAGATAGGAGATATATAAGTAACCATTTTTCTGAGCATAAGATCAAGTTAGTGAACACAGATGTTCTTCTGCGTTGTCTCTTTATACAATTTTTTGATCCAGATATGCAACAAATGTGCTGCACAGGGTATTTACAGGAGTATTAATGCACAATTTTTCCACCTCCACAGAAGGTAGTATTGGTTTCTCTGACTGTGACGGATGTCCTCTGTTTTTGTTTTCCATTGACTCTAGATCATAAAGGAATAGTAAAACAGCCTCTTTGCTGCATTTACATCATCCAACAACACATCTGAAGTGTTGAATTAGGATTTCAAGTACTATTTGTAGCCTAGGTTTTACTATATCAGTTTAGGAACTTGTATCAAATAAATCAGCTTCTCATTTTTTCGGCTCCTAAAAATTGCTTTTGTCGACTTATCCTGAAATGAAGGCTAATCCACCAATAGTCAGAGCAAATGGGTGGCCTGCTGGAGATCACTGCCCAGGGAGTCTGTACGGAAGGATTTCTGTGCTAAACATCACCCCTAGGGAGCCTGCAATGCCTGAGCATCACAGCTGCTAGGGTGTAGCTTAACTTCAACAAATGAACTGTTTGATAAAATTTTGATGCTGAGAGGAAAGCTGGGTAAAATAAAAATTCTGCTGTATGAAGGGATGAGTGCTGCTTTGCTACTTAAAACAACTTCTGTATGCATACTCCAGGACTTAAAGCTATGTAGTGAGAGGGCCAGTGAGTAGATGAAAAGAAAAGCTTCTGAGGGCATGGTCATCTGTACAGAGTAGAGGACTGTATTTTTTGTCACCAAGGCCTAGGTTTGGGTCATGTTGCTGAAAGCTTTGGTTTGATTTGGGGTGGAGAGGAATAAATTAGACAAAGACAGCAGAATTGTCCATTGCATGGTAGGATTCAATCATGCTTGTTATATATGCAAGGACCACCTTCTGTTTCTATTCCTCATACAAAACCAAATAATTAAGAAAACCCACAAATTCCCTTGTTCAGTACTAGCATCAATCTCATCATGACTACCCAAAACAAAAAGGGATGCCGTTACTAGTGCAGGTGGCTTATGCCACAGGTTCTTCGACATAGGGATATTAATGTTCTTAGAAAAGAAGATCTATATCCTCAAAAAAACATCCACTTTACAAAACAAAGGGCAAGACAAATTCACTGTTTCACTTCTGATAAAATAAGCCCTTCTTCCTGAAATGAGCATGTTGTTCTTAGGCTGAAGGACAGCACTAGAAAGAAACTCAGACATGTAACACTTCTATACACTATATCTCATCCCAAAACTATATCTAGCCAGTTGCCCAACAGCTCATCTGAAAATTACCATTTATAGCCATCATTTAGTTTAGAGGTTATAGGAAGTCCATTGTTATCCACTTTTGATCAAAATGTGTACTAGCAAGCACCATGAGGTATAGCTTCAGCACTCAGCACTCACTGCCATCCCACTAAAGTCATTTAAAGCAAGGAGTGATTTTAGACAAGAACATTAGTGGAACAAGACATACAGAGGCTGATCAGTCACACACAAGTTCTGAACACAAGACACATTACATTAGCTCTCAATATTTCAACAATTTCACTGCTCTGAATTTAAAAGTCCTTAGGTAATGTGCTTCTGGGACTGCAGTTTTATTCTGTGTCAGCTAGGACTGCCATTACCAGAAAACTTTTAGGGAGAGTGTGGTGTATATTATCAGTGTAAAAGGCAGCTTTTTGCCTTACAAACTTTTCAATATCTGGTCAAGAGATCCAAACTACCCTTTAAATGCTATCACTGGCTTTTTGCTTTTTAAAAATAATTTAAAAGAAAAAAAAAACAACAAAGCAGTCAAAAAACATTTGAACAAGAGCATGTCCAGCTCGTATAAGAAAATGTAGAAAAAATTGTAACATCATAGAATATCCTAACTTGAAGGGGACCCACAAGGATCACTGAAGTCTAAATTCTGGCCCTGCAGAGGAGAGACCCGGGAATCATACCATGTGCCTGAGAGTATTGTCCAAACACTTCTTGAAGCCAGACAGGCTTGGTGCTGTGACCACTGCCCTAGCAAAGCCAATTCCAGTGCCCAACCACTCTCTAGGGGAAGAACCTTTTTCTAATATCTGGACTAAACCTCCCCCAACTCAGCTTCTTGCCATTCCCTCAGGTTCTGTCACTGGTCACCACAGAGAAGAGATCAGCACCTGCCCCTCCTCTTCCCCTCATGAGGAAGTTGTAGACTGTGATGAGGTCTCCCCTCAGTCTCCTCTTCTCCAGGCTGAACAGACCAAGTGCCCTCAGCCACTCCTCACATGACTTCCCCTCAAGGCTCTTCACCATCTTCGTTGCCCTCCTTTGGACACTCTCTAGTAGCTTAATATCTTACATTGTGGTGCCCAAAACTGCCCCAATATTCAAGGTGAGGCCACATCAGTGCAGAGCAGAGTGGGACAATCCCCTCCCCCGTCTGGCTGGTAGTGCCTCGCCTGATGCCCCCCAGGACATGGTTGGCCCTCCTGGCTGCCAGGGCACTGCTGACTCAGATTCAACTTGCCTTCAGCCAGGACCCCAGGTCCCTTTCCACAGAATTGCTCTCAAGCCTCTCATTCTCCAGTATGTCCATACATCCGGGGTTGCCCCATTCAAGGTGCAGAATCCAACACTTGCCCTTGTTAAACTTCATATAGTTGGTGATTGCCCAGCCACCTGATTTGTCGAGGTCCCTGTGCAGGGCCTCTCTGCCTTTGAGATAGTCAATAGCTCCTCCCAGTTTTGTGTCATCTGAAAACTTACTTAGTAAGGAAAAACTCTGTGCTGTGTGTACAACAGGTCCAGCACAGTATGGGAATTATTACATTTCACACTGTGAACTTGAAAACTACAGCCAGTAATATACCCACTTACCAATTGCCAACCCTGATAGAAAAGTGAGGTGCTTGTATGGCACGAACCTCGTTCCTTACTCCATGGAGTGCAAGAGCAGAATTAAACTTTATTACAAAAGGCAAGAGTTTAGGTACAGCGCTCAAAACATGTCACATGATCTCTCAGCCAATGACATTAAAGTATTTCATTGAGCACGCGTGAGAGACCGGAAAACTACAAATCCCAAGAGCCTTTGCTAGAGCCTTCCTGAAACATGAGCCACTACAGAAAAGCTCACATGCTTGTTTTATCAGTGGTTAACACGTGGAAAGGCTGGTGGGATACAGTGACCCGTTAGCTGAGTGCACTTCTGAGAAACTGAATCACACAATCACAAAGCCAGCCAGGTTGAAAAAGCCCTTTGAGATCATCGAGTCCAACCTCTGACTGAACATCACCTTGTCAACTAGACCATGGCACTAAGTGCTGTATCCAGTCTTTTCTTAAACACCTCCAGGGATGATGACTCTACCACCTCCTTGGGCAGCCCATTCCAATGCCTGATCACCCTTTCTGAAGAAATTCTTCCTAATGTCTAACCTAAACCTTCCCTGGTGCAGCTTAAGACTGCGCCCTCTTGTCCTATGGCTGGTTGCCTGGGAGAAGAGATTAACCCCTACCTGGCTACAACCTCCTTTCTAGGAGCTGTAGAAAGTGATAAGGTCTCCCCTGAGCCTCGTCTTGTCCAGGCTAAACAGCGCCAGCTCCCTCAGCCTCTCCTCATAGGACTTGTGCTCCAGACTCTTCACCGGCTTCATTGCCCTTCCCTGGACTCAATCCAGCATCACAACATCCTTCCTAAATTAAGAGGCCCAGAACTGGACATAGTATTTAAAGTGCAGCCTCACCTGTGCCAAGCACAAGGGAAGAATCATTTCCTGTTGGCCACACTGTTCCTGATACAAGAATGTCCTGGAAGGCCAGGATGCCCTTACCCTTCTTGGCCACCTGGGCATTGCTGGCTTATGTTCAGCCACTGTCAGTGAGTACCCCCAGGTGCCTTTCTGCCTGGCTGCTCTCCAGCCACTCTGTCCCCAACCTGTAGAGCTCCACGGGGTTGTTGTAGTCAAAGTCCAGGACCCTGCACTTGGTCTTGTTGAACCTCATACTGTTGGATTTAGCCCATGCATCCAGCCTGTCCAGGTCCCTCTGCAGAGCCCTCCTACCCTCCAGCAGATTGACACTTCCTCCCAACTTGGTGTCATCTGCAAATTTGATCCACTCATCCAGATCATCAGTAAAGATATTAAATAGAACTGGGCCCAACACTGATCCCTGGAAGACACCACTAGTGACCGGCCGCCAACTGGATGCAGCACTGTTCACCACCACTCTCTGGGCCCGGCCATCAGCCAGTTCCTAACCCAGCACAGAGTGCCCTGTCCAAGCTGTGGGCTGCAGCTTTTCCAGGAGAATGCTGTGGGAGATGGCATCAAAGGCTTTGCTGAAGTCCAGGTAGACACATCCACAGCCTTCCCCTTATCCACCAGGCGGGTCACCTGGTCATAAAAGGAGGTCAGGTTGGTCAAACAGGACCTGCCCCTCCTAAATCCATGCTGTCATTCTATTTTCAAACAGAGGAGAACTGAGTCCTGGAAGAAATCGTTTCCCCAAACCCATAAACTGAATTGTGACAGAATCAGAATTAAAGCATCCTGCTTTTCATCTTCTCAGGTGTTGCTGCTGCCTTTAATCTGTGTCTTTCCTACTTTCTGTGCTGTTGCAGATTTTCGTGACTTTGTGTTTCTTTAAACCAAAGGTGCAAAACTGTGCTTTATCCCTTCACTTATTATCCCTTCTTCCATGTCCCTCATCTCCCATCTTCAATTAATTGACTCATTCCGGTCCGCTCCCCCGTGCAAGAGGAGAAGGCTGCGCCGGCAGCCAGGCAGGACCAAGCTCATGTGGCATGATAGAAGAGTGTGGTTCTGAGCTCCACAGCCCAATCACTTCGCAGGGGGCTCTTTGGTCCCCGTGGTAGGTCCCTGCCAAGCCTGACAGGCCCTCCACCAAGCGTGGCAGGCTCACCACCAACTCACCAAGCCTGATAGGTTCCACACCAAGCCTGGCAGGCTCACCACCCCCAATTCGGGGGCTCCCTAATTTGCAGACCTTTTCCCTTTCTTCCTGCCCTCCTTTTATACCACCCCTTTCTACATTAATGCAATATCCCTATTCCCCCCTGTTACGACCCGCCCCACAAGGCAGAAGTAACTTAAATCCCTTGGGGGGAATTTACTAAACTTGAGGGGATATACTAGACTAGTATAGATAGAGTAGATGTTTATATTATAATACAGATACTAGAGCAGTATAGATAGAACAGATGTTTATATTATAGTACATACACTAGGCTAGCATAGATACCCTAAATGTTTATGTTATACTAGATAGAATACAAGCTTCTCAAGCCCCTGACCTGCAGCCCCCCCACCCAGCAGCCCCCTGTCAGGTGCTCAGAGGGGAGCTGTGCTTGGTCGATCAGTGCTCTAATGAGCAAGACACAAATAAATAAAGAGCTCCAGTGATAAACAAAGTTGTCTGGATTTTTATCTTGGACATCTCCCTGCATTTTTTTTTCCCTGAAGTGTTTGTGCGTTTTTCTTCTTTTCTCTCCTTGATTTCCTCCATTTCAGAGCCAAGAGATTTCAGAGCCTGATTGGCAGACACCCACACTCCCAACAGCTGGATGCTGCTCTCTGGGAAATCCAGCATCCTAGAGGGGTGAAAAACAAGGACCCACCAAGAAGCTGCTTAATGGCAGGCATAAGCTGGGCCACATGCTGCAGCTCATGCATCCACAAGGTCCCCTGGCAAGGATTAAGATGCTGCTTGTGGCATAAAGAACTCCATACTTTTATTAGCTTTGAAGGTGAGCTTTTGTTGGTGTCACTTAGTCCTCACTGGCTCTTTGGGCTGCGGGAGGCAGCAAGTTGCTTGTCACCACACCTGGCCATTGCTCCTGCAGCCCCACAGAAGCTGTCATGGTTTGAAAAGGCCCAAAATCCAATTCTGATTCCTAGCCCCCCTCCCACATCTCAACCCCATGTGAGATGGGTTTTCCAGACAAAAACACGAGACTCAATATGGGGGGAAAGGAATATATTACAATACACACAAATAAATACTATAATACACTGCATACAATCTTAACTCTATTTCTATCTCTACCATGACAATAATATTTACAATGGGCCAAATCTCTTCTCCCTCCAAATAAAAGTCCAGGAGAGAAGAAGAAAAGACCCCTTCCAGTCTCTGAGCAGCAGGTCTCTCTAGGCAGCAGGCTCTCTGTGTCTTCTCTTCCATGCAGCAGAAACAGTTGCTGGCTCTCTGCCAGCACACACGAGGGGGTCTCCAAGCCCCTCGGCCCTCCATCTTCAAAACAGGGGTCTTTCCATGGGCTGCTTGACCCCAGACACGGTTGCATCACCACGGTCATATCACGAAGCACAGGGGTCTTCGTGACGGTCTGGTATCCGCAGGGGAAATCAAGCCCCTGTGCAGAGCTCCCATGCTCTGACTCAAAGATGGCTGCCAGCTTCTCTGAAGCCTGGCAGCAGTGGGGGGGGGGCCAAGGTCACCCCACACACACACACATTCCTTCGGCCGTCCCGGCTTATCTCTCAGGAGGCCATGAGCTTCCTAGCTCCTCTCAGCAGTGCATACTGCACTTTAGGACTCCTCTCAGTCCACCACCCCCTCCTCTTTCTCGGAGGGGTCTCTAGCGAGTTTGGGGGGTTTGGTTATCCAGTTCTTACCCCGAAACTCTGTTCCTGCTGCTGGCTCAGTCCTCTTTCAGGTGCTGCCTTTCTGCTTTCCTTTCTCCTCAGACATCTCTGTGTCTTCCATGCAGCGTACCGGCTTCTGCTGGTCCTTTGGTCCTTATCAGTTGGCTCTTTGCCACTGCTCTTCGGACGCTGCTGTGTCTACTGCTGCTCCGTCTGCTCCCAGCGTCTCCCAAGGCTGCCTACCGGGAGAAATTCTCCCAGCTCTTAGCCACAGGCACTCAGCCCAGTTCTGAGTCCCTGCAGCCCCCCAACCGGGGGCTGGGGGGGCAGAGCCCCCTAAGGGGCCGGAGCCCCAGCTCCTCGTGGCTCACCACAACATGGCCACCTCTTCTTCTAACAACAAGTACCACTGCTTCTTTTCCGGTCTCCAGAGATATGTTTATATTTTGCAGGAGCACTGATTGGGTCAAGCCCCAAGGGTCACCACCCCCTGGGGGTTACCACTTTCCTAGTTTCAGGGGGAAAACCTGGCTCAAGCCACTACAGAAGCCCTTTTCCAAGCCAAAGGGGTCTGGCTTCCACACCCACATCCAGGCTGGGAGTTTTCCCGGGAAGCACTATCTTAACAGTTTTTTCTCCTAAAAACACTGCTGACTAAAATGCATCTGCCACTCAGTGGATTGAGCCATTTGATTTGACATTTAAATGGAGAAATCTCTTACTGCAAAGCGATTAAACATTCCACTGAAACACCACTGTTGCAACATTATTTTACAAGTCCAACCAACCCATTCCCAGAAACTTAACAAGCTCTGCAGGCATCTCTTTTTGGGTAAAAACCCTGGAGCTGCTGCTGGTAACATTGCCTGTGCTTCTCTCTTCTGCTTCGCATTAGCCTGGGAGCAGACAGGAGTAGAAGTGAGGGGAACAGATGGGCAAGGGGGGCTGCAAGCACACCCTGGGCAGCTGCACTCAACCCCTTGCTCTCTGTCTTCCCCCAGGAACAGGCTAAAGAGGCAGCTCTTTTGAGAGCCAGTAGGAGAGAAATGTGTCGATGTGGGAAAAGCAGCTGTTTGGGAAGGAAAAAAGATAGTGGAAGAGATAGAGAGGAGGTAAATACTGGAGATAGAGAAAAGGAAAAGTTGAGAAAACATGAGGCCCAGGAAAATCTCATGACTGGACCCAACACAGGAATAACAGAGGGGGAAATCAGTTCTTGATTGGAGAAAAATCCAAAATAATAAACAGTGCAATAGATGGAAAAATCCAAAATAATAGTGCCAAAGCAACAGATTGAAGCAATGAATTCTTCTCTGCCTTTATGGTAGCACTGGGTCAATGACTGCCCACTTATCCAACAACTGAGGATAATATAAGGATTAATAGAAAGATTATATTTTGCTCCTCCTTAGTATTTCTGAAAATAACATACTATATCTATCCAAAGCTGCTACCACCTACTTTTCAAATCCAGAATGCATTTTCAGAGAGCTTTTCAGGAAATCCAATATTGACAATTGATGTGCTGTACAGTATAGGTTGGAGGACAGTGAAAGACAAATAATATACCTTTGTTCCCACTCTCTTACATATTTAATTTTTCCTGCTCTCAAAAAAGAAAGACTTTCACCTCATACATGTCTGAGTGCTCAGAAACATGATATTAACCAAAGGGTTATTAGAAAGCATTTAACTTGCTGTCACTTTTTCAAGAGATGTAATAGGTGTGTGCTGTCTATCTTTCATTTTCATTGCTTGCAGTAAAACCAGCACAATGACTTCTTCCTTTTCCTGATGATGCTTAACCACAGGACTGTTTCTGATAAGGGCAGTATGATCTCTCTCCTACACTTCCAGCGACCTACTTGTCTAGTGGATAGAAACACAGTGCATTGCCTGGACTTAATATGCAAAAAAACCCTATGGAAAAGCAAACTGAAATAAATATAGTTAATGGATGCATGAATGTGGTTCAATTTTTTAAAAAATTTCATTAAAAATATAAGAAAACTCTATCTAAATTTGTTTTGAGACCAACCAGACCAATGGCAACAACAAAGTTCCAGTAAAAAAAGAGTAAAAAATTTTATGTTCACATGTACTGTATTTAAAACAAATTATTTTATTTTATGTGGGAAAGCACTTCCAAATATGCAGCAAAAATGGGGATAGGTGCTATGAACAGATCATCACAGTCACATACGAAATAATAATACATACCAGTGCACATGATACATTTGTATACAGTCATATTTTTAGTTCCATGAACTATTTCTAAATTGCCTCATGCTAAGGAGAAAGTGTATTGCAGTTTATTATGAGATTTCTTTTTCCCCTTAAACTTCTTGGTATTTCCTTCTAGCAATCACTGTCACAGCATTTTACTTTTCCCTGGGATGTCAGGAGAATGTGAATGGTGGTCGTCAAAACCCATGGATACAGAAAGGACAACCAACTTTTAAACAAATTATTGAATTTTGGCATTGAGTAATAAATAAAAGGACATCTTCATGATCCTGAGCTGAAGCTACCCAAAACTATGTTAGCTCAGGTGAAGATTGCATCACCACTATTAACCTCAAATTTTGTTTTCTGAAAAGAAAATGTGTGAATACAGACTTACAGCAAAAGAACGCCCAAAGAGAAAAATATTTTGATTCTAAAGCTATTTTAAGTGCACAACCGATAGCAACACTTTCTTCACTTCAGCTGTGCACTTAAAATAGCTTTAGAACCAAAATATTTTGGTTCTAAACTAATACTTTGGTTCTAAAGTTAGAAAAATGTTTTGTTCTAACTGATGTTACATTACCTCCATATATAATGCTAACAGGCACCAGCAATACCACACATCAGAACACCTTCTCAAAAGCAAACAAAGCAGAGACTGCCCAAAATGTGCACACTCCTGGCAGACCTGAGAGACGCAGAGCTGGATGACAGCACTTTCCCTATCTCACCAAAAAGTATATATTTAAGTGAATGGACCATCTGCTTCCACTCTCTCATCTTAATGCCAACAGTTTACTGTTCTCTCTTGTGCACACACATGCACAGATGCACACGGGAGATCAGGAATAGTGCAAGGAAAGGCTATGACTTGCTTGCACTTGTAAAAAAGTACTAGATTGCATTTAGTTGTTCTGAAATTACATTGTCCACACAGCCACCACAGATTTGTACTCATTTTTAAATACGTGATCTAAACACAAATCCGTCTATTTAATGATTTTCAAAACAATATGGTTTTTGCATCCTTCCAGCTATTACAACATAGCACTGAGACAAGAACTACTTTTTTTGACTTCCAATACTCTTGGAAGGGCACAAATTTTCTTGACTGGAAGTTCCACAATTGTTTGTTGGCTCAAATTCCTTTCTAACCATCAGGGAGCAAAGCCTTGCCCTTTCTTCTATCCATTTGGGAATAATGCAAAGCCCTATTGCTCCACAGGAGCCACCTCCAACCAAACCTGCAGAGACAACACTTGGCAGAGTGAGAGCACAGACAGAAGGGCTGCAAAGGCCTTGGTGAATGTCCTGCTTGTGGATCATGATCCTATGGCCACACCCATGAGCATATGGTCTTCCACACTGTGCTCTATAAATCCTTCCTTGTCTCCACCAATAAAAGTTAGTTCAGTGATTCTCAAACACACTCAGGGCATGGTTTGGACAGTATAGAAGTAGCATGTGATTACCCGTATTATCCCATAATGGTGCATGCTAAGTTCTCGTGGCTATATGCAGCAATATGCTATATGCATCTTTGAGGACACCTTGGCACAAGCCATCTGCTTCCAAATACCAAAGAAAAGAGGTAAGCTAGGGGGACTGAGCTAGGAGTCACAACTCAGGCAGCTCACCTTAAAAAAGTATGCCTTAAAAAGGCTTAAAAGAGAACCACAGAATCATAGAACATGCTGAATTGGAAGGGAAGCATCAGGATCATCAAGTCCAAATCCTGGCCCTGCACAGGACACCACAAGAATCACACCATGTGCCTTAAGACGGTTGTCCAAACACTTCTTGAACTCACTGACTTGGGGCCATGACTACTGCCTTAGGGAGCCTGTTCCAGTGCCCAACCACGCTCTGGGTGAAAAACCTTTCCCTGATATCCAGACTAAACCTTCCCTGATTCAGCTTCATGTCATACCCTTGGGTCCTTTCACTGGTCACCAGAGAGTAGAGATCAGTGCCTGCCTCTCCACTTCATCTCATGAGGATGTTGAAGACCAAAATGAAGTTTTCCCTCAATCTCCTCTTCTCCGGGCTGAACAGACCAAGTGCCCACAGCTGCTCCTCACACAGCTTCCCCTCAAGGCCTTTCACCATCTTTGTTGCCCTCCTTTGGACACTGTCTAATAGCCTGTCTTAGATTGTGGTGCCCAAAATTGCCCCAATATTTGAGGTGAGGTTGCCCCCGGTCAGAGCAGAGCGGGACAATCCCCTCCCTCGACCGGCTGGCAATGCTTTACCTGATGTCCCCCAAGGACACGGTTGGCTTTCCTGACTGCCAGGGCACTGCTGACTCATATTCAACTTGGCATCGGCCAGCGTCCCCAGGTCCTTTTCCCAGCACTGCTTTACAGCCTCTCATTCCCCAGTCTATACACTCAAACAGAGTTGCTTCCTCCCAGATGCAGAATCTGGCACTTGCCCCTGTTGAACTTCATATGGTTGGTGATTCCCCATCTCTCTAATTTGTCAAGGTCTCTCTCAGGACTTAACACACTTAAGAACACAGTTTAGACTACAGTACGACTTCTGAAATCTAGTGTTTTGTCAGACAAAATGCAGCAGCAAATACATGTACAGTGCAACAGTGTGCAGTGCCAGAGAGACTCCTGTCCCCAGAACCAAGATGCCTTCTTGTATAACAATGTCACTGCAATGTTAGCTGTCAAACTCCATAAAGCTTCCGCCTTGTCCTCCTTCACAACCCTCATGAAAGCTCTACCACTCTATGATCTGATCATGCTGAGACAGTAGGCAAGCAAAGGCTGCCCATTTTTACATAAAACGGGTTTATTTTGCAGACATTTTAATCTCCCATAGACCATCCACTCCTGCTGCACAGTTCTTACCTAATGCCTTGTGTAATCCTACACTAGTTTATACAATCATTTAGGAGATGTAATGTTTTATTTTCCTTCTTTTCTTTCATTCATTGCTTACAATGATTCCCTAATGCTTTATCAAGCGCACTAGAATGTATCATGTCAAAATTATAAAATCCACAAACTAAAATTTTATGAATAGCTAAAGAAAACAAATGGCATATGCCTTGAGGTAGTAGCAAATAAATGCTTTTAGAAGAACTGGTATGCTTCTGCATTAAATAATACAGTTACGAAGAAAAGTTAAAATATATTTGATATTACTTTAGTTCACTGATTTCAGCGGGAATATTGCTTGAAAAGGATCCCCAAAACTGGTGGCGAAGCTCTTATTAATATTTCTGGAAAATAACCAAGCTTTTCATTTTTCCTTGCACACTGCAGTTTGTATTTAGTTACTGAGGGACAGCCTTCAGTCATCTCCTTCCCCACTTCGAACTATAAATCACTGCCCAGTTACATGACATAGATTCTCAAAAAAAAAAGCTAATAACAGTAGTGGTCATGGTTAAGAAAACATAATTAGCTCATGATGAAGATATTTAAAGGCTGAAGGGTTAACACTTGAGAATCCAGTACTATCCATCCTCCATTAGTTTTTTAAGTAGCAGAGAAAGGAATGCAAATGCTTGCAGGCATGTAAGCATCTTTGCAATGAATATGCATTTTAGAATTTCAAATTGAAATTTCACAACATCTTTCAGCAAGTTTTGCCATTCTAAGTCATACTCTGATGTTTTGCAAAATTAGTTATGTCCTTATATATCAATTTGTCATACACACAGATGACAAGAGACTCATTGATTTAAGGAAAAAGACAAAGGCTCAGATACTTTTTGCTCCCTCACTACTTTTTTTTTCCCCTCAGAAAAAAAAGTAATTTGCCTCTGAATGAGGTTGTGTGTCATATAACAGCAATGGCATTTTGCATTTGGGAACTGCAAATGTATTTGAATTTTATGCAAGGAAAGAGCAGCAAGAATTTTGAAGAATTAAACCTTCATCAAAGCTTAAATTATGTGATACAGGAAGACATAAATAGAATTTTTTAATAAGAATGACAGCTAAAAGCTTCATGAGATCAGTTCTAACTGTAGACAATATAAATATATACATTTATTTTTAGAGTGGGGGTATTTTTATTAACATGATGTATCACAATGTTTCAAAAAGATCATCAATATTTTATGTATTTTCTACTTGGATAATGAAAAGCCTGAAAGGATTTCTAACTCATCTCCTGAGTTTTAAAGCGAACTAGAAACTCCACTGTATGTTGTACATAGCTGTGATCTCAGTTTTGAAGGCAGGTAATTATGTAAAAAAACCCCAAATATTTTATTCAGATACTGTACTTCAGTCTAGCCCTGTGGTATTATCTCTTAGTATTCAGATGATTAGCTAGTCAGTGTCAAAATTATGCAGAAAAAACTGTGGAAACCTGGAAATGATCAGCACTCACACACTCCCTTTTTTTTTTTTTTTTTTTTTAGGAAATAAGGTCTAAAGTCTTTCTGACAAGCTGCTACCCTGCATTGCAGTACATGCCCTGAGTGCATCTGTTCTTCTGGTCCTCTTGAGGAGCTGGGACTACCTCACACTCTCCACTGTGCTCCAAGCCACAGCATAACAAGGCAACCAGAATGTTAATGCAAGTTAACTCATTATATGCCATGCTGGTGACTTCAAAATGCAGCAGGTGGATAGGAAAGAATACAGTCATCTGCCTCAGATGCACGATATCATGCTTAATGAAGGATAGAAGATGAACACTTGCTAAAGATACTAGCATCTGAAGTACAAACCCTAAAAGGTAGGCAAAATTATCTATATTTGTTCAGAAATATGAGTTACAATTTAAATATTCATTCTGAAAATGAAACATTCAGAGGTTGCTCTTGATGCTCTGTGCTTGGATTACACACACACATACAGAGACATATTTCCTCTGTAATGTATGGAAGGAGAAAATGTTACCTTCAGATGCTTTCCCACACACACACTGACTACACAAGGAATAATATGCCTCTCTTTACTGTCATTCGTCAAACCACTTTCAGTAACAGAGAAGAAATTAATTTTTCAACAAATTAAATTATGTTTCTTTCAATTAGATATGATAACTGATTCAGAGTAGGAGAGTATACAGTGAAACAGTCTGAGTGACCTGTGATAATTTAAGACAGAGACCTGTCTGCAGGTCACATGTGCCTCATGAACACAACTTTAATAACCCCCAGGGCACACAGGCATCCTTTCTGTGTCCCTGACACCAAATTAATGCAAATTATGCCTCCAAATCAGAAAGAAACTGTCTCACAGGTATGTAAGATTTAGATCAAGAGATTTTGCATGTGTTGCAGTGATCAAATTTCACATTGCCTGATGAGCTAGGGGAGTGCAGTGGGCAAGACAGCTTTGTGCTGTGGCACAGGGCTGCCAAAAGCATGACTGCGCCACACATGCCTTTTTTTGGCTTCTTCCCCCCCTCCTCACAACTGGATTTGATCTTGGTTGATGCAGTATGTTGCTCAGATTCACTGGAAAGGCCACACTTTCTCTGATCCCATGTCTTCTCTTCCTGTTGGCCACTTCAAGAAGAACCTGCGTTAACTGAAAGGATCTGAACGGCATTTTTTCACCAAAACTTCAAAAACCCAGTGAATTTGAAATTTGCTTAAAAAGCTCCAAGGAATATACTTGCTGTCTCACAGGGAGAAAGAGACCTGAAGGAGGATGGTGGCCATCTGCTGCTCACAAACACCGCTGAAGATCACCTGCTCTCTTGCGTTGCTTCTGTTTAAATGATGATATTCATTCATGTCCCAAAAGCTCGCTGTTCACTCAGGCTCTGCTATTTTTGCTTGTGATTTTATAGTTGCATTGCATTGGCCCATTTTGTTACCTTTCATACTGCCAGAAAAAAAGTCTTATGGTCTCATGGAACAACATAACTTTAATGTACAGAATGAGGACTAAACCCCCTTCTTAATCTTTAAAGCAAAATATTCTTCTTTCTTACATGACTTTTGATTCAGGCATGTAAAACAATAGAGAAGATAAAGGCATATATATGTGCAGAACAGGTTCTATACAGGTTCCAAATAATTTCACTAAAATAGCTTAAGAGGAACTTATTTACAGTATTGCTGACAAGAACATCTTCCTTGAATAGCAAATAGAAATTTACCACCTTAAAATATGATTCAGCTACCACCAAACCATCTGGAATACGCAAAAAACATTTTTACGTCTGTATGAGTGTTTCTGCAGCTGACACCTCCCTATTGCAGCATTGAAGCAGTGCTAGAAAAGCATTTTTCGTATTTCTGTTTTTAGTAAAAGGAGGTAGTTCCACTCATACCCAGGAAACTCTTCTACCCATTGACAGAGATGATCTTCCAAATTAGCAGGTCATGGTCCTCAATCCAGAGTAAAGAAAATCTTTGACAAATAGTTTTTTCAGTAAGTTTTCCTAATAGAGAGTTATGAAAGAACCATCAGGTCCTACCTATTACTAATCAGTATGGCTTACAACATTAAAATTGTAGCCCTTGCTTCTTGTCGATTAGAAAATCTGACATAAAATACCTAACCTGCCTTGGAAAATATAACTCTCACCATCACATTCACTTTCACTGACTTCCCTGACATATTTTCAAAGGCTGCTGACTGGTAAGCTGAAGACAATTCTGCTTCAGAGCTGAAAAAAGGACTTGTTTTTACTGTGATTTAAAGGTAGTTAGAGAAACATTGGACTGTAATCCTGCTTCCTATTTCTTACCTTATTCTCCTTTATGTCTTCTTGAAAGCCTTTTCTTTTTCCTCAGGAGGGCAAATGGACTCTGGTATAAATGAAAATCATGCCCTTTACATTCTGGTCCCAAGACATCATAAAGTCCTCATACTTATTCATTAATAACCATCATTAGTTGTTTTGTCTATTTAAGATACATGGCTCAGAGCAAGGTAATTGTCTATCTACAGAGAGGCTTAAGACTGAAAAAAAATTACAATTATAATGGAATTTTAAAACAATAAAGATCTGTACATACATATCTTGCTTACTAGCCTAGCTAAAGGCTTACTCTCCACGTAGTGATATTCCTTCTCTTGTCTAAACAATTATGTGTCTTATCTGTGTGTGTGTACCACACTGACCAAAGGACTGCACATAACTAACATATTTTCATGTTTTCTATTGTGAATATCCTAAAGCATTCAGCAATGCAAAAAACAGGGGAAAGAGGACAGATTCCAAAAACATGCAGACAAAATGAAAACCAAATTACTGAGCCGGGGTTGTTTTTCCTTTCCAGTCTTTGGCATTTTTCAGAACAGGATACCTATAGCATTCACAGTATCAGTTCAGATGTGCTCACAAATTACTCCATCACTATGGAGAGACTGTTCTGTTAAAGGGAGAATGTGGAACAGGATTCCTACAGCTACACATATTTGTTTCATGAAATAAACAACCCTGGTGTTGCTGCTTTAAAATGTGTCCGTTATGGCAATAGTCTTAAATTTACTAAAACACAATGGACCTTTTCAGGATTGATGCTATTGCAAGTTCAAAGCAAAAGATAATGCATCTGGAAATATGTTTTGGGAGTGCACACTGAAATTACATCCATGCCAAATATATCATATTCTCAGCAAAATATCCTCCACTTTCTCCATGTAAAATAATCTGACAGATTTTGCTTCAAACCCAGGGAAGAGAATTCTTATTTTAAATTATTTTATTACACTGTATGTGAGGAATGTGACATCAGTGTACAATGAAGTCTTGAACAGCCTTGGCTCTGTCTAGTACCAGAGTTTGTTTTGGTTAGTTTGCATTGGATTTCAGTGACAAGGTTGCAAGAGTCTGTGGCACTGAACGCTAGTTTACACCTTTGATATCAGGTCTGTACATCCAAAGGCTACACGGAGATGACTGCCAGCCCATTTGTCTCCTTATAACACAAGACAAGGAGCCTTATCCACTAGTACTTGCCAGCTGTTCAACAGTTCACTGATTGAACCCCAGTCCATAATCAATCAAGCCTCAGTGTAAAGAGGATTCTCTTTGTATACCCTCAGTGTTCCAGAAAACATTACATCTGCCTCAAAAAAAAGGAGCTGGAAAAAAAATAACACATTTTCAAGGTAAAAGAGCAGCTGGGCCATCAAAGAGGAAACTTGATTTTGTTTCTTTTAGTCTTTGCCTTGGCTTTCTGAGCAAGAACAAGTCTTCCAACAATAGCAGTATATTTTACTCACTGGTGATAATCTTATTGGTTACAGTATAAATAAATTTTCTTGATCTTTAACAACTAAAAACCTACAAAACCCATGCATCAGTTGCTGAACTGTTGACTGTGATTAATATGAATTGAATGTAATATTTGAATTCTCTTTTTACTTAAATGGTGATATACTTATTTCCACAAAATCTAATGAATTTTCTACTAGCAAGCAAGCAAGCTGTTACTTGTTATACAACACTGAAAATCTGAAATGTAGTCTTTCTCAGAACTGGTTTTGTGATTACCCTGCTACCTCACACAGGCAAAAAGAGGCAGCTCACCTGCTGTGCTTATTTTGATGTCAGACAGAGTAATGTTGGAACAACCTCCCCACCATCCCTCTATGGAAGAGCATGGCTGGAAAAGGTATGAAGGCAATCCATCCTTCTGAAAGCCCTTGCTGCTCCCACCTCCAACAACACAGGAAAAGTCTGGAGCTCTTCCCTGGCCACTCACCTCCACCTGCCTCCCAGATTTATAACTAAAGCCCACAGCCTTTGCCTCTCTTTTTCCTATTTCTAGGAGCTGACTATCAAAAGGAAGGAAAGCAGTCACTGCTGAGGGAAATGAATGGAACAGACTGTGCCCCCTGCAGTGCCATTGTATCAGCAAAGGAAAGGCCTCACACTGGTCCCAGAGCAAAACTGGAAGCTGGTGAAAGAGGTTTGTAGAAGGGGATAGGAGGACACCTGTAAAAGACACCCCTCCAAGAAAAAAGGGAAGTGATGGTGGACAGACAAGTTAGGGGCTGTATTTCAGAGGTAAACTGCAGAAAACCTGTATAGATTTTAAAAAGAAAGGGGTGGTTTTGAACTGGATTCTTGAAAGCCTGAGGAGTTACTTCAAGGTGATCTGTTTTATCCTTAGTCCAAGCAGTGAGATGGGTTGCAGAGTTCTGCAGGTCAGATTACAGAGTTACAAGGACAACAAAAGGGAATTAAAGGGAATGTAAAGACAAAGAGGCCAGAAGACTTCAACTCTGTTGGACAGTGCACTCAAACAGAAATGTGCTGGCAGTGGGAACAGAAGCATAGTTTGGGATCTAAGACTCCACTGCTCTGAGAGAAGTCCTTGACTTCTGTGCCACACGATATCCTTGTATCTAAACAGGAGAGACATGGATTTGCCAGACAGACCATTCAGTGGATAAGGAACTGCCTAGACAGTCACTCAAAGAGTTGTGGTCAATGTCTCGATGTCCAGTGGAGATCAAGGACAAGCAACATTCCTCCGGGGATGTTGTTGGGACGGGCACTGCTAAACCCCTTTGTCGGTGATGTGGACAGGGGGATCAGTGCACTCTCAGCAAGTTTGCTGACGACACCCAGTTGTGTGATGTGGTTGACAGGTTGGAAAGAAGGGATGTCATCCAGAGGGACCTTGACAGGCCTGAGAAGGGGCCTCTGTGAACCTCATGAATTTCAACAAGACGAAGTGCAAGGTCCTGCACCTGGGTTGCGGCAATCCCAAGCACAAATACAGGTTGGGAGGTGAATGGATTGAGAGCAGCTCTGAGGACTTTTGGGTGTGTGATAGACTGAAGTGTTGGTAATGTCTTAAACATTGTCAACATCACAGAAAGACTTTTTGTCAAACTACAAGTAAGCAATTGCCTGCTGCAACCACCGAAGCACCACCCTCCCCCAAAGCCTCCTGATTGGAATTTGGACTGTGACTGGGGGCTTGAGATGAGACTGTCGTCTAATCATCTCAAGTCTGAGGAGAAGTAAACAAGGCTCAGGAAAGAAGAATGTATCTGTGTTAAGAATCAGCCCTAGCTGGGCTCGGGGGTTGGTAGAGGAGAAGGGTTTTGGTGACTCTCCAAACCAAAAGAGTAAACCTTCTTGCTCTGGGAATACCATGTATAGATGGGACATTTGTGTGACAGGCAGCTGAGAAGGGTCATAAAACATCAAAGACCCCCAAAGTGCCCCCCCAGCTCACTCCTGAGGTCTTCTACCACCAAAGGACTGCACATGATCCAAGTGAGGCAACAAATTCAGAGCCTGTTGCAAGAGATTGAAAAGCTTCACCCCCACCTCCAGGGGAGGTGCCTGGCATCTCCTAAACATATATTATCCGCTAGACTCCATGTTTTGTGGGACCCTCTTCACCAAGAAAACCAGAAGAACTGGACCAATGGGATGCCGCCACATTACACAGTGTGGTGGTACATTTCCTATTGTAATCTCTGTCTCTTTCTTTCTTCCCTCATTCCTTTTCCTGTTTTTTTTCTTTCTCTCTTTCTCTGTCTCACATTTACCATTAAATAAAACCCATACTATTGACTTTGGCATCTGGTCTCATTTGCACCTTTATTTGGGCAGAGGCATTTCTAATAATTTTAATAACCAGATCAGAACCAGGTGTTGGATGATGAAAAGCTTGACATGATCCAGCAATGTGTGGGGATTCTGCCTCTGTGCTACACTCTGATGGTGCACTCCCACCCCAACTGGAGTGCTGTGCACAGCTCTGGAGCCCTCAGCCTAACAAAGTCATGGACATGCTCAAGCAGGCCCTGAGGAGGGCCACAAAACGCTCAGGGGGCTGAAGCACCTTCCCTATGATGACAGGCTGAGAGAGCTGGGGTTGTTCAGCCTGGAAAAGGCTCGAGGTAGCTCTTAGAGCAGCTTCCCAATATCTAATGAGTGGCTACAGGATAGATGAGGAGAGACTTTTTATGGGGGACTCGAGTAATAACAGGAGGGGTAATGGTTTTAAACCAAGAGTAGGTTTAGATTAGATATTAGGAAGATATTCTTTACTGTGAGGGTGATGAGGCACTGGAACAAGCTGTCCAGAGATGCTGCAGCTGCCTCAAGTGTTCAAGGCCAGGCTGGATGGGGCTTTGAAGAACCTGGGCTCAAGGAAAGTGATCTGCAGGTGATTTATAAGGTCCCTTTCAACCCAAACACTCCAATTCACACTCTTTTCACAGCTTATATAAACAGCTTATATGGTTTGTAGAGAATTATTGTTTTAGAGATAAAGAATAATTGCATTTTGCAGCTTTACAATATTAAAAAAAAGTTTCTTTTTCTCAGGTGTTCAATTAAGCACAGAACAAGGAAGCAAGGAGGAAAACAGAAGTCTTCTGCATTGTATAACAAGGATGGTGTCTGCAAAGCTGTAGAGGGACTGTGATGAGGCAGCTTATCCAAAATCCTTTGACTCATAGGGGAGGGAGTCCTTTTCACACTACATCAACTGCTTTTGCTATGGCTATTTAGGAAAAAACTGTTACCTCTATGTCTAATAGCCAAAATAAGTAATTTATCCTTTCAGAACCTGCAGGAATTTGAATGCTTCCAATGTACTAGTGCACGTATAGACCACAAAAACCTCATAGAGAAACAAGCTTATTTTTCACATTTGCTTATTCATTCTTCCAGTGACCAATGGCTCAATGTTCCGATGGAGACAGGTGTGGAGAGGTGTCCCTCAGGGATCCATACAGGGACAAGTGGCATTTCATATTTTCATTAATGACAAAGATGAAGGGATCGAGTACACCCTCAGCAAATTTACAGATGACACCAAGCTGAGTGGTACATTGGGGCCAGCCAGAGGGATCTGGACAAGATCAGGAAATGAGCCTCTGGAAATCTCCTGAGGTTTAACATATGCATGTGCAAGGTACTGCACCTGGGTCTAGGCCACCCCCAGTATCAACACAGGCTGGGGGATGAACAGACCAAGAGCAGCCCTGCTGAGAAGGACTTGGGGGAGCAGGTGGGTGAGAGGCTGGACGTGAGCCATCAGTATGCACTCACGGCCCAGAAAGCCAAACATATCCTGGGCTCATCCAAAGCAGTGTGGGCAGGAGGTGAGGGAGGGTTTCTGCCCCTCTGCTCTGCTCTGGTGAGACCCATCTGCAGTGCTGCATCCAGCTCTGGCGGCCCAGAACAGGAAGGATGGGGACCTGTTGGAGCAAGTGCTGAGTAGGACCATGAAGATAATTAGAGGGATGAAGCACCTCCCCTCTGAGGAAAGGCTGAGAGAAGTGGGATTGTTCAGCCTGGAGAAGAAAAGGCTGAACATTTGGGGTGACTCAATTTGGCCTTCCAGTACCTGAAGGGAGCCCACAAGAAGGATGGAGAGAGACTATTTACAACAGCATGTAGTGACAGGACAAGGGGGAATGGCTTCAAACTGAAAGAGAGCAGGTTTAGGTTAGATGTTAGGAGGAAGTTCTTTGCTGTGAGAGTGGTGAGGCACTGGAAGAGGTTGCCCACAGAAGCTGTGGACACCCCATCCGTTAATGTCAAACTGAATGGAGCTCAAAGCAACCTGGTCAAGTGAAAGGTGTCCCTGTCCGTGGCAGGGGAGTTGAAACAGGATGATCTTTGAGGTGCCTTCCCACCCAAGCTGTTCTATGATTCTATGTTAATATTTTATACAGAATTGTTTTCACATTATAATTAAACAGGCAAAATTTGCACTTGGTGGCAGATTTTATTTCAGACCCTAGATTGAAGATCCTGTAGCATTGTGAGCAGAAGATACTGAATCATCAATCAGTTAACGATAAGTGTCATCAGCTGCTTCAGGAAGCACAGGAGCAAGCACATGACGACAAACTGGACATGTTCCCGACTATAAAAAGAGAAAAAAATACCAGGTCATTTGCACAGTTTGCATTCAATTTCACTGAAAAGCTAAAGTTATTATTTATGAAGTATTTACTGTCTTCACAACAGCACTGTCTTAAACTCAAATTTGACTGGATAGCTACCTGAGCCAAGAGAGATAAACTCAGAAGACTTGTTTTGCTTTTACACCAGTTACACAGAAAATGCATTGGATTTTCTCCAAGTTCTCCTGCAAAGCATTGATTTTACATGTGGTATTTTTTTTTCTGAGGCAAGGATTAAAAATAAGTCCTAGTTTTCAGGAAGAGCAGTTTACTATGAGAGCAGAGAAAAGGCAAGACATGTAAAACAAGCAAAATCAAGGTGGTAATCAAATCAACATTATCAAGGAAAAAAAAATTATAAAGGCAGCAACTAAACCTACCAACCCTCCATGCTAGAGGTCTTCTGATAGGACCTCCCTAGTGCGATCAATTAACCTTTCTCTTATGCTCTTGAGAAAATGATGTGTTATGCTGTAGACTGAGAACTAGCAAGTCCAGACTCACACTGCACATAAAGGAGAGTGCAAGTCCAAGGAAAAAAAACATACCAATTCATTAATTACAGTTCTTTTAGTCTAGCTTCAATGTGATGCAAGCCTTTTTAAAACATTTGAAGGAAACTGATTACAGGTTATGAAAATGAAATTATACAATATGAAATTACTAAATATAATTTAAAAAAATTAATCTATAAGCCTTTCAGTATTTCTCCTGTCAGCCCTACATCATAAATGGGCCTGATATTGTGGCAAGACAGAGAACTGCTCATCTCAGAGAATATCAAACCATCATCTTTACTTCGACGTAGGAATACAGTAAAGAAAGGTTTTCTTGTACCAAAACAACTCAACCATGTCTTTCATTCTTACTAAAAGCAAAACATTTTTCTCACAAAAATATCCCCTCTATTCAAGAAATTGCCCTTCAGGTAAGTACAGATATAAATTTCTCTCCTCACTTCCACTAGAATTTGCTTCCATAATGCATAAATGTAACAGCCAGTTGTTTCTTGGTATTTCATCCCAATTCCACCATCATTTTCAAAAGTTAAAAGTTGCTCCTCCCCAGAAGAAAACACAAAACCCCTACAACCCCCCCCACCAATCCTTTAGTACTTACTCTCTGCAACCAAGGAGTTACACAAGATTTGTGAAACAAATGATGACAGGGTAGCTCTGCCACGTATTCACCTCTCACATATTCACTGCAACAGATCGTACAACTCTGATCTTGACCTAAACCAATGATGAAGAAAAAGCATTATTATCTTGTTTTGTATCTAAGATGAGCTCAAATTAAAATTCATATATTATCAACAGTATCACTAATGGGTACAAAATACAAGTCACACTATCACTAGTAAAGATTAGTTTTCCAAACTGATCAAAATTATACTCAGTCTGATTCAAGGTTCAAAAGCTTTTAAAACAGCATTGGCAGTAATCATGTTTAAGTATTGTGATATTACAGAAAGTTGTTCTTACAAACTTTGTGGAAACTACTTTTTCCATAATTTTTCCAAATCACTGTAGTCACCTGTGATGAGAACCACTGGCAGACAATCTATGGTTTCCTTAGTAGCTGGTGGACGAGTCTGTTCAACATCAAAGGCAAGAGACTCCAACTGTGCCAGAGCAGCCTGAAAGGGGTGAGCAGAGACCAAGTTCTCTTACTCACAAGTGTAACATTTCATATAAAAACAAACAAGTAGGAAAAGGAATCCAATTCTAATAGTATTACTTTCTTAAATAGAAGTTATGTCTGTCAAACTAGCCACTACATCATTTCTATTTTTGTAAAGAATGAGATGAAACTGAAGGTCAAAACAGTAATGCCTCTTTTTTTAAGCCTTCTTAGAGTATGAGGACATTCACAACCTTATCTCTAATAAACATTTGTTAATTTTATAACATTACAGAAACAGCAGTAAGTTGAAAATGTAATACATTTTGCCAATATAAAACTGTCCCTGCATTTTGCTTTCTGAAAATAAATGCCTCATTAATGCGTTTCCTGGTTTTAACTGTTGAATTACTCAGGCACGAACAAAAATATTAAGTACTTTAGCTACACTACCAATTTAAGCTTCCAGAAATAAAACCCCAGCATCCATATAGATGTTTCTCATCTTAAGACAGACAATGCTCTGAAGTAACTTTGGTTTGAATTTAAATTTTTCACCATACAAAATCTTTAAGACTCCAAGGCTACATCATACATTCAACCCTGTAAGACACTGAAAGGATATCCAGTAGGAAAAAAAAGATGAAATCAGAGAACTCAGAACATTTGGTTTTATTTGCTGAAAAATATACTAGATATACCTGTTTGAAGAGCAAACATACTGAAACTGAAGAGCCAAGAACACAGAAGCACTGGGTTCCTATGCTGAATGAAGTAGTCATACCCCTCAGGTACAACTACTTACTGCTCTAATCAGCCTGAAAATTATTCACTCTAATGGCCACAAAACTCCTTAGTAAGAAGTATAAGATCTAGAAATCTGACAATATAAAGGAAATCCTGGGACAGTTATCCCTACTGCAGTATGCAAGTCCCCCTGCAAAACAGGTACACTGCTCCAATAAAACATTCAATTCTGCTACAGCAAACAACACTATGTTAGTAATGTTAAGATGATTTTAGTTTTTGTAATTTTTTTTGCTACAACTGCAATGATCTGAGAATAAGCTGTTGGTAAAAATACTATGCTTAATTAGATTAACTATCACAGGTGGAAAAATTAGATAGGATCCTAGGCAGACAGAGGGATGCAATATTACTGATGTGTCAAACCTCTCTGTCTACATCCAGTATTAGTATTCTCCGACAGAAAACACTGTATTGCTTGCTTTGGAAACCTATACAAAAGAAACATCATAGACACAAAGCCTCACAATGACTCTGATGCTTAAAATCACATCTTCAAAAACAAAGCACAGCAAAGCAGTTGTTTTACAATTTTTATAAGATAACTTTGTATCTTCAAAATACATTTATTTCCTTCCTCTTATTATTTGTGTGACTGTTTACTTCTCTATGTACCACTAACAAAATACTGGACATTGTTCTGTTAAAAACAAAGAGTGCTACAGCCTACAGGGGTTTGAGCTTCTCACATCTGTGAACTGGCACAGGAAACACTCATAAAGTCGCTGATGCTGCAGAGACAACCAACCTGTTCTATACTGCTAATGAAGTAAATCAGACACTCTCAGCTACACAATTTCTTTAAAAGAAATGGAATAAAAAAAACCACACATATTTTATTAAATTTTAGGAACCCAGAGTCTTACGGAACATAGTTTTTCAAAACAAGTATCTAATGTGTTCATTACTTCTCCCCTCCAAATGTCACAACTAATGGAGGCAGATCTGCCCCGCTCTTTTCCCTCCAGTGAGGATACACTTAAATTTTGGATGCTTTGTGTCATATCCCTTTCAAGTGTTTCATAGCTACAGTAAATTACATTGCTCATGTTTTCTGAACAATTTTTAGTAACCATCTTCATACTGCTCTATATTCTGCTTGAGATTTGAAGGGAATATTCAGAATTCTTACTCAAAACCTGTGTTGTCCATTTGGTCATAATCAGTACAACTGTTCCTTTTACTACTGAGTTACCATTTCTTTTTGCTAATTCCAAATATGCCAGACTTCTATGCCCACCATAAAGTTTGACCCTTAAATGCTAATTTCAAGCACAAATCATCATCTTTCCCTCTCATCCAATAATCACAGTGACCTGTACCACAGGTACCATAGAATAACTATCTTTGTAGTCATCTGTCAGTGTTCAGTGACACTCTATTCCCAGTGACACAAGCAAAATTACAGCAGGTTCTCAGCCAGCCATGCACAGAACCACCTAGGATCACACTTACAGGTCAGCCTGACAAGACTGCACAGTTTTATTCTGACAGAGTAATTAGGGTGATGTTACACAAGAATGAGAAAGAAAAACTCAGTCACAATAAACTCAGTCTCCTCTTCTAGTGTTAACATATAGATTAAAAAAAATAAAAAAGATGGGATTAAGTTTCCCCTGTCTACAGAGATCCTCTTGCTTTGGCGCAAAGGAGAAGGTCAACTGTTTCTGTAGTTCTGGGGTTTTTTGATGTAGTGAGAACCAGCAGCTATGAAAGAGACAAGAATTTTCTCTATACAACTTCAAAATACTGCTTAAACAATAAGGATATCAACACACCTTCTCCCCATTAACAAGCTGTTCTGAAGTGTCTCCAGGTGAGTAATGCTAACAAGATCCTGCACAGCTGGAGAAGAACCTATGGTGCTTGATCATAAATGATGATGACCTCCCATATACCCTGGGGGATGCACAATACCTGGAAATTGCATGCCTGCCAGCTTCAGGGAACAGCCCTTCCACCCCCCTGGAAAGTACCACGAAGGTTATTCACAAAATAGTTGATTTTGCAGATATCCATGGAAAAAGCAAAAAACCATTATCTGTGATTTTTCCACTGTCTGCCAGCTTTAGAAAGCATTTCAAAGTGCCCTTGGTATTTTGTCTGCAGGCACACATTGACATACAGCCTGCCCTGTTCAAACCTTTACAGTAGGTGCTAGTAGTCAAATTGCCCCTTGCTGCCCTAAACTTATCTCAACCACAAAACATTCAATTCAGTTGTTGTAACACCATACTGTATGTCTACACAGCACTTAACTCTTATTTTGACAAATACCCTGCAGGAGAGATTTCTGGCAGTGCAAGAATTGTAGCACTGCACCAAACTGGATTTCAGGTAGCTCTATATTCACTCTGACATTGACCAACACAGGTAACACAGAAAAGACAAAGATTATAACCATGCTGGTTCTTGATAATAAATGCTCTAGTCTGTCCAAAATTAGACAGATCAAATGGGATTAGAACAAGGTAAAAGGCTTTTTTTTTTCTTTTGGGTGGTTTGTTTTTCTGATTGGGGTTTTTTGTTTGTTACTGTGGGATTTTCTTTATTTAAAACACATGGAGTCAAGACGGTCAAATACAGAAAAGTCTTCTACTGATATACAAAAATATGATACATCCAAATGTACTCTTGCAAATAAAAAAAAGGTAGGACAACTCACAGGTACATATCAAAGCATAAGCCTTCCTTTGCTATGTATAGAATTTGGTAAAATTTATTAGAGTAAATTAAATGGCATATGTTTATACTGGTAGAAATCAGTAACTTTTTTCCTTTAAGAAGAAATAAATACATATTCTAAAAGGAGCGGGCACTGATCAATGACTTCTTGTAGTACATAATTTAAAAGAACTTCCAACATTTATTTGCAGATTTGTAGACCTGAAAGCTCAAGCTAACACAGGAAAGCAATTTTTTCCCCGATTGTCCTGGATTTCAGATCATGTAGAAACAGGATTCCATAATAAACATTTATGTCACAACATCACTAGTATAAAACCACAGAAAATATCTGAATACCTCCACAGCTTCTAAGCGTCCCTCTAGTGCCACAAATGTGAGAACTTGTGGGTCCACGTAAGGAATATTTAGAGCAAGTCCTAGGACTTCAAACTCATCAAGTGTTCTGAAAAACATGAGTTAGGAAACACGGTCTTAATTTCAAAGTAAACAGTAGCAACATGAGGGCCGGGTACATCAATTTACTGCACATCACCTGTTAATTACCTGCCAGATACCCAGTCAGCTGATCTCCCACTCCCCTACCTCAACTGGACATTCATGTAAATAAGATTAAAAGCTCATGGGTCAAGATAAACACAGGCTGATCAGTCATAAAACACCACCACAGGCAAAACAGACCCATCTTAGGAAAAACCTTAATTTAATTGAAAGGTTGAACCAGATGGTCTTTTTATGTTCATTTCAACTTAGGCCGCTCTACAATTCTATGAATTTATTGCCAGAAGAAATGGATTTTGATGGTGAGAAGCAAAGACAAAAACTAGAACACCTTCCCCTTAGCCCTCTTTTTATTTCCAAGCTCAACTTGGCTCCTTCATTCTTGACTCCTCTATGTTCCCCTACCCTGAGCAGGGCAGAGAGACAGGGAATGGGGGTTGTGGTCAGTGCATAGTGGTTGCTCTCTGTAATTACTTCCCCCTCACACTGTTTTCCCTGCTTCAGTGTTGAGTCTGTGGCAGCTCCTTTGAGTTCTGTTTTCAACAATCAGAAATCAAACCTTGAAACAAGCAAAATCATGTGCGGATCTGCATATGTTCAACCGAAGAAACTTAACAGACCATTAACATCTTCCTTCCTATTTTTAGTAATTAGGAAGCTTACCAAGGCTAACCTCCAACATTTAAAAGCCAGCTTCTCTCCCTATCATAGTACTCCTTTGCTGGCTTACTGCCTGGCATTGCAAGAACATATGCCTTACTTCTAATTTGGACTCTCATGCATTACTTAGTCCCCACTGTGCCTTTCCACAATGTAACTTCTCAAGGAGAAAATACCAGTGTTTTTGGTATGTCTGGACTGTAGTTTATATTTTAATAAGCAGAAGAGAGCAAGTGTTAATTCTCTTACTGGAAAGCACTCTGTCTAGCTCACTCTTACTTTAAAACGAACACTTTCTAGGATTAGGCTGTGAACGTGCCTCAAATCACTTTACTCCCGGTATTTGCAGCATTTTTGTAATAAATATTCTGCAATATTCTTCAGCAATCTAATGACAAAATTGAGTGAAGCATTCAAAATTATGATAATATGAGGTAATTGCATGGCATTTCAAAGAGAAATAAAATAGGCTTATGATGTCTAACCTACATCAGTTTCAAAGGAGGAAAAGACCAATTATAAAACAGGGCTGATTGAATGCTGATTACATTTATGTTGCTTTACTTTTGTTATACTTCCACTTGAAAATTAATTATACTTACCATCTTGAAAATTAATTGAAAAGGTACAACCATCCTCTGAATATTTAAGGCACCAGAATTTTCTCAAATCACAGACTGATTTAGCAAATCTACATCCTTTTTCTCTCATTAGAAGACACCTAGCACTTGAAGTACTTTAAACCTTAATCCTGAGATTATAAGCCTTTGAAGCAACTGCATACTGATAGCCATAAGTACTTCTGACATCTTACATAAAAAGTCAAATAGCAACTACAAAAACTCTGAAATTATGGCAGACAACTATCAAATGCATACCTCCACTCCACATCCAGGTCTTCACTCACACTGGAGTCATCTTCAAAGTTGTTACTTCCATTGAACGGGAAGAATGCAGGATGCATGAAATCATTAACTGGATCATTTTCCTCATCACTGCTACTTTCTACTTCTTCTCGGTACTGTGACCAAAGAATCTCACCTTCCTCCCTACAAATAAATAAATGAAAAGGTAAAACTAAAAAGCTAAGAGAATTTACTGTGAACAACAGTAGCTAAACATACTACAAAGACTAAAGAGTCTGTTTCCCAGACAGCAGAGTCCCAGATTAAAAATTTAGGGTTTGCCATAAAAATTCAATAAACTCCCAGTGGTATCAGCTCCAGAGTCAGAATCTAGTAACACCCATGGTTCTACAGCAAAGTTATTTGTCTAATGCTCAAGCCCAGCAGTACAGCCCTGCCAGGGCTAATAAATTTGGTACTAAATATTTTCTTATTTATCAAAAAGAAAAACTGTCTTGACATCTTGGAACAGTTTCATTGCAAAGCTTGGCCTGAATACAATGCAAAGAGGTACTATTTGCAAGAAAAGTAGTACCTGCATAAGGTACTACATAAGGTATTTCCTATCTGCATAAGGAGAAAGTATGATCTCATTCCTGGATATTCTAGAGGAGCACAAGTCACCTGGATGTTTATTTACAGCCACAGGGCTGTGAGTCCCATTTTCCTTATAAATGGGCAAATAAACAGGAATCACACTAAAACTATGTATATTTGCAGGCTGTTCACATCAAAGAAAGCTAAAGATTACACAGCTGCATTGTTGTTATTCTGAAAGAGATGGTATCTGTAAAGTTTTCATAAAGTCACACTAATTCTCCAA
Organism: Neopelma chrysocephalum; assembly: GCF_003984885.1. Taxonomy (NCBI): domain Eukaryota; kingdom Metazoa; phylum Chordata; class Aves; order Passeriformes; family Pipridae; genus Neopelma; species Neopelma chrysocephalum. The sequence goes on from NW_020925676.1 coordinate 952,356, forward strand.
ACCTCAAGGGATACCAATACTAAAAAAGAATTAACAGCAAAGTGAACTGCTTGGCAACAGGTGCTGTCAAGAGTGGAAGAAGCTGAAACACCACTTAGGTGTGTTTTTTTTGCTTTGTAAAGACACAAGCAAAAGTCAATATTAGATGCTTAAGTTAAAAAACAAAACCAAACACTTTCCTTGGCTCTATATAGCTACAAATTTTGACTTGCACCTACAATTTATAAAGCACTGAATGACCAGAAAAATAAATAAATTATATGAAATACAGCAAGCAAGTAATTCAAGTTTACTTGAATCATTGATAGGGCTGCAGAAAACAGGGAGCAGCAGTGGAATAGGAGAATTGATAAAGCAAAGAGTTAAACAAGTGCTTTTCAAGGAGTACTAAGCGGTGGCAGAAGATTTTTATATAACATTTAACAATTAATTTTCCTAATCTGGCTTTCTAAAGTCACTATATCAAATCTATTAAAACATATAGACACTACATGCCAATGCCCTCATTATTTCTCTATCTTTCATTAAACAGAATTGTTTCCATGAAATGCCATTTTTTCCCTGATTTGAAATACACACAACTACTCAAATTGTTTTAATGATTGCTGCTAGTATAGTAACTGCTTTTAGAATAGATGTCACTTGGTGTAATGGCATGGGGATAACCCTTTTGGTGTTGAACTCAGAAGCTACAGGAAGTCAGCCATATGAAATAAAGCCATACCTTTCTTGGAAACCGCAGTTTGTGTTCTCTTCTTTTACATCACAGCTGATGCTCTGCACTTCACATTCCTCCCTGCCTGGGAGAGTCTCCCAGCTCTCTTCGCTTGAGGACTGCTCTTGTTCCACAGTAGTCAAACAGCTAGGCACAGCCGTAGCCCATTCTCCATCGCTGCATTCTGAGCTGCCATTTAAACAAGGCAACAGGGCATGAATTTAAACACTGCTTTAGGGGAAACAAAATAAACGTTCTGTGATTTTCTACCTTTCTGTCAACACTGCGCTCAATATAGATGATTTTTTTTTTTCTAGGAGAAATTAATTTTGTGCTATTTATAGATGTATTAAAAGTCAGGTATACATAAAGAACAGATTAAAAAAACAACTACTCTGTAAGGAAAAAAAAAAAATCAAGAACTCTGCCCATCCTACTTTGCAAAAATGTTTTGTTCTTCCCCCTCCACATTTGCAGAACACATGAAACAAGAACAGAAACCCAGACCCACTATACACATCTTTCTCCCAGAACACAGAAACAGCAGCAGTGACACTGAGAACACCAGTGCTTGATTAACAAATAATAAACAAAGTCAACCTTGCCTCTTAGCCAAACAAACTTAAAGTAAAAGCTCTCACAACATATAAGCCATACAGAATGATCCTTTCCTTTCAACCATAGAAAGATACAACGGATGACTCTCTACAAATTATACAATTCATTAGCCCAAACAGATGAATGGCAGGGAGTTTTTTCAAAGACAATTTGCTCAGCCACCACATGGAAAAGGGTAGTAAATAACAAGTTGTGGGCAGCTAAAATCATAATGGTAGCAGAATCTCCAGAAAGGTGAACTACTGCTACCATTTGTAATGCCACTTAGAAGGTTCACTCAATACAGTGACAGTTAACACCTGCTGAAATTCAAAATATAGTCAACTAACCATGTCACTTCAAAAAGTTAGAGAAAACAAATATGTGAATAGCAAACATGCTTAATAGAGCACATTTTATATGGCAATACACAATACCCACAGCTCAGTTTTCAATCTGCTAAACCCAGCATGTTTAGGTGTATTAATGTTACCTCACAAACTCACTTTAAATTAACCCTCCTTATATCTCATATTACAAGTACCTGCCAATAAAAGTTCTATCTAAGAACTTCCATAGTATCTAAGTAGTTCCAAAAAACTGCACATTATACTCTGTAAGTATTACAAGAATAAAGAAGTTCCACAGATTATATTTAAGAATTTTAATTTGAGGCAGGAATATGTTTTTCTATCACAATTTTGATGACTAAGAAAAGTGATGGAAATAAGAATATTCACTAACTTTGGGCTACTTTAATGGATTACTTTACAACAGAAACCACATCTATTATGAAATTCTGATAGGTAGTCTAATGCATCTGAAATTGCACCAACTAAAGCTGAATACTAACATCTTAGAACCCTTTGTTTATTTGGTTCTTTGTCTGGTTTTGGATTGAAAGTTTTGTTGTTTGTTTTGGATTTATTTTGTTTGGTCAAGTTTTTTAATATATATTTAAAAAATATTATCTAAGCATACTGTAAGATTAGGCAAATTTCTGTACTTTGGAAACTCCTATTAGTCTGAAGAATTTCCATTAAAAAAGGGATATAAGCAACCCTATCAAGTTATTCTTCAGATATTACAAGGAAGAACAATTTCTTTCAAAGGGCTGGAGAGAAGAACATATATAGGCTGCCATGCAGAATACTGAGATTTGATGGCAAAAAAACCAAGTTCTGTAAAGACTAACTCTTGAAGGGAACTTTCAAAGACCCATCATTTGTTAAAACCACGCTGAACAAGGCTTTCCCTCTCTACCCGCCATCTGCTCAGTGAAAATAAAAACAAACAACTAATATTCCGTAGTGGTAAGATGCTCTAACCCTAGATATAAGGAAAGGCTTTTTACATGACCAGAAGAGTAAAGAAGAACTGAAAGGAAATGTTGGTATCTTGTTATCTGATCATATTCTGAAACGTCTCAAGTTTTCATGTCCCATTTGCTAACATATTATTCAGTTTTGCACATGATTTACACAAAAGATTCAACACTAAAAACGATATAAAACTGAAATTTTACCTGTCTTCATCTTCATGGGACATTAAGAAGTATCTGTTGCAGTCTTCAAACTCATCCCAAAAACTGCTATCATCTGGAACATTTTTTTGGTTTTGAGCTGCTGCATTTTTTCCTAGGTCTCTTTCTGTGTTCTTTTGATCACTGTACACTCTTGAGAGAAAGAAAACACCAGAACTTATCTCTTTGCTGTCTCTCAAGGGACACTCAGGATGGCATTGCTGGCCATCAGCAACTCCAATTCTCTTCCAGGAAGAGGAAAGTGGTTTTTCCTCTTCATCATTAGGGAGTTGCTTTTCTGTCTCCAGCTGGTTTGCAGTATTTCGTGTTCTAATTTTAGGTCTCACTACTGGCTCAGATGACTTTTCTTGGTCAGCCTTTCCATCACTGACATTTAGTACATCAGCAACAGGGGTTCCAATTCCAACATCCAGTATATGATTTATCAGCTGTGTTTCACAACTGGTACCACTCAGGTTACTTTTTGGTATAGCTTGATCTTCAGTGGATATAAATGCCCTGTTGTTTGGACATGCCAAGGGCATTGGTCCTGCTCCTTCACAATTTTCTCTAGAAACACTGTGGTTGAGAGCAGATAGTCGTGACTGTAAGTCCATAAGACACTCCACGTCTTTTTCACACTGAGAAAGTATGTTATCTAGTCGTCCCTGAATGAGACATGCTGCTTCTTTTACCAAAGAGCATTTGTCTTGAGCATCATCTTCCTCTCCGTCACTGCTATCTGGCTCATAAGAGTCGATGTTTACAAAAGCAATTCCATTCTTACCATTCAAATCATTATGTCTTCCAGACGTGTTTTCTGCTAAGTCCTCAGAATTTTCATCAGGATTCATAAAATTCTGTGAGATCTGATTGCCTTCTGGACCAGTACAGACTACAGAAAATAGCGGTGTATTCGCTTCAGAAGCTTGGCTTGATACATTTTGGCAAATGAATTCTCTAGTTCCAGCATTTTCTGACAAAGGCTTATCTAATAGAGCAGGAGGAACTTGAACCAGTGGTCTGGAACTTTCAGAGAAAGCTGTAAGAAAAAATGCATTGGAATAATCAAAACCAACAGAAATATTCTCATCTACAACAACTGCTGAATAAAAAGAAGGGAAAATTTACTAGGACCGAGCACAAAATGATAGACAGAAACATTTATCAGAGATGCAGTCATTCTTCACTAATACATTTCCTTTCTCTTTTATACAAACTAAGCCTACAGAAATAGACCTAAATTATACAGTACCAGCTCAGGATGTGATAGGAAAAAACAGTATTAAAGGAATATGTTCATAAGCAGAATTTTTACACCGTTTATAAAGAAGGGAATTATAAGATAACAGGAAAACTCAAAAAACCATTTCTCTCCATATTGGACTATTAATTCATTAACTGGCTAAACTGTGCCTTCTGCCACACTCAGATAAAGCCACATATTGGTACTATAAATTACATACTAAGAGCACTGTATTTTGTATGTGCAGTTTTGAGTGTAACTCCACATAAGAAAATAATAGCAGGGTTGAATGTTATATTGCAGTTAATAGTTGCCTCATCAAAATGCAGTTTAGTTATATGACACTAGAACACCTCTTGCATAAAGGGACAATAAACATCAAATTTAGCAACAAGAGTTTAAAAAAGTAAAAACATGTATACTGCTGCAACTACAAAATCAATCTTTTGTTCAATTAATTTGTAAACTCCTATCCAACGCAATTGTCCAATCTATTTTTGAAATAAATTGGTTTGCATAACTTGAAAGTACTTTAAGTCAATATTTAGGGGTTTAGAAACATAACTACAAGACCTTAAAAAAATTAGAAAAAAAAAAAAGTCTCATCTAAACAGTTTATCCATTACTAGGTTGGTGAATTCATGGCACTGGAATCTTATGAGAGCTATGCCCCTCAGCACTAGGAGTCTGCCTTCCAGGAAGTAATACTGTATCACTACATTTTATCTAATTAAAATCTTGAAGCTCCTTTACTAAACCGCTAACAGCCAAGGCTGGCAGGCAGGCCCCTCTGGAGATCATCCAGTCCACTCCAGTCCACTTGCTCAGATTCACGTATAGTAGGTTACCAAGGACCAAATCCAGTCATATTTTTAATATTTCCAAGGATATCTCCTTCTACCCATCTTCCAGTTTCCTAGATTCTTTAGACACCTGGATGATAAGTTCATGGTACAGGTACTAAAGGGCTGACTAGGAAAGGTGCCCTCCTTGAGCTGTTGCTTGTTAACAGAAAGGGTCTCATGAGTGGAGACTGGCAGCCATCTTGGCCACAGCAAACACAACATGATCCAGTGTAAAATCTCAGGTGACAGAAAGAAAAGTGCCAGCAAAACTTCAACCCTGGACAGGAGGGAAATAGACTCCAGGCTGCTCAGGAAACAAGTTAGTGAGGTTCCCTAGGAAAATGCCTCTGAAGGTGCTAGAGTCCAGCAGTGCTGGTCACTCTTTAAGCACCACCTCCTAAGGGTACAGAAACAGGCAATTCCAAGATGCCTGAAGTCAGGCAGGGGAAGCAGAAGGCTGGTTTGGCTGAGCAAGGATCTTCTTCTGAAGCTGAAGCAAAAAAAGAAGGTGTATGGCCAGTGGAAGAAAGGTTGGGTAACGTGGGAGGAATACAGAGAGGCTGCTCGTCACTGTAGGGAGAAAATTCAAGTGGCCAGAGCTCAGCTGGAGTTGAAGCTGGGAAGAAATGCAAGGGACAATAAAAACAGCTCTTTTAAATACAGCAAGAGCAAAAGGCAGTGCAGAAATAACATCGGCATGTTTCAGGATGAGGATGGTCACCTCACAGACAGGGACATAAACAAGGCAAAAGCATTTAAATCTTTCTTTGCCTCCGTCTTCAACAGCAATGATGGGCTAAGGAGGTCCAGTGCCCTGAGCTGGAGGACCATGACTGTGAGAGCAATAAACTCCCAGTTGACCCTGAGCTTGTGTGGGATCTGCTGCTTGCTCCAGCTGGATCTCTGTAAATCTATAAGGGGCTGATAGGATTCATCCAAGGATAATCGAAGAGCTGGTTGATGTCATCACAAGGCCTCTCTCAACCATTTTTTAATGTTTTTGGGAATCACAGGGATACTCCAGTCAACTGGAAGCTGGCAAACAATTTCCCAATTTTCAAGAAGGGCAGGAGGGATGACCCTGGAAACTACAGGCCTGTCAGTCTCACTCTGACTGGTAAAATTATGGAGAATATGATTCCAGGATGTGTTGATAAACATTTGAATGACAATGTAGCCATTGGTTACAGCCAGCACAGCTTCATGAGGGGAATGTCCTGCTGGACAAACCTAATTTCCTTTTGTGACAAGGTAACCCACCTACTGGATCAAGAGAAGCCAGTTGATGCAGTTTTTTGATTGCAAGCAGTAAAGCTTTCAATACTGTCTCTCAGATGATTCTTCTGGACAAAATTCCCAGCTCACAGCTGGACGTACACATTGTGTGGGGGTAAGCAACTGGCTGATGGGTGAGGCACAAAGTACAAAGGGTTATAGTGAATGGGGTGACATCAGACTGGTGACTTGTCACTAGTGGGGCTCCATTCCAGGGCCAGTGCTCTTCCACATCTTCATAAACAACTTGGAATCACAACTCAAAGGTACATCAAGTAAGTTTGTGGATGATACTAAATGTGAGATTTAATGAGATGCTGGAAAGCAGCCCTATGGAAAGGGACTTAGAGGTCCTGGTCAATGGCAAGTTGAATATGAGTTAGCAGTGCCCTGGCAGCCAGGAAGGCCAACTGTGTCCTGGGGGTATCAGGCAAAGCATCACCAGCCAGGTGAGGGAGGGGATTGTCCTGCTCTGCTCTGAACTGGGGCAGTCTCACCTGGAATATTGTGGCAGTTTTGGGCATCACAATACTGTCCAAAGGAGGGCCATATACATAGTGAGGGTCTAGAGGTACCTTCATATGAGGAGCAGCTGAGGGCACTTGGTCTGTTCAGCCTGGAGAAGAGAAGACTGAAGGAAGACCTCACTGCAGTCTGCAGCTTTCTCCCAAGGTGAAGAGGAGGGGCAGGCACTGATCTCTTCTCTGTGGTGACCAGTGACAGGACCCGAGGGAATGGCCTGACATTGTGTCAGGGGAGCGTTAGGCTGGATATCAGGAAAAAAGTTGCTTTACCCAGAGGGTGATTGAGCACTGGAATAGGCTCCCCAAGGAAGTGGTCAAAGCACCAAGCCTTACAGTTCAAGAAGCATTTGGACAATACTCTCTATTATGTGATTCTTGGAATGACCTGTGAAGGGCCAGGAGTTGAACTCCGATGATCCTTGTGGGTCCCCTTCCAACTCAGGATATTCAATGATACTACAATTCTATATAAAATTTCATTGTCCTAGTTAGAACAGCTGGGACCAGTTCATCACTGTATGGGTGTAACCCAAAACTGTGTATTTTATAGCCTTCCATGCCATTTCCCAGAAACTGTTATCAATAGACCATTTACACCCTCTGCCCAGAGAACGCCTGACTCCTCAGGCTATAAACTGGGTGTTAAGAGGCCTGTGAGATAGGAGGATGCTCCTGTGCTCACACTCATTGTGGAACTCCCTGCCCTGAGGGAGGTACTGGGCATTCCTGCCTGAACCGGAGGATATATATAATCTTGGAGTCTTGGGACTTTTTTAACCACTCGTGGGATCCAGAGAAGGACTGTGACCACCACTCTCGACCGGACTGCAATCACCACTCTTGACCAGACTGCAACAGCACTCTCACCAACAGGTTTTTCCCTCTCCTTTTACTTTGGACTCAGGGGGCCCAATGAACACCACTCTGTTCATGCCCCAGGGTGCTGGGTTATACATTTGGATTTTGTGGGTTAAAACCAATTGTTTGTCTGTATAATCGTATTTATTGTATTATTTTATTAAATTGTTATTCTGATTTATAATCTCTCCTTTGAGTTGGGTTCATTTCCCCTGCTGGTTTACCTTTAAACCAGCACAGTCATGCCAATTAGGAAGGAAATATGCAGCATTTTAGGTAATACCTACCCACACAAAAATAAGTTATCAACTGGGGAAAAATGTAACCCAGTTCAGGTAAAGAAAGTAAATCAATCCAAAATGTTTCTCAAAGATAAATCTGAAGAGTTGTAACACACACAAGGAAATGTAAAGGAAAGGCATTTTGTAGTTAGTCTAATTTACATACAGAGCAACTGTATTAAGAACAAGGAGATAATACACCTTTAAACTGCATATTTCTAGTGGCCCCTAAAATAACTGTATGCTCGTGTCTGTGTAACTGAAACAAGAAAGTGGTAGCATTATACAGAGACAGTAGGAAGGTCTCCATAAATGTCAACACTTCCTTACAGGAGATAAACCTTTGACTCGATGAAAGTGTAGAAAATGTAAGAAGCACAGACAACAGTAAAAATATACAAATTACAAAAAATTAAAACCACCCCAAGACAATCTACATCACACAAGACTATAAGAAAGGGGCATGTGACAAAGCTAAACTAGCACTATGCTATTATAAAAAAAAATTAGAAGAAAATAGTTCAAAATAGTCTATAAAGGAAGGAGGAAAAAACTCTACTCTGTAGAATCCCAAAATCAGTCAGGTTGGAAAAGACCTCTAAGATCATTGAGTCCAACCATAAATCTACCACTGCCAAGTCCACCACCAGACTGTGTTCCTAAGCACCATGTATGCACACCTTTTAAATACCTCCAGCATTCCTCACCAGGAATTGCTGACTCCATCACTTTTCTGGGCAGCCTGTTCCAATTCTTTACAAACTCTCTGGTGATGAAATTTTCCCTAATATCTGACCTAAACCTCCCCTGGTACAACCTGAGGCCATTTCATCTTGTCCTATTCCTTGTTATTTGGCAGAAGAGACCCACACCCACCTTACTACAACCTCCTCTGAGATAGTTGTAGAGAGTGAGACGGTCCCTCCTGACCCTCCTTTTCTCCAGACTAAACACCCTCAGCTCCCTCAGCTGCTCCTCAGACTTGTGCTCCAGACCCTTCCCAGCTCCGCTGCACTTCTCTGGACGTAGTTCCAACACCTCAGTGTCCTTTTTATAGTGAGAGGTCCAAATCTGGACATAGCACTCAAGGTGCCTCACCAGTGTCCAGCACAGGGGGACAGTCACTTCCCTGTTCCTGCTCCCACACTATTGCTGATGCAGGCCAGGGTTCCATGGCCACCTGGGCATTGCTGGCTCACATTTAGCTGGTGTCAACCAGCACTCCCAAGTCCTTTTTCCCCAGGCACTTCGAAAGATCTGAGGTTATATCAAATGTGGGGGGTTTTTTTGCTGAAAACCTCAGCCAGAGAAATGGGACTATATTTCTAATCCAAGAAGCCGTTCTGTATTCCTCTATTAAGTTAATATTCAGAAGATATTTTGAAGTCAAAGAAGATATTTTGGGAAATACTAGCATCCAATATTCATTAAACAGGAAAGGGAAGTAGTCTAACTGGTACAAACAAACAAAAAACAACTTTTAAAGATCTTTTTTATAGGCTTAAACTAATTCCCAATATATTTACAGTAGGTCTGACAACGACAGAACATCCTGGTCTTGATACATCAAATATTTTGTAGCCTAGTTCCAAAAAGAAGGTTAGAATAGGCATTCCCTTCCAAATGTGATTTCTAATTTGATATGAAGACAAAATAATTTGAATTATACATTGGTATCTAGTTTGTTAGAATGCATTAACTCATTCAGGCAAAATCACACAGCCTAGATTAGACTATACTTTGTAAAATGAAATTTAGTATGAAGGCAAAATAAAGACATATGCAACATACTTTACACATTATTTAAGTGGCTGTTCTCTTCCCTCCACATTTCTCTATGTGCCTTCCTCCTCCACCCACAAGCATCCCAGTTTGCAACTAAAAAGCACATACACAAAGACATGTACATACATAAAGAACTCTCTTCCTGAACATCCTCCAAGTCTATTTGTTTGCAGTCTTCATTGGGTTTATGTGCATCTCCATCTTGACTATTTGAAAGTGGTCTAAAGCCAACACAGGCATGTCTTCTTCCACATCTTCTACCCGTAATAGTCTGATATATTCCTGCAGGTTTTGGGCCTGCAGGTTTGGCAGCTGCCTGGCCCATTGCTACGTGAGATTATAAAGGAAAGAAAAAGACAGGTACTCATTAGACAACAATATGGCTTTGTAATTTCCCTCTTCCCTAAAACTCTGCTGTACTTTTTTTAGGAAGGAATTTTCCATTTCTCTAAAGTCTTGAGCTTTACCAAAAATACAATTATTAAGAAGTGCTCTGGGCCTGCATGTTATACAAGCATGTAACAGTCTTCATTGACACAAAATAATATTGGTAAACACTGATCTTACCTCCACCTTAACACATTTGTAGTAAATACCAGACACTTTACAAAAAAAATTTAAAGACCAAGTCCAGATGTCAAACTTTTTTTTTTTGCACATCTACACATAAATCTGACACAAAATGTATCAGCTTTCAGAAAAGATTTGCAAGCACTATAATGGAAAATCCTTCAGATTATTCAGAACAATTCAGGCAGCCCTAGATAGCTTAACTTTGTGACCAGATAGTATAATTAATCACATCACACTTTCTAAAACAAAAGGCCCAAATCTCAGGGAGAAAGCTTTATTCTTAATACTAGGTAGCGTGCTCAGGAATAGCCACAGAAAGCATTGCCATATAACAGCTTCTTCTTACAGCAGTTTTTTATATTATTGGAACTTACTCCTTTTACCAAGAAAATATGGGTTAAATAGTACAAAGGAACAGGAAAAACAGTGGGGAAAAGCTGCCAACGTTGTAATAAAGATAGATTTTCATACAGCCGTAGTATCAGCTGTTAACAATCTAACAAAAGGGTTCACATCCAAAGGCTATTGCTTGTACAAATGCAATTAGAAGTTCGATATTTCAAATGTACAGTGGCTTTTTTGTGTCCCCCTAAGTCACTTTTAATCTTTATTAGATATGGAATTAACAAAGTAGCAAGTTTCTGTTCTTGAAACTCACCAAATTAAAAAGTTGACATTAAAGACTAGGAAGATAAATTTTGCCACCATTAATACAGAGTATTACAAACTTCAAAAAAATATGAAAGCTTTTTTATTTCCTGGCTGTGAAATTAATCTCTTCATTGCCCTTAAAAAGAGAATATCTATGAGCAGAGACATATGAAAGACATTGAACCTTTGCAGAAAAAAAATTATCTTAGTCTTTTTTCCTCATTTATCTATGAAGCTCTATGTAGTCTGATTACATATAATCTTCCCTGAAGATATTTTCAGGTATTTGTCCAAACCTGGCCATCCCATGATAAACTACAGAAGCTAAAATGGCAATTTTGGTTTTAACTATAGCACTCCTTAGAAAGGTGAAAACCCAACCAACCTTCACAAAACCCAAACAAACAACAAAAAATCCCCCACTCTGCAACTAATGCAGGAAAAATAGGATGGTAATTTTTTTAACTAATCAGCCAGTAGTTAATATCTTTACTAAGTCAACCAGCAAGGTAATTTTATTCAAGCAAGCTCTGACAAGTCTTAAATTTCAACTGATTACAATGTGGCTGGTCAGCAGACTGCCAGAAGGAGCTGACAAAAAGCAGCAACATCCAAACTTGAAGAGCAGAATACAGCAGTTAGATTAGTAAACCACAACAGCAATGCAGAAATCTGTCCTCAATTGGTTGAAAGAAACAAGGTAAAAATACAACACAGTTGTCTAATTCTTAATTTTGTTCTCTAAAACACCAGTATTGTTCAAAAGCAGATGTCCACTTGAGAGTCAAAATCTCTGAATGTAAATGTTTTATTTTTAAAAAATTGATGCTCACAGCATGCAAAATCTGTGCAATGCACTACTTTTTTTTGTTCCAAATAACGCATTCAGAGTATCTCATCTTGTATTCAGCTGTTCTTAGAAGATACAGCATGCAGTTATTATTCTTCTGCCCTGGGGAAGATTTATTGGATCAACACAGTGAAAGCTTTCATCACTGGATGTCACATGAAAGTACGGATGTCACATTTGGTTTTCAGAAGAGGTTAACTTCTACCTAGATATAAAATATCTCAAAATAAGAGAAGGATGCATGCATTTAGTTATTTGCCTGCATGCTTAAAATGGGCCGCAATTATGCATCTGAATCCAGACACCAATTTACCAGAAACCTTTCAGGCAATCAAACTCATGAGACACAATATCCTCTCTCAGGTACTTCTTCCAGGCTAACTCAGCCTTAAAAGTGGGTTTTGCTCTATCCTCCTTCAGAATCTTAGTTCTGTTCAAAAACACACTCAATATCCACTGACAATATGCAGTTCTGCAAAACTGACCATCTTAGAGATGCAATGCACCTGTGATTAAATAACTAAGGTAGGGCACACAACCCAGTTATTCACTTCTACACACACCTCCATCCTTTCACAAGGGTACTACAATTACCTGAACTCCTCAGAGGGATCATTAGCAGGAAAGTATTTTAGATTACCAGAGCTGGATTAAAAAGAACAAAAACAGGAGAGACCATCTCCTAAGATGCACAGTATGCAAACAGGTAGGTCCGGCCTTTCCCAGGCGCTGCCTTAATAATAGATGCAGAGTAGAATGCTTCTTCTCGTACAAACACTGCACTAAAAATACCACTCCCTAGAGACAGCAAATTACAGGCTGTAGCACAGGAAGCCTCAGAACCTAGACCCAATCCATCTGACTTGCCTAACCAACTTGTCCTCTTTCAAAGGAAAAAAAAAAACAAACTGTTTTTCCAGAAGTAAGACAATGCTCAAGATTAGAGCAGATGCATGCATACGGGTGTTCACAACTTAGTACTGTAACTTGAGCATTCAGAAATGATCCACTTTCTTGACCACAATCCTACATACAAATCTCAAACCATTCCACTTTACAGAGCCAGATGTAGGACAACTGGAGTTTCCTGCTCAGTCACATGGTGACAGGATCCAATTCTCACCCACTGAAACCCAATCACCTCCCTTTACTTTCCTCTCCACTACTTTTTGTTCTTCCCCATCTTCTCAACTCCTTCACTAACCACTTAAAACCCATTCTTTTCCTTTCATAAACATAATTCTGTACCTTGGATACAAGAGTAACAAAAGCCTCTGAACCAACAGACAGACAGGATAGCTCACCTGAAGTCAGATGGGCCTTCAATACTTACAAATTTCAGCAACAGAATCTGAAACAATTCTAATATATCTGTGAAGAAGCAAGATCATCCTCAAAAAGAGAAGCATGGGCTATTATTAACAGGTAGGAATAAACAACTGAGCAAATTACTAATAGGGAAAGAATTAGCAATGTCCAGCTAAGTAGAAGAGCAGTGGAGGATTACAGAGGACCACAAGTTTACACACAAGTCAACACTTCCCTCTGTTTTGGCAAATAGCAACATACAGAGCTGCACTGGAGTGAAGGCCATAAGACAGGATATTTATTCTGCTCTCAGGGCTGGAATCACAGTCACACATCTATGAGGCGAGGGGAAAATCTGTGTGGGTTTTTTTTCTCCACACTGGTGTGCAGAGTAAGATACAACCTGTAGCATTACTCCTTATCACTATTTCCCCATTCTCACATAAATCACAATTTATCTACTGATCAACTTCTTTATTACTTTTACATACTTTTTTTATTTTTAAATTTCTGAAAGATCACACAATCAAAATGCTGTATGAAATTGCACTCATTCTACTGGGTGAGTACAAATACTTGATTTCTTTTTTTTTTGTCATCTCCTTTTAAAAACTACTACTTTTCCCTTAAAGCAACTTATTACAACCATGGAAACATATTACAGATCCATTACCTAGGAGACAATTTTTAGGCCTCAAAAGACTGTTGCAGATTCCTGACAGAACTGCTCAAAATCTTACTCAACAATTTTTTTAAGCTATCACCAAACTGCAAATGTCTGGTTCACCAAACACTTAACGAACAAACACTTATTTAATATATAAAGTTGACTACAGAGCCTCTAGAAGAGAAGGCAGGTCTTGCTATTATTTGAACTCATCTGGGTTATGGAAACTTCTCTTGAATGTTTTGGAACATTCTGACACTAAGCTGACATGATAGGACATTTCGGTATAACAGATTATCACTAATCTCCTGAGCAATCATCCACAATCCACCCTCAGGATCAGAACTGTTTCTCTGCACTATACTTTTCTATAGCATCAACTAGTGGCATCATTTAAATCTCAAATTTGTTATCATCTTGGATTCCCCCCCCCCCACTTACCATCTAATAGAGAGATATTGAGATGCCACAGCAATTCAGAAAAACCACAGGGGATTTTGGAATCTGAACCACCACAACCTTTTCAAGTCATGTTTTAATAAGCATTACAGACACACACATATATGTGTGCCAGCTGGAATTCTCTCTGCTTCCACAGTCACATTTTTAGTTACCTGAAATGCTGTGTAAGGGTTTAGTATAAAAACATCAGACTTGAAATAATCAAATTTGAAAAGCTGTTTTAAAACTACTCAGAATGATTAATGCCATTGGCAGTAGAATTGCTAAATATTTTTTCCCCACCATGACACATGAGCATTTAACAATTTACATGGCCATCCGCTGTCATCCTTGCAGAGTATTCCACTCACTACTAAGAGCTCATCAATAATTACCTCAATTTCCCATATAAATAAGTTATAGCCGTGCTCCACAAAGACAGCCAGGTGTGGCCTGCATGACAACCAAGGTTCTTGAAAGACCTACTATATTTTGCACCTTGACAACCCAAACAACTGTCCCTGCATTATGTACGTACAACACTACTAAAAGTGCTTTAGGATACTCCTGTTAAGCTGCATGGTGTGTTTTGTTTGAGTCCAGGCTATCAAAAGCACAGAAGCTCAAGTTCCAGACACTGATGGAAAGTACTGTGTGCAGTTCAGGTTAGCGTGCCCTTTAGGGACAGTCAAAGCACCCTCTGCTCATGGATGTTCTGAACAGAACACCTCCTCCAGAGGTTCAAGTTTACCTCGGCTTATTCCACATTCAAACTTGTTTCTGTAGCTCCAGCATTGTTTCAAGGTATTAACTGAAGTTTTTAAATACATTTTCCAATTGAAAAATAAATGCCAAGCAGCCCTTAGGGACCTGTTGAAACATGACTAAACATACAGACAAGATTGCTGAAGCACCATTGCAACTGCAGTGAACTTTACCAAACTACCCACTAAAACAGAGGGAAGGGTCACTACTGTATCAGTGAATAAATGAATTATAACACATTTATTCCCCACACTTTTTTCAAAATATTATGCAGAAATACTAGGATAAATCTTGAAGGAACCATACATTTTATGGTGACAGTTTCAATGACACCCACACCCCCAACTACCTCAGATGCCAAACGAATGCAACTCATACTGTAAACACACAAGCCCCAAAAATGTCCCCAGTGCAATGGGATTCTCTGCTGTACAGCACAATAATACTTCTGGTTTCCTTCAAGCCTTCCTAAGAGGCCAAGAATCAAAACGAATACACCTCTACAAGTTACTCTGGACCACCAGGGAGATGTAAAAACAGTAGCAACACCAGCTTAACTTTTTGCGACATATACCATAACAATTTTTGTTGAATTAATCCAGTATGTCATATCAGTATTTTTCATTTGCTATGCCAAACTGCTTTTGCAAAAGTAAACATCTTTGGGGAAATAGCTAGTTTAACAAAGCGATAATTCATAAATATGTCTTATTTTGATGAGCCTTTGATCTGTCACGAACTCCTGCACATTACCTACACCACACTGCAATTCACTGCATTGCAAAGAAAATAAAAAAACCCAGGCCTATTTCAAAGAATTTTCCTGATCCTGCATTTTAATGCAACTTCAAAATAAGATTTTTGTGAATAACTTTTTCCCAGACTTTTTCCTCGCTTTAATGGGTGAGAAAGATGAGGAAATCAATTCTGTGCAAGTCTGACTCAGCTGCAAATAAACTTATTTTATTACATAAATTTGCTTACGCAACTATAAAAAAGCATACTACTCCTAAATGAAATTTCAATCTATAAAGTAGGCATTCTTCATTTTTGCATTAAAAGAGAACACTAACAGTCTGACAGCACTGTCCACTGCTACAATACTGATTTTTGTCTAGACTGAATTTGTGCAACTCTATCAAAAATCATTCTTCTCAGCTGTGCACAGTTGCACAGACAAGTGCAAATCAAGAACTATATTGAAAAAATGAAGTGCTGAACATGTCAGAGCATGGGAAAATGACCTAAATGCAGTCTCCAAGCTTTCAAACACATCCTATAAAGTACTCAGCCTTCAAGTTATAATAAACTTTAAAAAACTTTTTACATCTTTGTGCATCCTGGAGACTCACACACTATGTAACCAAAATATATGTTTCAAAGTGTTAATTCACCAGCAGTATCCAGCCAGACCTATTAGCAATGCAGAGTATCTTGACAGACCTCACCGCAGCCAGCACAGCTGAGGACAAGCAGCTCAAGTGAACTTTTAAAGGTGCAATAGGAGGTGCAACTTTCCTCCAGGTTCAAAACCCACCCTGCTGTGGGTTAACCTGTTACTGCAGGTTAATTCAATTTCGCTCGTCTGGAAAAAAAAAAGGTGTCAACAGCTAAAAGTACCCATTAACAAACATCCTTTGAATTCTGGGCCCAAGGCACGTTCTTGCTGACCCTCAGTTTGGGGGTGGCTTAGCACATCTCTCCTCCAGTAAAGTGTAGGTGCTTCACCAGGCGGTGTCAAGAAGCACCTCAGCAGCGAGCCCGTGGTCGCCTGGGCACCGACAGGGCCCCCCTTCCTCCTGGAGGCACTGAGGCACTGCCACGGTGTTGTGAGGGGAAAAACCAAACACAGCAAAACACGACAACCAACCAAACAAGAAACTCACCGTCCAAAAAAGAAAGGGAATAAATTCAAACTCCTTTGCCACACAGTCCCGCCCGTGCCCACCGTGTTCCTGCGTGCCCCGCCAGGCCCCCCTGTATCCCGCAACGGCCTCACGGACGCGGCGTCCACTCGACCCACCGGCTGCTCCCACAGAACCACACAGGCCGTTTCCGCAGCGCCGTCCCCGAGGAAACGGAGAGAGAAGAGGAACTCAGTGCTCGGAGCAGCCCAGGGGGCTGCAGGCGCCCCTTTATGGCGGCCCAGCGCGTCGGGCTGGGCCCGCTCCGCGCTCGTCCCGCCGCCGCCGTCGCTCGGCCAATCGCGCTGCGCGCGGCGCCCGCGCCGGCCAATGGCGGCCCGGGAGGGAGAGAGACGGCCAATCGCGGCTGAGGGGCGGGACCCTGCCGAGCATTGAGGGGACCAGGGCGCGGGGCGGCCCTAAGCGTGGCTGGGGCAGTGGGAGCGCAACGTGCTTCACCTGCTCTTAAACACTGTTTTTATGAGCTTTTGTGGTAGTTTAACAAAGACAAGAGGACACAGTCTTAAGCTGCACCAAGGGAGGTTTATGTTAGGCATTAGAATGTAATTCTTCACGGAAAGGATGATGGGGCGTTGGCACGGGCTGCCCAAGAAGGTGGTGGAGTCACCGTCCTTGGAGGTGCTTAAGAAGAGACTGGATGTGGCACTTAATGACATGGTCTAGTTGACAACGTGATGTTCAGTCAGAGGTTGGACTTGATGATCTCGGAGGTCTTTTCCAACCCGGTTGGTTCTGTGATTCTGTGACTAACCCCAGCCAGCAGGGAGGCAGCGGACAGCTGCTTGCTTGCTCACTCCATCACCAGTAGGGTCAGGGAGAGAATCAGAAGGGTACAAGCTGGAAAACTCATGGGTTTAGATTAAAATGGTTTAATAAGGAAAGCAAAAGCTGCACACACAAGCAAAGTAAAACAAGAAATTAATTCACTGTGCCCCGTGGGCAGGCAGGTGTTCAGCCATCTCCAGGAGAGCAGGGCCCAATCACATGTAGTGGTTACTTGGGAAGACAAACATCATCACTCCAAACGTCCCCCCTTCCTCCTTCTTCCCCCCCATATGATGCCATATGGTCTGGACCCCCTTTGGTCAGCTGGGGGCACCTGTCCTGGCTGTGTTTTCCCCTAGTCCACCCCCATTCTCCTCGACAGGTGGCCTTGTGAAAAACAGAAAAACCCTTGACTCTGTGTAAGCCCTGCTCACCAATAACAAAAACATCCCTCTATTATCAACCTTGTGTTCAGCACAAATCCAAAACAGAGCTCTCATAACAGCCACTGGTAAGAAAACACCAGCCAAAACAAGATGAGGTTTGCATATTGTTTTTTGTTTATATGACTAGTTGTTCCTCAGGGAAATCTCTTGCTATCAACTTCGTGTGGAATATGTCAACAAGTATAAGGGTTCCTACAGTCCTCTTGTCAGCATAAGGATTCCTACAGTCTGTCCCAATAATAAACACAGTCACTTCTTGGAAAACCAAACCAAACCAAACTAACCAACCAACCAAAACCAAAACAACACAAAACAACAACAACAACTTATTAGATGACAGTACCCTAACCTGCTTCCATCTACAGCAAAAGTTTTTTAGTTGTTCAGTATTACTGTGTTGGGTACGCCCTAAACATAACAGTTAGGAAATAATCATTAATGAACACCAATATCTACATTGGTAGATATTGAATCATGACAACCATGACACAGAATAAACTTCATCCCCAAAGAAGAAAATAAGTGAACACAGAACCTAATGAAATGTAATTTCTATGAATGTATCCCATATTCCTGATATCCTTCAGCAACAAGAATCCCCAGTCATCCATTTACTTAGATCTCTGAGTAACAGGGATGAAGAAAAAGCAGAGGCATTCAATGTTTTGGGTTTTTTTGCTTCAGTCTTTCATAAACTCACAGACCTTGGGCTGTCCCATCCCTGGAGTCAGAGCACCACCAGTGTGGGAACTGTGTGGTGTTCCATTCCTGGACACTAAAACTAAGGGCCAACTGTATCATGTGAATGTTCACAAGTCTATGGGAACCTGGTGGGATTCATACCAGGGTACTGATGGAGCTGGCAGATGACATGGCAGGACCCCTCTTGGTGATCTAAAAAGTCTTGGGAGTCCAGGGAGATCCCTGCTAACTGGAAGTTTACTGGTGCTATTCCAATTTACAAAAAAAGGGTGTGAGGGAGGACCCAAGAAATAAAAAATCTGGAGTCTAATTTCAGTACCTGGGCAAATTATGGGAAAGATTGTACTGGATACTGTTGAAAGACATTCAAAGAAAATGTGATCATCAGGCACAGTCAACATGGGTTCACAAAGGGATAGTCCTGTTTAACTAATTTGTTCTCCTTCTATTATGAGGTCACCTGCCCAGGGAATGAAGGGAAGGCTTCATCCAATATGCATGTTGGTTTTCTGGATTTTAGCAAGGCTTTTTAATCTGTCCCTCACAGCATCCTTCTGGACAAGTTGTGCAGCTGTGGGATGAGCAGGTACAAGGTGTGCTGGGTGAAGAACTGGCTAAGGACAGAGCTCAAAGGGTTGTAGTGATTGGGGCTATATCTGGCTTGCTGCTGGTGCCCTTCCTCAGGTCTCACTTCTAGAGGCAGTTCTGTTCCATATACTTATCAATTATTTGGATGTAGGAATTGGCAGATTTACTGATGATACTAAATGGAGATGCTGGTATTTAGGGACAAAGCTAAACTGGGAGATGATTAGCTGGAGAGCAGCCCTGCAGAAAAGGATCTGGCACACTGATCAACAGCAAACTCCACATCACTCATCAGTGTGCCTGGGCAGCCGGGAGGGCAAACCCCATCCCAGTGTGCATTAAACACAGCACAGCACATCAAACACAGTCAAGAGAGGGGATTGTCCTGCTATACTCAGTGTTGGTGAGACCTAGTCAGTTCCATTCCATTCAGTTCCATTCTATCCTATTCTAGAGTTCCTTTCTTCTAAAACTTTTTCCTAAAACCATCTTGGGGTTCAAATCCACTAGGAAAGAGCACCTATAGGCAGGTATGCAGACAAGCCGAATGGAAAGACAAGCAAAATTCAGATACTTTGAGAAAATGAGGCTAGTTATTCAGAAATATGAAGAGAAGCTAGTGTTTATAGAGTACCTCTACAATCAGTAGAGCCTAAATCCCACAGCTTTTCAAGTTAGGCTTACACTTGGGGTCTGCCCTCTGCCTGCCAGGTTTTGACCCCCGGGAAGACTCTGGCCTTGCTTTCCATTCAACAAGGTAAAGTGCCGGATTCTGCACCTGGGATGGGGCAACCCTGGATGTATGGACAGACTGGGAATGAGATGCTGGAAAGCAGTGCCACGGAAAGGGACCTGGCGGTCCTGGTCAATGCCAAGTTGAATCTGAGTCAGCAGTGCCCTGGCAGCCAGGAGGGCCAACCATGTCCTGGGGGGCATCAGGCAAAGCAGCCAGTTGAGTGGGGGGATTGTCCCACCCAGCACTGGTGCGGCCTCACCTTGAATATTGTGTGCAGTTTTGGGCACTACAATATAAGAAAGATATTAAGCTCTTAGAGAAAAGGTTCTGCACCCAGAGTGTGGTTGGGCACTGGAACAGGCTCCCCAGGGAAGTGGTCACAGCACCACGCCTGACAGAGTTCAAGAAACATTTGGATGATTTTCTCAGGCATATGGTGTGACTCCTAGGGATGGTCCTGTGCAGGGCCAGGAGTTGGTCTCGATGATCCTTGTGGATCCCTTCCAACTCAACATATTCTGTGATTCTGTGAAGACCATTCTCTTAAGGAATCTAACCCCCACACCCACGGATTGGCATAAAAGGGAACAGGAGAAATCAGGCACCAGAGGTCAAAATTACCCTCTGTGAATACTCTTCATGGTGCATTAACCCATCACACCATGGAAATACAAGCAGGTTTGGCTGAAAATATCAGTCTAAATAGAAGAATTCTACTACTGTGCAAACATCTTGCATTTGTATCTTTAGCTGGGGAGAAAGTGGGAATTCTTCCTGAAGACTTGCTTTGCTGATTGATGATTATACTCCAGGAAAAACAAAATACAAAAATTCATGAAGTCTAACAGTTTCTTGTTACTGAATTTTAAATGGTTGCATAAGATGCCTCTCTATCACTGATACATCCATAGTGTCATTCATATTATAATCAAAGACTAAACAAACACATAAATAGAAAGATCTATGCATGTAAGTGTTTAATATTCCATAACTTTTAAAATCCTCATAGTATTCAGACCAAGCCTTTTTTTCCTCAGGAAGCCAAGTTGTAGCTCCACATAGTGATGCTGCACCCAGAAAGAGCATACAGAATACCACTGTGTCAAGGAGTGCCCCTTCTTTTTTCAACACTAAATTATTAGGCTTTATAACAAGAGAAGAATTTTTTGATGATCAAATTCATCCCCCCTCAGAGAAGATTTCAAGGAAAACTATGACAGTGTACTGAAAGGGAGACATGAAAATGTGATGATTTCTGTCAGAAAAATCTGTTGTAAAGCATAAACTGTCATGCCTGTGTGCTTTCTCAGACAAATCCCATTTTCTGTCCAGAAATTATGTCCAGTAGTTTTTGAGAATTTTCTCTTTTTACAGATTGTTACCAAACAAGTTATATTTCTTTATGAAGGAGTCTATGCAGCAGTGTGGGAAGATGTTGGAAAATTCTTTTGACTTTAGCACAATAGCATATGGTCCCTATATTTGTGGTTAATGCTTAGTTTTGTACCATGTAGTGCTTAGTACAAATCCCAGAGATTAGTGTGGCCTTGTGTTAGCTCCCCACATCTGTGACTAATAAGTCTTGTGCCAGCTAAAGCTTTTTTATTTACTTATATTAGTGATTAATATGTACTTGTAGATGTCTTAGTTTTGAGAACATAGACAGAGTGTTAGAGTAAAGAGTGATTAGAGGAGTGCGTAATGACCTGACCACATATTTGAGATACTTTCAAGGAAAGAAGGGTCATCAGAAGATTTGGGACCATAAAAGCGAATTTTGAGGAATGGGATGTTCCAAAACGTCCACCAAAGACCCTCAGAAGACCCCTACTCATATCCAAATAAGTACAAGGAAACAATTAGTATATATACATGTAGTCAGGAATGTAATGAATATATAATAGGAATGTAATGAATATGTATTAATTTCATGAACATAACCTGGTCTGTTAAGTTGCTGCTCGTGCATGCTTTGAGGAGTAATCCCCATGTATTCAGCACTGCTAATAAAGTAATGTTGGCTTTCTAACCTAGCAAATTGGTTGGAGAGTTTATTTCCACAGTTTTTGGGGACAAGATATTTGGTATTCCTACAGTGAGCATGAAAAGTAGCTTCAACTGGCATTGCTGTTGGATGTTGGGAATGCTGTATATTTGGTTATTTTTGGACATTTCTAAGCAAATGAGATATTATGTATACTTCACAGCAGAGCAAATATTTCTTAGAAGCATGAGAATTACTGTGTGCATACACTACAAGTGATTTGTTCAAGATGATTTCCCAAAACTGTGAAATTACAGCACAACAAAACACCAATAACAAACACAGAACTGCAAATGAAATCTCCTCTCCCAAAAATTCAGATGGCTATAAATTTAGGAAAGCATGTTGTGTTCCAGTTTAAAACACAGATAATGTTAAAATAATCCCATCATACTAAAATTCACTTGCTACTCCAGAACAAGGAAATATTCAGTTTAATAAAATTACGATAGAAAATTATAAACCAGTTAAAGTAATTTTGCTGACACATTGTAAAATTAGCCAAGGGATCTTTCTGAAAGGTAGCATTACTTAAAAGGAATGTTATTTATAAATATCATTAAGAACAAGTGTCTGGCAGAATATAAGATATACTTTGCAAATTACATAGATAATGTCAACATCTAGGTTTACAATAGTATAAATAACAAATTCTAACCAGCAATTATGGAAAGAATTATTATGAATCCATGTCCAGAATTTTAGGTTTTAAAGTACTTTTAATTGATTAAGTAGATGATTTCAACATAACTGGCTTAATTCCTACCCTTGTACTTCAGAATGCTTCCCTAAGGTTCTTTGATTCCTTCCGCTATTGCAAAGAAGACTTAAAAAGATTTAAGTTTTTTCTTGACTCAGTAGGGCAATTTCTGCGTAACAAAACATTTCTTTCTGTATTGAAATCAATAAACAGTACTGAAAATAAACAAAGGTTCTGAACTAGCTTAATAAAAATAATTTCACTTTCTTATAGCTAACATCACTTACTGTTCATTGCACAGCACTAGATCCCAGCCTGCTGAGCTGTAAACAATCTATCTGCTACTTCAGACCTTTTTACATTTCCAAAAACAAAACAAAACAAAAATGTAACAAATGAAATATGATTTTATTCTACATCACATTGTCTAGATAATCTATACAGCTGTAACATATAAAAAATTGCTCTTACATTCTGCATTTGTGCTGTATACTTAAACCAGTTATGAAAGAATAACAATATTTAAATGGTTGCTTATGTGGTTGTTATTCTTAGCAATTACTAACTGATTAATAAATACATATTTTATATTGCAATTATATAGAACAGAATAGAATAGAATAGAATAGAATAGAATAGAATAGAATAGAATATTTCAATTGTAAGGGACATAGAACTGCCATCCGGTCCAATTGCCCGACCATTTCAGGCCTGACCAAAAGGTAAAGCATGTTATGAAAGGCATTAACCAAATACCTCTTAAACACTGACAGGCTTGGGGCATCAACCAGCTCTCTAGGAAGCCTATTCCACCATTTTGCTAGATGGGAATTTACATCACCTGTCTACTATATGTTAGTGATTCAGACATGTTCCTATCATTCAGACCTCCTAAAATACCTCTTGTCGTGGGTATTGAGCTCTGCAGGATAAGTGAGAGTAGTAAATGAAATACTAACCACCAAAAAATTCCCAGGGCAACCATAACAAATTAAAGTGTCATTAAAGAGACTGAATACAGTCTACATATATTTATATCTCATAATTATATACTGGGATGTACACAGGCTATTAGGTATGAAAAAATTACCACATGCAATCTCTCTATGTTTAAAGTACTTTCTAAATGAAACAATTTATAATTTGACTTCCTAGCAAGGTGTCCAATTAATTAAATTCATTCAGCAGTGATATATTGAAACAAAGTTTAGATCCTAGCAAACAGCTGTCTATTAGAAATCCAAAACAACCCACACAAACCCCCATGAAATTCCACAGAAAGCTACTACAAAGACATGTACTGTACTAGTTCTAACTATGGACCTGAGACTCTCTTAATCGATATACAAATATAATTCCTGTCTATCCATCAACACAGCACACATTAGGATTCAAATTCAAAGGGCTTTAGCTAGGAAAACATTCTTTGTCAGGAAAGCACTCAATCAGAGGCAGAAGGCCTATGTACAGACAAGTCAAAAGCTGCTAGCTCCCTAGATTCTTGTATTTCTTACACTGCAGGTTGTGGAAATCTCTCCTGATACCTCCTCCCTAAATTACAGCATGTTTGAACAAAAGCAGTCAACTTTTTCTATCCTGAACAAAAGAATGTTAAAAGACAGCTAGTTGCCTTAAACCCTTCTCTCCACCTATAATACCAGCTACAGCTGTTTCTTTGCACTTGCTACATCCTAGCTATGCAAAACTCTTTGAAACTATTCACGAAAGATCCAAAAAAAAAGGGGTGAGATAAAAGCTTGTAGCTGGGCAAGACTGTTCCCCTCTTCCAAATGCCTCGGGTGTGTCAGTGTGATATTGTAACACAGTAAAATGGCGACACTGCATCTTGTAAGCACACTGATAGAAATGAAAACTGCCACAAAGACTGACTGGGTTTGTCAGCCAAAAAAGAAAGAAAAAAGACATTCTAGGATTAGTTTTTAAATACATATAAAAATGCTTCAGTGACTAGTTTCAAGAGTCTGCATTTTTGGCTGTTTATAATAAGCTAGCCATCTTAATTGGAAGCCCTAACGACTTCTAAAATGGTGAATTTTTGCTTTTCAGAATAAAACTACAAAATCTTTTTGATAGCAAAGCCCAGAGTAGCTAAAGTAATTCTGTCACTATCCTCTGGAGCTGACTGAAGAATGGCATGTGTGTCTATGCATGTGTGTTATGTCTCCAAATTTTGGCGTAAAGTCACATTTGTCAGTTCTGTGAGTGTGAACATCATCTGACAGAGTGAAGGAGTTGAAGTGAAGAGTGAAGAGCTGGCAAAGTCCAAGGTGGGCTCTTCCACAAGTGCAGTGAAGGAATCTTGAAGGAAGGACTTGCCCCTTTATTTCCCATGGGGGCCATTTCCAGCTGCACCTTCACCACTAGTGTTGTAGCTATGCCACAGCCGGGCTGTGCACAGCTCTGAACCTCCGCCAGTCTGCCCTGAAGCTGGACCCATTGGCTGAGCTTCCCAGCTTAGCCTCACACCTGCCTCAGCACTATGGGCCTCGCCAGGGTATCACTGGGCTGTGTCTGACTGGGGTCATCACCTCTGGCCTTAATCCTGGCCTCTGTGATGTCGGCAAAGCCACTGCTCCCACCTGACTTGCTGTCCTACTTGGCTCCCTAGCTTGCTTTCATTTCAGAGCAGTCAAGCCTCACTGTGCCCAACGCAATTCTGATACACTGTTTTGTCAAAAAGAAACAATTTTGGAGTTTAAGGCTAGCAGTTGTTTCTTGAGATTTCAAAGCCTTAGAGATATGTAACAAGTTTATTAGGAGCCGATATGTTAAGAAATCAGTTGTACTGTTGTTATTGGTATCATGGTAATGATTAAATTTAAAAACAAATCCTGTACAAGTCAAGAAGAAAGAGCCAAAGTTTTGGAAAGCATCTTCAAAGGTCAACAAAGCGGCCTTCTGAATTTGCTCAGTGCAAGGATTTCTGCTGCTCAGAGAAGATAAACATTATTATTCCCAAGCTCAGAGAAGACAAAGATTACCTTTCTCAAGCAGTCATAATGAAAAATATGTCTGTGTCTCAGGATCTCCAGCCTACAGCATGGCCTTTTAGCTAAAACCATCAAGGAGGGAGAGTTTGTCTTAGCTTATTGGTGATCTGGCAGATGTATTTATAAGTATTGAACCAAATTCTGCTTTTAGGCATAGAGATGCAGGTTCAACAACAGACAACAATACATGCATTTTTTACTTCTGATTGCATTCCTGGCAAAGACACGATGATCCTGGGAGGTTTATTTGTGTAACTGACAGTAAAGTTTGGACTTCTGAACTTTTTTTGAGTTCCAAATTTTTTCTGTCAGCCTTTTTATTGACACCCTTGAATACACAACTGCCCAAGATATTCCCTTCTCCTTCTTAAGATAATGAAAAATCTTACTTACAATGCTCTTTCATTTAGTAGGTGCTATGAGTGAAGAAGACTTGGTCTAAAATTGAAAAAAACCTGTATGAGTTTTACAGCTGCTGCAACACGTCTTTCAAACCCTTGTATGTAACAGTTATTCAGAAATTATTACAAAACACCCCCATATTATTTTGAAAACTTTTTTTTTGTGGAGGATGTATTCATTTATGCCCACAGATGATCAATCTTTTAATTATTTTTTTTCCTTGATGAGTGGAGATTTTTTCCATCTTCAGCTGCTGAAGTTGAAGAGTCCCTAGCCAGTACAGTGACATCACTTTGAAGGGCTGTGGATCTATTTTTCACTTCTTCAGCATACTTTTCCATACTGAATCTGGGTAATGTTAAGAACTTTTTCATCATATGTACAAAAAGAGGTCTTGGCTTAACAAAGGGGGATAATCCAATTTTAGATGATAAATACACATATGGTGATGTTACCCATAGATATTGTGGGTAAGATTTTCCAGCAGGCCTTAGAGAGGTGTGTCAGCCCCTTCACCCCTAAAATAGGTAGCTTACATTTAACAGACTCTGGTCTCTCATACCTTTTAGTTTGCGGTTTTCTGAAACTCAAGACTGTCTAAATATTTTCAAGTTGTTCTATGCAGGTGGTGCTATAGTGAGTCTTCATGGGAAAGGCTAATAAGGAATTTAGATGCCTCCCTATAGTTACACACCATGGACTTATAGCCTCAGCTCATATCACCCTAGAGAAACTAGGACTGCTGCCTAACACTGATAACATTGCTGCACAGAAAACACCACAGAGTCCTCCCTCCTTAAAACTGCATAGCAGAAATGTGTGGGATACTCTGGCTGAAGTTACAAAGCCTGCACTTGTTTTGGAAAGAGAAATGTTTATCCCTTTTGTTAAAAAGAAGAGCAAATATTGTTGTAATGAAAACAAATTTATGAAAAGGGTAAAATCTGGCTGTTCTCAGATATAACTGCATCAGAAAGCTAACTGATCAGAAAATTGATGTGGCCTACCTATTAGAAAGTTAAAATATTCAAATTCCATGGTTAAATATGTCTTATCTGCAGTTTGGTTTCCTAATTAATCCAATTACTTTTCTGTCTGCCTCAGAGTTTTTTCAAAGGCAGTGAGTAGAACAAGCTTCACTGTGAAAACAGCAGTGCAGTCCACCCCATGTGGAATAACTCGCATGTTTGTTCAGCATCAGTTCTTTCATCCGTAGGAGACCTGACCCACCAGTTCTTTTGATTTAAAAGTGATACAAACAACATAATTAACAGAGGAGCTAAAAATTCAGAATGTAAACTTTCCAAATTAAATAAGATGGCATAATTCATTTGCTAGAGTTTGATTTCTCAGCAACCAGAATCTGTCTAGGAGTTATTATAGGAATTATCTTGCTACTTATCTTCATTCTGCTTCAGTAACAGCACCTGTAAGATTTTATTGATGTAACTAGAAAACCGGATGGCAATTTTGCTAAAACTTGGGGGGAAAAAAGTGATTGATGTTTTATACAGTCATTGTGTGGGACAACTTGAGAATATTAAATTGGATATACATATTGACCTATTTCAGATCAAGCCACCTTGCTATGTTTGTTGATAATCTACTGTACTATTGATTGCTAGATACTTCCCTATCCTCCAGAAACTGCTGGCTGTGTTCATATCTTTTATATGTAAAACATCAGGAGATCATTGGCAGAATCTGAAAGTTACGCTTCTACAGTCCTCACAGATCATATTGGGAAAGCCAAGTCTGTTTTGTTTATTCTATTACACGCTTCAAGCTAATTTGTTTCCTGGCAAAGAAAGTGGCATATATAAACAGTCTGAATTTTCTTTATTTATTGAGTTCATAATCTTCCCTGGCCAGTCAGATTGCTTATTCAAACTAAGCCATTTAATGAGGATACAAAACACAGTTATCTCACTTAAAACAATTGCTGTAACATGCAGAATTATGCTCAACTTTATTCATCCTTTTTTTACTGCTTCTGTACACTTTCAAATAAGATGTGTTGATTTTCCCAATAACAGTATTTTAATTTATCATCCAGGAAATAAACAGTGGAAGAAGGTTTGCACTGCAGCAACATCTCATCTAATTTTAGAGGAGAAAAGTCTACCAAAACCATTCTACTTTTATAAACATATAAGCTCAGATATTTTCCACCTATTGTGTATGTAGGAATGGAAAAGCTACCAGTGAGTTCTGATTAAGAAGCTGCCCCACAGGACATATTTAAAGAGACAGCATTCAGACCTGCCCACCCCAAAGATAACATTAAGCAATGAGATCCAATACTACTGTCCATACATAAAGAGAAAATAAATATGGTGGAACTAGGCTGTGAGTCTGTCTTCAGAAATAGGCTTTAAGGAGAAAGTTATCAACAAACCACAGGCTTGCAGAATTTCCCAAGTCATATCTCTTATGTTAAAATGAATAATAGAAAATATTGAGACACTATTACATGTAGATAATCTACAGATTTTAGAACCTCATTGTTCAAAATGAACATAGAAAAAAGAGAAACCTACTATTACAAGCAGAGTTACAATAAAATAAAATTATGTCTCTCACAACATTTGAAGATCTCAACAATTAAATCTGGAGTGACATTCACTTGAGCAGACTTTAGTGAAAAAACCCTTGGTGATCTATTCTGCTTGCAAAAACTCTTTGGAATTCCTTTCAGCAATACCTTATACAGCTAAAAAAAGGTGAGTGAGAAAAGACTCTGAATGGTTTGCAAACGAGTGTAGATTTTCAGCTTTGAGAGGCTTTGTTGTGTGAAATTTTAAAATTACACTACATGCTCTTAAAACAGAAAAAAGTTGAATGCTGCTCTCCAAAATGAAATTTCACAGTTTCCCCTTATGAAACTGTTACCTTATATATTAATTTCTAAATTTTTTTCCCTAAATGGAGACATTTTTGTGGAAGCATTCATTCTGAAAAACTGGTATTTTAAAAAGAGAGATAATTTTCAAGCGTCTCTGACTTGAACTTCCTTAGCCTGTATGAATATCCAAACATCATAGCACGACATGAACAGTTATTATCTATTATTACCTGTTTTATGTATTCTATTGTTTCAAACAGAAGAAAACAATAAATGCTTGTCCCAGCCCCCAAGAGCTTGCAGTGTAAAGGTACTGAGTCGAGGCAAGAGCATTCTCACAGTACAAGGGAAGAACGTCTGCTGGTGATTGGTCACATACACTCAGTATAAAACTGTAGAAATGGGAGGATATTTTTCAAAGAATTCAATATGCAATGCATACAACTTGTTGCTAATGGTTGGGCAGCTTCCTGAGCACTTCAGTTCAAACTGCAGCCAATTATTATGGTGAAAGTCTATCACCCCACTTACTCAGAGCACCGATCTATAGAGGATCGAGGCTGAATTGCAGTGCTGTCTAATGGGCTTGTTAGCCAGCTATGTCAAGGTTTCCAGCAGTTTCCATACACACTTTATCCCTGCCATTAACAAGAAGGAAGGCTAACACTGAAGCATGACTCTAAGTATCTGACACAGCTTACAGACCATCACAATGCTCCAAAGCATCCAAAGTTATTATGTGAGACAAAACTGGAAGGTTTTGGTCACAGATGATATTCAGTAGCAGACCTAGGTCTTAGTCCTTGAGCTGCAGAGGTGTGGGGGCAACACCTGCTGGCTGTGTCCGAAACCAATTCTCAGAGGAGGCAGCTGTAGCCACTGTAAAATGGTTGACACCTTCAGCTCCAGAAGAAAACCACCACATCTGGAGAGCATCGCTTGGATCCAGCTTCCAGCTGTCGGTCACACACAGGAGAAGGTAAGCCAACCCTTGCTGAGCCTCCAGCCGCCACGCCTGAGAGACAGGTGAACTTACAACCAGCTTTGGTGCCTCAATCTTGCACTGCAGCCACTTTCAAAGATGCTCTTTCCTGTTGAGTACCCTTGAGAGCTTTCTAGGCTCGGACCCCGGCTGCGGCAGGGCTGTGTTTCCCCTCACGAGTTGTGGAAAGGAATACAGGCAGCAGTCCCACATCTGTAGTCCCTAAATTCCATGGATCCACAGCCAGCGCGGGATTCCAGACCCCCCCGGCTTCTCCGCCCCGCCCCTGCAGTACCACCACGTGACCGCCAGATGGAGTCGCGCCACTGCTGTGCGGCCGCGGGGCGCGCTCCCTCCACCCCCGGGGGGTAATCAAGAGATAAATAAGGGTACAACTTTCTTTTATCAACCGCATCACTTCTTTCTTGCCCCTCAGTGAAACTGTCCCTTGCTCTCACACAATCCCTGCAGCGTTCTTTTTTTTTTTTTTTTTTCTTGGAGGTGCTGATTCTGACACAATGCCAGGAAAAGAAGTGAGCTGTTTAACCAAGAAAGTTGTGTTCCTGGGCTCCACCTTGGCAGGACATTGCGTCCCAGGACACTTCACACACACACACACACACACACACAAATGGAAAAGTAGCGGAAAAGCAGTGGGGCAGCCCTGGCAGCTGTGCAGCCCTTACATGCGTTCCTTTGTTGGTTGTGTTTGATAATGCTCATTTACCACTTCAAATTTCTTCCAGGGTAGGATTTGGGAAACATAATTTAATCCATATTTTTCAGAGCATGGGAAGCGTCCAAAGCATTATGGTACAAGCAGCTTAATATGCTGCAATTTCATGTCACTGTGGCGATTTAGCTTTTTCTTTATGTCCGGAGAGGTTACAAATACTATAACTGACAGCCGACTTGTGCTATGTCACAGTATAAAGAGGATTACACACACAGATTATGGCTCTTAGCATACCATGAAAACATGTACACAAGCAGTTCATATCAAAATTGGAGCTGCTGCTGAAGAACTAAGTATTTGGATAACTTGGCTATCACAGGGGTAATGTTTGCAGCGGCTAAAATGCCACATAGAGAGGAAGTCCATGAAGTGTTTGGCTGTGTGGATGTGTGTATTGCTGAGCTAGTTAAGGCAGTAACAGTGGTGCATGATGTAATTTCTTATCTCCAGGGCCTTTGTGATAATCCGCTGCTGCTGTTGCTGTGTGAGCTGGGCATATGCTTAAAACCCATAAAGGCAACTTTCCGTAAGGTCAACAGACATTTGGCTGGGCAGGCCAAAAAGTTAATATGCTGAGAAGTCTGCAGACTGGGGAGCTGGAATTAAGTATTAATGTATCCAAGATGGGAGAAAAACTCTTGTAGAAAGACTGGTGATGAGTTTATTTAAAAAAATATATTTTTGTCTGTTTCTTTTTTTAATGCGTAGAGAAGCTTCTGTGAAATTTGTCAACTGACTAAATGTCATTAAAGTAATAACACAGCTTCAACCTTCTAAAAAGTGAGAGAGGACTAGAAATCATTTGACCTAGAGGGATGCAAGCACACGGTGAAAACTTCTGTATTCAGAAGTGCAGAGGCTGCTGTGTAAACACACTAGAATTAGTGTTGGCTGGGACAGAGTCTATTTTCTTCATAGTAACTGCTGCAGTGCTGTGTCTTTTTGGATTTAGCATGAGAATCATGTTGATAACACCCTGATGGTTTAGTTGTTGCTAGACAGTCCTTACCCTAAGTCAAGCTCTGCCAGTGAGGAGATGCACAAGAAGCTGGTTGGGACCATGGTCAGGACAGCTGACCTGAAATGACCAAAGGGATAGACTTGTCATGCCCAGTGTATAAACTGGGGGGAATTGGCTGCAAGAAGGTGACTGCTCTTTGTGGATGGGCTGGACGTCAGTCAGTGGGTGGTGAGCAATTACTATTGTGAATCACTTTTTTCTCTTGGGTTCTGTTACTCTTTTTCTCTCCTTATCATCACAATTTTTGTTAGCATATTTAGTATTGTTTTTATTATTGTTATATTTGATTCAATTATTACATTTTTCTTATGTCAACCCACGAAATTTACTTTTCCCAATTCTCCTTCCCAGCAGGGTGGTCTGAGCAAGCGGCTGCATGGTATTTAGTTGCTGGCTGGTGTTAAAACACGACAATTAAATATTACATTGTGAATTTTTTAACTCAGCCATTCTGTTTCAATGCTCAAAATATATTTTTTAACTAGAGAGAGGTTGTTAAACTCAGAGGATGTTAAGTAATATGGGAATCTCATAAATTGTCATTCATCCAGTTGCAATTAGCAGGCAGTGTGGGTAGCTTGCAAATTTTGTTTGGTTTCTGTTGCTGGCTGGTGTTCTGACTTCATTTGGAAATAACATCAGAAATTTCTCAACATGCTATATTACAACAGTAAGGAGGACTCTGAGGACACTGCTGCCTGTTTACTTCTATTTCACTTGATAGAATCAGAGAATGCTCTGGGTTGGAAGTGAGCTCAGACATTATCTCTTTTAAACTTCCCTGCCCAGGACAGGGACACGTTTCAGGGGCAGGGACATCTTTAACTAGATCAAGTGGCTCCAAGCCCCACCCAGGCTGGCCTTGAACACTTCTGGATGGGGCAGTCATGACTTCTCTGGGCAACCTGTTCCAGTGTCTCACTACCCTTACAGTAAAGAATATCTTTCTAAGATCCATTCTAAACATATTCTTTTCCATTTTAAAGCAATTCCACCTTGTTCTGTCACTACCTGCCCTTTGTAAAACATCCCTCTTCAGCTTTCTTGTAGCCCCCCTTTAAGTACTGGAAGGCTGGTATAAGGTCTCACTGGAGCCTTCTCTTCTCCAGGCTGAACAGCCCCAGCTCTTTCAGTCTGTCTTTGCAGGAGAAGTGTTCCAGACCTGTGATCATCTTCATGGCCTTCCTTTGGACCTGATTGAGCAGGTCCACATCTTTATTATATTGGGGACCACAGAGCTGGATGCAGCACTGCAGGTGGGGTCTCAAAAGAGCACAGCAGATAGGCAGAATCCCCTCCCTTGCCCTGCTGTCCACACTGTTTTGGATGCAGCCCAGGACACACTTGGCTTTCTGGGCTGCAAGTGCACATTGTTGGGTGACAATGAGCTTCTTATCAACCAACATCTGAAAAGTCCTTTTCCCCAAGGCTGGGGAATCCATTCTCTTCCTAGCCTGTATTTGTGCTTGGGATTGCCGCAACCCAGGTGCAGGACCTTGCACTTCGTCTTGTTGAAATTCATGAGGTTCACAGAGGCCCCTTCTCAGGCCTGTCAAGGTCCCTCTGGATGACATCCCTTCCTTCCAACCTGTCAACCACATCACACAACTGGGTGTCGTCAGCAAACTTGCTGAGAGTGCACTGATCCCCCTGTCCACATCACCGACAAAGGGGTTTAGCAGTGCCCGTCCCAACAACATCCCCGGAGGAATGTTGCTTGTCCTTGATCTCCACTGGACATCGAGACATTGACCACAACTCTTTGAGTGACTGTCTAGGCAGTTCCTTATCCACTGAATGGTCTGTCTGGCAAATCCATGTCTCTCCTGTTTAGATACAAGGATATCGTGTGGCACAGAAGTCAAGGACTTCTCTCAGAGCAGTGGAGTCTTAGATCCCAAACTATGCTTCTGTTCCCACTGCCAGCACATTTCTGTTTGAGTGCACTGTCCAACAGAGTTGAAGTCTTCTGGCCTCTTTGTCTTTACATTCCCTTTAATTCCCTTTTGTTGTCCTTGTAACTCTGTAATCTGACCTGCAGAACTCTGCAACCCATCTCACTGCTTGGACTAAGGATAAAACAGATCACCTTGAAGTAACTCCTCAGGCTTTCAAGAATCCAGTTCAAAACCACCCCTTTCTTTTTAAAATCTATACAGGTTTTCTGCAGTTTACCTCTGAAATACAGCCCCTGTATGTCCACCATCGCTTCCCTTTTTCTTTTTTAACCTGCTTCCTTCCTTTCTTCCTTTGCAGACTATGCAAGCCGTTCATGTTTCTTCTCAATGTTTCCTGCCACCTGTATCTTGCTCACTTCCCCTCTTTTAATTTGCATTGTCTGCCATATCTCCTTTTCCCATGTCAGTTCCACTAATTTCTTTCTCCATGAACTCTACGTGATAGAATAATTTATTGATTAAGTTATATTTTAATATAATTTCTGCAATATGTACCTGATAACTGACTTCCAGTGTATAGCGTTTTCTCTGATAAACAGAGAGAGAGGCAAAATGTGTTAATCAAAAGCAACCAGGACTTTCTGGTTGAGGAACAGTTTACCAGAGCATCTGAGAGGGGGCTCTGAATTGTGCTCGGTTTATAGTTATCAAAATTCTTCCTTACCATCCACATCTTCCAGAAGTTGATTGGTCTTGTTACTGGAAGTAGTGGTCAGGTAACAGCTCTGGTGCCCAGCACTGACAATGATACCATTTCTGTAAAGTGAACATTATATCTTTTAATATTGTGAGGTTTTTTAGTTGGACTTGTGACAGGACTTCATATGTGGTCCCTTAAATAAGTTGTGTTTGCATTATGGGTAAACACTAAAGAGAGAAGTGATGAAAATAGAATTGTCTACAATTTCCTGCTGGAAAGGAGTATCTTGGTTTTGGGTGTTTGTATCTGAGAGTAGTGACGTCCTTGGACTCAGTACTGTGTTTGCTGATTTCGTGGCTGGGAATTACTAAAAAATTTTAAGAAGCGTGTGTGAAACAGGTATGTTTACCAGAAACAGGATGGCAATTTTTTAAACCTACAACAAATGAAAACTTTACCTTGTTTCCAATCTACTGTAAATCTAATTATAAGAAGACTTCATAGGTCATGTTTCAAATTAAAGAAGACATATTTAGGAAGAGTTTAGTTTAATCAATCAAAGGAGCCATATGATGTAATACTTTACAAGGTTTTTATCTTTCAAAAACTTTTCGACCAGTTTTAAGTAATTCAATTCCTTTTTCCTACACGGCCTTGCAAAACAATTTCAAAAGGATTATTTCCCTTTCGTTTTTGTGAAGATTATGGAAATCTCAAAATATGAGAACCTGTCCAAGAGAATCTATAAAACACATGGTGTACTGTTGTTTTAGCTGTGTGACAGAAAGAGGTGTGCTTAAGTGGGCACACAGTATTTGGGCCTTCAGAAAATATGGGGGAAAGGGCAATAATAATAATAAGAATAGAAATTTAGAATTTTGACTACTTTCACACAGAGTTGCAGGAAGATCAGAGAGTACCCCAAGATGGAAGATTTCTTTCCTAATTTTACTTATGTATGTCTATCATGCCAGTCTGTCATCTAATCAACATAATCCAAGAATCTATAAGGATGAAACTTTAAGAGTTGTTTGTCTCTCAAATTAGATTTCTTTTATTATGCCATCTAGTCAGACCCAGCTTGTAGATAGGTTGTGAAGTAGTTTTTTTAAATGTTTATAATATGTAACAAAGCTGAATGTGTTCAAAAATGAAAAAATAAGAATTTTAGTATCAGTAAACAAACTGACTTTATAACCTTGCTGTATTCAAAAGATGATGTGAACTTTGAATCAAAGCTGAGCTGAGGTGTTTCAGAGGTTCCCTGACAAGTTTTGTATGAGCCATCCTAGATATCTGAAACAAGGTGACTAAAACCAAGCTTCATATGGTTAACTTTCCCTTTAAGGAAACTCTTGAAAGTAGACTATGGTTCTCTTAGTTAAAGGAGACTTTTATTGAATGATTTTTCTTTCCTTATGCCATATGCTGCAGGAATACTTGTGCTTTCTTTTGAAGAAACTGCTATGTTGTGAGTTGACTCTGGCCAGATTTTAAACTCTCACGAAAATTTGCTAAGAGCTGGGAGAGGTCACATAGGCAAGACAGACTAAATGAGAGGATAATACTACAATTTATTACTAACACAATAGAAGTTAAAGAGTAAGAAAATAAACAGTCTTAAACACACTTTCAGACCATTCCTCTTTCCTTCCATGTTCTCCCTCCTCCAGAAGTTCACCTATAAGACAACAGTTCTTCCATATCTGCTGCACTCATGGATTACCCTTACATGGGCTGCAGAGGACACTCTGTTTCACCATGATCTCTCACCACAGGCTACAGGGGGGCCAAAGCTCTGAGTCTTTCCCCTGTCCCATGGGTCCCTCCCATGGGAAACAGTCCTCGGTGGACCCTTCTAATATGGGTCCACCCCTCCCCCCAAGCCGCAGGTCCTAGGGTGCATGGGTCTCTATACCCCAATGGTTTTTCATAGAATGCAGTCTTTGACAGAGGGTATTGTCCCAGCATGGGTTCCCCACAGGGGCCATAGAGTCCTACCCAGAACAAACTGCTCCAGCGTGGCTTCTCTCTCCATGGGCCACAGAGTCTTCCAAAGAACTCCATTCCCTCCTGGGTTTTCCATAAGGGTAGCAGTCACTTGTTCCATCTTGTGTGCGGCTGCAACCCGGCAAGGCCACCCCGGCCCATCTTGGCTCAGACGGGATGGGAAGGGGGAGGAATGCCCACTGGCGGGGCCGCTTTGCCACCCTGGCCTAGCCTGCGGCCAGGGTGGGCCTGGAGGGGGCTGCGGGGCCGCTCTGCCGCACGCCCTTGCCCCAGCCCCGGGCACCCCTTTGCAGGGGCTGCTGCTCGGCTCAGCCGGCACTGCCAAGAGCAGCACAGGCAGCTCGGCTGGGATGGGCCCAGGGAGGTGCTATGGGGCCACAAGCTCTGGTCCCGGCCCCGGTTCGGCTCTAGCACCGTGCCTGCCCCCGGGCCAGCTGCCGCACGGCCCCTGGGCTATCACCGCCGCCCCTGCCCGTGGGGGAAGTGGCAGGGAACCACCCCAGCCCTGGCCACAGAGCCTGCCATTCCTGCCCCAGGCCACGGGCCACAGGGCCGGGCCTACTGGGCCCGGCAGCTTC
This sequence comes from Neopelma chrysocephalum, assembly GCF_003984885.1. NCBI lineage: Eukaryota > Metazoa > Chordata > Aves > Passeriformes > Pipridae > Neopelma > Neopelma chrysocephalum. The sequence goes on from NW_020925676.1 coordinate 989,348, forward strand.
CTCTGCCACTCTCCTGGCTCGAATTTGCGCAACAATGCTCTTCTGCGCAACAACCTTCTCTTCCTCTTTTTTCTTAAATATGTTATCCCAGAGGCGATACTAAAATTTCCAATTGGCTCTCCTCCTGGTTAGAACCAGGAAGTTTGTCTTGGAACTAACCATCTTCAACTCCGGGGGGAAACCACACACACCTATGAGACTTACTACTGTCAGAGCACTGAAGCTTCAGTGAAAAAGGACAATTTCAAATTTTAACGTATTTGTATGCATTTGACTTGGCATTTATAACATTCACCTTTATTAGAATGCAACATGGAATATGGAAAAAAGAGGGAACAGGAAGACGACGGAAGCAATATCAAATATGCACCACTCACTGCACAATGGAGCACAAACATTCACACCCAAGTGACTGCAGCATTTCTTTTCACCTTTGGCTTTCCTCAGTTTTTGCAAGGGATCTTTCCTGGAATTTCCATTATCCACTTATCCTCTGCACTTGGATTGCCTGTCAGCTGCTGCCACCTCCGTAGCACATTTAGGAGAGAAATTTGACATTTGAACTAGTAACTATGGTTGCAGGCAGTCTGCTTTGTTCTTGGTCTAAAGGAGCCACAAATTAAGATAGCTTTGCAGCATCTGGATAAGCATTGCCTTTCACATATATGGTACATCCATCTCTACTAGATTAGTCTATAGAAGACAAATCATACTTTCTGTTTTGGGAAAACATTTTACTTTCCTCATCAGCTTGAGGATTATTGTCTTATGTGTGGCACCTGTCTCTTTTTCCTACCATACTGATACTTTATTCTTACACAAATTAGTACTTTGAAACAATTCAGCTGATGGGTGTTTCCCTATAACAAATAATGTGTGTAAGTGTTTCTAACTTTTAAGATCTGTTTAAATCCAGATATGGGGCATGCATCATGGAGAAGAACAAACTGGAGTAGCAGTAAAATGTCATATAATACTCCCATGATGGGTTTAAAATTGGTACCAGTGAGGAAGGAATTAGGTACATCACTTTGATATTTCACAGAAAGAAACATGTGAAGTCTATTAAGTGTGTGTTACACCATATAGTTTAGGAAGCAAATAATTTTTTTTCTCAAATCATTAGAGGATGTGAAGATTTTATTGAGCTAAAAAAAAAAAAGAAGAAAGGAAAAAAGGGTATAAGCAGTCTTTGGTTTATATTGCACCCAGTATTCTAAAGAGAATAAAGCATTGGTATAAGTGATGGGGAACCTAAAACAGGGGGCAAACATCTTCACAGCATGCTTTTGGTACCAAGGTGATGTGAACCATGAATTTCAGTAAGCATTTCTTCTCTACTGACAATAGCTCTTGAATTTACAGCCCCTATGCCTATTGCTAGGAGGAAATGGCTGGGAGAGGAATACTTCTAAAAACTTTCTTGTTCTCCATCTTCAGTACTTGCTTATATATCTCTTCTGTTAATTTCTCTAAGTGTCCTGTCTCTATCGTAAAACTCATGAAACCCACTACATACAAGAACTATAGCCACTTGAAACCTAAGAAGCTATGGTGTTATGGGAGACAGAGAACTTTCTGCTTTGTTGGATTCAGACTTAGAAGTCTGTGCAAAAATTATGGGAGAATTTGACTCCCAACAAACATTTCCGACCGAATTAAACTGTAGTCACTGAACTATCTGACTTGACAAGCCTGATTCTGTATTTGATCTTTTGTTATGGTCTGATCATACATTGGGTACCAAGTCTGGATTTTGGTAACCTTATTTTTCCTCTTCTTGTGAGCAATGTATATGAAACCCTTCAGGGCATATTAACAATGAATGGAAGGTGCATCAAGTAATTGGAAATAAAGTAGCATACTATTTAATATTAATGTATGTATCTGTACCAGATTTACTCTGAAATGTACTTGAATGACCACTTGATAAAAGAAGTGATCTCTTATTTGAACAAACTCCAGAATACCAAGTGGGGAAAAAAAAGCTTTTTTCACTAGGGTTTGTCCAGATTGGTCTACATTTTATACCCAAGATTTTTGAGTATTTTTCATAGAGTCATCATTGTATTTCATGCTGATAACAAGCTTGATCTGGAAAGATTTGGGAAAATGCCCTAATCATCTCCACATGTACCTTGTTACCCTTAATTTGAGTTGCAGCCATTAGTCTTAAACTATATAAAAGCAAATAATATGAACTGGTCATACGTAACAATATGCATAAAAAATGTACCCTGAAGATAATTCATTAGATTTTCCAGGATAGCAAAACTCACCAAGGAGGGGGTGTGCTTTTGCGCAAAATTTGCTGAAGATGAAAAAACAACTGCTTGATGAGTGTTTCTTCCTGTGTACCAGCATACCCACTGACCTGGTAATTATTCCTGCTTTTTATCTAATCATAAGAGAGAACACAATCCCTTTTCCTTGCTTTCCTCTTTTACGTATCACACATAAGAAAGTCTCTGTATTCTGAATTAATTTTCAGTTTTTCCCTGTTCTTCACAATTAATTTAAAATGTTTCAAATTTTATGTACAGTAATTAATATTCTTCAAAAAATAACAGTCTATATGAGGCAGTTGTACTGATCTCCTATTCTCACAGACCCAGGTATGAGATAAAATCCCTGGAAGGTAAAGAAAAATAATTTGTGGTAATCAAAGTGTGTCAGAATATTCAGGAAGTCATTAAAGAAGAAATAGTTAATCCTGGCTTTCCCTCAAATGAAGGAAGTTGACTATACGAATAACACTGAAAAGCAATAATGACAACTCTTTTTAGATTCATAACTGTGAGACAGTTGATAAAATAGAATTTTATAATCACAAAGCTTGAATTTCAAGAGAGCCTAAATCCCATTGAGAGACTAAAATCCCATTTAGACATAATAAATTCCATTGAGTTTCCCTTTTAAAATTATATTTCTGGAGTCAATCAGTCTAGACATTATTTATTTATAAAGCAGCTTGAGTATATAAACTTCATGTAACTTTGTAGTGGAATATGTGTACCTGAATGAATATTACAAATTCTTCAAAACAAAGGCAATTCCATTGTTCTACATCTACACAGAGCTCAGTATTACCAGGAACCCCCAAGCTCATTACACAAACAAGGTAACAACAGCAGCAGCACCATTAGTTGTTATATATTTTCCTATATTCACATCAGAATGCAACAGATTATCATTCCATCTAAATGAAAAAATGCACATATACCAGAAAACATCACAGGGGTATTCTAGCAATTTAAAAAAACAAGATTGTCCTAGATGTCCATGCCTGTAGACTGTATTAATTTTTGGTTTCTCCTTGTAGTAAAAACAGAATGGGATAAAAAATGTGGAGTATTACAAGTCTGATCACAATCAATACAGAGAAGTGAAATGAGAAAAAGAGAAGTGTTCAGAGAAAAAGGAGAGGGGGATGGAAAGAAAATGTGGAGGGAGAAGAAGCAAAAGAGAGAAAAAGTTAGAATGACAGATGTTCAGTAAATGCAGAAAGCAAAGCCAAGCCAACAATACTTACGATAAAGATTTCTATCTGAAGCTATTTGCAGACTATTTTGGTCAGTAATGTGTTATCCTTCTTATTTGACCCTTTTTTTAGGCAGCTATTGAAATCTTGCAGGTTGCTACTGTCAGGATTTTTAAATATCTCTCAGGTTTTTCCTAGAGCTTTATGTCTTGCTGGTAATCAATCATTATTTCTCCCACAGAAGATTAGTGTTTTTCTTTCACTTACATGGAAATCTAATAGTCAACAAATTTAAATACAATAATTTATTGAATTTAAATTGTTTGTACATGGAAGATATTGAAAAAGCATTTTCAAAGTCTGCTAACACTGGCACAATAATATCCTCTTCCCATTCAATCATGCTTGATTTCATATTGCTAAGATTAAAAATTTCCTTAGTACATCTAGATTAAAAGCAAATAAAGTAATATCATAATGGTAGTCATCAGTTTTAAACTAGAATTATGAACATAATGTGATATAATACAGTTAAAATATATACCAAACGTGAACAAGGGAGTCAAAAGCCAGAATGACACATGTAGAAATGCTAAGAAACAACAAAGCAACCAACATCCAGAAAGGAATTCAGGGAAACCACATGGCTTGAAACAAAAGGAAAACAAACTAGGTAATGGAAGATGTGCTGTGCAGAACAAGCAAATACAAACAGCATTCAATAGTGTAAGGAAATGACTGAAATAGGATATGAAATACAAGAAAAGGATTAATGAGGCAGACAGAAAAATGGGCTCCTTAAGTACGTAATAATAATGATGATGAAAGGGAAGAAGAAAACCTAAGAGTAGTATGGCTAAAGCAAATGTGTTGCCGAAACCCCATCGTTCCACTGTTTTTGCTTTGACATGTATTTAACACAAGAAGGGTTTTGTCAAGGGATCTAATCCAAGGCATAAGGCTAAGAAAACAAATCTTGGCACTCTGCCTGATACCCTTCTGCAAAAAGAATCCAAAGGGAATATTGAACTCTCATTCTGGAAACACCCACTTTGCAGAAATGCAGAATTTTCATACAGGCATCTTACAAACTTCTTTCGGTTGACAATGCACTATTACTGCAGTTGTTTGAGAAGACAGAAGGTAAGAAGGAGGACATAGGATAGAAAAAGGAGGCAGATTGCAGAGCTGTTGGAAGAAGCAGAGTGCCACTAGTCTGTTTGCAACAACATTTTAATTTTCAAAATGACTCCTAGTAAAATGATGTCAAACATATTTCTCACCAGCTCAAACTCCTGACAAATCAGCAGGCTCCAGCTGAATGGACACTGTACAAGGTGTAAGGAGGTAACTAAATAGACCCTAAAAGTTTAAAAGTTGTTGGTATGAAAATGATGATCTGATTAATTACATAAACTGTAATTGCTTTAAGAGATCAAGAAGATATAGGGCAAGAATTCTAGCAAAAAAGAATTTCAATCACTGATAAAAGGGTTATTGAATCCACAGAAAAATTTACAGTTAAGTCCCCATTTCTGTGTCTCAAACAGAAGACTTGGTCCAGAATTTTTAAATTAAATTCTAACTATTTTTAGCTATTCCATGAATAAATACTTAAAAAGAATGGCATTAGAACTAGAAACAGTATAGATGTGCTGACCCTATGTTTATTAGCATATTGATGTAGAATTATGAAAATGCCAACATCTTGTGATTAATCTCATCTTAAAGGGATACCTACCATGAACAGCCAGCCTGAAAATGAAGAAGTGAGTACTGGTAAAATAGATGTTAAAATCTGGAAGATGAGGAAGAAAGAAAAAGGAAGCCTTTGATTTTTTGCAGCTTTGCTACTGTAAAGGTTACTCTGAAGGAAAAGCAAAACAGATGTGTCAAATCACATGAGTGTTTCAGACGGCTAAAAAGCTGTCTGAAAAAAAATTTGTCAAGGTGAAGGCATCAGCTGTAAAGATAAAAGCAGCTGTTCAGGCACGGTCTGAGAACAAAAGCCTTGTCTGTGGATGGGGAACTGCATTCTGACAGCTGGAGAGTACAGAATTCCCACCAGAGTCCACCCCTGAATGGAAGAAGTGGAACCACCTTTAAAAGTCTTCGGCTTTCACATAGAACCACAGGACTTTGCTTTTCTTATCCGGTAACTACACCTTACCATCACCTCTTAACCAGCCATTTCCTAAGTATTTGAGATACGATCTTTGATCCTAACTGGTCCTGTCAGTAATAGAGAAAATAATTCAACCTTGTTTTCTTTTAAGAAGTGCACCCACAAAAAGGCCACAGTGGGAATGATTTGTTCCAATGGTTGGACTCATCTGCAGGGATTGTCTTGTAACTGCACATGCAAATAGATTATTTATTACATCAATCCATTATCACAGACAAATACTAGATGTGCCGCTATCATGGTTGTACCAAACCTAACTTTCATAAAAGCCCCCAAAAAAGCAGTAGGAGTCTGTGTTGCCACTAGCAAAGCCAATGAGAACAGAAAATGCTGGAATGGAAAAGCTGTACATTTTTGGACACACTACTGGAACTGATTTTAACGTTTAAATTTCCATCACTTCATTTCAATTCTAGTTGCTTGCTATTAATGGAGTTATTTATTTATAAGATTTGTAACAAACAAACTTTGAGTATCCTTTTATTCAGCTTAACCAAATTTAATCTAATTTTATTCCCTGCTTGGATTTTTTTTGTTGTTTTGTTTTGGGGTTTTTTTTTGCAAAAGCAACATATTCTGCTAATATCTAACACTCTAAATGCTTTGTTACTTCAAGTAGGCACTGTGTATCACTCATTTATAATGCAGGCTCATTACCATACTCATTATTGTGAATTATGGAAATTTCCTGGCTGGTCTTCATTAACTGTCTGGCACCTAAGCACTGATTTATGTTTACATATAATGTTAATTTTACAAAGGCACCTGAACATGGGCTGGTAACATGCATTTAATCTGTTTCTCCGTATTTTTGCAAGACCTCAATGACTGTTCTAATGCCATGTTTTGCTTTACCTTTTTATTTTATTTACATACATGGATGTCCTAACATAACTGTGTGCATGCAATAACAGAGCTAATTTTTTTCTCCTCTTTCAACTACTTTTTCAAGAAAGTGTGTATTTTCTCTGTCTTAGACAGTGGGTGCCTTAATGAAGCCTTGACAAGGATCAGCTTTTCAAACCTTGTTTATCACAAAGCAGTAGTTTTGGGCTCAATACTTTACACCTTGGCTTTATTCCTTCAGAAAAGTTTTCAAATTTCTTGTATAATTTGCTTCTGAAACATTGAGGAATATATTTTTAAAAGTAAAAAATTTCAGTACTTATATTCTAATGCCCACAAAGCATTAGAGTCTAATCTTAAAGGATCTGAAGGAGGAATAATGCAGGTGAGATATAACTCCTTTTCACTTCAAAATTCTGTAGAATTGCTTTTCATTCTAAGTCTTGATTGTTCATAATCTTAAGTGGAACCAAAATAATTTGTAATTACTGCACTATCATTATCAAATATATTAAATCATCAAATTTTCCAAACACCCACTTTTAAACAATTCAAATATATTTTATAAATCTTTCATTATGTTAACAGTGTGGAAACATTTGTAATGTCAGAATTACTCTCTAAATCTCTTGGTAAATATATTACCCTCAAATTACAATGTCTGCATCTTCAGCAGAGTCCCCATCTTTCTCAGTTGTATATTTCTTCAAATTATTCATGTGAGCTTAGAGACTGGTATTTTTTCATAAGCTTTTCCAGCTGAATTGTTGCGTTGTCTAACTCATGACTTTGTACTACGGGGCCATTAAGAAGACTCACCCTGGTATTGACAATATATATATATAGCTACCCCAGGCCAACAAGGCCCCAAATGATGAAACTCAGAGATTAATCACTACTTCTTAGAAGTTTTCACAACAGACCACTGTAAGCAGGTTCTGTGTGACCAGGAAAAGTCCCTGATCCATTTAACCCCATTGCAGCGCCAGCTGGCAAACTGAGATACCACAGGTAGAAGATTTATACATCTAAAGTGGGACTTAGTATGTGTTTGAGGGTGTAAGTATCTTGATCTACATCCTGGATTTTAAACAGTGATCCTAACTTGCTACCTTATCCTGGATGAACCTAAAGGTGACATACCTGGTGCTGCCTTTACGGGCCAATCTAGGACAAATGCTCAGAGCCTGTTTCAGAGTACTCACGTTATTTTGAAATGAGCTTTGGTGTTTCCTTCTGTTTTCATATTCAGTTCAGTTCTTCCCCTCAAAGAATATAAACACACATTTTATACCTTTTCTAAGAGTTTGCTGCTATAAGCTGCTGTGGTTAGAAGAGTAAGTGGGTGGGAAAGCTGCTGAAATTGTCATTGCACAGCAGAAAGCAAGAGAGGACATGTGCCATCTTGTGAAATAGATAGTTAGAGGAGCTAGGTGGCAGCACGGCCTCAGGTGTTTTCTCCTAACATTGTTTTTATGATGCTCCATATATATTTATAGGTGAATACACAGGGTAAACTCTCAATGACACATAATCTTCTCTTACTGAGGCCTTACTTAGTAAGAGAAGAAAGTCCCACTAACAGCTTTCAAAGAGGGACTTCTGGCCTCCTCAGGAACTGCTCCTAGCAGAAGGTGATGTCTCCAAAGAATGGGATTGCATTTGCTTTGGTTACCTCTAGAAACCCTGTAGACCGGCTCTGGGTGGTCCCCTAGTCAGTGTGTTCTGTGGTCGATCCATGCTGTTCATATGTGCCAAGATTCTCGTGGATATTGTTAACTGAATTTTATCCTCCTTTCCTGGGTACAGTAAGGGGGTTTCTTCTCTCCCACAAACCTTTTCTCCCTCACACCCGTGAAAGGCATGTGTTTAGAGAAGAGTGCTGTCCAATGGGAACGGAGAGTGTAAAGCTACTAGCATAATAGCCTGGTTATAATGTTGTGTCTAAGAACGGTACTACAATAATAAATCATTGACTTAGTACAGATGAAAATTAGGTAATTTATGTATTGTCCTGTTTTAAAGCAGATAAACTCCACTCCCCTGCATTTCCCTGAACTCTGCTATCAAGTAGATACATTGACGATTTTTCTGATGGGAACCTGTTATTTATCTAGACAGTTCCTGATTATTTTGGAGGTGTCCTGGGGCTGCTCCGAGCCCTCCCCCCTGCTCGGCAGGGGTTTGGAGGTGTCCCGGGGCTGCTCTGAGCCCTCCCCCCTGCTCGGCAGGGGTTTGGAGGTGTCCTGGGGCTGCTCCGAGCCCTCCCCCCTGCACCGCTCTGCACGCGCGGTTCAGTCCCCAGGCACAGCCACAGCGGGAGAGGGGAGAGAAAGGGGGAGCTTTGCGAGCAGGTGCTGCGCCACCATGGAGGAGGAGAAGGCAGCTTTGGAGCCCACAGAGGTTTGCCGTTCCAGGTTTGGGGGTGGAGAGGGAGTGGGGGTACAGGGGAAAGGGAGGGGAAGGAGTGGGGCGGGGTATTGTGCGGGCCGTGGGGGTCCTCCGACTGGCAGGAGGCAGAGCGGGGCAATCCTGTGTGTAGTGCCACAGGTGAGTAGTGCGCCTGAAGATACGTGGTAACACAGTGGAGGAAGGATAACGTTAGGGTTGATAGTGGGGTTCCTTTAGAGTGATGGGGGTCCCAGCCAGGCTGGGGCCTTGAAAGGTACCCTAGCCTTGGATGCGTATAAGGGCTAGAACGGTTGGTTGGTTAGTTTGTCTGTTTGTTTTTGGCTCACCTGCGGCTACTGCCCAGGTTCAGCATGTTCTGGTTATATTTACTTTGCTCTGTTATGTCTTGAAAGGGTGGACAGAACAAAGGGTTGTTCCTGGGTATCTCCTTGAGATTATATATAGATAGGTGATAGTAAAGAAGGAAATGAAAGACTTGCCCAAATCGTTCTAACAGGAACATAGCATAAGTACCCCTATGTGGTTGCAAGCTATGCTGGTGATGGTACATGCCTTCGGTAGGGTCACCCATGCCAGACAGGTCAAAACCATAGGATCAAATACCCTACATTCTTGGGCAGGATGAGCTTGTTAGCCCTCTGGCAGTCATCCTAGGAGAAGGACAACTCTCATCGCAAACCCAGGCAGATGGAGCTGTAAGGCCATCCATCTAAGAGAAGGTCACTCTAATCAAACCTATGTCCTGAGGACCTCGCTGCCACCGTCCAAGCTTGCTCGGCCCTGGCAGATGAACCTCAGGATTAAAGGGTGGGTTCAGTTCCATGCATACTGCATCTCACCTAAAAATCCATTGCACAGGCTTGAAGGCTTTATCCACATGCAAGAAGTCCTGTAGCGACAGGTGAGGGTCGAAACAGCAGGTGAAAGGTGCACTGGAAGCCGCAGACTCGACCCTGCATGCAGGCAGTTCCAGATATTGGCCATTTGAGACTGACCGGAGATGACAGTCTCTTGGGGCAGCACCCTGAACGACCAAGCAGCCTTTTCAAGGACAGCACTGCTTGCTCCACTCGGAGAGGGGCCTTGAAAAGGTGGCCTAAACAAAGCTCATCTCCACCTTCACCCGGTTGGTTAACCGCAGACCAACGGGCATCTTCTTCCAATGCGGTCGCACAAAGAGCAAAAGACAAAGGCACACACCTGCCTCCAAAGGTGTACCTAAATTAACTCTAGCATGTTGGAACATCAGAACCATGCTCGATTCTGCGAATAGCGGACGTCCTGAGAGACGTTCTGCCCTAATTGCCCATGAACTGGCTTGTCTCAACATCAACATTGCTGCTCTCAGCGAAGTTCGCCTTCACGAGGAAGGCAGCCTCAGAGAACATGGTGCCGGTTACACACTCTTTTGGTCAGGTAAGTCCAGAACCGAAAAACATCTCTCAGGTGTCGGCTTCATGATCAAAAACTTTATTGTCCCTAAACTCGAAAATCTGCCGACAGGTCACTCTGACCGCATTATCTCCCTACGCCTTCCACTAAACAACAAGCAACACGTTGTCATCTTTAGTATATATGCCCCAACTCTCCAAGCTGACCCTGATGAAAAAGATAAATTTTACACTGACCTGCGCTGCCTTACCCAAAAGGTACCCGAAGAGGATAAGATCATTATCCTTGGTGATTTCAACGCCAGAGTAGGTAAGAATTTTGAAGCATGGAAAGGAATATTAGGCAAGCATGGTGTTGGAAACTGCAACGATAATGGTCGACTTCTGCTAGAATTCTGTGCAGAGCAACAGTTTACCATCACTAATATGATCTTTCAGCAGAAAAATAGTCTGAAGACAACCTGGATGCATCCCAGGTCTAAGCATTGGCACCTCATTGATTATGTCTTGGTGCGACGGAGAGATGTCTGCGATGTCCTCCATACCCGCGTGATGCCCAGCGCAGAAAGCCAAACAGACCATCGGCTTGTGCGCTGTAAACTCAACTTCAATCTCAAATTCAAACCCAAAAGGGGCAGTATCCCAAGGAGAAGACTCCAAGTTAATGATCTCCAATCAGCCACAGTAAGAGAAAGATTCCAGGCAAACCTTCAAACTAGGCTCGAAAACCATTCCACAGATTCTGCAGATTCCTCTCCTGAAACAATTTGGCATCATATTAAAAGCAGCATCCTGCAATCCTCTGAAGAATCCTTAGGGTTCTCCCTCAAGAAGAACAAGGACTGGTTTGATGAAAACAATCAAGAAATCCAGGAATTGTTGAGGAACAAGAGAACTGCCCACCAAGCACACCTTGCACTGCCATCCTGTCACGCAAGAAAAATAGCCTTTCGTCTTGCATGCAGCAAGCTCCAACAGAAACTCCGTGACATCCAGAACAAGTGGTGGACCGATCTAGCTGCAAAAACTCAACTATGTGCAGATACAGGGGATCACAAAGGATTCTATGAGGCCCTGAAAACAGCATACGGGCCTACATACCGAGTCCAAAGCCCACTACTCAGTGCAGATGGTCAAACGCTTCTGACAGATAAAACCTCCATTCTGAATAGATGGTCTGAACACTTTCAGACTCTTTTCAGTACCAACCGTGTAGTCCAAGACTCAGCAATTCAGTCCATCACACAACAACCGGTGAAAGATGAATTGGATACTGCCCCCACTTTAGGAGAAACCCTCAAGGCCATACAGCAGGTGAAAATCGGCAAGGCAGCTGGGGTTGATGGAATTCCACCTGAAGTCTGGAAACATGGGGGCCTTGCACTCCATACCAAATTTCACGAGTTTGTGGTGCGCTGTTGGGAACTAGGCAAACTACTATCAGACCTGCGTGATGCAGTCATCATCACCTTGTATAAGAAGAAAGGAATTAAATCAGATTGCTCAAATTACCGTGGTATTACTCTGCTCTCCATTGCTGGCAAAATCCTGGCAAGAATACTTTTGAACAGACTAATTAATACCCGCTATAGCAGAAGGAATTCTACCTGAAAGTCAGTGTGGCTTCAGAGCCAACAGGAGCACCACAGACATGATATTTGTTCTCAGACAACTGCAAGAGAAGTGTAGAGAACAGAACAAAGGTCTCTATGTAACCTTTGTCGACCTCACCAAGGCTTTCGATACTGTGAGCAGAAAAGGTCTTTGGCAGATTTTGGAATGTTTAGGTTGTCCCCCCAAGTTCCTTAAAATGATCATCTCACTTCATGAGGATCAGCACGGCCAAGTCAGATATGGCAACACACTTTTTGAGCCCTTTCTAATAAAGAATGGTGTGAAACAAGGCTGCGTTCTCGCTCCTACCCTATTCACAGTCTTTTTCAGCATGATGCTCCAAAGGGCCATGGCAGATCTCAATGGTCAGGACGGTATCTACATTCGATATCGTACTGATGGAAGCCTATTCAACCTAAGGCGACTGAAGGCCCACACCAAGACCCTAAACCATCTTGTCCGGGAGCTGCTTTACGCTGATGACGCCGCCCTTGTTGCCCACACAGATGCAGCCCTGCAGCGTTTAACATCCTGCTTTGCAGATGCTGCTGAGCTCTTTGGGCTGGAAGTCAGCTTGAAGAAGACAGAAGTTCTCCATCAACCTGCACCTCAGGAAGTCCTCCATCATCCCCACATCACCATCAGCCAATCAGAACTCAAATCAGTCCAACAGTTTAATTACCTAGGCAGCCTCATCTCCTCGGATGGTAAGATTGACGGGGAGATAGACAACAGGTTAGCGAAGACATATAGTGCTTTTGGAAAGAGTATGGCGTAATAAACACTTGAAGAAAAGTACCAAGATCAGTGTTTACAGAGCCATAGTGCTGTCTACTCTTTTATATGGTTCCGAATCATGGGTCATCTACCGCCACCACCTGCGTCTCCTAGAACGCTTCCATCAGCGCTGCCTCCACACAATCCTAAACATCCACTGGTCAGATTATGTGACCAATACATCTGTTCTTGAACAAGCAGCAGTCACAAGTATTGAGGCCGTGTTGCTGAGAACACAGCTGCATTGGGCAGGGCACATCTCCAGGATGAAGGACCAACCACCGCCTCCCTAAGATCCTGCTTTATGGTGAACTTGCCACTGGCTGCCGCAAGAGAGGAGCTCCGAAGAAAAGATACAAGGACTCCCTGAAGCAACAACTCAGCCTCGGGCATATTGATCACCATAACTGGTCTACTCTGGCCTCCAATCGGGAGGCCTGGAGACACACCATCTGTAACGCCGCTGATGCTTTTGAGAAAGCACGCAGGATCACCCTTGAGGAGAAAAGACAACGCAGGAAGAATCGAGCCTTGCAGAATATACCATCTAAGGAGTCTTTCTGCTGTGCCTTTTGCAACCGGACATGCCTTTCTCATATTGGCCTTTTTAGCCACCAACGCGCTTGCAAGAAACGTGGGTAGAGCCCTTCCCAAATCTTCATTCGCGAAGCCTAGCCATGATTCTGATTCCTGATTATTTTGGCCTGGGCCTACATGTTAATTGAAATAGATATTGAAACATAAGGCTGATGTAGCCAGAATATCAGTACTACCGGAGAGGCTGAGAGTAAACTAAAAGTATAATGAAACTGTATAGTTGCAGACACCCTACAAAAGCTTCCTGTTAAACTGAATTACCATTGAGACGCTGCATTAGTGATCTCAGCAGGTACGTCCTCTTATCTAGGATTGGGAGCCTTATGTGAGTATTGTTATGCAAAGGGTAAACAGTAGGACCTGTGAGAATCCGTGAACAAACCCTCAGTCTTCTGACACCCAGTAAAGCTGCCAAGGACTCTAAGCACCTCAGCATGGTGTAATAATCACCATCTTCACCAAAACTGGCCAGGAGTTTGCTCCTTAAAAGAGAGAGAAATCATTTGACAGAACATGTGTGAAGTTGTTCACAGTTTGAGAATAAAGCTCCACGCGTTTTCCAGGCAGTAGACTGCCAAAATCCAAGCCCTAGTCTTTTTCTAGTGAAACAAAGAAAATACGCTAGAAATAATTTCTTTTTGGAGACACTTCCTACCTCTGAGACATTTCCTGCAGTACTTTCTGTCTGGGTAAGTCCCCTGAAGGCCTCTGAATACAGGGGTGCTGCTGCTGCAAAATACCCCTTTGTGGCTCTGCTGTTACACCCTGCTCTTGCTGCCTTCTTCTGATGACTGTTAGAAGTCCAGCCAGGTGGGAAAGTTGATCCTTTGGGGCTTGTATTTTATGTCCTCCTGAATTTTCCTTGTACATGAAGGAAGCAGTCTCATCCATTTTTAAAATAACATAATTTTAACTAATGTTTTCATTACCTCCTTCCTCATTTTGAGTTCCCACTTGTTGAATTTTACTAACATTATGAATAGCACAAAGAGCACACTTCGTGGATTCATTGTTTGTATGACAATTATCTTACTTAAAATAAGGCTGTATATGACTAGCTCATTGCAACAGGCGGAAGAGATTTCCATTCATAATAACACCTAATGACTTTTGTGCAATTATCATTATTTGTCAGTTCTTTCTCTACCTTCAGATTCTCAGAAGTCAACACTTCAAATAAAGGATTTCTGCTTTTTGCCATACTGATACAATTAAGCTTAGAAGCTAATAGGTCTTCAGATTGTGATGGCATCAATTAACAATGATATTCCTTTGGGTAAATTGCCAGAATGATAGAAGCACGATCATAGAAAACAGAACATTGTTTGCTTAAGTGAAACTGTGCTTCTCCAGATTGTATTATTATCATCAGCGGTTTTACTAGTTGTGGAGTAGTAGGAGTAAACATTGTAGGAGTAAGTGTATCTAATAACAGTAGAAAAATCAGCTTTTATGTAATCAAAGTGTACTGATAGACTTTCAAACCAGTGCACAAGCTAGCCTTTAATGAGGATTTTCACAACACTGTCTGTTACTTGCTGTTTCTCTTAAACCAACACTCATTACTTCTTACATCTTCTGAAATATACAGTGAATTCTCATATAATCAGAAATGAGCAATTATTAATTTATGCACCTTTGAAACAGGAATTGCCATTTAAAGTAACTATACTGTTTTCCAAATTAACCCCCTAATGTATGCATATCCAGAACTTTCAATTACATTTTATAGTGCCTATTGCAAACCATTCTGTTCTACCAGAAAATCACATTCTTTTCTGAATTGTACTGTCACTTTTATTGATCTTTATTGCTTTAATCACTGCTGCCATAGCCTCTCTCCCTTGTTCAACAGAATATATCAGTGTAGCCCTTTCCTTTGAAAGAGGACATTATATTTTGTCAGAGGTTAAGGCTTTCTTTGTATAAACAGTTGTTAGTGCTGCTGTAAAGGTTGACTTTATGGAGACTGACCAGTTGTTCACATATTTGATCTGAAGCACTATGCATACATTTTCCAGGAAATGTTGTTATTGCATGGATAAACTTCAAATTAATTTCACTATTATTCTGTGCAGCTGTACACTGTGATTAGGTGGCAGAAGTCAGCAGTCCATTGCTCAACATTGCTTGGTATTATGGAATATCTGGTTTTGGGAGTATTTGTGAGAGACATTAGAGCAGACATTTGGAGGGAGATATTTTAGAGTAGGTGCCTTAGTCATTGCCTCTATTGTGGGTTTGTACAATGCATCTCACGTTGTCTTCAGCCTGCAAGTTCCTGGGGAATGGCTATTTATTTTGAATCCTTTATGTATACAATGGTGAAGCAGCAATCTCTGGGGGAAGCAGGGGACACCACTGCTGAGATTTGCCTTTACATAATTACCTATATGTTCGTCTTTTTGGATGCCACTTGTTCTGCTTAATCTTGCATTGCTTGCCAACTTGAGGTGAAAGCACAGCTAAGGCTAATGTCATGTTGCATAATCTCTGTGCTGGCCCTGTAGAATTCCCAGTGAGTCAGAAAAGCTGTCTGTCAGCATCCTAAAATCTTCTCTTGGCATTATCGTGCCAACGCTATTTTTTTCTTGCACTCCAAATGAACATCAAACTGTTAGAAGTCAAGGGATCAGTTTCTGCCACAATCTGTGAACACAACTGAAAATAAATTATTAAGAATTGCTTTGGACTGCAGAATGTGAAATGTACAGGGAACAGCCTGGAGCAGGTAGTCTGTAGGAAAGAGATTCATTTGACTTATGGGTAAATAGTCATAACAGCTAGAATATATATCAAAGCTTGCACTTCTTTTCTTTGCTTTAATCTATTCAATGAAATATATGTATGTACATGTGTGTGGTAATCCATTTTTAATCTAGTATTCCTTTCATGTTCCTGAATATATTCTTATTGTAGTGGGCATTATTATCTTTATACAAAATATTCCTTATATTTTGGAAGTTTTTCAAATTACATACATATATTTAATGTGCTTCATCATTAGAAGTTTGTCATCAGATAGAGAGACAGCTCAAACTAAATTATACCAACAAACTTTCTGTAACTACACAGTATATTCAGATATGTCATACATTATGAAATAAATTACTCCCCTTGAAGCTCTGTAGATTGGCCTGGCCTTTAGGTTTCATTTACAATGATCCAGAACATCAGTAATTAACTTGTGAAGCCAGTCTATGAATATACAGTTGGAAGTATCTGCTATTTTGAGGAGGCAGATTTAAAGGAAAGACAGCACAGAAAAGGGCATATTCATTTTTCTGTCATGTTTTGATAGCCCAGAATATCTAAAGAAATTGCTTTTGTATAAGGACAAATACACTTACACTTAAGGAAGGCTGCCAAATGGATACTGATTAGTTGAGAAAGGACATCTGGTGATATACCATTTTAAATGATTAATAATTATTTTTTCCTACCATAGCTATCTCATAGTGCTAATATTTAAATTAACTTTTTAAGTTTCCTATAAACTTCTGAAGTCTAGTGTTCACTTTCAGAAGTATATTTCTTGAATTTTTTTTCTTTGTATGTGGAAAAAAACCCCTTATGTGTACCAATATCTTATAGTTTCATACCCACTCCATCCCCTCTCTCACCTGATGATCTGTCTAAAGACTAGATTCTGTGATGTAGACAATATGATGGCCAGTCACCAAAATAATACTAAAACATGTACTCAGCTACCACTGAAGTAGGATTTAAATGTGTTTAAGTCCTTTACCAAGAAGGGAGCATTGCAGAAATAGGACTCATTGTTAAGGAGTTCATTCCAACTTCTTGTACTTATTCAAGAAATTTTATTTAATCATTCTGTTGTCTACACACCTGCAGTAAAAAAGTCATTTAAGCTTACCTTAAATGGTTGTTCAGGTAAGGATATGAGCTCCAAGGAGAATAAAAATCAAGACAACTCTCACCCAGTCTGAAGAGCTAAGTGCTAAAACTTTGCAACCTTGACTGAAATATTATAAACCAAATTTAAAAAGAGAAATTGGCACTGAATTAATTTTCTGTATGGACAGCTGTCAGTGGCAATGGATCCAAACTATGTTGACAGGTGGTGATGATTATGGTTGAGAGTATACATGATATACATGACTGTGGAGAGTGCAGATAAGCAAGTGTGAGACACTTAACAAAGTGAAGTCCTCAGTCCTCTTACTCCATTGCTAAATAAGGAGCAGATCAAATTTCAGTGACGGTCCTGAGAGGAAAACAGTGGGGTTGTTTGCTGGAAAATATTCATCTGAACTGAAACTATGGGTGTAGGGAAAAGAAATAGGTAGGTGTGGGAAAAGCTCTGATTACCTGTTACCAGAAGAAAACAGCTCACTGGGTGTGACTGTGGAAGAAAATCTGCTTCATGAGGGAAAGTTAAACAGCAATCCATTCCCCAGAAGTTTGAAAGAAAATGATTCTGGAAAACACTTTTGTCTCAGGACACTGAACTACAACACTGTGCTGAACCCAGTGAGTCAATATAGCCTAGAAAAGAAAATAATCTAATTATATTGGGCTGAAAATTACTACCTACGTAGAACCCCTGGTTTCATGATGTATTAGAATTTCTCCAAAAAGACATCACGAGTTAATTACTCTTGTCATAGCCCTGCTACCAAAGTCCTCTCTCTTCACTGTCTTCAAGTACTAGTAGCTATCACACCTTTTCTCCTTGTGTCTCAGTTTAAGGAGACTGGAGTGTTTTGATAAGGAGGATGAGTTATGAGATAGACCAAACTCCTCTCTCTCAGCAATTGTAAATCCGAAACTATGAGGCTCCAACTGAGGAAGTATGCAAAAAAGGAAGAAATAACAACCCTTTATTAAAGGATATATGTATATTGGCAAAAACAGCAACAGAACATAAAAACAACTAAACAATAAACCTGTACCCAAAAGTCCCCTTCAAAAAGGAAACAGTTTGATACTTCTCTGTTCTCTGGCGCGATTCCAATCACGGTGGACAGGGGGCGCTGTTGGATCACTGGAGGGGCAGAGCCTGCAGTGCTCGGTGTTGGTCGGCAGGGGGCGCTGTTGGGCTCTGGTGGTCACCGTGTGGGGGCCCCGGATTGCAGGAGAAGCCGAAATGGAGATCCCTCCCCCCACCAAGGAGGGGAAGGGGAAAAGGGGAAAGAAGGGCGGTTTCTTTCCCACTGCAACTGGCTGTAGTCAGGACTCCCCCTTGGTCATCGATGAGCACAAACTCTCCGATGAAATCTGAGCAGATTCAGGCCAGAGAGCAGCCAGATGATCAGGTTGAGAGCAAAATGACCTCAGAGCTTTTTTCCAACACACACACCACTTGCCTCCATTAAGGCAAAAAATGAAGTGTCGCTTTCCAAGGAGAGGAGGGGAGAAAAACTCCTCACCCCTCCTCCAGCATTAGAAAGGGCTAGCAGCCTGGAATGTAGTTCTGCCAGCCAGCTCCTTTGTGTAGGTAATCACCCAAGGCAGAAAACTCTCCTCCCTCACATCCCTCCCTCACGTGCAGCAGGGGAAAGAAAATTCCCATTTGGGTTTTTAGAATAAGTAAACCCATGACACCTTGTTAATAACAAGGTTCTTTGCTCTTTTATATAAGCAAACTCCTATTTATCCCCCTGTTTGTTTTTTTTCCTCTTCTGGGAGGAAGAGGAGGTTTGGGTTAGATATTAGAAAAAGTTTCTTCACCTAGAGGGTGGTTGGGTGCTGGAACAGGCTACCCAGGGAAGTGGTCATGGCCCCAAGTCTGCCAGAGTTCAAGAAGCATTTGGAAAATACTCAGGCACATGGTGTGACTCTTGGGGATGGTCTTGTGCAGGGCCAGAAGTAGGACTCAATGATCTTTGTGGTTCCCTTCCTACTCAGCATATTCTGTGATTCTGTGAACTGCTCGAAACATTTAATTTAAAGTCATAACATTTGTTCCAGGCTGAAGAACAACCTGTTGTTTCTCTTTTAGATTTGAAGAATGGATTGTGTGTCTGAGAGCCTGGTTTTTTTCCACAGTATCAGATATGAGATAATATGAGATGTAGCCTCTCCCAGCTATACTCTTCTTATTCTGCTCCACAGTCTGGAAAATTCATTCAGGTGCACTTACTGAATTATGAGTACTGTGCCTGTAAGACACAGATGGACACCTGCACTGTTTGTTTGTGGAATTATTGCTGCATCTAATGGCATTTAATCACTGGGCAAACACTATCTAGACTAACAGGTGAAAAAGCTTAAAAAAATTATATGTTGTCATGGGCAGCAACAGTTTTCAACTTACTGTGTTTGGAGACATGTTTCTAAAAGTTGGCCAACATGCGAATCATAAAGCCACTTGTCCATGTAAGCCAGAGGGCAACCACTGCAAACAGATTTTCATGTTTGTCAGTCATACATCCATTATAAAATGTGGAGGGCTCATATGTGGTTGGTCCATAAAGTATTATTTGTACATAGATTATGTTTTTAAGAGTCTTGTATAATGCAAAAGCTAGTAACCTAATTATTTTTGAAAACATAATGTTACAAATTCTGCACTTCATGTAAACATGTTTTAAAACAAAAGCAATCAAAAACAATGACAATAAAAATCGTGATATAGTTTTACTGTTAGACAAGAACTAAAGGTTCAAAAAGGAAAAAACCAATTTAAATGTGACCTCCTCTATGTAGCTAGATACATTCTATAACTCTTCAGGGCTGTTGTGTTTAATCACTAACCCACTAGGTATGTAAACTACAAGAGCAGCTTATTATATGAGTGAGTGCTCCAGTTACAAACTACAGAAAGTCATGACCACAGTATTTTCTTTCTACTTCTTAGTGGAAAATCCAGTTTTGTTGGTTTCCTCCTGGAAGCACTTATCCCACAATGTTTTAACTCTGTAGTAATTAAAAGGAAAGCAGAGGTTTTGTGTCATTCCCTTCACTGCTCATATTTCTTATTTGAGGGTAACCGTTTCTGCTTAAAGCTAATTTTTTTTTTTTTAGTTTCTTCTGCTAATCATGATTGGAATAGCGGTACACTTAACTGCACACTGAAAGCCTGTGGGATAAATGCTCCCATTCTCTATTGTATTTTAATGCCAGTCTGACTACTTTTCCATGAATGTGCACAGAACTCAAATATTTTCACATACAAATCTAGTAAATTTAGTAGCTGCTTGAGCAAGCATGAGCATAGTATTGAAATTTCCCATGAGCTTTTTTTAGATGATCTGCCATAAGAACCTGATTCAAGTCCTGACTTTTTCTGACAAAATACTCAGTCTTTGAAAATACAAAAACCCTAAAACCTTTATTTATGTTTATTCAAAGGCTATTTTGGTAGGCATTGGTAGGTATTTACCATTCTACTCTTTATTGTCCATTTAATATACATACTTGTAGTGGTTTGAACCAGGTTTTCCCCCTGAAGCTAAGAAAGTGGTAACCCCCAGGGGGTGGTGACCCTTGGGGTTTGACCCAATCAGCGCTCCTGCAAAATATAAACATTATCACAAACCGACCGGAAAAGAAAGGTTGTTAGAAGAAGAAGTGGCCATGTTGTAGAGCCACGAGGAGCCGGGGCAAGAGCCCTGGGGGCTCTGCCCCCCCCCAGCCCCCAGTTGGGGGGTTACGGAGACTCGGAACAGTGTTAAACTGGGCTGAGTGCCTGTAGCTAAGAGCCGGGGGAGTTTCTCCCCGGTAAGCAGCAGTAGGAGACACTAAGAGTGGCAGAGCAGCAGTGGACGGAGAAAAGCGGCGGCACAGAGCCAAGAGATAAGAACCGAAGAAGCAGCAAACAAGTATGGAGCAACACAGAGAGAACTCCTGCAAGGAAAGAGAGAAAAGAGCCAGCAGCAGAGAGCAGGACAAGAGAACCAAGCCACTGCAGAGAGAGAGTTTCGGGGCTAAGAAATGAACAACCAAAACTCCCCAAACTCCCTGGAGACTCCTTCGAGAGAGAGGAGGATGATCAGACTCACTTGAAAGAGTCTTGGAGTGTAGTATGCACTGCAGAGAGGAGCTTAAGAAGCTCAGACTGTCCTGAGAGTTAAGCCAGGACAGCCAAAGGAATGTGTGTGTGGGGTGACCTTGGGCCCCCCCTCCCTTGCTGCAGCTTCAGAGAAGCTGGCAGCCATCTTGAGGCAGAGCACTGAAGCTCTGTAAAGGGGCTTGGATCCCCTGAAGATACCAGACCGTCATGAAGGCTTCTGCACTTCGTTGATATGAGCGTGGTGGAGCAACCTTTGTCTGGGGTAACGCAGCCCACGGAAAGACCCTTCGCCTGCGTCGAAGGGCCGAGAGGGGCTTGGAGGCCTCCCTTGTGTGTATTCGCAACAATCCAACTGCAACTGCTGCTTCATGAAAGACACAGAGAGCCTACTGCCCTAGAAAGACCTGCTGCTCAGAGACTGGAAGGGGTCTTTTCTTCTTCTTCCCTCCTGGACTTTTATTTGGAAGGGACAAGAGATTTGACCCATTGTAAATATTATTGTCATGGTAGAGATAGAGTTAAGATTGTATGTAATGGTATTATACTATTTATTTGTGTGTACAGTCACTGTAATATAATTCCCTTCCCCTCATATTGAGTCTTGTGTTTTTGTCTGGAAAACCCATCTCACACTGGGTTGAGATGTGGGAGGGGGGCTAAGAATCAGGAATTGGATTTTGGGCTCTAAAACCATGACAATACTTTATAATGTATTTCTATTCTTTTGATGATACATTACTGTCTCACTGCTGTGCAGTTCTTATTCCAGGAGCCCTGCACGTAGCATTACTGTTTTCCTACCCCCTCCTCTGATCTCTTTATTCCTCTTCTCCAGTTGCCCTGAATCTTCCTGTCCTACACTCCCATTCTCTTTCCCCAGGATGCACGTCATCTATGGAAAGCTTTTGATCCTCCTGCTGTTTACAGAAGGGAAGAGAGGAAACAGTGTAGAAGTTCATGATTACAGATGCCATGCTCATGACCTTTTCCTTCCCCTTCCCCTCTGTGCTCTTCATCCCCACTCCCCCACTTCCCTTCTGTCAGAGTGAAAAATACTCTAAAAAGTTCTCTTTTTTTTTCTGGGTTTATGTGTTCTCTGTCAGTGGAGAACCTCAATATTTTTAAAAAACTTTGGGCATAAAGAGGAAGAGAAGACTGTAATGTTGCATGAGTGGTTGATCAATATTGTTTGGGCTCACAGCCAAATCCACTATTAGTCCTATTACAAAACAGTGAAGCTTTCGAAGCACCTTGTGGACAAGTGCTATTCTCAAGCAGTGGAACTTACAAGACTTGTGAGCTATTATTGTGGTCTGAATGGATAAACAGCAGAGATTCAGGGTGATAAAAGTGACATGATAGTGTATGTACTGCAGACTGACAACACTGCTGCAGCACGGAACAACACATTTTTAACATCTCACAGTTCCTCAAGGCTAATTCCCAACCACTGATAGTCTGCATGTGACATAACCAATTTTCTTTCTGGTAGGTAGAAAACTTTGCAGTTATGAGTAATGAATCCCTGGCAGGTGGATAATAAATACTCCCTACACTAATTTGTTAGTGTCAATGTCTATAGAATGAGATCCATGCTGGTGTGGGCAGGTTGAGGGGAACACAGAGAGGAGGAGGAAACTAAGGATCTTCTTGTGCATGTGTGCATGTGTGTGTGTAGATTGTGTCTGCAAGGTTTATGAAGGTCATTAGAAAATCCTCACGTGTTTGAATTCCTTTAAAAATCAACTTTTTCCTTATAGGCTATGGAAAGTAGTTTCCAACAATGCATGGATACGAGATGTAATCAGCCATGGAAGTGTTTGTTTTTTTTATTTTCTGAAGAGGTAGTTTAATCATTTAGGTGTTTTCTCTTTGTATACAAATATTTTCGCAAGCACCATAAAAAAAGTCAGTGTAATTTTTATTCTTTTCTGCTATTCTATTAGTAGACTATAATATTAGAAATATGTCCAAGTAGTGATGAAGACTATGTTAGGTAGCTCTCTATCAGTCCTTGAGTCATTTATTTATACTATGCTTTGAATAGCCCTGCCAATATTTGCAGCATGAGTCTCAGTGATATGTCACAATGGTATTTTGAAGCACAATGTTAAGTCTCTGAAGAAAATTAATTGCTTTTATTGCAAAGCTTGCTTGTAACAATTTTGTAAATCTGACTGGAAAGAAGACAAGGCTAACAAGTGTAACTGAAGTATAAAAAATTGCTACAATATGGCTTCATTTTTCCTCCTTAGCTTCTGATATTCTCAGAGAAAAGAAACTTGCTTTAGGGAAATATCATGCACTATTTTAGTGAAGATATGAAACAGCCAGCTGTGCATGTATATTTATATTTATAAATATACGTATTTTTTGAGTGCTCATAAAAACTGAGGAAAATACGACTGCACGAATCTTGGATGATAACCTGCCATAACTTTTTTCTTATTTTTTAATAGATCAGTTAACAACAGAAGCAGATGGAAGAGAAGATTTTACAAAAATGCCGACAGATACTTCCATTACTAAGATATGTATGCATACAGATGTATAGCTATGAGTGTTTATACCTGTTATGTGAATGTGTATGTGCATTTGCATGTGTGCATACAGAGTAACAGAAATGAACAAATGTTTATATAGCTCTTCAGTGCCCACTCAGAGTGTTTTGGCTGCTCTGTCAACAGTAAAGTCACATAAGACTTCTGAGTCCTATTTCTGATATTTGCCTAGTCAAATTTTTACATCTAATTTACTGAAAAGGCACTGAAAAATAACTGCAGAAATAATCCTATAAGCTTTTCAGAACCCGAATAATTTAATACTTTAGAACATGACCCTGAAAACTTTTATATCTTGCAGTCCAGTGAAGGATTGAATGATAAATATACTGCACCTTGGAAAAAGAAGAGCTGTGAACTTTCCAAATGCTTTAGCAGCAAAGTGATTTGTCAGAAACAATAAAGGACTCCAATCATCCAACATGAAGCAATTGCTCTCTGGGTGAACTTTTCCAAAAATCACACTAAGTCTGTGCAAAATTAATCCATGGAATTTCAAGAACGTAATTCTGAAGGTGAATATGACTTCATCTCCCCGTTATGATTTACCCTAAACTTACAATCTAGAGACTCCTACTGGCAATTTTAAAGCTCAAAATATCTGTTCTTTGAGAATTGTTTCCAATGGTTACCAGAAGATATATATGTCATGTAAGCGAAAATCTTCAGGAAACTAAAAGCTTTTCTTGATAGGTAGAGAGATGTCATGTGTTGGTTTTTGTGTTATTTTATAAAAATTATGAAGAGTTTATTCAAGACTGGTGTTTAATGATGTCCAACCTCATGCCCTGGAAGGTCCTGCCTTCCTGGTCTGGAAAACACAGAATGCAAGGACCTCTTCTTGGAAGTTATCATAGCACAGTTGGCCTGTTCTTGTTTTATCCCTAGACTTCTGACTCTAGGATGTAGGCCTGAGACAGACAACTGAATTAAATGGACAGGATACTTGGTCTGATTCATTATGACTGCTCTCTCTTTATGTTCACATAGTCTGTTTGAACTCACCTCAGCCGAGAGAACACATAGCTCTCCAGGCAGACAGCTGAGTAAATTTCTCCATTTCAACTCAATCTGGGGAAATTTAGACCAGCTGAAGACAGTTTTAACCTAAGTCAGTGCAAGAGAAGGTAATAATAGACTTCTATCTCTCATTGCACTGCCACACCTCTGTAGTCTTCTTCACAATTGTATCTATGGTCACATCTCATAGAGACTGTGTCCTTTTGAAGAGCTTAGTGAGGGCTGTGTAGAGAAAGCTTTCTGCTGGTGATTTCTTCTTAGTCTCATTCAGAAGGCTGGATATAAAATGCCAAAAGGTCCAGTTGGATGCATGCCACTAACTGCTGAAATGCTTCCAAAATGTACCTTTTTAAATTTGCTTACAATTACTTTCAGAAATTCCCATTGTAAATTCCTGACTGTAGGCATAGCACAAGCCTGTGACATATTTCCTTAGCTGCACTGAACTGAACTGGATGGGAACCCTCAGTAAAGCCACTAGAGATGCTTGTGCATTAAGGTACTGCTCACTGTGAAGAGAATAATTGATCTCAGCATACTGTGATAAAAATAGGAAAACAATTAATTTTTAAGATTATTAAAATATTAGAATTATATAAAGATTTTGCTGTCTGTTTTCATAAATTGTCTGAAATGTTACAAATGTCACAGAAATTGTGAACACAAATTAAAGCCATGCTTTTGGTTTTCAATAAGAAGGTGGCTGGAGGGGATTGTTGTTCGTATTCTCGTGCAGGAAAAGAAATAAACCCTTCTTAACTGTCAGGTAGAACTGTTATTAGAAGTGTTGGTCAGTCTTGAAGTCTGTTGACAGGAGATGTATGTACAAAAGAACACAAACAATATTTGTTGCAGAAAAAGTAACTGAAGATATCACATGCTAGGCAGGCATTTGTGTTCAAATGCCTAGCCAGTAGCTATTGATTTGTGTGTTCAGGGCTGTAATTCTTGTCCAATTTTGACATGTGTATCCAGATGTCTACCTGCTGAAAATTGGTTGTTTGGGTTTATTTCAGAAACAAAAATCTTTTCCCATAGAAACATATGTTTAGAAGTTGCTGAACTCTCCACTTTCTGCTCATCCATTTTGTGGAAATTTCTCATGATTACAGGATACTGTGACTCTGAAATTAACTTTGCAGTACTGCTAAAAAGGAAAAGAAGAGTAAGTGCTGCTGGAGGCAGTGGAAATATCCTTAGGATTGAGGTTATATCTGCCAAGTATTTTCCTACCGATACATCTAAAGATTGTTGAATCATCTGTAGATAGCCGTTGTCTCTGTATGATGGATATAACAGATGACAGCACTTTCAAGAATATTGTTAAATCCTTTATACACCTTTCTTGTGCCCTACTGGAACTCAAACAACATCAAAGGAAACAAAGCATTCACAAAGAAAGGCTTTGTGAAACAGATTTTTACAAACTCTTAGATCAAGAAAAATGTTTCCATGTTTTTTTCTTTCATTTCTTAGTCAGGCTAAGACTGTTTCTTACAAGCATGGTCCCTTCCAGATTTCAATCCAGGCTGCTGGAACACTGTTATGGTGCACAAAAATCAGATGAAAATATCTATTAGAAAATAACTGTCAACTCAGCGGTTATAACCACTTTTATTTTTTAAACCAAGAAAGTACTGAATATACTTGGGTAATGTCAATAACATGCACCGTGTAAAGCATTTCCATTAACACAGAAACTCTACCAGGCCTAGGGGCAACAGATGACAGTTAATTCCGTAGTAGAGAGGAAGACTGAAGTGTCTAAGTTTAACAAGATTACAAATTTGGAATTAAGAAACTTCAGGTGAAAGTGTGGAAAAGGAAAAGAACAGCTCTTCATTAACAAAATCCGAATAAACAACAAATGGTGCAAT
Source organism: Neopelma chrysocephalum (assembly GCF_003984885.1). NCBI lineage: Eukaryota > Metazoa > Chordata > Aves > Passeriformes > Pipridae > Neopelma > Neopelma chrysocephalum. The sequence goes on from NW_020925676.1 coordinate 1,016,090, forward strand.
CAAAACTTTCAGAAAAAACAAAACAAATTCCCAATTCCCCAGGTTGGGGGTGGGGGGAGAAACCCGCGGAAAGCCGGGGTGGGAGGGGAAAAAGGGGGGGAAACTGAAGGCAAAATGTCCCGGGAGCGCAACAGCTGCTCGCAGCCACGTGTGCCCGCAGCGGCTGGTGGCTTCGCAGCCAGCAATTGTGATAAAGTCTCGAGTTTCTATAAGTTTTTGAATAGGAGTTTATTATGTGGTAAAAGTAAGCAGCCGGCTGGGTGACAGAAATGGGGACCAGTTTCCCAAATCTGCACGTCTACTACAGGGTACATTTAGTATTTATCTTAGCTACTTCATGCATATTAATTATATCATATACATATACATTCTACAGGTTTTTACTAAGTATTTAATATATGGGTTTTCTTACAGCTAAAGCTAAATGATTATCTCTACAACAGTCATAATTCATGCATTCTTGGACGAACAGGCGCCTAAAAGACCATATTTTATTCTTAGGATAGTAGGGAGGTTTAGGGCCCCTTGACCTTGTAAGGGTCTGTTTTATTTCTTTATGGGGGTGTAATTAAGTTTTACAATCCGTTTGTTTTATTTTGATGTAATCACCCATTTGTTTCACGAATCACAATTATTTATTTATCACACCATGAAAGAGTGATTTTTCCCACAGGCGCAGTCTCGAGGGGAGAATACCTCGCTCAGAGATGGGTCAGTCTCTCTCTCTCAGTCGTCCTCCATGAAGCGTCCTGGGGGGGGGGGGGGAACTTCCCCCCAGAGGAAAAAAAAAAAAAAAAAGAGGCGGCGGAAACTGGGCTTCCGCTCTGTCCGGTCAATGGACAACACCCAAACCTCCGGACAAAGGACTCCTGAGTAGTAGCCCCGGCCCCGCGCTCTTTAGGGAACGTCCCCCTTCCGGCGCTCCCGCGCTGCCCAGCGCGTCCGACGCTCCATTCCCCTCCCCCCCGACTCCCGCCAGTCCGGGAAAAAACAGATGGAGGGTGGGGAGGGGGAGTGGGGAGGGGGGGCGGGGGGGAAAGCATTGGGTAAAAAATTCCAAGATCTCTTTTCAAACCTATGACATGAAGAAAATGGTGAAACTTTTTCTATGCAGGTGTGAGGATTTCCAATTTCACATTCCTAGACTTGAGTGGTTGGTAGTGTACCAACCCTGAGTCTTTTATTAACCAATGAAGAGAACCTAGGCATGCAGAAAGTTCTTTAACTTTGGACCCTGTGACTAGAAAGGATTATTGCCTCTCTCTATGTATCACTGTCTTGCTCTCACTGTAATGGAAAGTTTAATGGTGTCCCACAAAGGCAAAAGCTAGGTTTATGGAGAATGTTATTTGCTGCCAAAAGAGGGACATTGCCCTTACATTTCTAATTTGAGGTCATTGCCAACCAACATACCACCTTCTAGTATAGTTTACTAGTGGATGTGTACAAGAAATATGCTAAGAGTAGGCTCAAGTCTTACCATTATTCATCTGTAAAACAACTGGAGCATACAAACCTGTAACTCCCATGTTTGGCGTATTTGTAATTCCAAAAGGAAAAATTTCTTTCAATATGTTTACATAGAAGAAATGACAGTGAACTCAAATTGCTCAGGACAAAAGCCCCACTGAAGTTAAAATAATAGCATAGCAGTTAGATCATGACTACATTGCAAACCAAAGAGAAGTTCGCTAAGGACTATCAAAGCCTCATGCCATGTACGAAGAAATATCTTATGCATGCAGATGGTCTGTGATATTTGGCTTACTATTACAGTGAAAACAGGCAGGAACGTAATGATGTCTTAAATGTGTTTCTTTTTTATCATTTACAGGTGTTTTGCTTGTTTTCTTTCGCTGTGCATTTGAGCAACTGGTCATTTCAGTCAAGGATTAAATTCTTCCCTATTGAATTTAGTACTCAGGAGATCTTTTCTGAAGCTGTTTAAAATGAAAAATCTATTATATTTTGTCTCAAAGGCAGGTTATTACAGTTCCCTAACAGGTATGTTGTATAAAGCCTGTACTCCAAAGGATAGTGAAGTATTAATTTATGAAGTCCCTTTCCAAAGAAAGAGACAATAACAAAAATGAAGATGAGTCATGAATTCCATCATCACCAAACCTACGGCTATATTTCCTTTTATAGATTATTTCAACGAATACACATGTTCCTTTTCCTTCCAGCTCCATAGAAAGTTTAAGGAGCTGTAACATGATACAAAGAGATCCTTAAAGCAGTCAAGAGAAACATCTCCCACCTGTGAAGGAAACCTTGAAAATTTGCTGTAGAAGGTAGGGTGATTTTACTGAGGAGACTTGAAGCTTTTCAATTGACATGTCCTGTGAGGCACATGCTCTGCAACACCTGATGTGAGAGAGCAACTGTGAGAGAGCACAAAATTTCATCCTATCATCATTCTTCCTCTGGAGAGGTGTGTTGCCATTTCATTTATTCTCCTATCTCTGGAAGAAGGGAAGAAGAGACTGAGCTGGTAGTTTTAACACATCACACTGAATGCACAGAATAATAACTTTCTCGAGGTGGTATTTTTATTCATTGCATCACAGTATTTTTAAAATCAAATGTTGCAGAATTTCCCATTTTGAAACAGATATTTCTCATACTATGAATAATAATGTTCAAGAACGTTATTATTATTATTATTATTATTATTATTATTAAGTGTGCCTTTTTTGCATTGTCATCTGATTTCACATTTGGGCCCCCCTGGGTGTCTTTATACAGTGTGTCTGAAGCTTTGTCTTTCTTGTTATCCCACTAAACATCCAAATTTGCCTCGATCTGTCTTTTTGTCTGTCTTTTCGTTTCCTGTACAGCCACTGTTGTGGAGTACATTCCTTTCTCTTTGTTTTTTTAATGCAAGTGCAAGAGAGCCATGAACATACATATTTGCTTAATGCTGTTGTGAAATATTTTATAAAACTATGGAGCTAAGTGGTTACCAGATTGATAGAAAATAAGTCACTGTCATAATTATTTTTATCCATTAAATCACTACAATAATTATTCTCACTGATTATCTCTAATTTATTTGCTGTTATTTCAGTGTATTATGTTACTTTATATGCATATGTAATTCCTTTAGCCTTGATTTTTAGTTCTTCCCTTTCAGGCAATGCTTAAGATGTCATTAAAAGCCATGATAATCCTAATTCAGTGGAGCCTTTGAAATTCCGATATGGGGTTTTTTTCCCCAAAAGATACATTCGACTCTGTGATACCCTCAGCACAAATGAAATGAAACAATCCAGTTTATTTTTATATGGTTATATTCATACAAACTTTCACCAATTTTTGAATTTTTTTTTCTGAAAGACAAGAGTCATAGCAAGATAAAATCTTGCAAAACTGGCAATAGCATCTTTGATGCATGCAGAAAGTGACAACAAAGTGGTTTGATAGATTAGAAATAAACGAGTGTTAAAATAAAAAAGACAGAGGTAAGTATTTCGTCATTGTGTCAATATTGGTGTAAGCAGGAAATAACAAAACTGAAGAAGGTGATTTTGATCTATATTGAACTTAAAGGTGAGGGAGAGATTAAATAAGAGAAACTTGCAGAGAACAAAACTGCCAATACTTGAGAAATCACAAAGCAAAGAGTAGTTCTGCATAGACACAGGAGAACTGAGAGGAGACCCAGATAAAGGAAGTAGAAGTCAATTGACAGGGCCAGGATGGAGGAAATCCAAGGAGAAATCCTGTAAATGAGAAGGGGAAACTTGCCTTTGTTGTGGTAGAGACTGGTACCCTGTGGTCCATCTTTGTTCTCTGAAGAAGAATCTGGCTTCAATATTACAAGTTTTGTAAAGATTAATATCTTGGATGGATGAAGACAGAAACTGTTGAAATACCAATGCAACCCTTTGATAACAAAGGATGGTCATTCTCAAAGCAACTGCGTTCAGGCATTTAGAACAGAAAAAGAAGAAAGGGGGAACAGAGGAGAGACACAATCACAGCTATAATCTGCATAAGGAAATGTGGGAATTTCTTGTAGATTAGAAAATTAGAGATAGTATTGCTATTTTCAATTGAGATTCTCAATATGTTTAATTTTACTTACTTTTTCTTTGCTGACTGGTGCAGTCTATGCCGTACTGGTTGATAACACCAGAGGAGGGCTGGCTGAAGGCTGTCAGACAGCAAATGCTGACATTCCCCTTACTCCTCCTTAGCTCCACAGAGGCACCAGATCAGCTCACTTTTCCTTCTGCTAACTTCTGTGGTTCTGTACTTGTCTGAGATGCCAGTCACAGGTGAATATAAAGCTTTCTCTGCAGGTGCGTGCACAGTTTTAGTCACTAGTCCAGTGTCTCTGCTGACCAAAGGGTCAGAGTTCACTGAGACTGAGCTGGTGGTTTTAACACATCATGCTGAATGCACAGAACAGTTCTGGTCAGTGCAGGTGAGTCAGCAGGAGCCCAGGTGATGAAGAAACTGCCTGCATTGCACTGCTGCTGTAATAACACAGGGGCAGAAAAACAAAAGTAGAAATCGGCAGCAGCATAGAAAAATAGTTTCTAAGACTTGTGGCAGTAATCAGTGAAAAAAATAAACCTTCACATTCTGAAGGAATGAGCATTAGAAGAGAAGGACAGACACTGTAAGAGGTTAACGTGGGAGTTAGAGCTGTTAAGGAGCAGGACTTGCAGAGCTGAGGGAGCTGACCTGGCCTCTGCTCTGGAAATGGAGTAATGAAGGAGCCCCAGTTTGACACCCTGACAATAGAGGTTTGAGAGGAGCAGGAGGAGATGTAAAATTTACTCTTCGCTTTTTGTAGCACCCATTTCGGACAGAGGTGGTTACCATTTTTTTGTTTTATTTCCTTTTTTTTCATCTAGTGTATCTGTACTGTTATTTCACAACTATTACACGTTTTTGTATGTGTATTTTCTTTTCGAAACAGTGTGTTTGGGTTTTGCCAACTGTGGTGAAGTAGGATTTTTGAATTTATATGCATATTTGCACATTAACTTTCCTGAAAATATTGTGGCTTTCTTTGCAAGATACTTGAAATCCATACAGAACTCCAGCCCATCCATTTCAAAAGACTGAATTTATCAAATTGGAATTACAGGAATTCACGAAATAGACAAAACCAAGCCTTCTGTTATAAAATAATCTCAAAGTATAATGGAATGGATGATTACAGTTTAGATTTCATTACTTTAGCAGTTGTAACATACTCTTAAAATTTGTGTGCGATATTTTGCACATAAAACATCATTCCAGAACTAAGTTGTAATCTCTTTAGTTACATGAATATTTTCATTGATTTATATGAGAAGCTTCAAATAAATAACCATTAAAAAATGTATGTCTATCCCCCTTGCTTACATTTTAGGTTGTAGTTTTATAAGGTTATGGTAGTGCTTGACATTAAATCTTCACTTACAAATGAGGAGAAGGTTTATTTTATTGACCAAATTGCAATGTGTACAGATTAATAAAAATATGACTTACTGGATTCCATGTCATGTGTGTAGAGCAGCAGGGAGAATTTATGCAATCCTGTAGGGGGAATGTTGTGTTCTGAACAAGTTTATGAGTCCTCGTCAAGTGGAAAAACACATGAGTTACGAGCTTCTCCTTAGAGCACCTTTATTTGCAATAATGAAAATGGCCACCTTTCCTGGCCAGGTATGCGAGTTGAAATTTGGGGAGTTGAGAAGACAGAAATGACTGCAAAGTTGCCATTGAATGGAGACATATACTGAGTGGAGGAAATGGTCCACAGGAGCCTCATGAAAGTCAACAATTCAATGCAAAGTCCTGCCCCTGCGAAGGGAGAAGGCCATCAGCAGTACAAGGCACCGAAGTACAGGGCTGTATTGACAGGAGCACAGTAGATGGAGGGAAATAAGTATCTTGTTCTACTCAGCGCTCCCAAGTCCAGCAGATACTGCATCTAGTTGTGGGGCCACAAATGTAAGAAGTACATTGATCACTTGCAGTGAAACTGGGCTTGTTCAGCCTCAAGAAGAGAACATTTTGGGGGAAACCAAATAAGAAGCAGTACTTATGAAGAGATTACTGAGAAGATGGAGCCATGATCTTCCCGACAGTGTATGGGAGGAGGGTGAGATGCAATGGACACAAACAGCAACAACAGAGGTTCAGACTATTTTTCCCATAAGGGCAGCCAAGCAGTGGCACAGGTTGTCCACAGAGGATATGTGGTCTCTGTGCTAGTTTACAAGACCCAAGGTTTTCCAGACCCAGCTAGATGAAGCCCTGAGCAACTTGATCTGACCTCACAGCTAGCCCTGCTGTGAGCAGGGGGTTGGACTAGAGGTCTCCTGAACTCCCTTGCAGCCTGAATTATTTAGTTATTCTGTGATCCTTCATAGCTTTCAAGTGGCTGTTGCTCTGGCAAGGATGGTAGTTGGACAAGATGTGTACCTGTATCCCAGGAAATGCCTGTGAGAGACATTATCAGCTCTTCCTTGACCACTTTTTCCTCAAAAGAAGGATGTGGAATACCTAACAACCTCACTCTACTATTTACCATGTGTGATACCTCTGGTGTGAGAGACATCAGTGGACCAATAGCCACAGCCCTGTTATGTTTGTGCTATGCCTCATAACACAAAATGAGTGAAAACTGAAGCAGTCAAGGTGAAAAGCCTTGTGCATGTCCTTATAGTTTAAAAGGAGAGGAGGGAATACTGTCTTTTATAAAGCTTCTTACTAATAGAAGAATCAAGGGGAATGAACCTTGCTCCTCAGCCTAAGAAATGTTTAAGAAAGGAATATATGGCTGGGGAAAACTCAAATGTTAAGTGAGCATTTTTTTTGAGTAGATACGTATCTATCAATATAGAACTGACATGTAAGTTCACGATCTTAAAGTGGAGACATCCCTTATCATTGGATAGAAATGGAATAGAGGCAGGTACTTGTCTGCAGGATGCTATAAGGCTCTACAAGGCTCTCCTATCATCTGTGTGTTGGCAGCTCTGGAGACATAGCAGCCCTACAGCATTTGAATGTTTACTGAGCAAGCACACACCTCTCAAAAACCTTTTCATACTGTATTTGCAGTACAGGTAACCTTTCCCTTTTATGCTGTGGAAAGGGAGGCCCAAGAACACCCAGAGCTCAGCATGTTTTCCAGGGAATATAGGTGTCCAAACAGTACATAAATGGAGGACCTGATCATCAGGACTATGGAATACGCACGGACAGGCTATTCATAGTCACCAGAGTTTTGCCTCGTGAGCAAGCCTCCTGATCAAACATCTTAAAACAGTTGCAATATCCGAGCAGCCTGGAGATAATAAGGTCCAAGAGGTGACGGTGCTGAGTTAAATCTCAGCTGCACTGTTAACTAGCTCTCAGCTGCTGCAGGGGGCTGCCTGAGAGAGCACATACCCTCTGCTTGCTTCATGCTGAGCCAGCAAAAGTTTCCATTCTGACAAATAGGTTACATTGAAAATAGCATCATTATTAACCAAAAGTCTTGCTCTATGCAGTCCCCAAAACTGGATAAAATATGATTAGGTACAAATCAAAATTTGCTCTCTAAAATATTTAAGACACTAAAGAATAATCTGGTGGCACACTAGCAGGCAGAGTAAGAAATCTATTAATAAATTCTGATAAATTTTGTCCTTTTGAGTTAAATGTGATTCTTGCTTCAGTAGAGTTTTCCTGGAAAGGAGTAAGTTAATACAACACATTATACCAGAAGAAAAGAAGTTATACTGAAATGAACAGAAAATGATTTAATAGTAATCCAATTCCTTAAGGATTTTTATTTAAAAATTGGAATAATCAATTCCCATTTTATTTTGTTATAGTTAATGGCTAAATTAGATCTGTTATTTAGTCATTCTAAATAATAAGTCTAAAGACCACTACATGAATACAATTATACAAAAAGCACTGATTAATTTTACATCTCTCCCTGCTTTCATAATGTTTGTCAAGTGAATGGAATAATTTGTGCCATTTATGTTTCTTAGTACTGTATATGTCATTAGAATGAGGTGTCAGGAAGCATTTAGACTGTCTCACATTTTATGAATTGAAAGAGTGTGCCAGCCATACTGTTGTAACCTTTTTAGTTTTCTGCATTTTCCTCTATTCCCTGGTATTGCTCTCGTTCTCTGCGTATTTTCTGCAGAGAAGGGCAATTAAGCTGATGAAGGGTCTAGAGGGTAAGCTCTCTAAGGAGCAGCTGAGGGAGCTTAGGGTGCTTAGCCTGGAGAAAAGGAGGCTCAGGGGAGACCTTATTGCTTTCTGCAACTACCTGAAAGGAGGCTGTAGCCGGGTGGGGATGGGCCTCTTCTAATGGGTAACAAGCGACAGGATGAAAGGACACAGCGTCCAGCTGTGTTAGGCAAGGTTCAGGTTGGACATTAGGAGGAATTTCTTTACAGAAAAGGTTAAGCATTGGAACGGACTGCCCAGGGAGTCATTGTGGAGTCATTGTCCCTAGAGGTGTTTAAGGAAAGACTGGACGTGGCACTCAGTGCCATGGTCTGGTTGGGTCATAGGTTGGACTCAGTAGTCTCAGAGGCGTTTTGCAAACTAATTAATTCTATGATTCTTTGTTCTATGATGGGAATTGTGAACTTGCAAAGTATGAAGACACAAAGGAAACAAAACAATGTGTCCCATGAAAATAATTCTGTTGTGGGTATCCATGCAATGTGGTGTTGCAAGCTCTAGACCATCCCTCAAAATGAGTTTGCAGGTACATCAACAACAGTGATACAACAGTACTGTGCTGCACAGTGGTGTAAGAACATGATGTAATTAAGGGGCAGGACTCACTGCTGTAAGATACGAAGGATACACAGAAATTTAAGACATTTCTACACATATCAAGTTAGAAAACTGTTGCTAACAAACAATGACAAGGTTAAAAAAATTCTTTGAGGTTTAAAGTAGTGTTTTGACTATGATGTATTAGGATGAAACTTTCAAAGGGGTGATTTATCTCACATTGCCTCAGTATAAGGCTCTTTTACATTGAAATACCTAGTGCTTGCCAATCTCAGAGGTAGTATTTGATGTTCAAACTGAAGTTTTTAACTCACTCATATGACTAATCAGAAAACAACCTGTAATTATGGTTGAGTCAAAATACATGCAATCATTGCCCATCTGTGACACCGTTAAGAGGAAAAAGAACTGAACAAGCGGTTTAATAGGTTATATAATAGCTAAGAAGATTAATTTATATATAATTTAAAATGCAGCCTGAAAGAGACAATGTGACTGCTGACTCAACTCACTCAACCTTTCCTTCACTCTTAAATGATGATAGAAAAATAGTTACAGAGATCACAAATATAGCTAATACAATTCAAAGCTTCCTGATTAAAGAAAAACATTAGCTGACTGACAGTAAGATGCTTTAGAAAATCCTGAACACTTTCATCCTGTCTTTAGCCACAGAATGGTCTTTTCTTACAATATGGATACATGACAAGAGGAACAGACTTAATATTTCAAAGGAAGTACAAATATCTCTGACACTTTAGCTGAGATTACCAGAACAAAGCAATAACCAAATGCCTATTCTAGGGGTCAAGACTGGATGATTAGTTGTGTTTTGTGTCAGCCTTACAAAAAGAAGGGACTGAAATAAACACCATATGCTGCTGATCCAGCCTGGGAAATCTTGCATCTGATACCATAAACTCATTTCATTCTGTTGTCCTTGCTGATAGGTTACACAAATAAATGATTGTGATTGGCTTCTAAATCATAAATCTCATGAGTCTGGATCACAAGTTTCACAGAGGAGGAGTAAGACTTATACAAAGCTCAGAATGACCAGATAACTGATTACTGGTCCTGAAAGACATGTGAGACAAGGTAAAAAGTCAAATGGAAACTGGGAAGCTGCAAAACATATGGTATACCTGTGCTGAGAAAGATTCAGTTTCTTCTCTCATGATGGCAGAATGTGGAAAGTGGCAGGAGCATGGCTAAAGGTGGATGCATGGACAAGAGAGGTGGACAAGACGAGGAGGAGAACATCAGATACTCCTTTTCATAGGAAGAAATTAAAGCAGGCAGAAGCAGGGAAGACTGCTGAGTACCTTGCTATCATGCCTCCCTTCCTTGCAGAGAAGTAGTTTGTCTTTTTCTTTAAATTAAAGCTTTTCGCATACCTGTATTAAGCCTCCTTCCCTTTTTGATGAACCCCTTCTAATTTTCCAATATCCTAGTTAATATTATATGCAAGAAAATTGACTAAATAACTGACACTATGTTCATTTAAATTAAGTATGTATTTAAAAAAATTAAAATTAAATGAAAAAATACGACGATCTAAAGTTAAGGCCTGAAACTACTATAACCTTGACAATTTATTTTTATAAATCAAGTTAGGGGCTATACCTATGACGTACATCAGACACGGTCATTAAAGGATGTATAACTATATACAGAATCAGAAAGTTAGGAAGCATTTAAATTTTTAATTTAAATCAGCTCAAGCTCTATAAATATATCCTAGTGTAATATACTCCATGTACTATTACATATATTATCATATGTAATGTACTACATGCATTATTTTCAGTATTTCTAATGGGGATATATTTCACACAAAAAGCAAATATTTTTGAATACTTAAATGTAGAAAATATTTTCCGGTACTGACATGTACTAGAAAATCCTGTGAACTATTTCAGAGTAAATACTGCTGACTCCTGTTCAATTTGCCCACCAGGTCCTTTCCTGCAGGTTTGTTCCTTCTCCAGTTAGTCCCTTGCATGCAGTGTTCCACTGGGCTATTACATCCTATGTGTAAAACTTTGCTTGTTTCTGTGTTGATTCTTCATGAGATTCCTTCTGGGCCTCCCAGCCTACAGTTTGGGTAGCAAAATTGTATAGATCGTGTAGAAAGACAAGATAAATGACACCTGTGCATAGCGCTGGACATTTCATCACAGGAGCAAGCCAGGTGGTAAAGTATAAATTCCCCTTCATAAATCCACACTGGCTGTGCCCAATAAATTTCTGTCCTTCCCAGGCTCTGAAATGGTTTTCAGGAGGAACTGCTACATAAACCCCCCCATTTACTAAGGTGGGGTTGACTTTCCCGTGATTTTCCAGGTTCTCCTGCCTTTTAAAGATGGATTTAACATTTGCCTTTTACCAGTTAGTGCTCCTTTTTCAAGCTTCTTTTTTGATATGTAGACATTCCCACTGGGTCTTCTTAGACTATTTAAAAATACTTCTTGTTATTTTTCAATTGAATACCTATTTCAATCCAAATACAGTTTGATGCAAACTTAAAGTGAAAGTCTGTGTGTAATTTAAAAAAATGGAAATTATAAAGAACATGAAAATGTAATAAACATAGATAATTGTTGAGCACTTTCTGGGTAATGAAAATAAAAAAATAATAATGTGAACAAATACCTGTGAAACTACAGAACTTTATTTTAAATTATTATAGATATAAGGTATAAATTTCAGCAAAGAAAGCAATGAAACAAGTGTAAAGGTTTCATATTTTAATGTTTATATAAGTCAATGAGAACCAACAACTAATTAGGATAGTTTCTGAATGTACAAATGCAGAACTTGATTAAGTAAAAGTTTCTTGTTTCATGTTATGAATTTCCTTAAGTAAACATCTACCCTAGCCTTTTAGCAGAATATAATTTCTCTATAGTTTTCCTTATCACCACTTCTCATATTTGTTTGTATCTTTTCATGTGTCAATCTGCAACTTCTCATTGTAGTGCCATCCAGATACTGTTAATACCCCTATCAGCACACTTAATTTAGACTTAATATTTACAAGTACCCCATTTTTCTACTTCAGTCTGCATTACTGCTTTTATCATCACTGAATTCCCTCTGTCTTTTCCAGTCCAATCCTAGAATCCCTATGAAATGCCTTGTGGGTTTTTTCCTTTCCTGGTTTTCCTCTCTTTAAAAGGAAAATAACATGGTCTTATATCGGCTGTATCTAAAAAGTAGGTTGTTAGTTGCTGTTGTTATTCCTATGGCTTAATGAGTGCTAATATGGTATTTATATCTAGAAAACTGGTTTTCCCTACAGCTCTAGGGAAGCTGAATATTAAGTGCTGATAGTGCCATTCAAAATGGCCTTGTTTACAACATGTCAAACTGATACCTGGTCAGGCAACAAAGTAATAGGATGCACAGACACTGGATATGAGACATCCTCTTAAGTGAGTGCAATTTAATTGGTGGGGTTTTTTTCTTTGAAGAAGAGGTATGTGTTAGGGAAGAATATCAATGCTGAAATCTACCATGATTAGAAACTCATTAACTAGTATTATAAACATCTACTTGATTGACTTTCAAAGATTTGTTTGGCATGCCTTTGTCTTTTAGTATGCTTAATTTGTTCGATTTTCTTTAAATGTTGTTCCAGAAGGGAAGTCAATTACGAAATCAGGTATTTCTTCGATTTTATCTTTTTGTTTATATTGAATGTACCTAAAGTCTCCTTTCCCTGAACATAACACAGGCAAACAGTCACACAAGAAAAAGTCCACGTAAGGGATCTTCCTTTCATGTGATTGCTTTTGTTGCTTATCACATTCTCATGCACATCCAGACAATCTATATCCCTAAAAATAGGAGGGGGGAGGTTGAGCGGTTTCTATATGGGATCTTATCTTTAGATTGATAACTTAATGATATCTAGCATGACATCATGGGAGACTGAGGTTTATGCAACTTGAACCTGTGACAGCTGCAGCTCCACTTGGGACACTACTGCCTGAGTTTCTTTGGCTGTAATTCTCCCCAGGAATTCCCCATCACATGCTACACATTTCATCATAGTTCCCAGGTGATCCTAGTGGTTATCACTACATAAAAAGGCATTTTTGCTCTCTCTGCTAAAATTCAATCTCCAGCTCTGTGAATGATGGTGGCAATTATCTTTTTCCCATGTAAAAGGAGCATGCAACACAGTTTATGACTTTATGCTGAAACAGCTGATCCCTTGAAAGAAAAACCTATGAATCTGTCCAGCTTGGTTCCTCAAAATAGCGTCAAGGGAGTGTGTCTTTGGATGCTCACACATTCCTCCAGCTTTACTGAATGCTTAGCCCACAGATACCTCTGCTAGTTAGCCTAAAGCACGACTCTTGTCACTTGCTCACTCAGTTCAAGAGCAAGTAACAGTGAAAAGGGCCAAATTAGGATTTGCTTAATTGGATTTACTACACTTATGTTAAACAATAGCTGAGGAAGGAAGTGCACTGGACTCCTAACTGGCACAATTAGACAGAGGAGAATAGAAAGTCTGCAGGGGGACTTGAAAGTCCCTGATCCTCATTAGTGAGTGTTTAAAACAGTCCAGCATTCCTCGTTCCATGCGTCTGCTGAGAATGATTTCCCCATTTCTCATTATGCATGAATGCCAGTGCACTGTGCAGCTCCAGTGCACAGTCAAAATTGGAAACTGAGAGCTTTCCTTTTCTTAGCATCTACTGCAGTTTTCTCTCTTCTTTGTTGATTTTCTATGATCTGAAAAATAAAGCTTACTGTAACAGAAGCTACATATTTTATCATATAAGGCCCTGAACACAGTGTGGTATTCTGCATTTTTTTAACAAATATTATACATTAGATCTTTAATAGTTTAATTAGTCTCTTAAACAGTATAAAATATTTTTGAAAAACACATTAATAACCACTGTATATTCAGACACCATTTTGTTTTCAGAAGGATAAGTCATGGCTCTATCTGAATTATGAATAAAGCAACTCAATATCTTTCAAGTGTCACAATGCCATCAATCCACTGTGACTAAATTCCTCTTCCATACAATGACTAAAGCCATGAATTTCAAATCAATTCTAAATTATTTTAGCTGGCCACAAATTACACAACCTTCTTCCTACCACTGCAGCCAAGGTTTTATGTGCACAGCTAGCTAACCCTTTATTCAACTATATTTTATAAGTATATAATTGAGTGTGTATTTGCTCTTCCAAATAAATGACTCTGTCCAAGATCACAAATGTTTGGGTTGTTTGTTTTTTTTTTTTTTCTCCTTTTTTTTTTTTTCAGGTTCCTCCTTGTTTTGCCCGAGATTATGCAATTCTTAATTCTGTGATATTAACTATAGTAACTGGCCTCGCGCTTCCGGTTTTTTCATCTTCAATCAGCTCAGATTTTTATTTCATGGAAAAAAACCCTGAAAACAGTAATAGTCCCCACCAGTCTGGTACAAAAAAGAAGGAAAGATAAATGGAGAAGACCTTATCCATTTTCATCCTCAAAAGAACCTGATGCAGAAAGCAGAATTTGAGAGAATCACAGACTCACAGAAATATTGGTTGCAAAGGAACTTCTGCTATTTGAAGGAGGACTATTGCAATGCAAGAACTGGGCCAGCTGCGACTTTGTCCAGCTGAGTTTTAGTTTGAGGATGAACTTTCTACAGCCTCTCTGGCTACCAATAACCCTTTCATTGCTGCACTGCTCTCTTGAAAAAGTTGTTCTTTATGCCCAATCTGAACTTTCAAGTTGAAAGTCATGTCTGTTGCCCCTTGTTTTTCCTTCCGCTTCTACAGAGAAGAAAATTTGGTTCTGTCACTTTTGAAAAACCTGTTTAGGTCATTATAGGAGGGTATTAAATCACCTGTCAACCTCCTCTTTGCCAGACTGGGCAAGCCCATTTCTCTGGACTGTTCCCCCTCTGTTGCATGCCATTAAGCCATCTTGGTAGCCCCAATGGATTCCTTTCAGTTTCTCAACATCCACCTGGAGCAGCAGGCCCAAAACTGGACACCATATTCTTGGCACAGCCTCACCTTAGTAACATGGAAGAGGACAAATTCATCTTCTGAATCAGGCTCTTCCAGGGTGTGGATATTTTTTGTGCATTTGTGATTGAGGTGTACTGTTGGCACATACTCTGCTGTAACATCTAGGCCCTTCTGACCAGGGCAAGTGATCAGTTGGCTCCCAGTTTTGGCTAATAGAAGGGATTATTCTGTCCCCGGTTGTAGCAATGGATGTTTGGAAAGAGTCCTGCCAAAGATGGACTGATGAAGCAGAAGTTTTTAATGTTGTCTAAACTCATGTTAAGAGGGCTCTTTACAGAGCCACTGCGTTTTCCCCTATACCTCCACTGTAAATCCCTTATCTCTCGGGCCAGAGTGTCCTGGGAAGATGTCCCAAGGTGTTTCCATTGGTCCCTTGTTAACCCCTCCCTTATTGGCTGTAAACCCCTTACCTTGATTGTGACCCCTCACCTGTGATTGGTCCCCAAGGGCTATATAAGCCCCCTCCCACAATTAAACCCTCTCTTTCGTCCTCTCTCCCCTGGTGTCTGGTGAGTGCTCCGTCTTGGGGTCCCAGGGCCACGTGGTGGGGGGCAGGGTGGAAGGGCATACTCCTTCCAGGTTATGGACTAAAACGAGGCCTGAAGGATCTCCCCCTTCCCAAACATCCACCCCCGGTATAGATCTTTGCTCTTCTTGTGTTAGAACCAGTCCCTTGTTAGTCCAATCCTTAAGTTTCCAAGGGTCTGCCTGGACTAAAGCACTAATGTTGGATGTGCCACCACTCTGTCTGATTTAGTATTGCCCACAGATTTGCTGCTGCTGGGTTTTGTCTTGTCGCTCCAGTCAGTGATGAAGCTATAGAAAAAATATTATGTCAGTACTGACACCTGGCTAAGTAGCTATTCCAGCCAGATGTCAAGCTATTGATTACTTGCCTGTGATTCTCATTGTCCAGCTAACTTCAAGTCCATCTGTTTGTCCTGCCTATCTCAACTCAGGTTTCAAATCAGAAAGCTGTGGAAAGCAGAGTCAAAAGTTTCACTAAATCCAAGGTTTTTCACATGCAGCCCTTAACCCTCATTCCCGTAGTCAATGATTTCATTGCAGAGAGCAGTCAGGCAGATCAAGCTCCATTTTTCCCTAGGTGAACCTATATCGACTTTTTCTGATTACTTTCTCATCATTGTCAAACTAAATTTGTAGAATGTATCTTTTTACCCTTTGGAGAAAGAGTGGCTCAGGAAGATATTTGCAGATGGCCAGGTCAGCTTCCAATTTCTGTCAGATGAGAGTAGAACCAACCTTGCAATGAAAAACTGTTATCCTATCAGCTCTTTCCATGGATAAGAGAGTTACTGCAGTAGTTTAGAAGTTGGTCATGGAGACTGGTTACTGAACTTTTCAGCTGATCTTTGGATTGTATGATGACAATTTACATTAATGCTGTAGAAAAGTAGTCAAATCACTATGCATTTAAGATAATAAACTGGTTGGAATCAGCTGCAGAAATGTTTTACCAAAGCTTTATCATGCACAAATACTGCAGTACCACTTGGAATCTAGGCCATTGGTCAACTCCCTGAATGATTTTCTTTGCCACTTCATTTATAGGTTTCAATCAATGCTTGTCTTTACATTGCAGTCAAACTCAAGATACAATTAGGAAGAAGTCTTATCTTCCTTGAGCCATCAAAACTGCTGATTATATTCTTGCCTGTCTGTGAACTTAGAAGTAGCATTCAACTTGCAAATGATCATATTTTTTCTATTTCTACCTGGAACAAGAATGCATGGAAATACCTTTCTTCTTATGCAAAAGTGTAGTGAGCACCTATAGACTACAGCTATCAACAGGCAGAGTACACAAATTTGATCCTTGCAGCTCCTAGGAGTCTGTCAGCCTGTGAAGGATGCTACTTCTGTCCTCACAAAACTCTGCACAGGGCAGCAGCATCCAATCAATGTAGAAATGTGTGGACTTCTCAGGGAAGAGCAAACTGCCTGAAATTTAAAGTGATCAGGGAACAGATTGTATTTGGGGATCAAAATATTCTCTTAATTCTTTTTGTAATCCATTAAGATGAAAGATTAACAGTATTCAACTGTTCATTAGGAGGATTTTTAAAAATGCCTTCCTCTCTCTTTCCAGTAAGAGGGAGGAAACTGAGTATGAAAAATAAGAGAATCACGGCATGTAGTACACTGAGAACAGGAAGTTTACTTTTCTTTCACTTTTTCAAGGAGCTTGAATCAGTTGCACCAATATTTGAAATGAAAGAAATACTTTGAGTCATAAATAGATTATTGCTGATATTTCAGGTCTCCTAAATAAGGATGTAAGGGAAAAATTTTAAACATGTTTAATGTGATGAATGTTAAAAAATGTCTGAAGCCCCTGAATTGTTTGCACAGAGTCAATATCACTAAGGCATAGCAGCACATAGAAGATTTATGGGACTGTAATAGAAAATTAAACCTAAATTGATTCAACACATTACTGCATATAAGAAAAAGCTGAATAATTTAAAAAATCAATATGAATAATTTGGGTAACTGGAGAGTACAGAAGAAAAATGTTACATAGGGTAATGTTTATTGCACATCTATTTAATGACTATCTTGAAGCAATTAAAATATGAATATGAGATATTTTTAAGTGCATGACAGGAGAAAGTGTAAGGAACAGAGGCATATAGTTTTCAAATACCTGAGAACTGTGCTAAAAGTGCTAATATTTGGACTATATTTTGGCAGAGGAACATCTGGAAAATTTAAGTCCCTTACTACTTTTCATGCTGCTTCTTCATCCAGTAAGTGAAATATTGGAAGTAAAAACTTAATGTCCTGGGATGTAAGGTCATTTGAATTTAAAAGTTACTGAACTCCATACAAGTACTAACATCATTTTAGTAGCTAAGATGTACAAAAAATTATTTTGACAATTTTTGCATTTGTTTATTTATTTATTATAAAACAATTGAATTTTTAATATATTTTTGGATTCAACTGCAGAATGGAAAAAAGAACAGAATGAGACCCATTTTAAAAAATATATGGAAAATGTAAAAATAATTATTAAATATTGTCATTATTTCCTGAGAAGGTAGCTACAATGCTTAGGAAAATTATTTAAGATTGTTTTGGATTTTAGAAAAAGAATAAGAAAAATATTTTGTCATTTTAAAGTACTACATGAGTTCAAACTACAAGTTGCCAAATGATTGCTTCTGTTTTCTAATCTATATTCTTTAGGATTAGCTGAGACACTTAGGAAGGAGTGCTGTAGGCTATGAAAACACTAACTGGCTTAAATAATTTTGTTTATTATTTTTGTACTCTTGCACAGCTAATTCAGGGTGTTTTGTATCTCCTGAACTTAAAGGCTTATATCCTCTCTTTTTTGCAGCCTCCTGAGAGTAGGGAAAATCAAGTCAAATCATCGTCCTCACTTTTCTATTTTTCTGTGGAGGCAACTGCATGGCATTTTTGTGCACTGCGATTTTAACTTTAGGGAAAATAAAATAGAAATAATTAAAAAGTTTTATAGCACTCTAATTTATTGATCCACATTCATTATTAATTCCTGAAGGGAAAAAAAGAAGGTGTCTCACTGTTATGCTTGAATTTTTTAACTTGCTGATTTAGTGAAAAAAAGTCTGTCACTATTTCATAAAAACATTTGATTCCACACTTTAGTACAGCATCATATTCAAGAAAAATCAGCAGAGGTCTAATTGTTTGCGATTTTCCTTCCTAGGCTCTGTGCCACAGCCAGATGTGGGAGTGAGGGACTCCATGCTCCTGCACAGACAGGAAAGAGAGGGAATGGAGTTATATATAGTCCCCAGCGTAAGGCCTCATGGAAATAATCTGGAAAGAGGTGCCCTAGGTATGAAGCACTATGTTTAGAAGTTCATGTTCAAAAATGGATTAAAACTTCAAAGAATTAAAAGGTTGACAGTTGAATTGATGGTGGGTTTGTTTTGGTTGGTTTTTTTTTCCCTAAGAGAAATTCTGTAAAAGTTACCTAGAAGAGAAGACATTTAGGGGTAAAGTTTATTCTCAGTGAAGAATTTTTCAAAACATAACTGTAGGGGCGTGTCTGAGGTACAGAGGGATGTACCAGGGCAGAGAGGCCCAAAGAGCATGCACCGAGGTTCACAACCCCCATTGGATAAAGGGATCACATGGTTATGGGATATAAAAGGGGGTGCGGAATTCGAATAAAGGCTCTCTGATTCCACCAGCTCCGAAGAGTGTGTAGTTATTCTTTATCATATAAAGGCAGCGTCACACGTGACGCTACATCTGGCGCCCAGCAGGGACCGAATCTACATTAGATCTGATAGCTTAAAAACCTGTAACAGGTATTATCGGTAACATTCCGGTTATCACTTCAGTTTTATGAAGTGGGAGTGTTTTGACCGAAAAAAACATAGACGTCTGTAAACGTTGCCTTAGTGAGCTCAAAAAAGTTAGGAAAGTGCACAGAAAACAGGAAGAAAGAAGAAATCGCCGAGAGATCAGAGCGGGCAGGCACCGGAGAGAGCAGAGAGGACCAAAGCAACATTGCAGCGGTGAGTCGAGCTGAAAGGCAGCCTGCGCGGCTAGAACTGCTCCCCAAGCGGCAGCGTGACCGCAGCTCGGAGCCCCGAGCTGCGAGACGCGCTGAAACCGCGGGGAAACCTCTGCCGCCCCACTGCCACCGCCGTGGCCGAAACGGCCACACCAGATCGGCGCCGCAACTGCCGATACCACCCCATCCACACCACCGGACCCCTGCTCTGGCTGTCTGCCTAGCAGAAAGCCTTCCAACTCCACGGCGCCCGCCGCTGCTGTATGCATCCGCCACCGCTCCTGCCGAGCCCTGCGCGACCGCGTCCGCAGTTCCTGCACCCCACCTCGCCTAGCGACCCCCGCAGACCGCGCCCGCCGCTGCCGCTGCGCCGAGAAGGAACGCCGCCGCCTACGCCGCCGCCGCCGCCCGAGCCGAGCCCCGAGCCCACCGCCGAGCCGCACGCCGCCAGCGCCGCGAGAAGCCGCCGCCGCCGCCGCTGCCAGCACCGTGAAGAAGCCCCGCCATTGCAGCCACCGACGACTGAGCACGCTGCTCCACCGACCGAGCACGCCACGCGCCAAGCCGCTGCCACTGAGCCGGAGAAACCAGCCGATCAGAAACCGGGAGTAGCCAGCCACCACACAAAGAACTTCCGACCGCGTGCGTCCAAAGCGCCGAGAAAAGGTAAAATGGGAATCTTTTTCTCCACCGCACTTTCACAAGACACAGATGCACTGACAATCCTTCTCAAACCATATAATGTGCAAGCCACACGGGCTGAACTTACTGAGCTTGTACGTTTTACTAAGACAGCTGTCCCCAAACTGCCACTGGTAGAAGCCCTAAATATACACATATGGGAAGAACCAGGGAACCTCATAAAGCTAACAGCTCAGGGGGGAGACCCCCAGGCCATCAGAGCTTTCCCAGCATGGCAGATAATAATGTCTGCACTACACAGAGTCCACCAAAGCACAACACAAGCGTATAACACCGGCACGCGCCCCCCCAATAATACTGCTAGCAGCAGCCGCCCAACTTTTAGGCGTAGGGACACTAACGCCCAAAGTCCGGCGGGAGGGGGAATGGAGAGCGTTCATAGTTTAAGTATGGAGTCAGAAGCCGAGGGCCGAAGGGGCACAGGCCGTTGGGAGGGGACGGAGCCTGAGATGCGAGATCCCCGTTCATGGGATAACTGCAGAGGGCTCCGTTACGGCGAACGGGGGGGTAGCCCAGCAGATTTGCCCCCCCGTCCCGCAGATGATCGCTGGCCACATGGCCCCGCTTGGGCACCGCCATCTTGCCCATCACATGGCCCGGGTACTGACCTGTCTTTCCCGGCCCCTGCGCCGCCCCGCCCCACCCATAGGCGCGAGGGGGGAGGTAGCTTCGCCCCCTCGCCGCCTCCGACACCCGCCCACACCCCCTCACCGGGAACCGAGATCGCCGGAGCCACCGGTGGGGAGGAGTGGGGGTGGGAGGAGGAGGAGGAGCTAGGGTTACTTCCGTCGGGAAGGAGCGAGGTAGCAATCGGGGGAGGGTCGGTTGATAGGTGGAGTCTGTGTCGAGAAGAGGCAATACGGGTGGGAGACTTGCAAGTGATTAATGCATGCCCAGTCATCATTGGTCCACGCAATACCCGCCGGTTCCAAGCTTTGCCACACGAACTAACAAAGGAACTGAGGCAAATAATAAGGGAAACTGGCATGTCTTCATCTAACACCCTGGCATTTTTAGACACACTAAGCTCTACCTACATTTTCATGCCACACGATTGGAAGACTATCTTAAAAATAAGTCTTACCAATACACAGTACAACGTGTGGCTGAACGACTTTCGGGAGAATTGCTCTGTGTATGCCAATGACCCACAAGCAGGCGTTACCACACACCAACTAACCGGGGAGGGTAATTATCGGTCGTTAGATGCTCAATCTGGGTACAATAAGGAAGTGTACGAGGTGATAGCTAAACACGCTATGAGAGCCATGAGAACACTTCCCACATCAGACCGAGACACTAATTTGTCATTCACAAGAATAATGCAAGGCCCGACAGAACTGTACTCCCAATTCTTGGACCGGCTGCAATCTGCCCTAGATAGGCAGATTGAAAATGAGGAAGCCAGAGACATACTTTGCAGGAAACTGGCTTTCGAAAACGCGAACCCAGACTGTAAGAGAGCATTGCAGGCTCTTCCTAAACGGGAGAGCTGCAGCATTGCAGAGCTGGTTCGTGCTTGCCAAGGGGTCGGCTCAGTGGGACACCAAACTGACTCATTAGCAGTAGCACTGAGTGCCCAGCTAAGAGTGCAGGAGGGACCCTGACCCAGAATTGGTTGTTACGCTTGTGGGGCACCCGACCACTTCCAAAGAGACTGTCCCAGGAGACCCTTAGAAGCAGCTCCCTGCAGGCGCCCAAAAGCAAGGAGGGTGCCAAAAAACGGGAGACGAGGGGCGTTGTCGCACGCCCCGGTACAGCAAACATATGCGACACAAGGGAACAGGCTGGCAATTTGTGCCCCCCCACCCCAGCCAGCGCTTTGTGCCCCTCCACCGCACCCAGCACTGGGCTGGATCTATCCAACCGGGACTCTGTCTTCATAACATCCACAGAGGTAGTGCTAATCCCAACTGGGTTTTGGGGTCCCCTCAACCCAGGGGTGCATGCACTATTGATTGGAAGGTCCTCCACTACACGAATGGGTTTGTTTGTGCTGCCAGGAGTAATAGACTCAGACTCTCATAGCGAGATTCAGATCATGGCCTGGACCCCTTCACCCCCCTGTTTCATTCCAAAGGGACAGAAAATCGCCCAACTAATCCCCTTCTACAGCGTGTCGCCTGCAGGGGAGGGGGAGCGGGGTTCAGGGGCTTTCGGTAGCACAGGAACACCACAAGTTTACTGGGCGACAGCCATCACAGCCACACAGCCGCTCATGACGTGCCAGGTGAATGGGCATCGATTCACAGGCCTTGTGGATTCGGGAGCCGATGTTTCCATCATAAAGGACTCCGAATGGCCACTCAACTGGCCCACTGTTTGCCCAGCTGCAACCATTCAGGGGGTGGGAGGAACACAAAAGCCCAGACAGAGTGCCCAAGTACTCACTGTCCTGGGCCCTGAAGGACAATCAGCCAAAATAGCTCCTTTTGTTGCCCCCATTCCTTGCACACTGTGGGGAAGGGATGTTCTTGGGTAGTTTGGCACAGTGATGCAAATTCCTCCTGCAAGCAGCCAGGTTTTTCAATAGGGGCCATTTGGTCAGCCGTCCCAAACACCCATTAAGCTGGTCTGGAAAAGCGAGCAGCCAGTCTGGGTGGACCAATGGCCTATGAAAGAGGAACGGCTGGAACAATTAACAAAGCTTGCACAAGAGCAACTAGAAGCAGGACATATTGTGCCCACAACTAGCCCCTGGAACACTCCTGTCTTTTGCATTCCCAAGAAAAGTGGGAAATGGAGAATGCTGCAGGACTTGAGGGCAGTAAATGCAGTTATAGAGCCCATGGGAACATTGAAGCCAGGACTGCCTTCACCCTCTATGCTCCCAGCAAACTGGCCTCTAATGGTAATTGATTTAAAGGACTGCTTTTTTACCATCTTTCTACACCTTGAGGATGCACCAAGGTTTGCTTTTTCCATCCCGGCCTTGAATAATGCACAGCCCATGCAAAGGTATCACTGGGTTGTTCTTCCCCAGGGGATGAGAAATAGTCCTACAATATACCAGACAGTAGTAGCAAACGCTATTCATCCCATCAGAAGGCGTTTTCCCTCTGCCATCATCTATCACTACATAGATGATATTTTAATTACCGCGGCCACAGAAAATGAACTAGAAACTGTTGTTACTGCTCTAAAAGATGCTGTCCAAGAAGCAGGGTTACAGGTCGCGCCAGAAAAGATCCAGCGATCGCAGCCCTGGACATACCTTGGATGGAGGATCACGCAGCAGGAAATCTCCCCACAGCCACTGCAGCTCGAGGTAAAAACCACTTTAACTTTACACGAGTTGCAAAAACTCTTGGGGGCTATCAATTGGTTAAGGGCTATTTTAGGCTTAACCACAGAGGAGCTACACCCTTTGTTTGAGCTGCTAAAAGGGGACTCCAATCTAACGTCTAACAGATCTCTGTCTGCAGAGGCCAAACAGGCATTAGACGTTTGTGCCAGGGCAATAGAGAGCAGACAAGGCAGAAGGAGAAATCCTGAACTGCAAATCTGCCTAGCCCTCGTTCCCAGCAGGTATCAGCCATTTGCAGTTTTGTTCCAGTGGGATCAGACTGAAAAAGACCCACTGTGAATTCTAGAGTGGCTGTTTCTGCCCCATACACCACCTAAAACTGTGTGGACTGCTAATGAGATGTTTGCAAAGCTTGTCATTAAAGGCAGAGAACGGCTGCAGGAACTGGACGGAAGGGACCCTGCTACCATCTACATTCCAGCTACGAAGGACAATTTGGATTGGATGCTAGCTGAGGACACGGGATTCCAAGCTGCCTTGTCAGGCTTTGACGGTGATATTTCCATTCATCTCCCTAAACACAGATTGTGGGCAGAAATAGGTAATTTACCTTTAAAAGCCACAACCAGATGCAAACATGAACCAGTAGAAGGCCTTACGGTCTTCACAGATGCATCTGGGAGGACACGAAAAGCTGCAGTGACTTGGGTAAACCCCGATACAGGACACTGGGAACAGGAGGTGCAGACCATGAACCAAGGTTCTGTACAGGTTCTGGAACTGGCTGCCATCTGTATTGCCCTGGAGAAATTTTCTGAGCAACCTGTTAATGTTGTTACTGATTCTTGTTATGCTGCAGGTTTAGTCTCGCGCCTTGAGAGTTCGTTTCTTCGACATGTTTCTAACCCACATTTGTTGTTTGAAATGCGTTCTATTTGGTTTCTTGTCAATCACAGAAGGTTTGATTTCTACATTATGCACATAAGGTCACACACTGACATGCCAGGACCCATAGCTGACGGGAACAGGGAAGCTGACAGAGCAGCAATGTTTAACACCGTACCCAGAGTCTTAGAGCAAGCAAAATTGTCTCACTCATTTTTCCATCAGAATGCCCGCTCTCTAAAGAGACAATTTCAAATAACAATCAACCAAGCTCGAGACATCATCCTGTCATGCCCAGACTGTCAAAAAATCACATCTATGCCGTCTCAGGAAGGCGTTAACCCCAGAGGGTTAAAAGCTAATGAGATTTGGCAAACAGACATCACACACATCCCCGAATTTGGCACACTGAAATATGTACATGTAACAGTAGATACACATTCGCAGTATATAACAGCCACAGCACACACAGGGGAAAAGGCCAAGGATGTGATAAGACACTGGCTCAGTTGTTTTGCAACCCTTGGTACCCCAAAACAAATAAAAACTGACAATGGACCAGCATACATCTCAGAAAAGGTAAGAGATTTCCTGTCAGACTGGGGAATCTCACATGTCACAGACATCCCACACTCACCAACCGGTCAGGCAATTGTTGAAAGGGCACACCGCACACTGAAAGAGATGTTACTTAAACAAAAAAAAAGGGGGGGAACCTGGATAGCCCGCAAGAACGGCTGTGGAAAGCAATGTATGTTATCAATTTTTTAAATTGTGACAGCACCGAAAAGAGTAAGTATGAAAAGCAACACAGGCCTCAGGAGCCTGCCTCTCCCAAACCACCGGTCATGGTAAGGGATCTGATTTCTCGACATTGGATGGGACCACTAGATCTTGTGACGTGGGGGAGGGGCTACGCCTGTGTGAGTGCAGGAAAAGAGTTAAAATGGATTCTTTCCAGGTGTGTCAGGCCCTACCTAGGTACACATTCACATCCACAAGAACCAGAGTAACGCAGAAGTTATAAAACAGTTATGTTTACATTTCAGGTTTACGCTTAGGAACGACCAATGTGACAAAAAGCAGTCAATAAAAAATTCATGAGTGTGTGTATGATGAATGTAAGATGGCCGTCGAGCAAATGATGTGTGAATGAATATGTGCTGAATGACTGGACAAATATTAAAACACAAAACACCTCACAAATAACACTACCTCGGCCACAGGATCACTTTAAGATAATTTAGTTTTGTAAGCTTAGCCAGTTGAACTCCCCAGTTATTTAAAACCCTGAAGTTAATAAAGGTTATAAGTTTGCACAGTTAGGCCAAGGCCTTTACGTTAATAAAGTTATTTCTCCAAGTTGCACTACCCCTTAGGAATATAAGAAGGTTTTTAAAAAGGTTTACATTAGAAGCATAAGAGGCCAAAGCAAGCAGTGTGCTGGGTCACTGTAAGCTTTAGTAGTTTACAAGTACTGTTATGTTTGTTTGCACTGTTGTTTTGCACTGTTTTTGTGATCCTCTTAGATAGTAAAGAAGGGGGTGATGTAGGGGCGTGTCTGAGGTACAGAGGGATGTACCAGGGCAGAGAGGCCCAAAGAGCATGCGCCGAGGTTCACAACCCCCATTGGATAAAGGGATCACATGGTTATGGGATATAAAAGGGGGCGCGGAATTCGAATAAAGGCTCTCTGATTCCACCAGCTCCGGAGAGTATGTAGTTATTCTTTATCATATAAAGGCAGCGTCACACGTGACGCTACACATAACCACTTATTTTTCCCTAAATAACTGAAAATGAATAAGACATCTACAGCCAAAACAGGCCAGTCATTTCAGTAATGCAGTGTTACAACTGTTTCTCTGGACTTCTGTCCACTGCACAGAAACCTTATTTTTCTGTAGAAACATGGCTCAGTTTGGGGTCCATTATTCAAGATGCTCCCTGCACGTGGTGGCACACTGTGGAGTAGGCAAAGATATCCATCTTTAATAACATTTATCTCCCTGAATGTCTTTTCTTATTGGCCATTTCTTCCTACAGCTTGGCCAATTTCTACTCCTTTTCCCTTTCAGATCCACCGTTCAGGAAAAAGAAAAGAACTGCATTAAGGAAGTGAATATTGTAATTTTTTTATATAATCAGGTTTTCCCAAAGGCATGCTGTCAGGAAAAGGTGGCATTCCAGAGGTGTTCTTGCTTCAGAATCACCCAGGGAACGATTTTAGTTTATTATGGCATTGCTAAGGCTAGGTTAAAGGTTGTGAAGAAAAGCAATAAAAGCAAAGAAAATCACAAACAAGACTGAAATGTACCATATGCCCTTTTTAATTAATCACCACAGGTGCCACCTGAGCAGCTTTATCAAGTACTGTATTGTACTTCTGTTTCACAGAATATACAAGGTACAATTCAGTGTTAATTTAATTGCTTTTATTCTAACTCATTATTATTCTTTTATTGCAGGTTTCTTTGAGGACATAAATGACCTTGGAGGGACTATGCAATTTCAAACGTACATAAATTTGCTGATAATGCTAAATTGGACTGGACTGGTAAATAGAGGAAGGAGGCAAGTGTTTGAAAATTATTGGTTTGGATAAGACTTGGAGGCTGATAAAGGAGCTCATTCAGTTTAGCACGAAGAAGTGTAAGATAATGAAATGGGCCACCAGAAACAATCATAGTTTCTTTGGGCTAAAATCATACAAGTTTCAGAATTTGGAACAAACAGACAATTTAGAGTAAAATTGATGGTAATTAAGACTGTACCTTTGCAATTTTACATGCTTAAATTCAAGTCTTCAGTTATTCTGAAAATGAATGAGGAACATGAGTCAAAATCATCTCTTACAAATGAGACTGAAAATAATATATGAACAGAAAACATCAGATGTAAGATCTGAGTTACCCATTTTGTTTCCTATTACCCATTAAAGCAATTTCCAGATTCATTTGAAACTGTGCAATCTCTTCCAGCAGCACCAAGAGATTGGTCTGCTCTCAAACCATCATAAAGAGCTTGATCTTTCAAAGATGATTAAATAGCCTGATCTAGCAAAAGGAAGGAAAATTTCTAGTTTCCTCATCAGAATTTCCACGCCACTCTTGTTTCTACAGGCTGTATGTTTGGCCGTGAAATCCACCGTGCCTGGCACTTGTTAATGTTTATATTGTAACTCTTGGGAATCCTAGGCACGAACCAAGTCTAACTTTGCTTCACAAGATAAGCACCTGCATCAACTACAGATGACCTATTAAAGAATATTTGGTTTATAAATATAAATTTCAATGACAAAGAAGGCCTAGGGATAACCCTTTTGTTTAGTAAAGATGAAGAAATGCAGCTGTCTTTCAGTATATCCATCTCCCATGGTGAAATCAAGATAGCTGAAAGAATTCTTCTGCTTCCTTTGTCTCCTCATGCCCTTGCATCCCATGTCCATTCTCCCAGCCACAGGCTTTCCATCCCTGTCTTTCTTGGGCTTCATCCCATTTTCCAGACTACCTCAACTCACTAGCCTTGTAGCAAAGTGTTCCCTTGTTTAGGCAACCAAATTGGCATCGTAGGAGGCTGATGAGGGCTGGGGTTGGCAGAAGGTGGAGTGTGGAGAAGAAAGCCTGCAGCCAGGGGCAAGTTGTGGGAGATGCTGCTGCCTGTGGAAATTTGTTCCATTGTCCCAGGGTGCAGACAATAATTGGTCTTTCAACCCTTTATCCAGCTTCCCCAGGCAAGAGTCTGTGCACCAAATAAAATGGGCGTTGCACAGCATCAGAGAATACATGGCAACATTGCACTTCCCCTCCAAAAAATAGACCCTTTCTGGAAGACAGGAGTCAAATATTAGTGTTCCTGCTGGGCTGTTCACAAGTCATATTTAAATTGTCAAGCAAAGCAAAAGATTTGACCCATTCCTTTTCACCTATAAAAGAAAGGCTCAGTCTATACTTCATATCTCCTAGCAACTCATCCAAGATGTTTTAATATTGTAACTTGGATATTGTTAAATAAAAGAAAAACATTCTGTGTCAATCAGTACTACTTAATTTAATTGGAAGAGTAGCATGGGTTTAAACAAATAGAAATATAAGCTTAGTTTCAATAAAATAATGCTTTCAAGTTGTTTTGCTTTTAGTTTATTACCAGACCAATGCTCAAAATATTAGTTGTTATTAGTTCTTTTTCAATTAATTGAATAAAAAAAATTGAGACTTTTTATATGCATCTGGCATTAATGGAAGACATTCTAGAATATTTTGGTTTCTTTAAAGACAGTGAAATGTGTTAAAAATAGTCTAGGAAGAAAATGAATGATTCTTTGGAGAAATATAGGAGAAAAACCAAAGGAATCTTTTCTAAAATGAAAAAAAATCCAAATTTTCTTTGTTATCTTTGAGTTTTCTATGTGTATCTTTGTGGTTGTGCGGTCAGACTGCTCCATCCTTCATGCTGTTTTCCATGGAGACTTCCATTTGTCTGGCCAACATCAAAATACTCTATTTCCAGCTGTTGCTCCCTCCCTGCTGTAAAATATAAGGAATAGTATTGACAACATAAAACTTTAAAAAGGTTTAAAAATACTTTATATAAAGTCCAGGAAAGTTGCATTTTCTAACTGACACTACAGCTGAAACACATTCAAATTGTCCCAGAGATTTAATTTATGTATTTATCTCCTTCAAATGTGAGTGATAAAGGTGGGTAAGAAAGCACCTGTCCTATTTTATCCACCAGGTTTCTGATGCTGGACTGCAAGCTGGAGGTGAGCGGCTTTTGGTGAATGTGTATAGTACATTCTCTGACCTGATCCTGGAATGTAACTGACCCAGCACATCTGCTCTAAGGGAATTGGCTGTGAATCCAAAGGGAAGGAGAACACAAAGCTTTTAACTCTGCTGCTTCATGCAGAAAATTCAGAAAAATTGCTTTTCATCCTCAGAACAGAAAGTAACATTTATAGCCCAATTAGAATGCCTGCAACTGTCTGAAACTCTGCACCCAGGGAGGTGCCTGATCCTATGGGCTGGGCCTGCCCTGGGCAGACTGTCTCACAGCCCACAGAGAGGAACTCGATGTTATGTGGAGACAATGGAAGAACTTGCAGTAGTAACAGACATAAAGAGAAAGTACCAATAAGGGAGAGGCAAAAGGGTGAGGTTTTGCAGAAGGGTTTTTCATCTGAAAGCATTTTTCAGGATACATTTCAGCTTGATTAGTTTTACCATACACACTGATATTTACTAGATGAACATAGAAGTCCAGAGGGGACCCCTGGTGGCCTAGTTGTTAGCATGCAGGACTCTCACCTCTGCGACCCAGGTTCGAATCCAGCCAGTCCCCCGGGCAGATGGAGTCCGTTAGCCCTGTGAGGCCATCCATCTATGAGAAGGTCACTCTAAACAAACCTACGTCCTGAGGACCTCACTGCCATTGTCCAAGCTTGCTTGGCCCCGGCAGATGAACCTTAGGATTAAAGGGTGGGCTCAGTTCAGCGCAGGCTGTGTCTCACCTAAAAAATCCATTGCGCAGGCTGGAAAGGTAAAAGACCTTTCCCCAAATCTTCGTTCGCGAAGACTGGCCATTATATTTTATTATTATTATTATATTATTATTATAGAAGTCCAGAACACAGATTTGTTGTGTCAGGTGTTCAAAGTAATGTAAATCCAGATGAAGTCTTCTTTTATACCATAAGATTTTGCCTAAATGCACTATTTAACTAAAACATCCAGACTTGTTAGATGGTGACCTATCACAGGTTTTGGATATCTCTATGTGGGCCTGATGAATTGTTTATGAAAGTAAAATGAATAGGCAAACACGTATAGAATGGATCTTCAAGGGTGTCCAGTACAAAATGTATAAAGATATGAATGGTGGACCTTAATATATTGGCAGCTCTATTTATTTTCAAGAAAATGGGGAGAACAATGCTGAGAAAGTACCTTTACAGATTCATTAGAAACATTAAAAAAAGGGAAGAGATCAAAGATGAATTTTGAAATTAAAAATATTTTTAAATTAAAAAACAATTACATACTTTTCCAAGATAGCGTAAGGTTCAGTTTAAAACTGGAAAAATTCAAATTGAATGTTAGGTGCCATTTTCTCTCAAATAATAATAAAATAACAGTAAATAAAAAAAAATCAGCACATAGTCTTCCTGAATTTGAACAACAGTAAAGTATCAGTCTAGTGTAACAAAGTTTAATACAATTTTCAGTTTGTGGTGACTCATTTAACTAATTTTCATTTTTATACTTATTTATTGCAGTAAAATTTATTTTTATTTTTACCATAAAATTTTAAATACATATTTAACATTTTAATTGTATTTTATTTGAACATTTGTTTATGAAATAAATTAAGATGAACATGTTAAATATTGAAACAAATAGTATTTAAATAAATATTTGATGTGTTCATTTTGTTTTATTTCATAAATAAATTGTCAGACAAAAGATATGCTAATTTAAATCAGGAAAAAAAGGAAAGCAGCATCAAATTTATATAGAAGTCAAATTTTAAATGAAAAAACTTCAAAACGGAACATCCAGCAGCTGCTGCACACTAATTCTGGTCTTCTTACTCTTGATGGCAGAGGGCCAGTTGTATCACACCCCTCAGGAACACGCCACAGCACTGACCCTGTAAGGTCGCTTTAAGGATGGTATGATCCAAGACTATCTGAGTAATTCCCAGCACAGGAACTATTCTGGGCTGTGCTTTTTGATTGACATGTGCTTGATGCCAGGGCTGCAGGAAGAAAGGCAGGTAGGCAAAGGGAGTAGGGAAAGGATGGCTGGAGCCATGGGAGGCTTCCTGTTCTCCCACAATTTGCTGCGCCTGTTTAGACTCAAACATCTAAAGGGTGCCAGAGGATGGCTGTGAAGTGGAACATGATTTTCAGGAAATAATATAGGTACACTGGCTTACTAGCTGCATTTTATATCATTCAGTCCACCTGATAGGGCTGTCTGGAATATAGGCCATATGCTGGGGATGTGGGAAGCAGCTTTTGGGTGAAGAGTGGAAGGCGAAGAAAGGTGATGTTTTTTAGCCTCAAGCCTGAGCTAAAAAAAGTGACTTGAATAGTTAAAAAGGGGTCACAGAGAGAGAAAACTGCTACACTGGATATATCTCTACATGCCATATAAAACAGATCAATTTTTTAAATTTTTCTTTTATATTTTTTTACCTGTCAGGTCTGTGTTGCTTTCAGGAATGTGTGCAAGAGAAGAACCTTGTGCTATGGATGGAGTATCCAGTGTCACTTTCCAAGAGTGCTACCATGTCCTCTGTTGTGAGGGGCCAGAGCACAGGAGGACTGGATCATTTTGTGTGTGCACACAGAGCCATTTGAAAATATTTCCCAGGGTCTTACTTGGTAGACAAGTATGCCTAGCTGTGTTTACTTTAATTGTGCTGGGTGAGATGTGGTGTCAGGACCCTGCAGGGTGGTCTAGCTGCAGCTAAGGAGCCATCATTTAGAAACTGATGCATTTGGCTCCTCCAGTTGCTGTGGGAAGCAATGAGAAAAAGATGTCTCAGGATACCACTTCTGAAGACCCAGTTTTCTTTGGTTGGGAAACTCCCTGGGCTGGAATTTACCACTGAGTCTGATGGTGCTGCCAATGATGGCAGCAGCAGTTCCTCCATCCATTGCTATTGTGATCTCACTGGAAGATGGTACCTTGGAGTAGGAGAAGAGGCTCCTAAGCTGCAATATTTTGATTTCCAGGCCTTACTCATCATTTGGGAGACTCTGCAGTACTTCCCTTTGAAGATCCAGTTTAGCACAGCTTAGTGCAGATACTTCTGCTGAGCTGGGACGGATGTACAGCCCGGACCCTGGACCTCGATATAAGCCATCTTGAGTTTCTTTAGTATGTGTATGCATGCTCTGAAAATCCACCACTTCGCCTTACCTGGAAACTTCCCAGTAAACAGGTGGAATTGAACACAGCTGAATAGGCTTGATTCTAGTCTAGCTTCTCAGGCATAAAAAAAACCTATCTTCCCATGCCCTTCTGTGGTCTACAGCTTCTGGCAGCTTTCTGTCTTTGAGAAAGTGACTGCTTTGCAGTGGGCTATAAACATCAAGCTGTGTTTATAAAGCACAGCCTGTGCAGTGTGAAATCATACAAGGAAAGTGACCAACAGAAGACAGTGTAGACCAAAAATGCCAAAATGGTATGGTCTCATCTGGAATACTGAAAGGAAACATTCCCTGGAAATTTCTGAATTATGCCAGTGAATTATTTAGAAAGTGAAATATGCCAAAAGAAATATGCTAAACCTGTGCCAGAAAAAGTAATAGAAGTTTATTAACATAGACTACAGCGTCCAGATTCTGGGAAATATTCCTAAAAATACTGGATATGTCAAAGGAAAAGGTAAGATAAACCCAATTTGATATTGAATGGTACAAAGGGATATAAAAGAACTCTATGAATATAAGAACCTCAGAACAAAATGTTATGTCAGCATTTGGATTGCAATTGCAATGAAAATACAGAGTGGATTAAATAAGGATATTCTAAAATAATCTGAAACTCACAGTTTTATAATGAGAACTGTATGTAAAAGGAGAAAAACCCCAAACACAAAGCATAAATAAAACAAAGGCTAAATCTGAGCATGGGGTTCTGGATGAAGAGGCACCTGACCTCCAGAGAAGAGAAGGAAGTCAGCATCCTGCCTGTCCAAGGAAACTTCCCTCCAGCAGACCCTTTTAACCTCAGCTGAAGTCTTATACTTGAGAGAGTTGGATCATAAGCCTAATTAATTTTTAATAATTTCTAGGGCATACTGATGTTTAGGTAAGGTTCGCATTTAAGAAACATTTAATTGTGTTTTGCAGTCCTCAACACATTTCATAGATTGTAACATTTGTGACAACTACAGGCACAACAACTATTGCTTTTGCTATAGCCTGCAGAAACTAGGTTAGGCTGCTGATAGGGAAAAGAAAGTGTTAAGCATCAGCATTTATGCAGTCCTAATTGGATCTATCTAATTGTATGTATCTCTTGTTGTTCCATCATTCTTCCACTGGCTTTAAACAGTCCTCTTTTCTGCTAGGAAAGAATAAGCCTAACCAGAACTGAAACTCTTATTATATACATGATAGATGTCTGACTTGGCCTACATAACTCATAGCTTGTTTAGTGCTAAAGTAGGGCACAGCTAAAGAGAGAAGAGAATTAGGCAACAAGTGGAATAAATGTCTCAAAACATTCCTCTGAAAAATTCCCATGCTTTTCTTTGGATTTGAATCAGACTCTGGAAAAAAACGTGGTGATGAAGCTGTGGTTGACAGAACTGACTTCTAAGAGACAAAAACAATTCAGAGCATTTTATGCTGTCCTTTGTTACGTTAATTTCTGTAGGAAATCTGCATGAGTGAGTTGCTGATAACATCCTCCTAGGACTGCTGTTGGAAAGGACCCTACAAATAGTCTGAGTGACTCAAACTGGCCAAATTACTACAGCCAGCATTGTCAGTGATGGTATAAATAAGAGGTTTATTCTGGTAAAATTAAAGAAATTCATACCTTTAAGATACAGTTTGATGTTACTGATTTTTTCTAAATACTGAGTGCTTAGATTTAATTAGTTATATCTTACATTTAAAAAAAATAATTTATTCTACGAATGCATGAGATATTAGATGAAATGAGGACAATACCATTCATAAAAACAAACAAAAAATTACTTCATCACAATTTTAAATTAATAGTTAAATTAATAATCTCTATCAATTTTTTATATTACCCATAATAAATTCAGTGTGAAGAAGATGTATTCATCATAAGCAATACTACAACTACTGCTAGCAAGAGTGTAGTTTAGAGAAAACTGCAGCTAAATCCTTCTTTGTTTTCATTTCATTATTCAGTTAACAAGATCAAAACAGGAGGCAAGTAGCAAATTTCTATGTGAGGGGATCAGCTACTCAAATATCTGTATTATTTAGTTCAAAGTTATGAGATCTGATGGAGGGTTACATCTCTCTTTCACATGTCTGTGGAATCCACCTTACTTCGACAGAACTGAGCGGGCCTTTCATTATTATACACTCTCTTGGTGTATAGTACTTGATGACTGAACCAAGAAGGAAAACAGATTATCAAGATAAAGTAAATTCATTAAACACAAACTAGAAAATGTACAAAAGTAACACAGGTCAAGGGAGTATGCTGATACTATTTATCATGTTATAAAGTTAGTGCATCTGGATAAGATCCCAAAGTCTGAATTACAAGACGGTGCCTTTCTGCTGACCTTCTGAAGCACAGTTTAGTTTTCAGAATTCAGAAGTATAAGAGTTTAATATAAATTCTGAATTATTCTGCTGCAGCAAAGGTATGAGATTGTGGTTTGTCTTTGAATGCAAATGTGATAAAGTCGTCTGTTTCTACAGACTCTTCAAACCGTAAATGATAGTACATTCTTTCTTACTCATTTCCTCAAATGGCACTTTTGCTGATTGCAAACAATAACCTTTTAGAAAGACTAATGTTAATGCATACCTCTTTAGAAGCCTCCTTAGACATTGAGCAAATAGATAAATAAGTTTGCTTGTAAAAGAAGGACTTTTATCAAGGCAAACTCACCAACTGTTTAGATTCATCAGATGGTGTGATTTAACTGTCTTGCTCCCAAGGAAAATTATCAATAATCTATCAATCTCATCTTTTCTCTCAATTGGTTTTTAATGCTGTTGGAAAGGGGAAAGAATACAGAAAAATCACATTCTTTTTCCTGGAAAGGTTCATTTTCCTGTGCTGCTTGGATCATATACTTCATCTACTTCAGTCTAAGAAATGTTTGTTTCCTGTGTAGGATGTTTTATCAACAGACGCAGTGAAGCCAGTACAGGTGTTCTGATAAGGTGTAATCAGAGCTGGCTGCCTTTCCCAGATTGATTAAGTCCTGGTAGAAAAAGACTATAGCGAAAAATATATGGCTTTGGGTGAAACCGTCCTTGTATCTTGTAGGAGACCATGTGATGCGGTATCCCATGGATTGTCTTTTCTCTTTGGTTTAGGCTTGGTATATTGTACCACAAAATCTGCCAGAGCACTTCAGCAAAATTCTAAGAAATCTGTCTGTTGGTTTTTTTTTCTTGGTTTTTATTTTCTTCTTTTTAGTGTCATTTTTATTTCTTAACATGTCTTGCTGTTAGTAACATGAATGCTGAATTAATCAGTGGAACTATCTCATATGTATTGAGGGGGTGAGAGCTACTTTTCCACTTGCAGAATGACAGCACCATAAAGGCAATCAGCATTTTCAGAGTTAACTATCGCCTGACTCAGTGCAGGTTGTGGCAAGCAGCTTTGGAAGACAGAAGGAAGGCTAAAAATGTCTTACACCTAGGACAGTCATTATTACAGAAAATATCTGTCATGCTATTGTGGCATGATTGCATTTCATGACATTTGTGAGACATTCTAGCTCTGAGGCTGATGTAAGATGTTCAATTTGCCTGCTGACTTCAAGCAACCTCAGATTTGCAAATATTTTGCTAAGTGGCCACAGTAAGATTTAAAAGGGTGGTTTGACAGAACATGAAATCATGCAGCTGGAAAAGGAATAATTGCTTTGGAAAATTTCGGCATGTCTGTGCGTCTCAATACAAAGAAAATACTTTTTTTTAACTAGAATTGTCTAGAAAATATTACTTAAAAAGTGGGCTGCCGCAGGAATTGCTCTGACTAAGCTAATGCAAGGACTGGAAGTAAGGACTGTAATCAAAAGACCAAGATCAAAAAGCAAAAGCCCAGAGGCAAGGCAGAAGCATGCCCAGCACACAGTTCAGCTGTCAGTAATCCTATCAGTTCAGTACTGCAAGGCAGATCCTGAGAAAGCTTGTGGGGCAGATATGAGTACAGCTGCAGGCTGATGAGTACAGCAGCCATGACTGGTCAGCTGGGAGCCCAAACAGGGCCCCAGGACAGGGACTGCTGCATTTATGCTTCTGGTGTAAAGGCAGTGCACTGAGTAATGCAGCAGCAGTGGAAACAGCATGGATACCTACCAGTCATTTAGGCTTAAAGGCCAGGCTTTATTTCTCACACAGTTTGGTCAGGTTATCAAGATGTAGGAGACTGGCTTCTGCCAGAATGCTGTCTGATATTCAATAATCCACGCAGAGCATAATTGCAATTGACAGTTAAGTTTATTCATAGAAGTTCTTATTATTTTCTGCCAGAGTGAGATTATAGGTCTACTACTAGGAAGACTGAAAACCTGACAAAGAGATTTACATTACATGGACAGGAATAATTTTTCTTCTGTGTTGTCAAGAGGCTTGTGCTGCAAGCCTGCTGATATTTTGATCAATAGTGCACTCTTGACACTTAAGTCTTTTGCGATGAAAGATGCAAGATCTCTTTGAGTACTAAAAATCAGTCTTTCCCAATCAGTTTTACAGTGTAACATAGCATAACTACTTAGCAAACATCTCCACAAAATTTGTCTCATTTTTGACTGCTATCAAGCACCATGTTATCATGGAAATAAATGTCCAGGTTCAAACAAAAAAGTACATGCAACTATCATTTTGAGAAGAAGGTGGGGAAAGGATTTTGGAGAAAATAGGCTGTCTATATTTATGAAGCAGCCACTTCTGCATCACATCTACTCAAATTCTTTCTCTTACCATATCCAGACACATTTCCAAGCACTTAGTTCTTGCTCTCAACATCATTTGCATTTACAGCTTTAACATTTTCTCCCACAGGCACCATTTGTAGGGCCTCTCTGTTCAGATCCGATTGCTATCCATTGTTGCTATTAGGAAGGCATCAGGTTTCCAGTTTAACATGTTAGTGATGAATTAAAAAAAAATCATATCTGAATAGGAATATTCAGGCTTATATTTATGCTCTAAAATCTTGATAAATCTGGTACATTTAATTTCTCTTTATTTGGCATACACCCTGTCCTGCTGTACCTCTGGGCTTCCCTGCCTCCAACAAAAACATCCACGTTATTGTTGATACAAGACCTGTATATCAATGTTTTAAGGAAATAGAAGATTTTTTTCCTACAGCATGTAACAGCATAAAAGTGAGGCAGACTATGCATGATTATCAGAAAGATGTGCTTGGATTTGACAGCCAGGCTCTCCACCACGCTTTGCTCCGTGAAGAAAAATTAAAATATTGGAAAGAGTAAAGTTTCTTCTGCTGGAGCTGCATTGTTGGCTTGTTTTGGGAGAACTGTTTAAACTGTGATATCGTTCTTTGTCTGCTTAGGCACTGCATAAATGCAAATATAACAACAGATCTCTTATTTTGTTTGAGGAACAAGTTTATATTCACTGGTAAATGCATGAGAATTATGTACAGAACTTTATGCATACAGACAGACTGTGATAAAAGAAGCCAAGTGCCACTGATAAATCTTTGTAGTAATGACCAGGCCAATGCTAAACACTAGGAAATATCATTTGGATTCCATAATCTTTAATTCTCCTGAGGCTTTGAGCAAGTATGCCAACCATGATGAGTAAATAGTTGAGTAAATAGTTGGTTTTGCTTTGTTTTAATCATAGACAAGCTGTGAGATTTCACATTTAAAATAATTCACTGCAGAAATGTAACATAATTGTGATATCTAGTCTTACTGAAAATAGACATGTCTAGACTCACTGTGGTGCAGGAAAAAACCTCACATAGTAACAATAAAATAATTTTTTTTAAAAAGCTATTGATAATCTACTTGTCTGTTTAGACTTTGTTTTTCAACTTGCTTATTTCATTCAATAAATTAAAGGTGACTGCTCCATGCACCCAATTCTGTTAAAGTTTTATGTAGTGCCTGACAACAGGTAACAGTAATACAATTCCAGAATTTTGGCCTTTTACTCAGAGAGATCATTAAGAACAGTGGAAAAGGAAAAGTTTTCCCAAGATGTATCAAACTTGTCTCCCTAAATTGCAAGCTGAATAGTTGCAGAACAAATACTGTTCATATCTTTTCAGATGTCTGTCCTAGGGTCAGGCTTTGCAACTGCCCTTTCAACATCTATTTGAAAAGAGAAATAATCTGTTTCTATTTCTTCTGTCAGAATTTTGTGGTTTTCAAATGTGTTTTGACTTATTATTTCCATTAGAAAAGAATTAAGTTGTTTTAAGATAGATTATCTAATTTAGTTCAGTTTCGCTAGTTTTTATACTTCTTGGATAGTTAGACAGATGATTTATAAACTGTATGAGTGAAACAATCCTGAATGATCAGAACAATTCTGTTGTCCAATATGATACTCAACTTCCTTCAATTTATTCTGCATTGCTATAGGTTATAAATCTGAGAGAGGAATTTTTCTTCCCCCTGACCCCACTGTAGGAAAGTCAGAGTTTGAATGGAAAGGGGGGTGATTAGCGTTACAAAGGACCTAGCTGGCCGGACCGCATTCTTAACAGATGGCCCATCAGAGGCTGGGGGGAGAGGGGAGGAGTTTTGGGGGCGGGGGTTGCTGGCTCTTCTCAGAAGGGAGAGGCAGACTGCTGAGTTCGCTCTCTGGAATGGAGACAGGGTCTGTGTCCGGGCATTTTTGGAGAAAAAGCCTGGAAGCCGGTCTTTCTGATTTTTCGTCCTGGTGAGGCCTGACCACCGGCCTCGGTCGACTCGCACGCTGCCTCGTGACTCCAGCCAGGACCTACTGGGTTTTCATCGGAGAGTTGCAGGCCCATGGGGAGAAAAGGGAGGAGCCTTGAGACACCGTCATCTGAGACACATCTGAGACAACAGTGAGTCCCGTGGGGGTGGACTGCCTCCCTTTCCCCTTTCTTCCACTGGCGGAAGGGTCCCCCATTTTCTTTTTGGCTTCTCCCGCAACCTGAGACCACCCCCCAGACCCCTCCTCCCCACGTGGTGACCGCCAGAGCCCAACAGCGCCCCCTGCCGACCACCACAGAGTACTGCAGGCTCTACACCTAAGGGGACTTCTGGGTACAGGACTATTGTTTAGTTGTTTTTGTGTTCTGTTACTGTTCTTGCCAATATACATATATCTTTAATAAAGGGTTGTTATTTCTTCTTTTTTCCACACTTCCTCGATTAAAGCCCCTTAATTTTTGAATTTACAATTGCTGAGAGAGAGGAGTTTGGTCTGTCTCATAACTCATCCTCTTCAGGAAACATTCCAGTCTCTTCAAACTGAGACATGCATGGTTTCCAATGTATTGTATTTCTTTCAAAAAAATAGTAGAACTCCAGAAAAAATAATGCTATGTTTATCCATTATGACAGAGTTTGAATTCAAAATTCACAATGTTCTCTTCTTTGGTCCTGAAGAAGTTGTCCCAAGAGGTTTAAGCTTCCTCAAGAGTGTCTTAGCTCTGCAGAGGCAGGATACATTCAAAAAACAGAATTATTGGCAGTTTTCTATTAGTCACTAGTGACCAAAACAATCCAGGGCCCAGTAATGAATTTAAGTATTGCATGTTTGATGGTTGCACACAATCCAGCCATATCTGAAATTAAGATCACTGCATCCCTGGGTTAAAACTGTGAGTAAATGTACCTTTATTTGCCAGTTAAGCTGCTTTACAACAAAGGTGTTGTTTTAACATTCATCTTGAAACAATATAAACCTATGTTCTCTTGCTTCTCCCAGAACAACTATTTCTGCAATCAAAGGGACAGCTGGATTCAGGAACCCAGCTGACTCAAAACAAATTATTTTTTGTTTCCTTGGGTATCAGCTGCATTGGCTGCCTGATTGCACTGACCATGCACCATCATGATCTCCAATGCTGCAGTGCGAGACCTGTGATGTGAATTCAGGAGTGGAGCAAACAGTAAGACTGACTCTGGTAGAATTAGTGACAAATAAGATAAACTGTATCATTAAGGGCCTGAATTCCCACCCTATGTGAGCTGTAAATGTTAGCTATCATTCTTTTGAAATTATCTAAAGGTGGATAGGCTAGCCCTTGAATATCAGTTCACATATTGATTAGCATTAGCACTGGTAGAAATAAAACACACAAAAAGAAAACAGCTTGTCCTAAAATAAAGGGAATGAGAATTTTCTGTTGAGAAACATATTATCTAGCCAAAGATTTACTGTCTCAGCTTAACAGAGAAATCAGTTTCTGGAATAAGGTTATACTTTCTCATCTAAGAGACTTTTTTGAGGCAGTATCCCTAACAACTCTTTTGTGATGACAATAAAAGAGTTGCTCTTCCTGCTAGATGATAAGAACTTCAAAACCACTAATTCATTCTCACTCCAGACTTACCACTCTCCTTTGTTGTAAATTTAAAAAGTATTCAGAAAATATCACAATTGCCCTCTTCCTCCCTGTAAGAATAATGCTATACAATTATGTAAATTATAGTACCAGATCACTTATGGTTTCTAAAACCAGAAACTAATGTGTTACGACCCACCCCAGGAAAAGGGGAAGAGGGGTAACTCAGGTTTTTATCAATAATTCCCTTGGGGTGGATTAAAGTGAAACGACACTAAATAATTGGTGTCTGAAAACATATATTGACAAAATTTATTTTAACAATTTTGTAGCATTTTGGGTGCTGTCATATAACAAGGCGAACCTTTTGTGGGGGAGGAGAAAAATGCATAGGGGAGAGAAAGACAGGGTAAGAGTAAGGGAGAGCAAAGAAAAAGAAAAGATGAGAGTAGTAAAAACTTATATAGTCACCGCCCACTGGATCCAGTGATGTGATCTGGCAATCCTGAAAGCAATGGTCTTGATTCGCAGGCGGTGGGGGGAGAAGGAAAAAAAATACTCCCCAAACCCCCAAAGTCACCAGTCAACATCTATATCCTCAGCGTGCTTTTTTGCACCTCCCCCAAGGCGGGGAGCTGTTTTCATAGGGTGGTGTCCCTGGCCGTGCCATGAACTGCCAACATTTTTCCCGCCTTTTGGCAGAGTTGAGGGGCATAGCAACAAAACCTCCAACGTTTTGGCGCGGACTTCATGTGGAAGGCGTGGCAAACTCGGCTCTTCCCGCCTTTTCGGGGCTTGACACCTTCTGCACTGGAGGGGGGGATGGGCCCAGTTGCCCATCAGAGGCACAATGTGAAAGTCAAAAGCCTGCAGAAGTCTCCTAGAATGCATAAATCATTTCAGTCTCTGACATAATGTCACTCAAATTACTAAGTACAGAGCAAGTTTCAAATGTCTTCCTTCTAGTTTAGTGTTTGTGTAACTGAAGTAACAGTTTAAATCTACTTTAAATCCTAATAAGGATCTCGATTTAAACCTGAAGTTAAATTCTAGAATTATCTCTGATTCTATGTACTAGTGAATAGTCTGCTGTGTAGTGTATATCTAATAAAACACACTAAAAAGCGAAAAAATACATTAATTATTTATATTGTCATTATTATTTAGAAAATTATGTTACATATACTTTCACCAAATTATGTGCTCTCTTACTTGGCATCAACAAATATCATCAATGGCAAAGAGATGGGAGTTTTTAGTTTGTAGGACATTAATAAGTTGC
Organism: Neopelma chrysocephalum; assembly: GCF_003984885.1. Lineage (NCBI taxonomy): Eukaryota > Metazoa > Chordata > Aves > Passeriformes > Pipridae > Neopelma > Neopelma chrysocephalum. The sequence continues at coordinate 1,057,777 of NW_020925676.1, forward strand.
ATATCAAATACAAAGCAACAGCCACAGTTTATATGCACAATTTTATTGTAACTGGAAGCACAGAAATACTCCATAGAACTCCATAATTCAGTCTCAGTGTTTTTGCTGTGCAGTTCAAATGCATAAGTGTGATTATTATCTTAATCTGCAATTCTATCACAAACCACCAATACCTTCCAATTCTCATTCAAGCTTCCAAATATTGTAAAACTTGTTGAAGGTATATTCACTATTGGTATATAGTTTAAGTTATTCCTTATCCAGTTGATACACATCAAAATAAAGCTTCCTCTGAAGGGCAGCATGGGATTTTAAGCTTTCCTGAAAGCTTAAAAAGCACAAACCAGTAGAACCACTGCACCAACCACAATTTTCCAGCACCTGTCTGATCTGAAATCTTCTTTGCCAGTGCACACTGAGCAGGGCCTTCAAGATCTTTGTCATATAAGACATGCTCTCGCATGAGCATACTGTCATTAAAACACTAAAAAGGTCTTCATAAAAATGTCTTAATTTACTTTCCTTCATGGAAGTTCTAAGTCCATGCTTGATCATTTTAAATTTCTGCCGTTGAGTGGTCCCACCTATTTTTGAGGTCCTGGTGTACCTGATCTATGTATTCATGCACATCTGCTCCTTTTCAGTTGTAGCACCACTCTAAAGGACAAGCTTTGTCAGCTCCATTTTCTCTGTCTCTTAAGCAAGCTTTGCTAGGGTCTTCTAACAATAAAACAAAGAAAGCTATGAAACACAAAATCAGCACAAAGCCTTCAAAAAGATTTCCCTTCTTAAAGGCAGATCTTGGTCCTAATAATTACAAAGCCAAAGATTCATACCTCCAGCATCTGACTTCAATGAAGAGAATTGAATGGTTTCCTTCTATGATGACAAGCATGAGCAGGCAAATTATATCAATTACTTACAAATGCAAAGACTAAAATGATACAATGTGAATTTCTGTAAACAGATCAGATACCTGTGTTACTTTTCATCACCACACAGAGTGCCAATAGAATCTTGTGTCTTGCTGACACTAGCAATACGGTCATGGAGCAGACATGGTCATGTTGACAAGCATGTGATTGCTTGTGATGAAATTAGCATGCTGTGAAGAAAAAAGATATAGAACTCCTTGTTGCCTCCAGCGGAGAGGAGAATGAGAGATAATTTTCTCCTCATCATTCACATATTTTTCCTCACAGCAGAAAGAAAGAGATGAAAGGGCTAAGGAGCTAGTTATTCATTGACTGAAGAAAGGCAACATCACCAACAGAAAAGCATGGATACAATGTCAGGTTGTTATCATAACTACTTAGTGATTCTTGCTTAATGCCATTTGATAAGAGTCTGAGGACCACCTGAGTTGAGGATAGTTGCAGTATTTGCTTCTAATCTTCTCTGCTGTGGTAGTGAAGGACACTACACTTATTAAGTCTTTTCATGACAAAGGACAATATTTTCTCAAAAATCTCAGCACTGTTCCTTATTTAATGAGGAAAAACAAAATTAAGTAATAAGAGCGCTCATGTGTCCTCTCTCTTCTACAACTTTCAAAATCACTAGCAAATATCAACCACGTATTACAGAAAAGGAATTATAAATATGTTGCGGTCTTGCAGAATTAATAAAAATGGGCAATCAAGTAGAAGATAGACATTTGATTAATGCCCTTCTGATGGCGAAGTTCCACAGTTAGCTTAACATTATCAGTTAGCTTATTTAAACCTATCTTTTCCTAAGGGAAAAATAGGCTAATAAATGCCACCTCTGTGAAAAATGGTGCCTGTCCTTTATTAAATTACTGCAAATCAAAGAAGAAGGAGCAAAATGATAGGAAACTCAGCCTTACTTGTTCTGCTATCAACAGAACAGCTGCTTTTTTTCCTCCTACCTTTCCCTTTTTGCTTGCAGACTAAAACTCTAAAATATTTTAACTGTGGGACACCGTATTACCAAATTCTTCCTTTGTGCACCTCCCACAGGAATTGTGGGGCCATCTTCACCAGAACTGTATAAGTAAGGCTAGAATCTTTCTTTTTTTTTTTTTTCTAAATAGTGACATGAAGTAGTGGAGTAATGCAACCAAGTGTTATGCCTCCCTACAATGTAGGTCATTTACTTCAATGGTCATATAACAGATCTGAGTGTCGACTCTCCACTGGGTTTCCCGGAGAGGAGTTCAGTCATGCTGTCCCCCTTTGGCAGGAGGAGAGAGTGAACAAGCTTCCACTCGGTGTTCTGTGGCGAAAAGACCTTTAATCCAAAACTCCTGCGGTTTATATGGGCTCAGGGGGAGGGCAAGAAGAAGGGCTATGATTGGGTCAAGGTACAGGGGGAAGGGAGCGGCTTGAGAGCCCCGCTGACCAATGGGAGATACAGGAGGACCGCGTTCCAGTAACCGAAACAGGGACTTGGGGAGAGGCGGGCGAGCCAGCCTCTCCTGCTTGTGCAGGGGAGGAGTCCGCGATCAGGGAGGGGAGACAACGTGGCTCTGAGTGGGGGGGCCATGTGGGTCAGAGAAATACACAGCTCAGGGGAGGAATCCGTACAAAAAAATAATGCAAGTAGCTGTTGTTTTTCTGCTTCGCTCAATCACGGAAGTTGCTGCTGCAGCGGACCTGTGTCTACAGCTGCTCTTTCCAAGCCTCATAATCCTGTTTGCCTACAATTCCTTCGTTTTTATTTATTAATGAAATGTAAACTTGCGCAGCATTGTGCATTACGAGACCCTGGAAACATTCGGCTATACACGGAAGAACACAAAGAAGGATTGCTAGCACAAATAGGCCTAAGAGTAGAAATAATAGAAATTTCTTCAGGGGCTGTGAGAGCCCCTTCAAGGAGAGCCAATCAAACATATTGTCCCAACTAACCTCGTCAGACTTTAGGATTTGTTATAACAGAGAACGGAGTTTGTTTATGTGGGAGTGGATAGATTGAGAGTGGTCGGAGAGATTTAGGCAACATAGCCCCTCAAATTCATCGCAGCCATGTCCATTAACTAGCAGTAGGAAATCAATGGCCACTCTATTCTGTAAAGTGGCTTTTTTAATCTACCGGGAATCTAGTAGCAGGTCCTCCAGTGCTGCACTAGTTGCATTAGCCTCCTTGGCTAACCAACATCCCATTTTCGTGAGCAGATCTAAGGCATGTGTTGTGCCAATGGCCAGAATTACTATGGCCCCCCCAGAGATTCTTGCTGCGGGACCAAAAGTGGAGGTCAGAATCGCAATTTTCAGTGAATTGTTGTAAATCTTGAATTTGAAAAGGGGATGTTGCTGAGCAAGAGGGTGAGGGGCTTGTTGAGGGGCTGTGTTTGTGAATGGTTTTCCGCTTCCTTTAAATCGCTGGACTACAGGTGAGTCCAGTTTCTCAGAGTAGGTGGTAATTGTGGAGGAGAAGAAATCGGACTGGGAGAGATACAGAGCCTGGCGTGAATTATATGGAGCCTGAAAGGACTATTTTCTTATGGACATTCGTGTTATCCCCAGTTCTGAGCCCAGTTTTATGTACCCTCACAATTATCCCCATATTACTCCCTATGGTTTATATTGTTAAGGGCTTGTTCAGACTTGCCCTCACAGTTTTCCCTCCAAAAGTTGTTTACTCCCTTGTTCTCCCCTGCTTTCCCGCTCCTCTGTCACTAATTGGCTGGAGTTTGCCGCAGTGCAGAGAGAGCTACCATTGGTCCCTTCCCCTGGTTACCCAGAAGTTACACCCACCTTTCCCTTATCTTCCAATCCTGTCTTACCCTGACCTGTCAATCCCTTGCTCTGCCCCAGTTGTGGAACCTCCCCTTACCCAAACCCTATTTAAGTCTGTGTCTCCCTCAATAAAGTTGCCATTGCACCCTCACCTTCTACTGTGTGAGAACCCTCTGTGCAGTGCTGCGTCCCTATTCCCTTACCCTCGGGCCGTGGCAGTAATGTCCCATTTTGTGGTTGTTTTAGGGGGGCTAATGGCTAATGAATGGATTATCTTTGCAGAATTACAGAGTGATATCTGACCTAATGGACAAGGTCCCCCTACTGCTCCTTTAGGGATTGATTTCCACACCCGAAGTCCACAGATGAGGAACACCCTCTTGGGGAGGGCAAAGGGTAGTGGGGGGGTTTTAATTTTTATTTTGCACCAGAATTCAAAGTTGGAATATGCTCCATTGGATGTTACATTAAACTGGTTTTCACCTCTTCCCTCTGTTTTTATATTGGAATAGAAACAGTGGGATGAGGGGAGGGTACCCAAAATTTGTAATTCTTCAGGGTAATCACCTAGATATTGCGGATCTGACTTGGCTTTTGGGGGTTGTGGGAAGCAGGACACTATTTGGTTACTATTTTTTTCCGGATCATTGCACAGAGGGGAATATTGATATTTAAATCCTGTCCATTTTTGAGGGGACCAGGGAACTGCAACCAAACATGTTTTTAATGTGTTAGAGGGGTCTGAGACAGAAAGGCACAAGGAATCAACATTTAAAGACTTAGCTAGAGAGGTCCACATGTTTCCAGGGTCTGCAACTACCCAATCTGAAAGGGGAGGATTTGTAGGAGAAAACTGATTCGATGAGACAACAGGATGGCTTAGGATGGCAAGAATGATGGAGGTCATGATGGTACTTAGTCGCTGTTGTGCAATTTCACTAGACGAGATGGAACCCACTTGGGACTGGAACCTGTGGAAACACAAGCATGCCCCCTTCCCCAAGTGATAAGAGGAACAGGGCCAACCCATTCACCTGTTATTACATCTTTAAAAGTAACCCTGGCATCAGTATGGACTTGATTCCGGTGTGAATTGAAGTGTCTTTCTATGGGTGAGGTGTCCTGTTCTAACCTATTTAGGAAGTTGATGACGTACAAGGCCTTGTTTAACTTCTCTTGGGGTGTGAGCCCGATGGTTGTGTTTTGCTGTTTGGTTAACATGTTTTTTAGTGTTTGGTGGGCACGTTCTACTATAGCCTGACCAGTCGGAGAATGGGGGATGCCTGTGACGTGTAATTCCCCACGTATTGAAAAATTCCTTTAATGACTGAGAGGTGTAAGCTGGGCCATTGTCGGTTTTCACGGTTTTGGGGATGCCAAGGATTGATATGGCAGACATGAAGTGTTTTTTGACATCTCGAGCCTTTTCTCCTGATTGTGCTGTTGCTGCAATAGCACCTGAACATGTGTCAATAGACACATGGATGTACTTTAATTTCCCAAATGGTGCATAATGTGTTATGTCTGACTGCCAAATGTCTAATGGATTAATTCCACGAGGATTTACTCCTTCACATGGTAGGGGAGTAAGTCTTTGGCAATCTGGGCATGCAGAGATGATGGTTCTAGCTTGAGAGAGTGTGAGTTGGAATGTTTTTGGGAGGGATTTTATGTTCTGATGAAGAAAGCTGTGGGACAGTTTTGCTTTTTCAAAATTATTTGGGACCACCACAGTTTGTGCCAGGTGTCCTGTGTCAGCTATTTGATCTGCGACACGATTTCCTTCTGTGATGGGCCCTGGGAAGGAAGTGTGAGAGCGGATGTGGATTATGTGGAATTTGTGTTTGCGCTGACTAATTTCATACCATAGTGATTTGAACATGTGAGCTAATTGTAATTGGGGGAGGTCCTTTATGTAAGAGTTTTCAATTCGTCGGACCACTCCAACGACATAGGCCGAATCAGAAACAATATTCAAAGGCTCTGGAAACAGTTGAAATGCACGTATTACTGCAGAAAGCTCCACTATCTGAGAGGCACCTCTTACCTTGTGCGTGTCAAATACCCACTTCTCTGCTTTTTGCCAGGTGACTACTGCGTTAGACGTCCTACCCGAACCATCTGTAAAAACAGTTCTAGCATTCATTAGTGGGAAAGGTGAGTAATTATTTGTTAGCTCTGGTTGGATGAGAGCTAGTAGCTGTAGAAAAGGGATAGGTGAGAGGTGTACTGAAAATTGACCCTTTAAATCAACAATAGCTAACTGGAAATCGTCACTATGAATTAACAACTGGGTTAGCTGAACAGCAGACAGGGGAACATATATGACTTCTGGGTCCCTTCCCAAAAGTTCCCACACTCCCAGTCTGCTTTTGTGACACACCTTGGAGAGCATTTCAGGATATGTTGTAACCAATTTAGAAAACTGAAAGCTTAGAAAAACCCATTCCCATAACAGAAAATTCTTGCTTTTTAGATCTAATTGTCCCAGAAGAGCATAGGGCTGCTTGATACCTTTGAAAATTACTAACACAACCGGTAACCCACACACTCTTCGCTTAGTCTGACATGCACTCAGTCTTTGATTTATGTCCTGTAACACTGCTTGGGCTTCCAGTGTCAGGTGTCGAGGGGATGTCAGGTCCGCCTCCCCTTTCAGAAGTTGGAATAGTGGTTTTAAAGAGTCTTTGTTATACCTTGGAGAGGTCTAACCCAATTAATTAAACCTAGCAAGGATTGTAAGTCATTTAAGGTGTGGATGTTGGAGGGTAAGGCAACAGTCTGAGGTTGAATTGTGGTGTTATTGATGTGAAATCTGAGGTACTTCCATGGCATTGTCATTTGTTCTTTTTCCGGTGTGATCTCAAGGCCATGTCTTAACAGAGCAGTTTTCACAGTCAAATGAACTTGTGCAAGCTATTCCTTGGATTCGGCAGCCAGTAGGATGTCATCTCTATAATGGTACAGGATGGCCTGGGGAAATTGCCAACGGATTGGAGACAAGACATCTGCGATGACTCTTTGGCACACAGAGGGACTGTTTCTCATTCCTTGAGGCAGGACGGTCCAGTGATAGCGTCGAGATCGTTCTGCTGCATTGATGGAGGGTACTGTGAACGCGAACCTACAAGAGTCTTTAGGGTGTAAAGCAATGTTAAAGAAGCAGTCTTTGATGTCTATAATAATGATGGGCCGTTCTGAGGGTATCATTGTGGGTGATGGGAGTCCACGCTGGAGAGCTCCCATGGGCTCTATGATTTTATTAAGTTCTCTTAAGTCCTGTAGTAACCTCAATTTTCCATTTGATTTTTGTATTGTAAAGATGGGGAAGTTCCAGGGACTATCTGTTGGTACTAGATGTCCCTTTTCCAATTGTTCATCGACCAGTAAGTTTACTTGTCGCAGTTTCTCTCCCTTTAGAGGCCACTGGGATATCCAGCGTGGCTCATCCAAGAGCCACGTGAGGGCGGGAGACTGCAGCTGACCAGTGGCCCTTAAACTAAATTTGACATGGTTAGGTGGATTCCCCATTGCCCTATAATATCCCTTCCCCAAAGGGTCATTGGAATATTAAGGACGTAGGGCCTTGTAGAGGCTGTTTTACCTTCAGGACCTTCAATCAATAGTGTGCAGGCACTTTGGAGCGGTGACTGGGCTCCTCCTACCCCTTTGATGTTGATGCAGGGCTGTGTCGTGTTCCATTCCTTAGGCCAGTCGCTTTCTGCAAAGATGGTGATGTCTGCGCCTGGGTCCAGAAGACCCTTAACTCGAACACACTGGTTAGAATTGGGATACAATACAGCACAGGTTAGCATAGGGCAGTCAAGTAAAATTGATTGTGACCACTGAACCAAAGGCATTGAGTCCAAAGTGTTTCCTCCCACCTCAGTGGGGGTTAGACTGGCAATTGGTGTATTTGTGTCAAGCTCCACAGGTGGAAACAGAGCTTTGATGGTTACTTCTACTACTTCTGGGTTGTCTAGAGTTATTGATTGAGGGACAACTGTTAACCCTGTATCAGAGGGAATATATTGTCCAGCAGGTAACTATAATTCCATTGTTGGCTTTAGTAGGACGGTCTGGTAGCTGTCGTTGTTTATGGTGAGTTGGTGGGGAGATGCCAGCTCCACCCTAAGGATACTTGCTCTGGTTGTCCATCCAGGACCGAGGGGAGCAGGTGAGTGGGGTTGGCTTGTGGGGCATTTTGTGTCATAGCACTGCCCCTGGCACTCGGTAGTCTGTTTCCCGGCATTGAAGCCAGTTTTGGTGCAGGCCTAGGTGAGAGTGGTTTGCCGTCTCTGTCAAAGAGTGACTTACACCCACTTTGCCCAGTGCAATCCCTTTTTGCATCAGGGACACAAGTTGGGAGGTACTGTAGGCGGTCTTGCTTTTAGTTGAGGGCAATCTTTTTTAAAATGTCCAGGTTGTTTGCACTGGTGGCATGTTGCCTCCTTTTGTGCTGCCAGGACTTCGGCCAGGAGGGATTTGTTATAATTTCCAGATCCCACATTACGACATGCCTTTGACCATGTCCATAGGACATGGGATCTTTAAGAGTTCGTAGTACTTGTTGGCAATCGTCATTAGATTGTTCTATAGCCAACCTTAAAAATAGTGCATCTTGAGCTTCTGGGTGTTTGACTTGTTTTGCAATGGCTGTCTTTAGCCTTTCTGCAAAGTCTATGAATGGTTCTGTTGGTTTTTGTTGTACTTGTGTGTATGAAGGTCTAGGTTCGGCTGCCTCAGCGATGGTTTGAATAGCTTGGAAGGCTAGATTTTTTGAAGTGACTAAGTCCTTCATAGGAATCTCGCTTTGGGCCTCATTAGAAATATAGGGTTCCATTCCAAAGAGCTTATTAAAAGTCTGCAGGACTGGGATCTGTGTGGTAGCAAAGGTTCGCTGGGCATGTTGGTGAATGTGAGTTTGCCATTTGTCCAGGAAAAGTGTTGCATGCATGTTAGTGAAGAAAGCGCTTACTAATTCCTTTATGTCATTTGGAGTTAATGTGTATGCAGCAAAGAGTGAACTGAGTACCCTTATTACATAAGGTGAGTTTAACCCGTAGTCAGTAATAGCTTGTTTTGTATCCTTAAGAACTGGGAGGGGGATAGGTTCCCAGACAGGACGATTGTTGGAATGATAAAATACAGGAAATGCTTTAACTAAATTCAAATCATCGGCTGTCGATGCTTGTTCCTTTATGTAAGACCATTTGCTCCTCTGGGCACTGGCTCCAGAGAAGTCAGGACCATAATTACAAACATGTTGGCACGTATCTGGGGTCAGGGAGGTGGAAATAGGTGGGGTACAGGGGAGTGGTGGGCCTTGTGGGGGACAAGCGCAATCTACTGGTGTTGAGGAACAGGTACATCGACAGGGTGGTGGTACTTAAAGTGCCAGCTACTGGCGCAGTGGGATAAGCGGTGCTGTCGTGGGGAGTGGGGTTTTGGAAAGCAGTACATGGGTGCATTGGAGGCGGGGGGACAGAAGGGGGTGGGGGTGGAAAAGGGAGGGATGGGGGAAGGGGGGGTGGAGAGGAGGGAGGGAAGGAAGGGTGGGGGGAGAACGGAATGTCCACTAGATCATGGCTAAAATCGGTCGGGGGAGGTGGCAGTGGGGGTGTGGGGGGGTTTGGGGGGGCGACCACGCGGTTGCCGCCATTTTGGTTGGGGGGGCGGTGGAGGGGAGGGGTGGGGGGGCGGCACAGCCATGAGGCTGGGGCCATTCTGGGAGGGGAGTGGGGGTGGAGGGGTGGCCATGGGCTGCAGCACAGCCATGTGGCTGTTACCCTTTCGGGTCCAGGGGGGCAAGCTAAGTTCCCCGTGATGTGTGCAGGATGGAGATACAGGGGAAACATTCTCCCGTCTGGAATTCCTTCCCGCCGTTTCAGTCGCGCCGTGATCTGGGTGCCGCACCGGTCCCTCCTCCCAAATCATGGATTGTACAGTCTCATTTTTCTTTAACATGCTTAATATTAGCCACCAGGCGACTGCTGCCCAGGATGCTAAAGAGTCATGTGCTTGTATAGCGTTCCATAATTCACGTCCTAATGAGTCCCATTCCTGATATGATATGGGAGTGTGTAGCGCACGGTTGTGTTTTGAAATCCATTTAATCAATGCTTTTAGGGAGTCTTTGTCTAACAGGTGTCCATGCAAATAAATAAGCCCCTTTAAGCATTTGTAGGTGTCTCGCTCCCACTTTGAAGATAGTGCCCCCATGAGCATGATAAAATAGAGTTCCAGAGACTATGCAACTGCAGACCTACCTAAGCGATAGGCTGAGATCCCATGCTGACTTGCAGGAGTCCGTTTGAGCGGGAAGACGTTACTGCTTCGTCGCTTGAGCCCAGAGATCTTGGAAAATCTTCTACATGGTAGAAAATTTCACGTAGGTCTCAATCCAACGATGGGCGCCAATTAACAGATCTGAGTGCAGACTCCCCGCTGGGTTTCCCGGAGAGGAGTTCAGTCATGCTGTCCCCCTTTGGCAGGAGGAGAGAGTGACCAAGCTTCCACTCGGTGTTCCGTGGTGAAAAGACCTTTAATCCAAAACTCCTGCGGTTTATATGGGCTCAGGGGGAGGGCAAGAAGAAGGGTCGTGATTGGGTCAAAGTACGGGGGGAAGGGAGCGGCTTGAGAGCCCCGCTGACCAATGGGAGATACAGGAGGACCGCGTTCCAGTAACCGAAACAGGGACTTGGGGAGAGGCGGGCGAGCCAGCCTCTCCTGCTTGTGCAGGGGAGGAGTCCGCGATCAGGGAGGGGAGACAACGTGGCTCTGAGTGGGGGGGCCATGTGGGTCGGAGAAATACACAGCTCAGGGGAGGAATCCATACAAAAAATAATGCAAGTAGCTGTTGTTTTTCTGCTTTGCTCGATCCCGGAAGTTGCTGCTGCAGTGGACCTGTGTCTACAGCTGCTCTTTCCAAGCCTCATAATCCTGTTCGCCTACAGTCATATACGGTTGTTGCAACATGTTCCAACTTGTAAAGAAGTTGTTGGTTTTGTTTTTTTGTTTCTTGTTAAGGTAACACTTCAGCATCCTACAAGAGTCCTTGCCCAGGGGTATTGCTGCCCAGCAGCCCTTAGCAGGCCATCTATCTTGCTGCTGACAGAGCTGGATACAGGACAAATCAGTTTAAACTTAAAAATGGGCTACTGGGAGGAAGTTCCAAGGTACTTGATGAGGTGATGAGCATTCTTTCTGTTTTCCAATATATAACAGTATTCTCATTTTGCACTTAAAAATTTGTGGTTCCCAGAATGGTTTCACAGTTGTTGATAATTCTGAGAATAATCTGAATAATATTATATTCTTTACCTTTAATTAAGTACTTCCTTGCTGTTATGCTTTCTAGTGAGGGAACTTAGTCTATTTGGGATGCTTGGAGATGCAGAAAACTGACTGTACATATTTAGGAGATGTAACTCTAGTATTACAAAATAGCTCTGATCACTGTATTTCTTGAGAATTGAATGACTCTGGAAGAGGCCCCCAGAAGTTCTGTTCTACAATGTTCAGATTCTCTTTCTTTTGTGCATTTATTCTAATTTTTTTAGGGAATGACCACATATTAGAGACATGACTGAGTATACAAATAAAACCCACATACCCAGTAGTGTTCAGCAAAGAAAGTAAGCATTCTTTTCCTTTGTAAAAATACATTGATATATTGCATAATGATTAGATTCATCGTGAATGAACAGCCTTGTCCAATAAAAATTTTTTGCTCTTTGGTATTTAACATTTTGATTTGAGCACTCCTTGTTATAGAATGGCATATTATTAGTCTGTAATAACTTCATGAAGCTTTCATAACACACATTCAGCCAGACTTAACAACATGAGGCTTGGCACAGCTTACTTCTAAGATCTTTTTGGTGTTTGTCACGCCATATTCATTAAATTAACATTTGTTGGGAAGATCTCTTCCCCTTAGAATCCAGCTGTTTTGACTCAGCCCATCTAGGATTTATGCAGGACTGTTCAGTTCAAAGTCCTTAAGTAGAAAAGGGTTTTTCTACAGTTAGCAGGCAAACTGGCCATTCCATCAGCAAAAATTAATTCAGTGCTTGAGGAAAACATCCTATATACAGGTTTAAGACATGTGGTTAATGAAAAAGCTTGGAAAAGGGTGTCAGACAGCACTTTGTGAGAGGGATCATACAGTTCTAATCGACTGTAGCACTGTTGTTTGCAGACAAACAAAAGGTCTTCTGTGGGTGCAAAAGAGAGATTTATGAATCCTAATGGACATGCAGTCTGCACTGTTTTATTCTATGGTTTTGCAGGTTAGTGGAAACCTATAATAGGTTAATGTAATGATTGAGTTACTTTGCCTATCAGGATGACAGAACAGACGTAATCAATTGCCAGCTTCTGTGTTAGCTTTCTGCATACATACAGTTTCAACATTCGGATTTTAAGAGAAGCATACACCACTTTCCCTCTCTAAATGATGTTTTGTTAAATAAAGACATAAACTGTAAACATATATTTAAAACAATGCACTCCAGAAGCAGCTGGGGGAAAGTTCTGTATGTAAGAGAGTACACATACATGCATACATACATACATATATATATATATGTATATACAAGTACCTTATAAAAATCAAATTTCTACAGCAGTTCAGCTCTAAAAATGTGAGAGGCATTGCTAATTGCCTGGTACTCCACTCTGTTATAGTGTTTCAAGATCTATACCAGATCAATGCAGTCTAACTTTTAAGCCACGAGCATTTAACATTAAGTTATATACAAAAACCAAGCAAATAAATTCAATGGAGGTGAAAGCAATGTCTTATTTTCCTTCACTAGTTACTAATATTTTAGAGAAGAATGACCTGACTGTTTGGAAAGTGGATTGATTTTTGCAATCTGGAGCCTTACACCTTCAATAAATTCAAAGACTGGCAAGTACTGCAGCATGATTTTAACAGTAGGCAATGAGGCACTGCTAAACCATTTCCTGGTTGATTTTTCATTTGTATTTAAATAGAAGTGATTGATCTGACATTGCAGAAACATCAAAATTAAGTGGTTTTATTATTACATCTTTATCAAATGTAGGTTATTGCATCCAGAACTTGAAAAACTAATGAAGCAGAAAACAAAAAGAAAGAGTGTATGCTCAGACAAGCTAAATTTCTTAAGAAAATGAAACTAAGAATTGTTCCTCACTGTGACCATTTGTACTGAATCTCATTCCTAAGAATGCATATGCTTAGCATGAGTGGAAAAAGCAAAGTAGGGCAGAAAGGATTTTGCAGAAGTTCATGAAGCTGATGAAGAGTCTGGAGCACAAGTCTTATGAGGAGTCACTGAGGGAGATCGAGGTGTTTAGCCTGGAGAAAAGAGGGCTCGGGGATGACCTTATCGTTCTCTACAACTGCCTGAGAGGAGGTTGTAGGTAGGAGGGGGTCAGTTTCTGTTTCTCAGGTAGCCAGTGTCATGACAAGAGAAAATAGCCTCAAGTTGTGCCAGAGGAGGTTCAGGTTGGATATGAAGGATAATTTCTTCACTGAAAGGGCAGTCAGGCATTGGAACAGGCTGCCCAGAGAGGTGGTGTAATCATCATCTCTGGAAGTGTTCAAAAGGCCTGTGAAGGTAGCACTTGGGGACATGGTTTAGTGGTGAATACAGTGGTGTTGGACTCAATGGTCTTAGAGGCATTTTTTAACCAAGCAAATCTATGATTTGGTGAAGGATGATGATAAAGATATATTCTCACTTATGCACTTGTATCTGTACATCAAAGTGTACTATCCATATATATATACACATATATACCTATATATATACACATATGTACATATATATATACATATATGTATGTATGTATGTATGTATGCGCTGTTACCTCAGTTGCTTTTGTACTATTAAAAAACACTCACAAAAAAAGCTTGGTATACAACAGAACCTCAGAAGAAAAAAATTTCTAAAGCACCAGAACTGTTTTTGAATGTTGAACAAGAGCACTGAGTTCCATTTCCAATAGGAAATATCTTAGACAAGCTAAAAATGTTCTAGTCCTCTGCACCATACCCAGAAATATAACTACCCACCAAACGCAGCGCATTATGGATTTAAGAAACTATGTCCCTTTCTTATATTGCAACTGTTACTACAAAGGATGGATAGTAATTTATAGGTTTTATAAGCCTTTGAATGAAGCAAATAATAAAAATCAGTTTCTCGGAGATGAAATGCAAATTTTGCTCAATTCCTGTGTTGCTTCAAAATTTCCAAGGCTAGTTACAATTTTCAAATAAGCAGCTAGTGACAACTTGTTGTCCAATCCAACAATAATGTATCATGATGATACACTTACAATACCAAAACAACCAAATGAGAACTGGAAACACTGTAGTTCTTGTCTTTGATACCACCCAAACCAGATTTATTGTTGATAGACTAAAAGTGTCAGTCTTAGACCACATAAGCTGAGTCCCTCATTCTACAGAGGATACATTCTTATGTATCAGGTATTAAACATTACAATTCTGCAGTGTATCTGACACAACAGCACAGAGCATGTATCTAAATAGGTAGCAATATCTAATCTTAAGTGTCACCTAAGGAAATTCTCCAACGATAAGAACAGGAGGAGTTGCAAAATCAAATACAGAGAAACCAACACTAACAGGTCAATTTGTGCATTGTGACACACCTGTAAAATAACCTGGACTTGCCCCCTCAGGCAAATATACATTACAACACAGCTTTAAAGTATAAGACCAGGTACTACTTTCCACTTGACTCCTGGTTTACTCTGACTGCTCTCACTGAAACTATTTTGATTTGAAATATGTTTTAACTGTAATCATAAGTTTTAATCTCTCATATTACTCCATATACACCACCAAAACAGTGAAGTGACAATAGAATTGTAACTTCCTTACAGTCTAAAAAAATCACAGTTTAATAAAACAATACAGTTTTAACTGTAAAAGATCCTTGTAAGAAAATGGCTAAACTCATTGCTTTCATTAGCCTCAGATGCAAATGCAAGTTATGTGTGTTGCTGCAATTTAGATCACATATATCTTGAGAAAGAACCAGAAAACAAAGAATCCTTACCAGCTGTCTGCAGATTTTTCAGTTCATATGACTTACTATCACCCAGAAATCCTCTAATAGAGAGGAGAACAGGGTCTCATTTTCTATGGCATTTGTTCTCTTAGCCACCTGATAACTAATGTCCCTCTGTGGTACTCTCTTTCTGTCTAAAGCTATTCCCCCTTGTCTTATCACTACATGCCCTTGCGAGAAGTCCATCTCCAGCTCTCTTGTAGCCCCTCTTTAGGTACTGGAAGGCTTTTGTAAGGTTTCCCTGGAGCCTTCTCTTCTCCAGGCTCTTCACCAACCCCCGATGAACACTACTAGGTCTCCACTTGGATATTGACTACAACTCTTTGAGTGTGACCATCCAGACAATTCCTTATTCACCAAATGATCCATTCATATAATCCAGTTTAGGATGTCATGTGGGACAGAATCCAAAGTTTTACACAAGTCCAGGTGAATTATGTAATTTGCTCTTCCCTTATTCACCAATGCTGTAAACCCATTGTAGAAGGCCAAGTAATTTTTCAGGCACAAATTGGCCTAAGTGAAGACATGGTGGCTGTCACCAATCATCTCGTTGTTTTCCATGTGCCTTAGCATACTTTTAAGGAGGATCTGCTCCATGGTCTTGTTGAGCACTGAAGTGAGACCAGCCTGTAGTTCTCCGAGTCTTCCTCATTTCCCCTTTTAAAACTGAAGTTTATGTTTATCCTTTTCCAGTCAGTGGGAACTTCACTAGATCACCATGACTTTTCAAATATGATGGTAGTGGCTTAGGCATTTCTTCAGCCAGTTCCCTTAGGACCTGTGGATGCACCTCATCAGGTCCCATGGAGTAGTGCACCTTCAGTTTCCTTAGATATTACTGAACCCGATGTTCTCCTGCAATGGGTGGTTCTTCACTCTATCTGTGCCTGCCTTTGCCCTTTGTGACTTTGGCAGTGTGGTTGGAGCACTCACCAGTAAAGGCTGAGGTAAAAAGGTCTTTAAGTATCTCAACCTCCTCCATGTCCCAGGTCTCCTATTTTCGTCTGAAGAGGGGCCGCATTTTCCCTACACTTCCTTTTACCACTGGCATACCTGTAGAAGCTTTTCTTTTTGCCCTTGAAGTCTCTGTCTAAGTTTAATACTCGCAGTGCTTTAGCTTTCTTAACCTGATCCCTGGCTACTCAGACAAGTTCTCTATATTCCTCCCAGAACACCTGTCCTTGCTTCCACCATTTGTAGGCTTCGTTTTTGTGTTTGTTCAGAACCTCCTTGCTTCTTATCCAGAAATTCAACCATCCAGGCCTCCTATGGTTTTGCCTGAGTTCCTCTTTGTTGGAATGTATCACTTATGAGCTTGGAAGATGTGATCCTTGACTATTAACCAGCTTTCTTGTGCTCCTCTTTCCTCCAGGGTTTTATCCCATGGTGCTTTATGAAGCAGATCCCTGAAGAGGCCAAGTCAGCTCCCCCCAGTTCATTGCAGTGAACTTGCTGTGCTTCCCCTTCATTGCCCCAGGGATCTTGAACTACACCATTTCATGATCACTACATCCCAGGCTGACCTTGAGCCTCACATTCCCCTCTAGCCCCTCCTTGTTGGTGAGAACAAGGTCCAGCACAGCACCTCTCCTTGTTGGCTCCTCTATCACTTGGAGAAGGAAGGATTCATCAATGCATTCCAGGAACTTCTTGTTCTTCCAAGAGATGTTGGGTCCCATGAGGACCAGGGCTTGTGAATGTGAGTCTGCTCCTGTCTGTCTGTGGAGGAATTCATCTGCTTGGTCTTCCTGGATGGGAGACCTGTAGCAGACCCTCACTGTAATGTCACCTGTCCCTTCCCTCCCTTTAATCCTGACCCATAAGCTTTTGATCAGCTCCTCATTCGCCTCCATCCTCATCCATCCATGCACTCCAACGGGACAAGACACTTGTTTGCATAGAGGCATTTGAGTTGCAAACCCACTTACTGACTGGAGCGGCTGGAATTCCTTTGTGCTGCCCTTCAGGTGTTCTCCTGCTGACCTGTGATTTCTCTCCAGGCCCTGGGCATGTCTTGCTGGCTCTGGCATCAAACTGGTGTGACTTGGATAGCCTGAGGTTCCCCTCCCATTTGCAACCACAGTAGTTCTTAATTCCCAGACCCAGTTACTGCAGCAGTCTTGTACGGCCCTTCAAAGGCAGAATCCAACACCTCAACATTTTGTCCAGTGGGAGAGACGGAAGGAGAAGTTATGAATAATCAAATGCTCAAGTATGTTCTGTAAGATATTGGAAGAAGCTCCAAACATGGAAAAACTTAGGAATCATATCAGCCTCTTGGCTCCTGCAAAAGTCTGTTGAAATTTATTGGCCAAATATTTGTGTACTATTACAGTTTTACCAGCTTTTTTTTTGGGGGGGGGGGGGGGGGGGAGGGGGGGGGGGGGGGGGGCGAGGATGATTTTAATGGAAAAAGAAAATAAAGTAGTGTCATGGTTTTAGAGCCCAAAATCCAATTCCTGATTCTTAGCCCCCCTCCCACATCTCAACCCAGTGTGAGATGGGTTTTCCAGACAAAAACACAAGACTCAAAATGGGGGGAAGGTATATATTACAATGACTGTACACATAAATAAATAGTATAATACATTACATACAATCTTAACTCTATCTCTACCATGACAATATAATATTTACAATGGGCCAAATCTCTTCTCCCTTCCAATTAAAAGTCCAGGAGGGAAGAAGAAGAAAAGACCCCTTCCAGTCTCTGAGCAGCAGTTTTCTCTAGGGCAGCAGTGTCTCTCTCTTCCAAATGCAGCAGTTGCAGCTGGATCTTTGCCAATGCACACAAGGGGGTCTCCAAGCCCCTCGGCCCTCCGACGCAAACGAAGGGTCTTTCCGTGGGCTGCGTTTCCCAGGACAAAGGGCGCGTCACCACGGTCATATCACGAAGCACAGGGGGCTTCGCGACAGTCCTTATCTTCAGGGGACTCAAGCCCCTTTGCAGAGGTCCCATGCTCTGACTCAAGATGGCTGCTAGCTTCTCTGAAGTTGTAGCAAGGGGGGCCCAAGGTCACCCCACACACACACATTCCGTTGGCCATCCTGGCTTAGCTCTCAGGAGGCCTGAGCTTCTTGCTCCTCTCTCAGCAGTGCTGTAGCACTCTGAGGCTCTTCCATCTCCCTCCTCCTAGGAGGGGTCTCAAAGGAGTTTGGGGGAAGTTTGGTTGTTCAGTTCTTACCCCCGAAACTCTCTCTCTGCAGTGGCTTGGTTCTCTTCCTGCTGCTGCTTTCCTTTTCTTCAAACAACTCTGTGTCTGCCTCGGCTGCATGCCGGCTTCTGCTGCTTCTTCTTATCTCTTGGCTCTGTGCCACCATTTCTCCATCCACTGCTGCTCTGCTGCCACTCTTAGTGTCTCCTACTGCTGCTTACCGGGGAGAAACTCCCCCAGCTCTTAGCTACAGGCACTCAGCCCAGTTTAACACTGTTCCGAGTCCCCTAAACCCCCAACCGGGGGCTGGGGGGGGGGTGGGCAGAGCCCCCAGGGCTCTTGTCCCGGCTCCTCGTGGCTCTACAACATGGCCACTTCTTCTTCAAACAACAAGTACCTTTTCTTTTCCGGTCTAGAGATATATTTATATTTTGCGGGAGCGCTGATTGGGTCAAACCCCAAGGGTCACCACCCCCTGGGGGTTACCACTTTCTTAGCTTCAGGGGGAAAACCTGGTTCAAACCACTACAAGTATTGATGCTAACACATACATCCTGACTTTAAGTCATAGGGTATGTCTCAATGACAGTCATTAAAAAAGAAGCACACACAGTGGCAGAACATGTTTCCAGGACGTGCTTGTACTTCCTCGAAATATTGGCCAGGAGCAGGCACCAGGCATGGACGTTTTTCAAACTGAGCAGATTAAATCTGTAAGAACTAGAAGCTAAAAGCTACAAAACAGAGAAGTGGCACTACCTGAACGGCCAGCCCTGAACTGGCCCGTTCCAGCTGTGACCCATTCCTGCAGGAACACGCGGTGCTTTCCACGAAGCTACTTATTCATACATAGAAAAGCCTGACCCAAGCCGGACCTTGGCAGCGGCTCACAAACGTGCCCGTTGTTCCATGGGCAACCGGTATCCTATGGAAAGGTGCAACGGGGGCCTTGTTAAACAACGCGGATGCGGGGGGTCGTTCTGTCCCTCTCCTCCTTCTCCCCCTGGCCGCCGCAGGGCCCGGGCAGCACGACGGAGTCCCACGGCATCCCTCCCGCTACCTCCCCCAGCCTCCCCGCTTTCCGCGGCCGAGGCTGCCACACAACGACGGCCGACGGGGCGGCGGCAGGAGCGGCGACATCGGTGAGTGGCGCCTCCGAGCGGCCGCGCCGCCCGGGGGGAGGAGGCAGCTTCGGGCCGGCCCCGCCGCGCCGAGACAGACGTGGAGAGCAAGAACGGGGCTGCCCTCCTTCCCCAGGCGGAGCGGGAAGGGCGGCGGCCGAGACTCTCCCCGGGGGCTGGAGCGGCGGGGGCGGGGCCGCGGCCGTGACGTGGCGGCTCCGGCGGCGGTGGGGCCGGGCGGGGGCTCGCTCGGTGCTGAGCGTGTGCGTGGTGGCCCCGGGAGCTCCGGCGGTGGCACAGCTCTGGCCGCGGGAGGAGGTGCCAGACTCCTGCGCCGCGTGCGGGCAGTGAGGAGCAGCGGGGCGGCCGCGGAAGCGGCCGAAGGAGGAGGAGGAGGAGGGGGAGGAGAAGGAGGAGAAGGAGGAGAAGGAGGGGGGGAGAGAAGGAGGAGAAGGAGGGGGGGAGAGGAGGAGGAGGAGGAGGAGGAGGCAGGGAGCGGGGAGCAGGGAGCAGCGAGCAGCGCCGCTTGGTCGGCCCCGCGCCGCCGCTGCCGCCACTTCCCCGCCGAGCGCTCTCCTGCCGGAGAACTCGATCCGCTCCCGGAAACTCTCGTCTCGCCTCTTGCTGCGCCGGCGGGGTGGTCTCGACACGGCTCCTCGCCCCGGCGTGGCGGGCGGGGGAGGGGGGGCTGGGGGGCAACTTCTCGCACTTCTCCGGAGGAGGGTCCGTGCCGCCCCTCTCCGAGGGCGGCGGCGCCCGCGGTCCCCGCCGCGCCGGGACAACTTTCGGCCCCGAGCGCGGGGCGGCCGAGCGGGGCCCGGGCGCGCCGGCCGCGGCGGGAGGAGTGCGGCGGGGCCGGCCCGGCGGCCGCGGAGATGAAGCTGAGCCGGCAGTTCACGGTGTTCGGTAGCGCGGTCTTCTGCGTTGTGATCTTCTCCCTGTACCTGATGCTAGACCGCGGCCACTTCGACCACCCGAAGAGCCCCCGGCGGGAGGGCACCTTCCCCAAGGTGAGCAGGGCGGCGGCCGGGGGCGGAGAGGGGGAGGTGGCGGTGCCGCCAGCGGGGCTCCTTTCTCCCCGCCGAGATTCTCGGGCTGCGGGGCTCCCGGGGCGGGGGGCGAGCGGAGCTGCTTCCGGGCGGCGCTGCCGCGGCTCGGCTCGGCCCGGCCCGGGGCTGTGCGGGTAGCGGGGTGCGGGGAACAGCCCACCTGGCCGGCCTGGTAGGGGGACAAGCCCCCTTCGCCCGGGCGGGACGAGCTGGAGGCTGCGGTGCGACTCCCGCGGCCCCGGGGGCTCCTCGGGCGGGCAGCAAAGCAGGGGTGCGGGGCTCACTCTGGGCTGTGGGAAGCGGTACTGGAAACAGGAGGGAGAGCTGGGAATCCGAGGGTAGAATCGCAGCCGTGTCAACAACAGGTAGGTTTAGGGAAATGCTGACTTCGCTGCTGCTTTCCGTTCCGCTGAGCCTTACTTGGGAGCCGTAACCGGCTGACCCGACTGCGCCGCGTGGTTGAAAGATGCAGCTCCTCACTTTCCTCCGTTGTCTGTGTGACGGAGAAATTCAAAAACTGTGCGTGGCGGTTGTGTTCTGATAAGGAATATTTGCCCGTGACAAGAAACATGTATTTCAGAGAGGGCATGGCATGCTGTGCAGAATAGCAGAATGCTGCTGTGTATAAACAGCTGTGTGTTTTTATAGTAGTGGACAAAAGAAACCCCAACACAGAAAATGAAATTATAACCTATTTATGCTTGCACGGTGCTTATTTTTACTGGAAACAAAACAAATGAAAATTTATTCTAGTACTGCAGTGAATTCACTTCAAATGAATAGAACTCCAAAAGCTTGTATAAAAAATAACAGTTATCGCTCTGTTAGAACCACTGTTGTTTTATTTAATGCAAAAGTAATTACTGATACCATTTTGTTAATGGTAAAAATAAAAACCTTTACTTAAATGTAAAGAAAGGGAGCAGATCTGTTCTACTCTTTTTCCTTCAAGTTACAGTTCAAAGGTCAGCCACTAGTTTTTGCAGGAACGAGGATAAAGGAAAGAAGAAGCTTAGGAGATGGAAGAATGAAAAACAAGACTGGCTACAGCAGTTGTGTCTGTTCAAAATGTACCTCCGGCTGGCGAGTAATGCCACGTGTTACACTTGTAACAGCTAAGTACACGTGCTGCTTTGGTGATATGGTCGGTAACTTATGTAAAGAAATCACTTAATGTGTCGTTATTTCACCAGCTGAGTTTAATCCTGGTGAAGTGTAGAACTGGAAAGCTCATCCTTTGGTGGTTTGTTGGTTTTTTTAATGTTAGATTTTGGTTTTAAATACTTGAGTGAATAAGGAAGACTTATTAGACATGTTTTGTTTTCTTTTGTCACTGTCTTGCAGTTGAAGTTCCTGTCTGTATCCTACAATGATCTGAGGTGGAACATGGTCTTTTTTCTTGTGAGGAAGGGCTTGGGACCTTAATCTGTTTTTAGGCCTCTTCCTTCTATGTGATCTAGTCAGTTAGAGACCAACATTTCTCCTTCCATCCTCCTCCTTTCTCTCAGTCTTGTAGAACAATCTGTCAGTGTTGACTCTTTTTGTTTTTTCCATGTCTAAATTTTTTTGAGCGTTCTTATTCTTATTGGAGAATCTTCTGTCTATCACTAGTCCTTCCTTTGGGTGAACAGTTACCTTTTCCTTTCTTATTGCTTTATCCTTTGAGGAAGTTAAAGATGAAATTGACATGATTTTGTAATTTGCTTTTGCTACTCATGTGATATAAATTTTTCACTTTGTTGTACCTATGAAACCTCTGATATCTGGCAAATGTTTTCATAGCCTTATAATATCAGTTTAAAATAAATTCAAACCATGAAAAGTGGAATAGAAACCTCCAGAAATTTTGAAAGAAACAGCTTCAATACTAATGCCTCATATGATTGTTTGTGTCAGTGCAGTGTTGCCAAAGCTCAGAGTACTGTAAGTGAAACTAGCCACAGATGTAAAACCTTCAGGCTGTTTCTGTTTGTGAAAAACTATGGCAGCAGTTTGTAGATTTAAGAAGGCATTCTGTTTTCTGATAACAAAGGTCAGTATTTTTTGGCTTAGAAAGAGGAAGCAAGCCTTTTTTTTTTTTTTCCCTCAGATATTACTGGTTTGATTTACTTCATACCTCTTTCTGTGCTGGCAATTTTTCAGCTGGTAGTGCCTGTTAGTCTGCATTCACATCAAGTGTCATGGTACCTAGTGCCAGTAGTAAAATTAGTTATTGGAATTGCTGCTTCGTTTTCATTGCCATGTTTTCTTTCAGACAAGGTGCCTTGTCTTGGCGTGGTCTCAAGGTAGTTTGCATCAGACTCAGTCTTGTGAACCTGTCTTCTTTCAGGCTTCTCAGTGTAGGCCAGTGAGTCAAGAGCTGCCCTACAGAACTTGCATAACACTTTGAGAGTTCAGGTGGTTGTTCAAGGATGCCAGCAGAAATGTCTTGTAGAAATAATTTTTGGGCAGGATCTCCCAAGATGGGTGAATATCCATAGGCAGATGGCTTTATGTGCTCTCTAACCAAATACTTAAATGATTTTCTCTGCTGTGCTAAACAGAACCTGTGGTCAGGCTTGGGACACAGCAGTGCCATTGTGTCTTTCTCAGTGTTTGGGTTGCAAAAGCTGGCATCAGTAGTCAGTTTTACAATGAGATTTTTTCACACCTCTCCATGCTAAGGTGGCAATAGGGGCAGCTCTAATAGAACTTGAGGTAAGGTGATTTATAGCCTTGTCATCACTGGTGGTACATTGAAATCCTAATACCAGAAGATCTCTATGTTGCCATACAATGGAAGTCCCTATTAATTCCAGGAAGAATAGGTACTTATAGACTTACTGACTTCTCCTTTGTAATTCCTGCATGTATCTTCATGAATCCTGCCTGTTTATCTGACATGTATTATTCTTAGGATGGCCATATCACAAGCTCTGTCTTTCTGAGCCTGTTCCTAGCCATAGGATGCTCCTGTCTCAGGACAAGTCTCAGAATGTGATGTGTCCCAGTGTCCTGTCTCAGGCTGGGTATCACGTTACAACATTACGCAGGGACAAGCTCAAGGTGCAGGAATGGCCTTAGGTGCATTTTTAGTTTATTATTGTACCCATTGTCAGTACAGGTCACTGTGTAAGATTCTTCTAGTGGAATATAGTAGAAAAAGTGGTTAAGTGTATTGGTTTTGTCTGCAACAACACAGAATTATCTGAGAAATCTTGTGTGACTGTAGAGTAGAGTGAGGTTCAAAGTGGTGCTCAGTCCAGTGATATCTCTTGTGCAGCAAGTGTCAGTTACAAGTGATTTGTGGGCCAAATTGATAACTGCTAAGTGAAAACTACGTTCAAATCAAGTCTCTAGTGGAGTAAGTCCATAAGCAGCTTATATTGAAGAACCTGTGAAATGGTATACAGAGGAATACCAAATACTGATAGGCCCATATTGATCTACTCTGGATTTTGAACTCAAATAGAAAAAAAAAATCATTAGCATAATGGCTTGTTTGCTCAGCTAACTTTGCCTTGACTTAGAACAGATCCATGAAGGCTATTGAGATTCATGAAAGCTGTTCATTTACAGACGGCTGTGAAATATGTCTTTTGATTCTACATTTGCACCTTAGCATGCATGACACACTTTAAAAGTCCAACTGAAAAAACAAAATTAAGTGGAGGATTTGTAAGAGTGTCTTACTTCAGAAATATATGGTCTTTTTAACATGGAAGTTAATTTTGAGTTAATTTTATGGTTGAGCAAGGCGAAACAGCAACACATTGCAACATCCTCTGTCACTATATGATAGGTGATGCTTTGAACTTGAACTTTTTCCTCTAACTACTTTCACTTGGTTTGGTTTAGCTTTTATGGGACATATCTCCCCCCTGTGTGCAAGATTGTTTCTGGAAATACGTTTTTGAAAGTCGAGTCTCCCATTATTCTGGTAGATAACTGGGTCGGTACCAAGTAATTGCTTTAATTTGTCTTTGTTCTTTTCTTTAAAGTTTGTTAAAAGTCGAAGCACAAACATTCAGTAACTTCCGTGCTTACCATTTTCTTTTTCTTAAGCAATTGTTATTTGAAGATCCCTCTCTTTGTCCCCTCTGTGTTTTCTTCACCACCTCCCTCTTCGACTACTGTTATTTGAAACTTACTCTGATCTCATGTGTGCTAACTGCTTTTATGGTTTTATGGACTCACTAATTGCAGTGCATCGAACTAAGGTGATTGAGTACAGTTCCTCTAAAACCAGCTGGCTTGGTGTATGTTTTTGTTGTTATTGTTGTTTTTGTTTTGTCTTTTTTTGGATTTTGTTTGCTTCCAATGTCCTTCTAGCAAAGCATTAGATATCCTTGCTCTTGGTGGTACCGATAAAGCTTCTTTACTGGAATCATGCTTTCAAGGCATCTACACAATGTATCAAATACTTCAGCATAAATTGCACAAGTGGTGATTGTTGCAGTGCAGGGTGTTATTTCATCTGAACTTGCCAATAATTTGACAGTAGTACCACTTGGCCAAAATATGAATCATGGAAGGGTGAAGCAGTAATAGCAGGAAATAAGGACCAAACACATGGCAGAAACACCAGCCGTTCTTTGATTTGTGTGTTGAACAAACGCGCCTTGTGAACTTTATTTTGGAGTGCTGCGGAGATAGTACTTCCCCTACTGTAAGAAGCTCTGCCTTCAGTCAGTCCTCTGTAGCTGCAGTGTATCAGCTGATGCTTGATACGTACCTTGCCCCACAAATACCCTGTAAACACCTTTTCCACACAGATTTTGGCTATGTGCCTTGCCATAGTGAAGTAACTGAAATCAGTGCCTTACATGGACACGTTTTGAAGCTGCGTGTTCAGAGTAGTTGGTGTGTTTTCATGAGCTTGTTTGGGAGCTTTCTAGTCAATGTTGTGTAACACATAACAGGACTTGTGTTTGCAGAAATATTGGAAGCAGTGTGAGCAGGCATTTAGGAAATGTTTGTTTTACTCTAAAATGTGAATAGTGATCATTAAGGTTATGCATAATTTTGAAGTTGTCACATTTTGACTTCTGGGCACTGAGAAATTATGGGTGCGGTGACTTTTACTAGCATTCTTACAAGTTTCACATCTGAGGAGACTGAATGCTGAGTGAAAAAATCCAAAAATCATCATTTTTCTGGATTTGAAACGTTGACTGATTTTAAAAACAAACAAACAAAACCCTTAGTAAGTTCACAATCTAAAAGCCTTTGAATGTCATGTAAATGATCTCGAGTGCAAAATAATTGAAATTTAGGATTACTTCTCCTCAGCTTGTAGTACATTGCAAAGGAGGAGCAGCCGTCTTTGTGAACATAATTACAGGTCAGTAACAATTCTTTGTTCTCCTAACATTCACAGAGCTTGCCGTTTTTTTTAAAGTTCTGGCTAAGCAGCAGTCAAGCAGAAGCTAACAGTCTCCCTCAATTACAGTCTTTGAATCTGGTGCAAAATGTTGAGCAAAATATATTTTACAGAATAGTAGCACTAGCTGTAATTGAGCAGTTCCTTCTGCTACCTAGAGTCAATGCCTAACTTAACTGTATAAACTGTAACTGTATAAATTAAATGGAGAGAGGTTTTCTAGTTTATTCTTACTTTGAGCTTTTATTTTTCTAACATGTTAAGTTTTGACTTGTTCAAATGAAAATAACCGTTATTAAAATGCTCATACTCCTAATGGCATGCAAGCTGTGCTTCAGTCTTGTATTGCTAGCCATTTAAATAAGGATTTGGCTTAGGGTTAGAAGAGAAATCAAAAAGGAAATGCAACTGAAATGTATTAGTCACAGTGGACATTTTTCAGTTTAATTGACTTGAAACTGAGTATTTCTAGATTTCTCTCCATCTCCCTTTCTTTTCTCCTTGCCTTCAGATCACTGATGCTTGTGTCAAAACTAATCCCTAACAGCATGCCTTATATTTGTCTCTGTAAATTACATGAAACTTAAATCTAGTATAATAGTACATTAAGCATTCCTGTTATTGCTGCTTCTGGTAAAGCAAACTGTGGAAGTCCATCAACTTCTTAAAATCTGTCTGTCAGGCTGTTGCACTTTTGAATCAGAACTTTCCTAATTTTTTTTAAGAGAACAGACTTTTGTTTTGTAGTTACTTAATTCAGAAGAATTCCAGTGTCTTTATAAAGTGAGTTTCTTTTGAATAATACTTTAAAGGTGGTGTATTAGGGAGGAGTTCGAACCATGCTGAATCTTGAAAACCATGACACCGTTGCAAGCTCAACAAAACTGATATTTATTACCAAGAGGTGGCCAACAAAACAAACAAGCCCAAAAAGGAGGAAGGAGGAGAGAAATAAGCCCCCAGCACGACCTCCCCAGTTACCCAGCTGTTGCCCATAAAGTTATCTTACCGATCTAGTATGCCTATAATTACCCATAAGCAGAAGCTGCATCCTTGGAGAGTCAGTAAGTTCACAAACTGGCAGGTGTCCCCGCCAAAGGCAATGTTGTCCTTGAGGTAAAACTTGCTCCGCTCCAAGAAAGCACTATCTGCTTTTATACAATTAACTGAGTGACCTCAACCTGGGCAGGAGTGGTCATCACTGCCCAACCAGAGGCCCTCAGTCCCACCCCCTTCATTAGGTAAGTGCATCTCTTCTGTGCATGCGTGACTTTCCCTGTGCTTGCGTGCTGCACTTGGGGGAGTCTTTTCCAAATGAGTCTGGGGGTGCTACTTCATCATTATAGTCTTCACTTTCTCCTTCAAGCGACCTTGGAGGACAATTAGCCAATCACAGAACACCAATTAAAACAGTTTATACAAGAAGCTCTCTCTCCAAGGATGAGGTACCCATTTATCAGTACTTGTTTTCTCAAAACTTGGCAGGGAAAGAGCAAAACTTTTACAGTTGTCTGGGCCAAACACAGACCAAAAGTATCAGCATAAATTCACCCTGCTACAGGTAGGAAATTACTAAGAGGATTACTTACGTACTTTTCATTGTCACGAATGCACTTATGCCTTCTGCCCAGATCAATAAAGTCTTGAGACCTTGAATTGTCCTTTTAACTGGTGCACTGTATGCTTGTTTTTTGTTCTATGTCCTACTTTGCAAAGTGAATACATGCTGAAGCAGTGTGTTCAAATATTAAGCTTTGATGCTACACCAGGTTGCATTTTTGACTTTTACCTGCTTGTTTTTTCTGTGCAGTAGGTGACCATTTAATTCTATGTTTAGTATGTTCTGTTCACTGTACAGTGCTCTGATAGTGAATGCTTCCTTGTGTTACTATCTTGATATGCTGGCATCTCTTCAGAGGTTTATGTCAAGATTTTAGCAAAGTTAGTACATGATTTCCAAAGATGTACCTGGATATAATAATTGACAAGACTGGTGCTGAAAACCATTAAGATGACTGCCATTCAGTGCAGCCAGAGTCCAGTTTTCTCACTGCTTGCTGTAATAAATGTGTATAGGCAAAGATCTTGAATTCCACATCCTTTGAAGAGCCATTCATTGTGGTACTTCGCTTTCTTCACCAGACTTCGTTGGTGCACCAGAGTCTCTTATATAGGACACTGCCAGTTCCTTTGTGGTCTCCTGCTTGTTCATGTGCCGGAGAAAGAAAATGGGCTCTTTCTGGTTTTGAACCAAACACTGGGTGGTTGCTGGCTGAGTCTGGATATGAATAACCAAATTCCAGCTGATGTAACATCAGAAGTCTCTAATGCAGATTTCTCCACTGCCAGCCTATTTCTTTGAGATGATCTCATCTGTGGGCCTGTCATACTCCCTCTTCGATTATTTGAGCTAGCTGTCTTTTTCCTGAGGAAATGATCATCAGTGTAGCCTGTTGGAAGTTACTGCATTTAGGGAAAGAGTGAGCATTCACTCAGGAAATGAAAGTTGCAACTAATGTCTTTTCTACAATGTACTATGTTTACATGGGAGAAACTGTCCACTCTCCACTTCCCCAGAATAAAACATCTTGGTCTCTCCTTGTGCTGCTGGGCTTCCCTCCTTGTGCTGGGTGGCAGCATGCTCCTTTCTGGAGAGTCCTTGCTGCAGGTCAGACTGGCATCAGAAGCAAACAGAGAAGGACAAGCAGAGGGCAGTGAGAAAGCAGACTGCTTTGGAGTATTTGGGGCATGAAAACCACTGAAGGGTTCAGACTGACTGAAGCATAAGGAACTGTTTATGTAGCTGATTCATGTGGTGGTAATGGCAGGTTTCTCAGTGCAGCTAACAGGTATGGACAGTTTTTGTTCCAAGAGGGAGGAGGGCATGCTGATCTGTGCTGCCCTTACATGGAAGGATTTTGTTGGTTAAGTCCAATCCTGTGTAACCACAGTGTGTGGGCTCCTGTGATGCCATTCTTCTACCAATGCAGCTGTAGCTACTTTCAGCACTATTGGATTTGTTGGTATTTTGCACTTCTTGTAGAAATACTTCCTTTGCTGTGAAGTAACAGCAGGATTTCCTTTCTTGCTTTTTAATTAAATCTTTATTGGCACACTCATCAATGTTAAAAGACAGAGAGAAATGAAAGAATCTTACACCAAAGTTGTTATAAACTTATTAACTGGTTGTGTAGGCCAAGTGATTCTCATAACTTTATATTTAGTTTCCTTGTTTTAAAACAAGTGTGTAGGTTAACAGAGCATCCTTTAATGTTGTTCATTTGGACTAGGACACACTCAGATGGCATACCTCCAATTTTCCTTGTAGTTAGGCATTTCTCAAAGTCTTGGATCAGGATTGCTTCTTTTATGAGACTTGATGCTGTAAAGTCAGGAGTAGGTCTGCTAAAGTTTATGATTTGTGCAGCTAGCCCAACTTTTGCTATCCAGTATCTACAAAACCACATAGAAAACAAAATTTCAGACAGTACTGTTTAAGTTAAAATTGGTACATGTCTGCTCAGGTAAAAAGAAAAAGAAAACCATGGAAAAATTGAAAGCTTAATTTAAAACAAAACACTGGAATATGGTTTTAGTAATGGAGAGGATCTGTGTGTTTTATATTTTAATTAGATGTATTTAGTGTCCCCTGTAACATGCTTCTAATCTGTTTTACTAGTAGGTCAACATCTTTTACTAATAATTAATAAGATGAAAGAGCTTTAGACTAACTTTGCTACTGTTTGGTACTGTTTGGCCTTGACATTTGAAGTAAGTGAGTTGCCTTCATCTAAAAATGTTGCAACTGAATTTATTTTCATGTGTTAAATTTATTGTTTTGAAGAGTTGCAGCATTTTCCATGTTTAGGTCATATTTTAAAATCCTTTTACTGTTGAATAGGTG
The DNA here is from genome assembly GCF_003984885.1 of Neopelma chrysocephalum. Classification (NCBI taxonomy): domain Eukaryota; kingdom Metazoa; phylum Chordata; class Aves; order Passeriformes; family Pipridae; genus Neopelma; species Neopelma chrysocephalum. Next base: position 1,087,171 of record NW_020925676.1, read on the forward strand.
ATATCTATTTAACATGAGTAAGGTGAAAAGGTTACTGTACAATGAAAATAGACCTAGCTTTTGCATAAATTGAATGCATGTGAAATTTTAACCTTGAGAATGGGTTCCTGGTGTTAATTATTTTCATGCTGAATGAAGGCTGGGATCCATTTCAAGTCTGTGACACTGTTGTTTCCTAAAGTAAATTCTCATGGACGTGGCATTTCACAACAAAACTGAAAATATTTTGATGCTCTCAAAAATTTGGTTGCCTGTCTGTTTTAACTTGGGTAGTGCATGAGGTCTTAGTTATGTGTTCTTAACTATAGCTTTTTATTTCATGTTTAGCATTCAAGTTGAGTTAGTACATGACATGTTTAAATGCTTTCAAAGACAGGCATGATGTATCTCATAGTCTTCAGAAAAGAAAGCAGGATTTTGTGTATTAATGTCCTCTGTTAAATTCTACATTGGGAGCTCTTTGTAAGTATTTCTCTCTCCAAATAGATCTACCTCAAAAGTTAAAGTAATATACTTTAACAGACTCCTGAAAATCAGTGTGCTAGGTGGGCTTGAACCCTGCAGCCGGATTATTGCTGGATGTATGGAGCAACATATGAAGTTGTCGTTTGAAGGTCATCTGGGAACAAATTACTATTTTTAAACGGGGAACTTGGTTTACAAAGAAGCTGGTAGAACCTGTTACAGTTATTTGAAGGTTTAAAGTATAACAAGTTAAATGAAAGGTCTATCTAAAGATAGGAAGTATGACATGACCTCCAAATCAGAAGTTCATATCTGTCTCCTGGGGGTTGGCAGTGTATGACAATGGGAGGATCAATCTAAACACATATTTGGTGAGGTTTGAAAATATTTTTTGTTTCCCCCCCCCCCGTGTCTGTTATTGTGCTGGAGAGACTATAATTGTTTAGATGATATAAGTAAGATTGGTGGTGTAATATATGACCAGGTAGTTGAAAAGCTATTGCTAAGCAATATAAATATCTTTTTGTTTAAGAAAGGTAAAATATTTCTAAAACATACATGAATGAGAATATACGTTTTAATCAGGTGTCTGATTTCATAGTTGTATTGGCAGTGTATGTGGTGGTGGGATAGGTGTGAACAGCATTTGAGCTGCACACTTGGTACATTTGAACTGTAGTTGTGGGCAGTGAAGCAGGTAATACTTTGTATAGGTGGCAGCTGTACTGTAGCTTCCTAGGAATCTAAAGATCAGAGCCTGTGTTGGGCAGCCTGTAAAGCCCCTATCAGGTATTGTTTTATATATGTTATTTTTAGAGTGAGTGACATAATAGGCTGTTAGTTTTCTGTGTAGAGAAACCTTTCATAAATCCTAAACATCATTGCCGGGGAAAACACTGATTTTACACAGAAATGTGCACACAGTATCTCTGACGTAGCATTTGAGATTTTCATCTGGTTGTTTCTTTTGTGCCACCAGGGGGCATGGGACTACAATCTGTTAGTTTTGAGTTTTTATTTATTTTTCTTTCTGGTATTCCATCATCTGCATATTAATTTCTTCTTGTTTTCAGTTCATCCGTTTTCTAAGCTTGTAGCATTTATCTTTAAACTATTGGGATTCTAGGATGTTGGCCCTACGTCTCAATTAGCTTAATCTGGTTCTGTTGTCAAAATATATTTTGCTCTTTTGGGAATGGAATAGCTGTCTGACTGTGTTGCATTCTAAAATCATTGTTTTCAGGATGTATCAATCTAAGAAACAAATAAACAAGCAGCAACAAAGCAGTGGGCCAGCACTTCACACAGCCCAAAAAATGAGGGGACAAACTTACCAACATGTTAAAAAAATACTAAAATTTATTGTCTGCAAAATTACAAAGAACTTTCATAAAAAGATGAATTAAAGATAGAATTATTCCAATGGTAGAATTATAGCAGTGACAGTTTGGAATCCAAAAGACTGATTGGTATCCCTTGGTAAGGGGTGTTTTTTTATTCCTGCAAGCTTCTCAAAGTGAACAGAATTTAAAAGAAGGTACACATCAATTTAGAAAGGAGGCTTAATCCTTTGCAAACCACAGTGGCTGAAAAGGAAAATGCAAATACTTCAAGTGAATTATTGTTAAAAGGGAAAAAAGTGTCATATACAGATGTTGTTTCTAATATTATACTATTGTCCTAAGAAAATAAAGCATTGGTGCTAGGAAAAAGTTATTAAAATCATAAGTGACAGAGTAGCTGTCTACTGAATCAATGTTATTTGTGTTGAATGTAATGGTAAAATGTAGATGCCTGAATCTGTAGAAGGTTTTGTTTTAACAACAGCTTGCAAAAATACCTAATCATACATTGTATATTTTGGGGGGTGACCACAAGTTTAATGATAGGAAGTGACTGTTTTGTTTTTTTTTCTGATCTCTTATAATTTCTTATTATTGTTACATTAAAGTCATTCTGAGGAAATAAAGAAATTACTGTTAAGATGAAAATCATGTTAAATAATGTTAAATAATTTGGCCTTTTGTAATTCTGTAAAAGCTAACTCATTCATGCCTGACAAAAGGCGTACCTCAAATAATTTGGAAGGAGTGGCTACTACATGAGAGGGCAGTAGGATTTGGAGGTACCTTGTTTGGCTATGCTCCCTCCTGTATTCCAACAATACAGTGATTAGATGCTGTTAAATTGCTGTGTAGAATCTGTCTCTTCTTCTGAGTTGCTTTGGGAAATGTGCTGACTTTCAGTTCACACTGATGTTGTTCTGCAGCCTTCCTATGAGGGTGCACACTGGAATCATCTACAAAATCCTGTTGCTTAGTCAAATGACCTTGTGACTAAAAATGCTCTTAGCTTGATCTCTCTTTTACAGGATTTTCTTGATGTTTGTAATGGTCCAATTATACAGATTATTCCTCTGACAGGCTGTTAAGGGATCTTTTACTCCCATTAAGTGCTTTTGTTTATTTCTCTCTAACTTTTACTGAAAGTAAGAAACTTGGTATTTATTGAAATACTGTTTTACATGTACAGGAAAACCCTAAAATGTTTACATCCTGTTAGTCCCATCACAACGTGACTTACAGTAAAAACTGACTTTCTGTTTGATATTCTGATAAATGAAAAGATCAGATTTTTCTAAATCTATGACAGATGTGAAAGAAGTTGAAGTAGGTGTAATTGCTTCTTGAAACACTGTGACTTTAAAGAGTATCTTCATATCACTGATTAAATCTTGTGCTGTGAATTCAAGTTCATAAAGGAAAATGTATCTTTTGCTCTTTTGCCTTATACTGAAAAGGGAAAGTTTCATATGTTGGGTCCATTCCTTATTAGTTTGTCTTTATATAAAATAAATATATTTTGTAATTTTTTGTGTGATCACATGCTATTGTGGAATTGAATTTTTTTTAATTCTGTCAAGAATATGTCTGAGAAATAATTAAACTTTCCTTTTTCTTTCCCCTCCTAGGGTCAGCTTTCAATATTGCAAGAAAAAATAGATCATTTAGAACGCCTGTTGGCAGAAAATAATGAGATTATTTCAAACATACGAGATTCTGTGATCAATCTGAGTGAATCAGTAAAAGATGGTCAAAAAAATCCAGAGGCCATAAACTTCAGTCAAGGATCTGTTTCTGAGCTCTTTCCTTCTGCTTCAGTTTTGTTTGCCATTGATTCTGAGGATTGTTTGTTTGCTTCTAAAAGGGGAAGTCATGGTTCAGGTGTACAGGTAAGCAGTACATCTTTGTCTTATTCTGCTGGAGTCCCAGCTGTCATTACCTTTTAATTCTGAAAATGTCAAATTACAGCTCAAATCTTGGTACTAAGCTCCTAATCTAAGACATAATAGAGTTGTTCAAGTAACTGTTGTATTTACCAGATGTTATGAAACTGTTCCTTTTTCACCTTTTTAAAAAACTGTCTAGAAGTTGATTAGTGATTATTAAGAGCTAACAGTTGAGAAAGCTTAAAATTCTTAAAGAAATTCAATTAAAGTGATTATACTCAGATTATTGTCCCCTCAGTTCTTTGGAAATAATTTATTTGAGAGTCTCAGTTTCTCCAAATTGTTCTAAAACTGATGCAAAATAAACTAGAAATAGTGGATAGTCTTGATTTAAATAGAATTTACTTTTTAGGAATATATAAGTAGAGTTTTGATGGGGAGGTAAAGAATGTTCAAGAATTAATAATTTCAAGAAAATCTTGGGTCCTGTATTCCCTTTTGAATGTCATTTCTATGATTCAGCCTTCCTGTGTGTCTCTGGTTTGTGTAGGCACTTTGGTCAGAAAGAAGGAACATTTACCATGTTTACTGGTTGGCAATGAACTGGGGAGGTTGAAGTTTTTAAAGTCAGACACTTCAAGTTGAATTTATTTTTCTTTCTGGTGATGCTTGTGAGTTCATGGACTCATATATATTCACTTTTAATGGAGTGATTCAGGAGCACTGAGAATACTCTGTGAAGTTTGTGATCTGTACTGTTTTTGTGAGCCTTGTGGGAGTACTATAAATATTCATAGTACTCTAAAGCAAAGATTAAATTTTGAAGTCCAGCTTTCTCATTTTAGAATTTTAAATATTTCTATTGCAGGAGAAAGACTGCAGACTTCAGAAAAATGAGTACAGCTATTAGAACAGTTGTAACCTCTGATGTATCATGCTCAATGCCTTTAAAGTTTTCAAGGATGGGCACCACCTAGTATGTCTTTTACAGAGAAAATAGGCTTTTTAAAGGCAATATCTGAATATCTGATCATGTTTCTAATATACATTCAGACTTCTGTGCAGGGAAGTGAAGCTACAATTATGTGTGTTCAAGTTAGTGGATTGTTAACAGGTTATTCATCATGCAGTCTGTTACCATATTAAATGATGTACTTTTTTAATATGCATTAAAAATAAGTTCTAGTAAATGAGAATCATGAATTTTGAGGTAAAAATCTGTTGTCTTAAATTCTTAGGCATGTTAACCTGTTATGAACGGAAAGCAAAAAGATCTTTTCTTAAACTGTTCTCATGTTTTGCTTCACATTTGCAGAATGTCAGAATATGCACCTACTATCAGCTAATATGCCTACTACCTAGCTAATGGGAAGCTGTAGTAGCTAAACTGCTTTTGGATAATTTTCTCTACTTTTAAGGTTATTTGCATGTACTCAAGAAGCAAACATATTGTTTCCATGCTCACACTTTCTTCTTTGCACAGGAAAAAAGAGCTCTAATGTTCTTTGTGTCATTGCGTTAGTACCTTGTACTCAGCAGGTTATCCACTGTCATCACTAAGTCACTTTAATATTGCTTCTGTGTAGTTTCTCATCCTGTGAGTGTGACCCAGTTATGGAATCCAAGACCTTGACTTTAGCAGAATTCCTGTTACACCATATTAACAAGCTGATCTAAATTACTGTATTATTACTGTATTTGAATATAGTTTTACTATTTAATACTTTGCCAACCCTGATGGATTCTGTAAGCTCAGTTAATTTATCTGAGACACTTTGGATAATTATTTGGAACATTTTAACAAAAAAATATATCCTGAATTCTAAAACAGCTTGTAAGTGTTAACATTCGTAAATGTTAACTTAAACCCACAGACTTGGACATTACTTTTCCCATGTTTTTCTCTTAAGAGGATGTATGAGAGACAAAAAATTAGTAAGTGCTAATATAGGTGAGACATAGTGTTTGGATAAGAAACAACATTAGAGAATGAAGGCAAAAGAGTCTTCACTGAAGAAGTTGTGGAAATTCATTATAGTCTCCCACAAGGGGGAAACATTGTGAGAAGACATTCTAATAGGGATTAAAAAACTTTGATATTTCAGTGAGAAATATTACTGGGATTTGCTTTTCAAAGAGATGTATTTTCATAAAACATTAGATCAAAAGATGCTTGGACGAGACAGTCAAAATATTCTTTTTCATGGAGGAATTATAAATCCAGAAACTGTATACTTGCTATTTGTGATGTTTGTCAGTAGGTAGGAAATTGTCGTGGAGCTGGAAACTGAAAACAACGCTGACTTGAGAATGCTATAATTCAATTCAAATGAAAGATTAATGTGTACTTTTTTTCCAAAGGATGAATAATGGAGACAGGTAATAAAACCAACAAAATGAAGAACACTGGATTAAATATGGATACAACCCGATGATTTTTTTTAGTTCAGTAGTTCAAGAAATATTTGGCATTTGTGCTCAGAGAAGATGGAATTCTTGATAGCCATCGTGCTGAGCTGGAAGGCCTTTTAAATTATACAGTGAGGTGTCTCCTGCCTTGTCCTTTTCAACTTCTGAAGCATCTAACATTGGGCTTAGCAACGTTACTTCTTTTAAAAATGAGACATGAGTCACTCTTTAAAAAGTAGTCTAAAGAGGCACAAACTATGCATTTATTTCTTCTGTGCAATAGTTTAGTATTCACTGGGGTAAATGTTGTGATTTTTTCACAAGATTTGCATTACTTCAGCAACTTGAGTCCCTCAGTGTAGAAAAAGATTAAGCCCATATAGGGAAAAAAAGACAACCGATAAATTTTCAGATGTTTTAATGAAAAGCTTGTAACAACATGACTGTCTTCTGAAGGAACCATAGTGAAGACAGGCAGCATTCTTTTTCAATTTCTGTCTGTCTACTGTTTTAACAAAATCCTTTCTTTCTATATCAGTATTTTATACTTAGACATGTAACTAAAATATGTCCATGAAATACTTTCTTTAACCTTTTTTGCTTTTACTGACTAGGAATTTGGAAGTTATTCTTTACTTGCAGTCATGTAACTTGTTCGAGTGATGATGTAGTTTGCAATTTATCCTTTGCGCAATTCTTACTGATGATGGTGTTGTATGAAAGACAAAAATGACTTCTGTCTTTTGGATGTCTTGCCATAAGTAGTAATTTCAGCCTGATCTGGCTTTAGTTTATTACATTGGAAGTATTTTATTTTTTTTCCTAGGCGTTTTTTTGTTACTGCTTTTGGTTAACATTCTAATCACAAGATGACTGATTTTTTTGAGGTTGGGAGGGACCTCTGGAGGTCATCTGGTTCAACTCCCAGCTCAAGCAGGGTCACCTGTAGCCTTTCAGGAGGAACCTTTTGTGTTTCAGTGTGTGCCCATTGCCTCTGGTCCTGTCACTGGGCACCACTGAAAAGAACCTGGCTTCACCTGCTGTGCACTGTCCCTTCCAGTATTGCTACACATTGATAAGATCCTCCCAAGCCTTCTCAGGGTTAAACTGTTCCATCTCTCTGTCTTTCCTCCTGTGAGAGCTGCTTCAGTTTGTTACAATTTTTTTCTTCCATGTCCAATGACAGAGGGAAGTGATAGATTGGCTTTGGTAAGCACTTGACATCCAGCCAGGGTCAATCCACCACACTCCCATCAGTTTCTGCTTTCACCCTCTGTAGTTCACTGTTTGTGTTCTCATTTTGCCAGGACCTCCTTTTTCATCCATGCAGGCCTCCTGGCATTTTTGCCTGACTTCCTGGTATGGACTTGTCTTTGGCTTGAAGGTGGTGATCCTTGAATATTAACCAGTTTTCTTCGGACCCTTTTCCTTCCCAGGGCCTTATCCTGTGGGACTTTGCTAAGCAAAGTGTTCAGACTGATCTCCTGAAGTTCATTGCCCTTCTCTGAACACACTCCAACAGCTCAATGTCCTTCTTGTAGTGAGGGAACCAGAACTGAACTCAGGATTTGGGGTGCCTCACCAGTGCCCGGTACAGGGGACAATCACTTACTTGCTGGCCACACTGTTTCTGATACAGGCCAGGATGCCACTTACCTTCTTCCCAGCATGCTGCTGGGTGCTGATCCCCATGTCCTTTTCTTCTAGGCAGCTTTCCAGCCCATTTCCCCCCAGCCTGTAGCACTGCAGGGGGTTGTTGTAATCCAACCTGGCACTTGTCCCTTTTGAACCCCATACAATTGACCTAATCCCATGGATCCAGCCTGTTCAAATTTCTCTGTAGCGCTTTCCTAGTCCCTGCCTAAGTTTTGTGTGTCTAAGTGGTGTAGCAGGTCACTGCCCATTTCCTCTGAGGTTATGGGGGCTTGATTCTGCACCCCATCTCTGTCTTCCAGCTTAGGGCACTAAGTACCGGAAGAGCAAGTGGTCTTACTGTTTAAGACTGAGGCAAAGAAAACATTTAGTACCTTAGCCTTTTCCTTGTCCTTTGTCACTACATTTCACACCACATCCAATAAAGGATGGAGAGTCTCCTTAGCCCTCCTGTTGTGGCTAATGTATCTATAGAAACATTTTTTTGTCTTTTACTGCAGTAGTCAGTTTAAGTTCTAGTTGGCTTTTGTTCCTTCAAATTTTCTCCCTGCATAACCTCACAACATCCTTGTAGTCCTCTGGAGTGACCTTCCTCTTCTTCCAAAGCTGATAAATTCTCTTTTTTTCCTGTGTTCCAGCCCTGAGTTCAACAAGCTTGTTCAGCCAGGCTTGTCCTCCGTGATGACTCGTTTTCTGGCACGTGTGAACAGACTGCTCCTGCTCCTTTAGGATTTCCTTTGTGAATAATGTCCAGCCTTCCTTGACCCTTTTCCCCTTCAGGACTGCCTCCCAAGGGATTCTGTCAACCAGGCTTCTACACAGGTCAAAGCTGCCCCTCCAGAAGCCCATGGTGGCAGCAGTTCTGCTGGCCCTGCTCCTTGCTTCTCCAGTAATTGAAAACTCTCCTTTGTTGATCACTGAGGCCAAGATGGCTTCTGACCACCACAACACTTGTTCACAAACAGCAGGTCTAGTGGGTCCATCCCCTAGCTGGCTCTCTCACCAGCTGTCAGGAAGTTATCTTCCACTTGCTCCAGTAACCTTCTAAATTGGTTTGTCTCCACTGTGTTGTGTTTCTAGCACACATCTGGTAACTCCGTGAGTCCCCCATGAGCACAGTGACTAGCAGTTGTGAGACTTCTACTTGGAGAATATTTTATCTGCTTCTTCATCCTGCCTGTGCAGTCTATAACAGACTGTCACCATGGTAGGCAGGTCTTCTTGGCCTTCCCACTGATTCTTGCCCATAAACACTCAATGGTATTGTCATCATCATAAAGCTCTAGACAGTCAAAACACTCACTCACATACAGGTCTACCCCACTGCCTCTCCTTCCTTGCCTATCCCTTCTTAAGAGGTAATAGCCATCTCTTGCAGCACTCCCATTGGGTGAGTCATCCCACCATGTTTCTGTGACAGCAGCTATGTCATAGTTTTCCTGCTGCACAATGGCTTCCAGCTTCTCCAGTTTGTTTCCCATATTGTGTGCATTGGTGTAGATGCATTTCAGTTGGGCTATTGTTCCTGCCAGCTTTTTTGGGGGGGAAGCCCTAGTTGCTATGTGACCATTCTTAGGTACTTCTGTAGTTTCTACCCTTGTGTCTTTGGATGGACACATTGGTGTCACATGGATCTCCATCCTCCACTCCAGTGAGATGGCAGACTGAAGGACCTTGCTAGCAAACTGACTCTCAAACTTTGGAGTGCTATGTGCAGGCTTATCTCTAGCAAACGTGGTTTTATCCCTTTCCAACTTCAAACCCACAGGCAGAGCTCCATGCACACCAGCTGCTCTCTCACATAAAAACCAATGCTCCCTCCTTGTCTTTCTGGCCTATCTTTCCTCAAAGTCTTGTGTCCCTCCATTGTAACTTTACAGTCATTAGAGTCATCCCACCATGTCACCATTATCATAAGATCATAGGCTTGCAACTGCACACAGCTCTCTCTCACTCATCATGTTTATTCCCTTTAGTGTACTTCAGTGAGCCACCCCAGCATGCTGATTTCCCAGTGTGCTGGTTTGAAAGTTAACCAGCAGGGGAAAATGAACTCAATTCAAAAGAGAGATTTATAAGTCAGAATAACAATTTATTAAAATAATACAATAAGTACAATTATACAGACAGAGAATTGGTTTTAACCCGCAAAATCCAAATGTATAACCCAGCACCCTGGGGCATGAACAAAAGTGGTGTACCTTGGCCCACCCCCGAGTCCAAAGCAAAGGGAGAGGGGATAAACCTGCTGGTGGGAGAGCTGCTGCAGTCTGGTCAGAAGTGGTGATTGCAGTCCAGTCGAGGGTGGTGGTCTCAGTCTGGTTGAAGGTGGTGGTCTGCAGTCTAGTTGAAGGCAGTGGTTTGGAGTCTTCCTCTGGATCCCACGAGAGGTGGCAAGGTTCCCAAACTCCCAGTTATATACTCTCCAGTTCAGGCGGGAGTGCTCAGTCCCTCCCTCAGAGTAGGGAATTCCATAAAAGGGCATGATAATGCTCAGTCCCTCCCTCAGAGCGGGGAATTCCATAAAAGGGTATCAGAGCGGGGAATTCCATAAAAGGGTATCAGAGCGGGGAATTCCATAAAAGGGTATGAGGACAGGAACATCCCCCCACCTTGCAGGCCTCCATTGACAACAGTTGCTGGGGAAATGGCATGGAAGGCTATAGAATACACAGTTTTGGGTTGCACCCATCCAGTGATGAATTGGTCCCAGCCGTTCTAACCAGGACACCCAGAAAGGCTTTTAGGGATTTTTCTGTAATTGTACCTTGTAGGCACTTCCTTGCTCATGTACGAATGTTAGAGGTGGCCCTGTTTAAGCCCTGTTTTGTTGATTTCTTAAATTATTATACATTTTTAAAATCCTTTTGTGTCACATTGTTCCTGAGCATTGCTCCTCTGCAGGACTACTGGTATCTCATTCTGTCCCCCTTTATTCTTAGCCAGAAGCTGTCCTTAATAGGTCAGCCATCCTTCTGGCAAAGGTACCTCTGTGCACTTAGTGAGTTGGATCTCATCTCTCCTAAGCAGACACAGATCTGCAGATAGGGTCCCATGGTCGTGGAGTCCTCAAATCTGTTTCAAACAGCAGCTCTGAGGCCAATTATTGATCTATACTATCAATATCCTCCTCTCACACCCCCACCCCTCACTGGTGGCATGGAAGAGGACACCACTTGGGCCTCTGTGACCTTGATTACTAACCACAGAACTCTGCAGTCACTTTTGATGCAGTCTGGGTTGCCTCTGGCAGTATCATTGGTACCCACATGGAAGAATAACAAGGGCTAGTAGTCACTGAGTTGGACAAGCTTCAACACTTCCACTACAATACACAGGACCCAGGCCCCTGGCAGGCAGCAAAAACCTCTAGATGATGGGTCAAGTCAGGTCATTGAAGCAGTTATTTCAGACAACTTGTTGATTAAGATTCCAAGACCTATTTTCTGAATTGCAGTTTCCATCTCTTGAGCTCATAGTCGTATAAGCATGGTTTGAGATAACTGTAAGGTTGTAGATTTTAGGGAAAAATTAATCTATGACACGGACTGTAAAAATTGGTATCTTGCAGACTGCAGAAAGTTCCTTTTTAAATTCAGGCTCCATCCATGAGAAAAAACCAGGAATGTGTGGAATTCCATCAGTTACTGCTTTTTAAACAAATACGTTTTCATGGTTGAAACGTCCAAAGAGTTTATCAGTCTTAACGTCATTCATTGTTAACTGGCAAATTTACAGAATATGCACTTACATTTTCTTCAGAACATTGCATTGCAGAGAAAAAATACGCTTCCTCCTCAAACTGAGATTTTAGAAAATACCATATTGAGAAAATATATAATAGCATATAATTATATATATCGTATATGTAACTATATATATAATATATATAATCTATTATGTGATATATATTATTTATATAAAATATAAATTAGCCTAAAATAGTGCATTTAGAAAATATTCCATTAGGTTAATTTCAACATAACCTTTATTTGGGCCCTTCAGGCTGACAGTACAGAATGCCCAAATATGCAAGTATTGCACCTGTGTTTTCCATTAATTAATGTTGTCCAAAGATCTTTTGTTGTTGGTGTGAGGTAAAAGAACAAGGAGTGGATTTTATCTTGTATATGTGTATGTGTAAAAATTTCCACTTTTTCGGTGTTCTTATGTCATTTTGATTTTAGTGTTGGAAATGTTTTTTGTAAATATAAGTGGAGTTTGTGAAGAGTATGTGATGAATGTATATTTTATAGACTCTTCTGAAGTGCTCATGGATGTGATGGTGGAATGTAGTGGGTGCAGATGTCCAGGTGTTGGCAGTGAGGGGCTCCAGGGGTGGTGTGTATGAGGAGAGGCCAGTGCTGGGTCTGTTTTGGAGTTGCCTAGAACAGCTGTGCCTGGCACAGGGCAGCACTGGCCTCTCCTCATACAAAGGGTGGTGCTGCTTCTGGGACAGCATGTTTTAAGAAAGCGGAAAATGTTGCATGTCAGTGTAACATAAGGTTAGACAAGGGAGAGAAACAACCCTGTGAACAACAAGGTCTTTGATGAAGGAAGCAGAGAAGGTATTCTAGCCCCTGGAGCAGGTGGGGGCGACCACAGTGGAGTAAGTATTTCCTTGAAATCTATGGAGGACCCCATACCAGAGCAGGTAGATATTTCCATGAGGAACTGGAGCCCATAGAGGACCCATACAGGAGGAGTTCCTGAAGTACTGTAGCTTGTGGAAGGGACCCCATGCTGGAGCAGGCAAAAAATGTGAGAAGGAAGGAATGACTGAGAGGAAACAATACGGACTAACCTCTCACTATCCAATTCTATTTGAATTATCAATAAATTAATTTACTGTTCCCCAAGTCAGCTCTGTTTTTTCTGTGATGGTAAGTGGTAAGTGATCTCCTTGTTTTTATCTTCACACATCATATTTTAATCTTATTTCTCCCCCTGTTCTGTTGATGGGGAGGAGTGAGAGAGCAGCTGGGTGGGGGCCGAAATCCATCACAAGGCCTTAACTTCTTTAGTCAGATGTTTGTTTCAGATATGTGTAGTTTTTTAAAGTTTCCTAGCAGGACAGAAACCAGCTTGCCACTGAAAAGTTTTAACTCTTCTGATGTTAAAGTAGTAAATGACTCATACAGGCTTTTTTTGTGGAGAGAAATTGTTTGTTCCAAAATGTTTGTCAGGTGACCAATTGTATTCTAACATAGAGTTAGAACTAATTAAAGTTTAGTTTTTAAACTAGAATGTCAGGAAAAGGCTTGTCCAATGACAGTTTGTGCTTATATCTTATCTTTTTTTCTTAAAAGCAGACCAGAGCATAAAAAAAACCCCCCCAAAAAAAAACAGCCAAAAACTCACATTAGTAGACTCTCTTTGGAGCTGTGTGGTGTTCCCAAAATTTCATAAGAACTTGTTAAAGTAATTCTAGAGTTGTTTTATTTACCTATAACATTGTCATTTGCATTGAAAAGTGAAATATGTCCTCTCTTGTACAATTATTGTACTGGGCAAGAGTAAATATACAAGGAGCTTTGTTACAGCAATTGGGTATCGTTATAAAATTTTTTTTTTGGTAGTTTTTTTCAGTTCCCTTTTGTGAGCTTGACTTTTGCCTTGATCTCTCTTGTGCTGTTATTCCTTCTTACTGCTTGCTTATTGCTTCTTTTCTTCATTTTCTGCATTCCTGTTTAGTGTACTGTGCTTTTCTGTATAGTCCTCTTCATACCCTCCTGCCCAACACCATTGTAAGCTGCCATAATTTTTGTGTTTTAAGGCTCTTAATCCTACTGTTTGTCTAATCAACTTCAGTTTCCTCAGAATAGAGCCTGCCAAATGCTCCTCTTCCTGCCAGCTGTGTCTTGGGCGTCCTTGTGTGACTTGAAAGTTGCTCTCATTTGTCAGTTTTCTATTCATTTGGCATGTTATCTCTCCCTCTGTAATGAACAAACTTGTCCATTTTCATTGAAAACGGCTTTGATTTTTAGTTGCAGAACTATTTTTCTGAGTTCATGTTTTATATGCTGTGATTTATTTTTTTTTTAGATGCTGGATGTCTACGACATTCTTCCTTTTGATAATCCAGATGGTGGAGTTTGGAAACAAGGATTCGATATCACATACAATGAAAATGAATGGGACAATGAACCACTTCAAGTTTTTGTTGTGCCTCATTCCCATAACGACCCAGGTAATATTTTAACTGTGTCCATTTGACTACTTAGAGGCTTTTGAATTAGGAAATATATTGCCATTTCTGTCAAGATTTGGGGTTTTTGGAAGTATATTAGTTAATATGTTAGATTTAAGTCTATACATCTTAAACAGATGTATAATTTAGGTGCCATTGACTTCGGATGACAACTGTTATGATACAAATTGTACATCTTCTTATTTGTTAACCAGAGTAGAACTTCAATGTTGAAATTGAAATGTAATATGAATTTTCTGTGTTCATTCTGCTGGTAACCCATTCAGTTTATTCATTGCTGCGTTATTTGCTGTTCTTATTTTGACTTTTGGACTGTCACAGATATGTCACCCTTAGCCTGCGCTAAAGAAGTATGGTTTTGGAAGATGTGACAATGGTAAATCTGAAGTTTTTGACTGTAACACTGCCTTTACTGTTTTGTGCACACCCCCAACCTCCAGTGGGATAACATAAAGTCTAGATTTAAACAGAAAACTAGGTATACCTACCTAATTTCACTTCTTCTGCCCAAGTGGATGTTAACTGTGTAATAATTAAAATGGAGAAATGTTCCTTTATTTTGAAATTACTGTAAAATTTACCAAAAAGCAGTGCATTATACTGCTACAGTATAGTCCTGATACATGTACATTGAACATGAGAAGCTGATGGTTGTTATTGTAGAAAGCCACAACTTCAGTAATATTAAATTTTACTACTGTGTATCTCTCTAACAATTTAATTTGTTGTTTGAAGTGGATATGAGTAAAGATATGGTAGTTTGAATATAAGTGGCTTTTATCTGCACATATCTAGCATTTTCAAAGAAAATGAGTGCTGGAATTTGGAGGGGAACGTCAGGGGCTGCATACGGGTTGTGCTGCTGCAATGAAGGTACTTGTGTCTGAGCGCGCCTCCTGGCAGCCGCGCTCACTTTCCTGTTTCCCTGAAGAGGCTGACTGTTAGCATGATATTTAGAGTGACATTGTTTAGCAAAATGCCCTGGCTTCTTACAATGATTACAATGAATTCCAGGAGGATTAGGTAAGACTTTTGGCTTTTCCCCTTTGCTTTTATCAGGGCAGTTAGCCTTAAGGTGTCCTTCTTTATCACAATTATAGCATCGAGGGGTAGGATGCAGTATTGCAATGAGGAGAGTCATTTTGTGATCTATAGTACCCACTTTGGAACATGCAGATACCATATCAGCCACAGATGGGTCTCCTGGCAATGCATCTATAATTTTCTGACAATCTTGGTTCGCATTATCTTTAGGAGAGTGCCTCATGCAGGATTTCATCATCGACCTGCTTTTCTAATGAAACTGCAATACGTTCAACAAACTGTAAAAAAGGTTCCCTCGGTTCCTGTTTCGTTGTTGTATATCTAGGACGAGGGGAAGCAAGCTCCATAGTTTTAGTCAGAGCTAACATTCCCACCTGCTGACATTGTTGTAACACAACAGGATCCCACTGGGCTTGTAAGTCAGGATTACTAAAACAATTTTTTCCCATTAAAGCTTTCACTCCTACGCCAAGTCTCGGATCCCCTGCAGGAAGTCTCATATTCTCCATAGATATTCTTTCTGCTTGTTTCTGCCAGTTAGATTTAAAAACTTGGTACTGTACAGGTTCAAATAAAACTTGAGCTAGATGGTCAATATCATAAGCAGCTAGCAAATCAGCATTAATTGCACGAATCACACGCATAACTTCAGGAGAATTTACATCATATTTTGTTACATGCATTTGCAAATCCTGAATAGCCTTCCAAGCAAATACATGATGTTCATCTTGCTTGCCAGAGTTAGGAACAGCTTTTAACACAGGATAAGCTGGAGCAAATGGAGTGTCCTTCACAGCTTGTGAGGGGTGCCCGATCTTGTCTAACCACCCCCATTCCCCCCTTTCTGCAGCTTGTATGCGCGCCACCTCCCAAAACTTTCTAGGATGATGTGGCATCACTGTAACAGTTACTGGTGGCAAAGTCCATGGATCAGTCAGTTGTTCGTGTCTTTTGGCACTGGGACCCCCCACGTATAGGTTGTAAGGCTCGGTTACGGATGGAGGCATTTTCAGCTTCTTCCATGTCTGCATCATCTACTGGGGGGCTGACACTGAATGATACAAGTCTTTATTAGGTATATCATCCTCATGGTTTTCATCAGTGTCCCCGTCCTCGTCCTCCTCCTCTGGCAGAGGAACAGAGGATGCAAGCTTTTGCTTTGCTTTAAATTCTTCTACAAGTTCCATAGGTGTCTTATAACAGTAAGGGACTATCGCAGTAGGGGACTTGTATTTACAAGGAGTTTTAACTAGCTCGTGGGGTGCAGGATAGTAAACTTTCAAACCTTTCGGGATTTTTTGGAGCCGGACCCTTGGTAGATTTTTTTAGTATGTGTATCCGGACGCCACACTGTTTCTTTTTTATCTGCTAAAGCACCCAATTCATCATCAGAGGGGGAGGTAGCAAGTGGCGATGCCGCAGCAACTGAATTTCCCTCCTCCCCTGCATGTCCTTCTGTATCTGGCAGAGGCTCTGTTTCAGGGAACTGAATACCTTTTGAAACTTATTCATTAAGCCAGTCTTTTAAAGTCTCAACCAATATATGCCAGGTGGCAGGCAAACCTTCTACTTCCTTAGCACTCTTAGTACCCTTATAGACCTCTTTCCACAGTTTATCCCCCACCTTCTCCCAAGTCTTTACTCTAAATGCAACTGATGTGTTAGCTTCAAAGCTTTGCTTTCAACACCATAGCAGCAAACGTTGCAAATCATATCTTCAACAGTTACACCTTTACG
Source organism: Neopelma chrysocephalum (assembly GCF_003984885.1). Taxonomy (NCBI): domain Eukaryota; kingdom Metazoa; phylum Chordata; class Aves; order Passeriformes; family Pipridae; genus Neopelma; species Neopelma chrysocephalum. Next base: position 1,103,919 of record NW_020925676.1, read on the forward strand.
CTTTAGGAAGTGCTTCCAAGTGGACAGCACCAACTTTTCCTCTTTAGACATCTGATTCCCCATTATCACAGTCTTTGTTCTTGGCAGCTCACCTTTTCCAGGTGTCAGTAGTTCTCAGGTCCGGGCCCAGGCAGTTTCCTCACTGCTCTCAGCTACGCCAAGCTCCGTCACCACCATCCGTCGCCCGATGGTCAGTAATGCAGTCAGGGTCACCATATGTCAGTGTAGAGTCGTGACAGCCGATAAAGATACAAGGAGTCAGTTATGTGCAGAAAAGATGTCTGAAGTCCCACTTTATTTTCTCATCTGCTTTTTTACACCCCTTGCTAGCAGCAAGCAGTATCCTTATTTTAAGTAAGCAAGCAACAGCGTTTTCATTGGCTAGGATCTATGGGCGATACATTTGGCAAAGCTCAAGGCCTTATTGCAGTTCCCACATCCTAGGCCTACGAGCTTTACAGTCTTTCTTTGTTTCTTCATTAGGGCTGCGTACTGACTTCCTTATCATCAAGGATACACCCGAAAGTTTGTCCAGTCAATATCTTCATTCTGGGAGCTAATAGACCCGCTATTAACCCCTTCAATACTGTATTGTCCAGTTATGACAGCTAAATTAACAAAGTATGGATATAGTAAAAAGAAAATAATCACAGTATTAACTTTGAACTACCTGTCTGTAGAACTGTCTTGAAACCTGTGTCTATTTATTTTTTCTCTTGTTGTAGTTCTAAAAACTTTCCTAGAAAGAAGCAACTCTGTACAGACACTTAATAAATCCAAAGCAATCCCAAAGGGATATACAGAACTTCTCATTCTCTTGGTTCTCCTTAGAAAGGGCTTTGGAGTTTACCTGTGTCATTTCTGCTGAAGTTAGTAGGATCATATCCTAACAAGAGGTTGTTGCCATCCTGCTGGAGACCAGTTATCTGGTCTGGTGTTACATCTGTCCTTCTGGAATAACTTTGGCTAAATTGAACAAAGACTCTGTACACAGTGTAGGTTGAGGCAATTTTTCAAGAGCATGAGGCTTGGGAGCTGCATGGGAATGTCCTGAGGAAAACAGAAAACTTTACCAGTGTCTATGGAAGTCATGAGGTTCAGTAGGGGCTCAGTGTCGTTGTACTGATTTTTTTTTATTTTTTATGTTTTATTTCTACTGACACTTTTTCTACAGGTTCTGGTAATTGAAATTGTTTTAAAAATTATTTAATTTTTATTGGATTTATACAGCTTTAGTAACTGTCTTCCAAACATTGGACTGGTTTCCTCTATGATACCTGATCTGTCTCACCACTACCCATATGGAATTTACCAGTTTCTATTGCCATTATGGAAGGACTCTTTGGAGCTAGCCTTTGGCTTTCTGGCCAGATAATCCTGGTAAATGTAAATGTTCCTTCACCAAAGGTGATTGTGTGAGACTGGCTATTGTTTGTTTTTGCAAAGAATGTTATCGTAGAAATCTCCTGACTTGATACTGCTTTTGGTAAGGACATTTCTGTGCAATTGTCTACAGCATGAAACTGCACTTGAAAGAGGGAAAAATTATCTGTAACAAACATCTGAAATCTCTTGTACAGCTAATGGTTACGTTATTCCTTTCCCAGAGAACTAAAAAAGCATTGTGCAAAGGAAATGCATTCTGGAAAAAAAAGCTTAAGGCATCATGAACCTATAGTGTAACAATGTATGTAAAAGATATTTACCAAGAAATGGGGTCAGTAAAGATATTAGCTGCAGAGGCTTTAAATTCTCATTACATTTTATGTTTTCTCATCTGAGGTTACTTTAACTTCTCCTGTAACCAATTATGCTAGTGAAAATATGCAGCTCAAAGGCAAAGAAACTGCCTTGAAACAATCTTATCTAGTGGGTGGCATCCCTGCTCGTTGGAGGGGGGTGGGTAGGAACTAGGTGGTCCTTTCCAATCCAAGCCATTCTATGAATCTAAGAAACAGAATCCATAGGGAAGGTGGTGGGTCTAGGTTCCATGTTCTTTTTTGGGGGTGGATGACTGAATGTGCTGATGCTCTGAAACACTAAATTCTGCTCAATCTGGATTAACTGCTTCCATATGAATTTAACCACGATCTAGAAAGTTGGGGTCTTTATGCTTCTCCCTTCAGTAGCTGGTGTGTTTACCCATAACAGGGAAATAAGCATCGAGAATGGGTTCCCTTCAGACTTTTGTAGAATGGGTCCCCTTCACACTCTTGATTAGTGGTGGCATAATTGTCTTTTAGTTGCTGGCAGTTGAGGAAGATTTGAGCACCTCAGTAGAATGTCTGGTCTGGGAGGGACTCACCCAGTGCAGGTTAATCTCAAACCAGTTGTTGTGTGAGACTAGGGTCATCAAATAAGTGGCATTTCTTTCTGGAGCAGATTAAGGAGCAAACATACAACCTGCTGTACTGGCAAAGCCCTTATGTCAGCTGTCACGTGGTTCAGCAGCAGTTTCTTGTGACTGCCTGAAGTGGATTAGGCAGCTAAAATCCAGAGAGGAGAACTCTGCTCAGGGACAGTGAAATTGTCAACCAGCCCAGCTGGATTTGAAAGATGATGTTCAGCTATGACCCAAGGGGTTGAAAGACACCTCTAGCATCTATTGCTCTGTTAGCAGTGATGATTTTGGTAATGACTTCTCATTAAATAATTTAAGAATTGAGATTTATGAGCTTTGTGATATATGTGTACCAGATCAGAGTATTTTATTGCTCAATGTATACTGGTTACAGACCCAGTATAAAGCAGCACTTATATGTTATTGAAAGTGACTAAAGTAGATTTTTTTCTCTTGTCTCTCCACCCATGTGAAAGTGTATGGGTACCTCTCAGGACTAAATACTACTTTTTAACACTTCATTAATTAGTGGTAACATCAGTAACTTTGCCTTACTAGCACTCACATTAACAATTTTATACTATTTAAAATAGTCTCCATTTCTCTGGGGTAAATCTGTATAGCCCTATGAAGTTAATTGCAATGTTAAGATAAAAGAAAAATTAGGCATAAAGGTTTGATGCTGTTAATATACCATGGAGTTCCAGGGTTGTTTTCTGTTGACCTGGTATGCTGGATGGATATGCTATCCAAATATCTGGATATGCTTTTCAGATGACTTCTTAGTTTTTCTAGCACATTTGGAACATAGGTGGTTGAGACTGTTTTCTGACTCACCAAAATGTAGGAAATGGGTAGCTCACAACTTTTTCTTGACATGCTGAATTAAGGAAATTAGAGTTTTATTCCTGGCTTATTTCTCAGTATCTCTGTGTGTTTTGGGAATGGGGCTTGGACTGGGAAGATAATCTGTCAGTAGATGCTACAGTCCTCTTGATCTGAGAGATGAGGAAACCTAATGGAACTTCTCAGGGAAGATCAATTTGCTGATATGTACTTTTTCCTTTTACTTAGTTTTTCCTTAAATTAAAAATAAAAAAAAAAAGAAGATCCACGATTGTTTGTGCCCATGTATTCCATGTTGATCAAACTTTCTATTTTACAAAGTAGAAAGCCTAATAATCCAATATACATTTATAAATTTAAGAAATAAAACATCTAAACTTTGTAAAATCAAACTCCTGAGAAGTTTAGCACTTAAAGCTGTTCACAGCACATAAAGTTCAGTTTTCTAAGAAAAACCTTCACTTAAGTTTTTGTGGGGAGTGGAAAGAAGGCAGTTCTCTAAGGCTGTTAAAAGCAACTTCAATTTCATTTTTTCTTTTTCTTAGGTTGGCTGAAGACTTTTGATGATTACTTTAGAGATCAGACACAGCATATTTTAAATAACATGGTTATAAAACTGCAAGAAGACAATCGAAGGAAGTTTATATGGTCCGAGATTTCCTACTTTTCAAAATGGTGGGATGGAATAGATAGCCAAAAAAAGGATGCTGTTAAAAGGTTTGAACGCTGAACTATATCTTATCTTCCATGTATCGTGCTCAGAGATTTATGTATTTTGACTACACTGTAAACTTGAGATTTCAGCTTGCTGTGGTGCAGAATTGCTAGAACAATCGTCTGCTTCAGCTCTGACTTTTTGGACTTGGTTAGGGTTTCTTCCACTTACAAAATAGAAATCTGTTCAGAGAAATGAAGACAAATTACTGAGTTGCTTAAAAATTTGACTGAATGTTTCCATGTACAACCATGAAGATATCATTCAAGTTGTAATGAAATTGTGATTACAAACTTTATTTGCAGTCACATTAAAGTATTGGCCGTGGAATAAATATAGTCTTTCATACTAACTATTTATGTATTTTTTTCCTTCAGTTATAGCAATTATGTTAATAATTATGAAATGAGGGGTTTTTGTTAGTTTTAAATATGTGGAGTTTTTGGTAAACATTCAGCTGCTTTAATGGTAAAGTAGTATATATTTTAAACTCTTACTCTTCTTAGTTATTTTTAAAATCACAAGTCAAAAGATAATATAGAAGTAAAAGATTTGCCTAGATATTGAGGCAAGAAAGCAGGCTTCTTGGATAAACTTGAAATAAGGATCTAGTTTGGAGTTTTCAGGAAGTTGTGATTGTTTGGGGTTTTTTTTTGACTTTGCTTCAAGACAGGAACTAACAGTTCTTGGCTCATCTTTGTGATGCCCTCCTTCTCATGCCCTGCTTCAAGATGCATGTGTTGCAGTATACAGTAAGTCTGTTAGATCTTCACAGCTGTAAAGGTTAGGTAATGCTGGAAATCTGGGGAATTAAGTGGAAAACTAGTCATTAAAAATTTATGTACAATTCAGGAGTATTATAGCACAGCTGTTGTTTTTTGACATTAAAAAGATCTCTTGTAACACAAACAGTAAATGATAGTCACTAGGTAACTATGTCCTCTCTTCAGAGGAGTCAGGTATTGATTAAGCTGCTCTAACTCAGAGAAGTGCCTTGGAGATCATTTTTTTGCTATGTTTTTCATTACTCTTATGGGTATTATCTATGATGTGACTACGTTTGGTAAGTTCACTGTATTTCTTTCTTGAGTTCATTAAAGATTTATATGCTGGTGTACAATGTAAAAGCTGAAACTGTAAGGACAACCTGATGTTGGAAATGTGATCATTATGTTCACTGACAGTAGAGAGACTGGATTATCCTGTGATCTATTTCAAGAAGGCGTTTTAGTGAGTGCGATGGTGTGAAGCCTTTATAGAGACAATAAACTTCTAATATCTGTCGGCTTTCTAAAACTCTAAAATGAATGTTAGATCAAAGATGGGGAGATATTAGTAGTGCTTGAAATGTGCAATGTCTGGGCATCTTGCTCAATTGGCCTTCAGTACCGTGGCACATACATTTTTATTTTTGTAATCTGTACAGGAAACAGCGTTCTTCCTGATTTAAAAAAAAGGTGTCTAATATGGCACATGCGGTAGAGCTGGTTTTCGTTGTACAAAGGCATTAAAATGTCACTGTTCAACTATTCATTATTACCAATTTGATTAAAGAAATGTAGTCCAGTGATGGAAGTAGCACAAGCAATTTAGATTTTGGCATCACCTCACTGGTAAATACCTACTGGGTATACAGAAATTGATTTTTAAGAGTGTGTTTTCGTATGGAAGATTCTGAACAAAATTTACATATTTTTCAGGTTAATAAAAGATGGACAATTTGAAATAGTAACAGGAGGATGGGTCATGTCTGATGAAGCCTCTGCTCATTATTTTGCTATAATTGACCAACTAATAGAAGGACATCAGTGGCTAGAAAAGAACCTTGGTATGTATATTGATCTAAAATTTAACTATGTTAATACAGGAAGTCTGGTTTTGTTTTGGTTTGGTTTGGTTTTTTTTCAGTTGTTAAGAAGGCTCTCTTTACTTTCTTTTCCTGAAACAATAAATCAGACCACTTGCAGGAGTCCAGTATTTGCAATTTGTGATTGCAGATAGAAGTTCCTGGGCAAAGGGAATTCGAACAATTTTATGTCATAACATTTTGTCTTGATCAATGTAAGATGGGCATGGAATATTGGCATAACAAAATATTAACACTAGAGCATGCTGAATTTTAGATACTATTTCTAGTATCACTAGCAGTTTCCAGTTGCCATATCAGTGTTTTGAAAATCATGACAAAGGTCTTAAAATGAGTGAAAAATTTACATTTCTTTCATGTGTTTGGATCTGTTCTGCAGGCTTTCTTGTTCATTAGGTTCTCTTATGTAAAGCTTTCAAAAAAAGTAAATATGAAATTTAGATGTAGCAGTGGTAGTAGTAGTAGTTATAAACCCTAAACTGATTGTAATGTTAGAATTGTTTATAATTGAAAAATAAAAATGCTGCTATTGCAACTTTGAGGAATTACTGACTGCAGTTACATTGGCTGAACTGTTTTGCTGGCTTTGGGATGGATTTTTTGCTTAGTTCCATAAGTAGAGATAACCCTTTATATATAGAAAATATTTGTACAGTGATTTTAATAATAACATTATTTCATGCAATTAACTGAAATTATTTTGGAAAGCTGTTCCACCGTTTTTCTTAGATTGCAATTTCCATCAACACAGCTTGACATAATTGGATGGAGGAGGAAAGACCTAATAAAAGGGTATTGCATTCCTTACTGTTTTGTTTTCTTTTGGAAAGACAGTAAAAAGTGCCAATGGAACCATGCTGAAGAACTAGGAGTTAGATGTAGGTTCTTTATTTACTATATGAAGTTCAGAGAAAAGAGAGTATTAATTAATGTGATTGTATTGATCACCAAACTAATAAATGAAAAGTTAGTTCCAAAACCAAAAAAATGTTATTTAAATAGCAGTGAAATTTCAACAAGCTACAGTGTCAATCCATCTACATCTGTTCATTTTCCTTCAGCTTTCTTTTTCAATTTTAATATCTGTAAGCTACTTAAACTGAAAAGGGAGATGTGTTTCATTATGATTCCAAGTAAAGATGTTCAGTGCAAAATTGAAATAGTGTAGCAACAAGGAGTACTAATCCTGAATATTTTTATTTAGTTAGAATGTCTTGCTTATAAGATATTTGATTTGTTTATTTGTTTGTTTAATTGTTTATCTGTTTAATTCTATCTTGTTAATTCCGGGGGGCGTTCTGCAGGAGGCTTAATAATTAACTGTATATTTTCTTGGAAATATTATCTTTAGTGGTCTGATTTGAATTATTGGTATAGCTTTCTTTGAGTCAAAAGTAAGACTTGCTCTTCTTTTTGCTTTTTTGTTTTGTCAACAGGAGTAAAACCAAAGTCTGGCTGGGCAGTTGATCCTTTTGGGCATTCACCAACAATGGCTTACCTCCTGAAACGCACAGGATTTTCAAATATGCTTATACAGAGAGTTCATTATTCAGTTAAAAAACATTTTGCGACACAAAAGACACTAGAATTTTTTTGGAGACAGAACTGGGGTATATGTTTTTCCTTTATATCAATTTATTTTGTTAACTTACCCGGGTAAAATGCAACGAGAATTTGAAAAAATACTATGGAAATTTTTACAGAACAGGCTTAGAGGAGTAAGTCTAAACTTGAAAATTTTAAACTTGCTGTTCTGATTAAAAAAAATCCAAAGTTTTTCATCTAGCTTAACTTTTTCCTCTTTTCCTTTTTTTTCCCCTTTTTTTGAATAACAGAAAGGGAATGAGAATAGCTCCGAGGTAGGAGAGGTGTTAAAAACCTGTGTTATGGCTATTGTTTCTCCAATCTTTTTTTTCTTCATTTTCATTTGTACTTTTACTTTCTCTTATTTTCATTCTCTCATATTCTTTACAAGTATGCATAAAAAAAAATTATAAGGGGTGGAAAATTCTTTCTCTGCTTTCATTTTTTTTGCCTTCCTCCTACTCCTTTATTTCCTTCCACGTGGAAATAAAGTGTACGAGAAGGAACATTTCAACTAATTCAAATGTTGTGCTAATGAGGTGATTGGCTTTTGGTTTGATTTTTTCTTTGCTTTGTTTTGTTGGGTTTTATTTTTCAGTTGTTGTTTTGATTCACTCGAAGTATAAAAGATATGCTTGGTTACCTCCAAAATTCTGAAAATCATTAGTTTTATCTGGGTAAAAAAACCCTAACATTTTGTTCCCATCTTTCCCAATCAGCTGGTTCTTGATTATAATATCCCAATTTTGGTTGAATCTGTGGTTTTATCATCTCTATATGTAAGGTACATACAGAGGTAGAGTCAAGATATAGATATTCAAAATAGAAATTGTCTTGATCTGATGTTTTTAGTGCAATTCTTAGATTAAGAATCATGGAATTAATTTAATTTTGGCAAATCTAATAAGGTTTATTTTAAAGGTGTACTCTGTGTATTTAATTCCAGATTTGGGATCCAGTACAGATATTCTTTGTCATATGATGCCTTTCTATAGCTATGATGTTCCTCATACGTGTGGTCCAGACCCGAAAATCTGCTGCCAGTTTGATTTCAAACGACTTCCTGGAGGAAGAGTAAGTTGTCCTTGGAGAGTTCCCCCAGAAGCCATTCATGCTGGAAATGTTCAACACAGGTACAGTTTTTATGTGTTCCCCAAGGGAATAAATTTAAAAAAAATGGAATTATGCTGGTCAAAGATGATATGTAGGATAGCTTGGTGAATTTATATAGTTCTGTTGTGCTTTAGCAGCTCAGCTCCACACAACTGCTCACTCACTGGCCCCATGGTGGGTTTGAGGGAGAGAACCAGAAGGGTAAAAATGAGAACTCGTCAGCTGAGATAAAGACAGTTTAATAGGTAAAGGAAAAGCTGCAAATACACGCAAAGCAAGCCAAGCAACTAATTCACTGTTTCCCATGGACAGGCAGGTGTTCAGCCATCAGTGGGAGAGCAGGGCTCCATCCCATGTGACTTGGAAAGACAAACACATCACTCCAAACATCTCTTGCTTTCTCCTTCTTCCCTAGGCTTTATATATTGAGGATGACATAACAAGTTATTAAATATGCCTTTGGTCCATTGGGGTCAGTTGTCCTCACTGTGTCCCCTTCCAACTCCTTGTGCACCCCGAGCCTGCTTGTTGGTGGGGCAGGGTGAGAAGCAGAAAAGGACTTGGCTCAGTGCAAACCCTGCCCAGCAATAACTAAAACATCTAAAATATCAGTGCAGATCCAAATCACAGACCCATACCAGCTACTGTGAAATAAATTAACTCTACCCCAGTCAAAACCAATACAAGTTCTTAAAATAAGCTTGTAGTAGGTAAATATTACCTATTACTTAACATAGTGTTTGCTCCTTAGTTCAGAACATAATTGTCAGTGAAATTTCAAGGAAGGTTGTATTAAAGAAGGATGAATTTTTTTTTTCTTTTCTATTCATGATACATGAGTCAATCTCTGAATGACAGGCAGAACATTGTCATCTGTTTAGTAGAACATAGTCATCTGTTTGTAGTCATGTTAATGGTTTACTGTAGTTTTTGTGAATTTTATGAGCAGTGATCTGTCCCCTGCAAGTGGAACACTTCAGGCAGAGGCAGCATAGTATAGTATGCTGTAACTACAGTGGCATATTTCCTAAATGGTATATCTTTGAAAAACGTGGCAATTTGTCGCCTAGGTTTTCTGAAGTGCACCTCAAATGAATCTGAGTCCTATGTCTTACGTGTCTTATGATGAGAAATCCTATTAGCCTCAGTTTTAGTTTTCAAATGGAAACACTGTGTTGTTTTGCCACAGTCAAGAATCAAGTTTATAGCTTCACAAAACTACTTTTCAGTTTTGGGAGGAGGCGGGGGGAAATAAAAAAGTAAAAAGAAAAGAAAGAAAAACTAGAACTGCCAAAAGTTTTCCAGTAAATGTTTGTATTCCTGTTGCTATCTTCAGGCCTTCAAAATATCCCAAATTTCCAGAGTTAGGAATTTATTTAGGTGTTTACAATTAGTGCAAATTGCTGAATATAACAAATGTTTTGAAGTTTTGAAGTTATGATAGAGTGATGATGCATTGGTTGTCTACATGTCAAGTATGCATCTCTTTTTTTAATGAGGATAAATTCTGAAAAGCATTATGAAAACTTCACTTTATCATTAAAGTTCAATTACAAAATGTTATTGAAGGTAAAACCAAAATAAACCAGAATACATTATAATTGTCATATTTTAAAGTAAAAATTGGAGTGATGATAGGAAAAAGTAATTAAAAAAAATAAAGAAATAAAAGCCAATGGTGACAGCAGAAGAGTAGAAGAATCATTATGACACACTCAATGCTTATAAAATGTGAAGAAAAGCTCATATGTCTTTAAATCAAAGTTGTAGAAAGAAAAATCTTGACTATGTATCTCAATTAACTGGGACAAATATTTTCAGAAGAGTAACAACTTCTTTAAAAATACCTGAAACGTAGAGGCTATAAGTAAAATGTAGAGAGTCTGCTTGGAATAGTTTTTTTAATGGTCTTGTTTTTTAATTAGATCTTATTTTATCCTTGCACTTCCTAGATGCAACCTTTTTATAACAATCTAAATTAGATCTTGTAAAAGAAATGGTTCTTTCATGTGTCAAAGGATATTGAAGAATAAGATAAATGAGGCAGGTATGTAGTGAACATATGATCAAGTTGAAGAGGTTATCCTCTCAATATGGTCTCTGAAACTTTATCTTTTGCATCAGCTTTTGGTAGATAAAAACAGTTTTGGTGTCTAACAGAATTGAAACAGCAGTATGCTAGATGATGCCTAAGGGAAAAGTAAAACTTACACATGGTCTTTGAGTTGGAAACCTGGAGTACTTACATTTGGAACACTGGAACTGCACTTTTAGTGTCTATTTTCAAACAAAACCAATAAAACACAGGAAGTAATGTTTTGGTGGAGAATGCTAAAACACCACTTGTATTTTATGAAAATGTTGGAATATTGTAAACAGCCAAAAACCTCAATGATCTGACCTCTGTAATAACACGTTTTACAGTTGTTGTGATGAGGAGAGGTGTGAGAAGTAATTGGAAAATCTATCTCTACATCATAAGCTTTCCAAGGTTAAAGGTTTATAGAACACTAATTAATCTGTCCCTCATCTGTGATTGCTTTAAGACTGGAAAAATACAGAAGATCTACACGACATGGGTTTGAAAAATATTGATTAATTTAGAGACCAGGTTTAGATCACTGACTTTTCTTCAATGTTAAAGATAAAATAAAATTAATAAAACCCAGATCTTGAATACTCTGCTGGGATTTCAATGCTATTATGGTCTTACATATACATTCAAGAGATGTTGAATTGAAAACTTCAGGCTAGTAATTGCTGGATTTTTCATTGCCTTGCCACTTAAGTTGTTACTTAGTAAGAAGGAATGAAGCAGCAACCTAATGAAAAGCTTGTACTGGTTTAATTACACTTTGTAACAGCAAAGACTACCATGGCGCTTGCCCTGATTTGCAGCTGCATCCTTATCCATATGTTTAAATGCTGAAGCTTTTCACACTAGGAATAAAAAATAGCTGTTGGTTTTTGCTTGCTTTTTTTTTTTCCCCTTGAATGGGAAAGACTTGTTTTGTTAGTAGAGTTTGTTTTGGTGTATGTCTCTGTCTTCCATGCGTGGAAATAGGAAAGAATTTTTCTAGTTGCAAATTTTGTAATTGTCAAAGAGTGAGTCCCTAATGAGGCCATAAACACTGTCAAACCTGTCACATAGAACTTGCTATAGCTGCTGCAAAATTTCTTGTGATTCCCATGGACTCTGGGTGACTACTGCTCCTCCTCCTTTGACATAGGAAGAGGCAAAACCAGCCATATTGTTTTCATGTGTATTTAGCTAAACACTTAAAAGAACACACTTGTGATACAAAGAGGTTTTCTTTATTTTTGAAAGGTGTCAATCATTCAGCGATAATCTGAAAGCTTTAAAACAAGATGTTTGTCATCTCTGATCTCCTTCATTTTTAGATTTTCACTCATGTAGGCAGGATAAACATATATCAAAATGTGTCTAATGCTGTTTCATGGGGGAATAGTAAGGGTAAAAAATTCATGGGACTCAGTGGAATTTTTTTTTCCTGGAAGTATTTTTTGTCTTCACCAAATTCTCTGTGGGGCTTTCTTGTGACTCTTTCTCACTCCTTTCTGAAGTAACAATTTAGGAAGTTATTTAAGAGAAACTTAAGAGGATATATGAGACATCTAATTTTTCTTTGGTGTTTTTGCAATTGAAATTGGTTTGCAATTCAAAGAAGATCGTGCTGCCCCGTTAAAAATTTCTAATAAGATAACTCACAGTTATGAGTAGAAAGGGAGAACAGCAATACTGATGAATTTTTGCAGTAGATTTGGAAATAAACTAGAGGAGGACTTGGAAGAGAGATGTCAAAGTCAAATGTCCTATTAACCGTAACTTGTATTTTTCAAGAGGCTCAAAAATGAAGTATGATTTTAACCATAAACTACACATGGAAAATTTGAGTTAGACTCGTCTAGAGAAAAACATTTTAAAGACTTGTGTTGTGCCAGTTGTTCTGGTAGCTGTGCAGTGAGGAAGTTTTTGTGTTTAAATTTACAACCTGTTCAAAGTCATGGAAAGTATTGATTCAAGAACAAATACTTAGTAATCTGAACTATAAATCAAATAATAGACAGGGAACAGGGGGAAGCCACTTTTTGCATAAATTCCAGTCTCAGTAGAGCTCTGTAGATTCTTAACTAAACTTAATGTTGTGGCTCTTTTCTCCCTCCAGAATACAGTCAAACTTTGTATTTATTCAGTATTTCTGTGTTCTGATAAATAAGTAAGCCTTGACATGCTGTTAAAAGAAATATGAGTTTCAAATATATTGGACTAGAATTTCTGCATAATATCTGCATTATATAGCAAATCTTCAAGAATATTGGTTGAAAGTTGATTTTGCTGGAGCATCTATAAAAAATACCTGTAGAAACAAAAAAACTCACTGGAATCTGGATTTTGCTATTTTCTCTTTAAAACACTGTAATTTGTATTGCTGTTTTCTTAAATATGTTACTAAAGTTTGTATTTCCTCAGAAAATTAGTTACGTAATTTTAATTACGGGGATCAGCATCTGAAGATATTGATAATAATTGTAACTTGGAGGAGGAGGAGGGGAAATACATATCAGACTCATGAGTTTTAATATATTGCTGCTTATTGACAGAACTGATAGTTTACCCATCCAATAGTTAGTAGGTGTTCCTCAGAGATTAATTTATGGGCAGTTTTTCTGTCAAGGACATGAAGATATGAAGAAAAGTATCAAAGCAAATTACCAGAGGGGATGAGAAGAGCTTGCTTATTATTGTAAATAAGGGCTGGAGAGGATTAGGATTGTTGTCTAAATATAAAGCAGATAAACATAATTTGAACTGTAAGTTAGTTTTAGCATGGGAACAAGTTGATCCAAACTGCCCTACTGTTTGAGATGGAGCTTGATAAGCTTATTGAAGGATTTAATTAGCACGGTGTTTGCAACAATAGTAAGTTGAATATGGTATCCCAGTGGGGAGAATTGCATCCAGCTTTTTATACCAAAATGAGACTTTTGTATGTCTTGTTTAACGAGTCACCCTAATGCACAACTTGATATCTAAGAATTGTTTTGCCAAATGCTGAATTTTCTTCTTTTGGTTTCTGAATTGCTCTTTTCTTTCTTTCCTTCTCAAGGGCTTGGATTATTTTAGATCAATACAGAAAAAAGTCAAAGCTTTTCCGTACTAAAGTTCTGTTGGCTCCACTGGGGGATGATTTCCGCTATGCTGAGAGCTCAGAATGGGATCAGCAGTACCAAAATTATCAAAAGCTGTTTGATTACATGAATTCTCGTCCTGAGTGGCATGTTAAGGTAAACACAGGACATTTTCTGGTTGGTGGAGAAAACAGTATTTCCCAGTATTCTGAGATTCTTCATGGGAAAAAAAAATAGTAGTTGGGTTTGGGTTTTTTTTCAACTATGATGTTTTAACAGCAGATTAATTTGCCTTTTTAGATTACATTTTTTATCTTTAGTACCTTCTCTGCCCCCAAAACAAAACCTTTTCTATTAGTAATATCTGCTTGAAAACTAGAAATAATTCCCAAACTACATTAATTTGGAGAAGAGCTATTAGGTTTGATTGTTTTCTTAGTACTCTTTGTTTTTTTCACAGGCTTCAGACATTGTTATCTAAGGGTATCAGGCTTTGTTACTTAAAACTGTTGTATTTTCTTTTTAGAAGTTCAAGTGAATTTTGCTGCTTTATTTGGGTCCTCTTGGTTTTATGGCCCAAAGCAAACAAACAAAAAAAATCCTAAGAGACGCCATTTCTGGCTCATGTTTTTGAATACAATAAAATCTGAGACTGACCTGGCTACAGAAGGACTGAGTATACTAACACAATTATCAGATGAGATATCACCTTAAATCATTAATTATGTTTGAGTGTTAGTACACACATTCATATGTTTTAATGTGTAAGCTGATTGGTCTGGAGACTCCTTATTCTATAGATGTACTCAGACAGCCTTTCTTCATCTTTCAGCATGGCAATAAGAAATAGGAGACCACAACCTTGGGAGTTTTTGAATATCATGTTAGAGTGCACTATTGCTGCTTTCACATTTAGGCTTTTTAAACCCAGGTCTGGTATCATTAATCTGGTTTTTGCGTGCATCTGTTTTCCCTCATCTTTTCTGAGACCTCCCCTGATTCTTCTAACTGTATGTTCGAGTGGTGCCTGAAGTACGTTAGTTCTTTCTGTTGATTTCTGGACTTTTGTTCTGCATATGAAAGATGATTTCTTGGGATTATACCTTATCTGAAATCTGGATTTTGCATGTTACCCATGGGATGTGGGTGACATGATGTATGTGAATGACTACTGTGTCTTAGTGGAGGGAGATAGACTTGGACTATACTCTTCAAATTTTTTAAATCTAAAGCCCATCTTTTAAAACTAAAACTTGCTGCTGTTGCTAGCTTTACTCCTGTCGAAGATGGATATACTGTGCAGGTAGTCACTCTTTGGATACTAACAGCAACATGCTTTCTGTAGTTCCTACTAATCTGGGCTGGGTAATTTTGTCTCTGGGCAAAAACTGAAGGCTCTAGCTGTGAAGTCATTCTTTTAAAGACCACTCCTCTCCTGATATGTCGTGGGGTAACTGTCGTGGGGTCTTGGTCCATGGGGGAAGAAAGACACACGACACGTAAAGGCAGTGAGACAAAGAGATGTCTGCCTGCTCAGCGCAGCAGGCAGCCTTTGTTGAGCTTGCTAACTTCTACTTTCCCACACACAACATAAACATATTTTCACAAAGACATCCAGGAGTTCAAGCACCTGCGCATTATCAAACAGTCTTAACCTTGTACTCCCTGCAACCCAAGGCCGTGTCCATGGAAACCATCTAACCAGCTCCACTGCTCCCATGGAACACGGCCTAACTTTTGCACTACCTCAAACTTCAATTGTGGGGCTACAACTTCACCCCACACTGATACATCTGAAAGTTTCTTGTTATACAGGTTCTGCTCAGCCCATTGTCAAGGACTCTAGCAGTCTACTTCATTAGCCTTGGTGTGCCCATGTGGATGAATGTCTTGGGAATCACATTAGCCCTTGTGACCCTCATAAAAGTACCCAACCCTTTTTCTGGTCCTTAATATCCAGACAAAAAGATATGACATCCCCTAGGTCTGCCACTTCATACCTAGGGTACTTTAATCAGCTGGAGTACTGTTAGTATTGGAATATTTCTCCTTTTCATTTTATTCAATTAGTTAGGGTTTTTTTATCTCTCTAGTTTTTTGGGGGGGTTTTGTGAGTTTTGTTGTCTTCTTTTTTCTGTCTTGTGTGTTGTCTGTGGGTTGGGTTTTTTATGTTTGCATGTTTTTGTTTGTTTACTTGTTTTGTTCTAAACTGATGTAATTTATCCTTGAAAATATGAGTTTAAATGGAGAACTTTCACACTCTTCTTCACTTTCCCTAGTGGAATGTAACTCCACAGGCAAGTAACAGATCATACTCAGCTTCGTAAGAACTGAGATTATATAGAAGAAGAGTTCACATTTCTTCCTTAAGTGCTGAGATATGTAGGATATTACTGCTTACACAAGGGACTGCCTACTCTGCCTTTCTGATCTTACGAGAGATTTACTGTTTTCAACAGCTCTTTAAGGTGTTTATCTAGTCGATATGTCTGTTAGCATTGAGATTCTCCTGCCAGCAGCTATTCTATAGTTCTAAAAGTATGTGGTACACTACTGTGAAAGATACCTATTTTGATCTTAAGGAGTTCAATCTCCCATTCTGAGATCTCCTTTACATCTATTTTACGTAAATTAGGTTGAGTCTTTTTGTATGCCAGTAGAGGAATCTGCCAGCTTATTTCACTGTTTCCATTCACCTGACTTTGATGCTTCCTCTGGTGAGGTTTTATTCCTCTGATGTAATGCAGCCAATAGAAGTGAGATCACCTGTGTCTGACTTGATGCATTGATTTTGTTTCTCATTTTCTTCTGAATTCTACTTGTGGATGCCTATGATAGTGATGGAAGTGTCATAGAAGTGCCTGTTAAGGCAAGGTTTACTAATGATGGGATTTCTGGGCCAGTATTTATCTTTCTCTGCTTTACTGCCATTTAAAGTGGCAAGTTCTCATGTTGTACCCACCTAACAGATAGTTGGATGTGCTGAATGATTTTGAAGTAAAGCTGTTTGGTTTTTTACATGATGAGAAAGTATGTCTTTATTGTCACAGTGATGATCCTTATATTCCAAGTCACTTTTAAAAGATTTTTCCCGAAAGCTTGGTTTTGGTGTTGTAAATTGTAGCATGCTAAATTTTATGCTTGTTAAAAAAATAATAATAGGAAAAAAAAGTGACTTGATACAAATTTGAGGTATTATCATTATAGTTTGTTATGAGGATACTTCCAGTAACGTGATCTTCTGTGCTGTTCCAACTTTTATTAATTGATTTTTTTCACTTTCATTCAAAATCCAGTTTGCCATCTATGCCTTCTATAGCACCATCTTGCAATACTAGCAACACTGACATCAATCCCTTTCCCTTTTTTTTTGGTGTTTTTTTTTCTTTTGTTCTCCTCAAACTTGAGGGTACCATCTTTTGACCTGCCCTGCTATTACATTGTCTGAGTATTTTAAAAAATGAGCCAAAGACAGTGAATTTTTTTTGCATTCTCACATGTTACATCTCTAAACACCATTTGTTTTTACATAGTTTAAAAAAAACCAAACCAAACCAAACCAGCTTCTGAAAACAAATGCTAATTTTTTTGATTGACACTCATCTTGGGTTAAGCAAGATCTGGAGCATAAGAGAGTTAATTTTAAAAACACGGGATTAGAACAACTATACTCTTATTGCATTACCTTAAGTCCAGACAACTACTTAGGTAATATTGAGTATTAGAGACTTACTTCAAAGACAAGAAAGAATGCTTCACTTATTTCTTGACAGTTAGCTGGTATTTTAGATACTTCTTTATCCATAAAAAAAAATAAATTCCTATTTCGTGAATCACAGAATGGTTTTGGTTGGTGGTGACCTTTAAAGGTCATCTAGTCCAACTGCCCTGCAATGAGTAGGGTATCTTCAATTATGCCAGATTTCTCAGAGTTGCATCCAATCCAACCTTGAATGTTTCCAGGGTGGGGCATCTGTAACCTCTCTGGGCACCTTGAGTGTCTTTATATCTAGTCTGAATCTATCCTCTTCTAGTTTAAAACCAGTGCCTCTTGTCCTAGCACAAAAGACCCTACTAAAAAGCCTGCACCTATCTTTCTTAAAAACCCCCTTAATGTACTGAAAGGCTGAATTAAGGTCTCACCAGAGCCTTGTCCTCTCCAGGCTGAATAATCCAAACTCTCTCAGCTTTTCCTCATAGGGAATTATTTCTGTGACTCTTTCTGGACCTGCTTCGACGAGCCCATCTCTTTCATGTACTGCGTTGAAATGCTTTTGGAAGAGCTATCCAGCTTGTCTGAATAGTGTGCAGGGGAACTTTAAAGATCTTTAGGGTAGGATTTCTGCTATAATTCTGCAGAAAGAGTGGCATATTTCTGAAATGTATATAAAACCAGGCATATGCATTCTCTTTGTATTTCTAAATAAAGAAAATGGAACCTTGTTACAGTAATTTTAATTTTCATTCAGGCCCAGTTTGGAACTTTATCAGATTACTTTGAAGCTCTGCGTAAAGAAAGCAATTTGGGTGAAAAGAGCAGCAATTCATTTTTTCCTGTTTTAAGTGGAGACTTCTTCACCTATGCAGACAGAGATCATCATTACTGGAGTGGATACTTTACATCACGACCCTTCTATAAACGCCTGGATAGAGTTATGGAATCCTACATACGGTAAATGCTGCTGTCCAGTACATTTGTAACATACTTCTTGACACACAGGAGAGATGAATTTGTGAGTACTTGTCGTGGTTTAACCCCAGCCAGCAACCAAACCCCAGCAGCCACTCTCTCACTCTCCCACCAGCGGGACTGGATAGAGAATTGGAAGGGTAAAAGCTGGAAAACTCATAGGTTGAGATACAGACAGTTTAATAGGTAAAGCAAAAGCCTCCCAGAGAAGCAAAGCAAAACAAGGAATTAATTCGCTGCTTCCTCTGTTAGGGCAGGTGTTCAGCCATGTCCAGGAGAGCAGGGCTCCATCATGTGTAAAAGTGACTTGGGAAGACAAACACCATCACTCTATATGTCCTCCACTTCCTCCTCCCCACTTTATATACTGAGCATGGTGCCATATGGTCTGGAATATCCCTCTGGTCTTTTGGGATCACCTGTCCCAGCCGTGTCTCTTCCCAAATTCTCATGCCAGCATGGCAGTATGAGAAGCAGATAAGGCCTTGGCTCTGTGTAAGTCCTGCTAAACAATAACAAAAATATCTCTGTATTATCAACCCTGTGTTCAGCACAAATTCAAAACACAGCCCACACACCAGGCACTGGGAAGAAAATTAACTCTGCCCCAGGCAAAACCAGCACCATACTCTAAATCTGTTGGACGGATGGAGAAATGATTTTGAAATGCATTGTTTAAGTTTACTTAGAGTAAGGATAGCCTAAATGGACCCCAAATGCAGGTCTTGGTACAAAGATTTTTTGGTATATCTGTTTTATTAATAATTTCACAGAAATGCAATGGTATTTTTTCCTTCCAAACAAATAAGTTGTTCTAAAATACTACTGAAGTGATCAGCAAGTCCTGATTCCAACCTTGTGATTAATTTTTCCATAGTATTTTTTGGCTATTTTGAATATATGTATATATTTGTGGGGAAATGAACCATGAACAGGTTCGTGTGTGTATTCTTCACCAAGAAAAAATGCTTTTGAGTTCCAGCAATGTCAGAATTAAGTAGTATTTCACTGCTACTTAATAGCCAGAAAATAGTGTTCAGCCTCAGGGCCTAATATGATAACTACCCATTTAAGCAACAAAAGAGTTGTTTTTTTAGGTTTTTCCTGTTTTTAAACAGTTTCAGGTTTATGTATTAAAGAAGTACATGTAAGCTTAAGTAATTTGTAATGGAGATTGACATCATTGCTGATGTGAGATATAATTGATTTTTTAATCTTAAATGAGAGATGGATAAAGTAGTTTAAAGGGTGATAAAGTCAGTGACCAAACGTTTGTTTAAAGTAATGGAAAGATAGGAAGAACAACAACATAGTTGGGAACAAGTTAGAAACACATTCTGTGTTTTTATTCTTTACTGATCTAAGCAGGGGAAAATTACAGTGATTCTGCAGAAAAACTGATTGTTAAAGTAATTCAGAAGCAGGACAAATGCTACAGTGATACTTCTAACTGTACAGATGGTAGAAAATACTACGTATTAGAGTTCAGGAACTCTTGGAAAATTATTTATTTAGGTTACATGTAAACTGGGCCTAAAGGTAATGTAGTGTAGGCTTTGAGCAACTAGTGATGCAGATTTTGGTCTATTTGCAGTGTCCTATCAGAAAGAGATAGTGAAAAATTACAGCAAAGTGGAAAACTTGTGGAAACTATTTTAGGTAGTCTGTAGTAGTTTGAAATAGAGGTGAGAAAATCTAGGCCTAATATAGCTTTTATGGAAAGGTATTCCAGAGATGCTTACCTCTAAGTTGAAGTGTTTGGTAATACAGTGTCATATTTCTAACTGTCTGCCATCTTTGACCATTGTAATGTTTAGAATAATATTGAGACCTGAAAGGAAAATTCTGCATCTGAGAGTCTTCCTTATTAATAGAAAGTAAAATTGAATCCATGCGGGTGGTGGAGAGGGAAATCTTACCTGCATTTTGATTTCTTTACAACTACAGTTAGGTCAGGGCTTAGGGGCTAACTCAGATATTTTTTAAAAAAGGTAAAATGCTTTCAGTTAGGGTCTATTTGCTGGATAAATGTACATCTGATGCCTTTTTTTTTTCAACTAAAATATTTTCATTTTCCTTTCAAGTTAAACTGCAATAGAACAAAGTAGGAGGGATGCATAGATGTAGGAATTTACACTAAGCAACATTTAAATTACCGTGATTAAACTTAAGTGTGCTAGTAATTTAAAAAAAGGAATTATAGCTTTCTATCACCTTGATTTTGTGTGTAGTGTCTGAGCAATTACCTAACCTGTAAGACCAAAATCTCATCCTATTCCTCAAATATTGACAATATGGAAATGGATTAGGGTGTTACATGTACAGTGCACATTTCAGTTTAGTTGGGTATGTGCTAGTTGCAGTTTTTACGTAATTGTGACCTATGTGTTGCATAAAGACAAAGAGACTAAACTGAATCCAAAGGTATTTTTTATGTTAACTATTACTATCAATACATAGTCTGAAAAATAGTTGAGTATGTTTGTTAAATTTGTTGTTGTACGTAGTTTAAAATTGTACACATGCACTCACTGGCAGCTTGGGTAAATGTAAAAGTTAACATATTTCCCTTTTTTATTTTTTATTTTATTTACATGCTTAGAAGTTACCATTTCAAAAAATATGTTACTTTTCTTTGCTTGCTTTTTATAACATTAACTTGTATCGTATTTGTTTTTTCAAATGCTTGAGAAACCTTAATTAATCTTAAATAAATTTTGAAAAGGAATCTGACACATATCAGATGTACAAAAATAGGACTGCAACATTTGAAGAAAAGAAGATAGGAAAAAAGTTAACAGACGTTTTCCTAGAATTTCTGCAGCCATTTTTGTTAGTCAAATTTTCATAATGACTGGAAATTATGGGGATATTTTTTGTAAAATAAATTTAGATTCTCATAAAGCAAGTGAGAATTTAGTGGTAATATTTTGGTGCTAGGCTTTTGCATCAGATGTAGAAGAGAAGGGCTCTGAATTCTATGCAGTCTAAGGGTTTTTGAATCCAGTGCTATCACCATTCAGGTGAATGTATAGTGAGCAGGTGCCTGAAGTGCTTAAGTACTTAGAATAATTTAGTTTACTTAAAGTGCAAATGGCAGAATAGATATTAGGTACTCTACAGATTAATATATTTATTTAAGACAATTTAATTGGTTAACAAGTTGCTTTTTAAATGGAACTTGTATGTTTTCTCTAAGGCAGACTATCCATACTGTGATATTTTAAGGCCAAATCTTTATACCTCACACATTTGTGACAATGGTATGTTAGTTTGTACTGTCATATTTTTGTTTTAAAGCTCTGTTTTCCATTACAGAAGCCTTGCAGGAAGCTACTGTATGAAGCTAGAAACAGGCTAAAATGTGCAAGATCAAGATTTAAAGAGCTCTTGGAACTGTGCATGAGGAAAGACATGAAACATCAGTTTATTCTTTGGGTAAAATGTGTGTTGCTTTTTACTTTTTAAGACTATATAAATACTTGATTATTCTCTGCAATTCCAGGGCAGCTGAAATTCTCTACTCCTTGGCTTTGGTACAGTCCAGTAAATCTGAGAAGATGAGTGTGTTTCCTTCAATGAATAACTATAAATTACTGGCAGAAGCCAGGAGGAACCTTGGACTCTTTCAGCATCATGATGCTATTACAGGAACAGCCAAAGATTGGGTAGTTGTGGATTATGGCACTAGGTAATTTATTATAAATATATAAACTTGAATCTTAATATCCGTTTGCTTTTTTGGAACAGAACTTTATTTCAGAGATACAGATTTGATATAGTAACATACTCAGTACTGAGAGTGTAGTGGTGCTCTGCATGAGAAGTGGATCTGATTCCCCATGTTCTTCATTTATTTTAATTCTCTAAGTAAAAATTCGATATCCAAATTTTTTGAGGTTTCCTGAGAAGCTAGGTAGATACAATACTGAGATTTCTTTAATAACAGCTGTTATTTTTTGCAGTAACTGTTATATAGGAGATTATTTTTGTCTTTCTTAAACAATGATCCAGAGATAAGCTAATTTCAGCATATATTCCTTGGAAAATCCCACATCCTCTAACTTACCTTCCTTCAATATGGGAAATTTTTTTGATGTTGACAATTTTCTACTTAACGTATATCTGGTTTTGTTTGCTGTTGTTGTAGCTAGTGGGTAGTTGCTTTCTCAGTACTGACAAATTATTCTGTTAACTGCTTCATAGAATTTTTTGAAGAAGATTGTATGATATATGGGTTTCTGTGTATGTACATGCTTTATGTATGGGTTTGTTCAGAAAATTGTTACATATTGGAATGTTAATAACTAGGAAATTTGATTGATTGAGGTAGATGATGGTAGTTTATAGTACAGCATGTTCATTAATTAAATCATTGTTTTAAATAAATCTGAAATACTCCTTCTTATTTTAATCTATTTCGTGACAAGTGCTTTTAAATTTCATAAATTTTTAATCTTTCGAAGCATAGGTGTAATCAAAGTGCCATCATGCACAATGAACTTGGTTATGAGACAGTAAAATAAAGGCTTTTTTCACTTTACAAATAAAATTGGCCAGCCCTCTGTATTTAAGAATTAGTAAGCATTGTGTGAATTGAAGCAATGGAAAACATAGTAAAACTTTAAATTTTGTGTTTCTGATTGTTTTTTAAATCCTATATAAATGCAATCTTGACTTTGTGACCAGCATCTCAGGCTTGTCTTCAGTACAGAAACTGGAAATCAAACATAATCACAAACTTTCATAAGATTAGCATTTTGAAAAAGTACTTGAAAAAGTATTCTAAGGGTATACTTTTTATAGTATAACAGCCATTAGATCTACTTCACTTTCACTATGCAAGGCAGGAATGTACTGAAATTCAGAATATTTCTGCTTTTTTTAGTCTAATCATCCGTTGCAACTAGCTGTTCTTATTTCATGCTATATTGATATTAAAAATTACATTGGCTTTTCTGAAACTCATATTGTTGAGTTCTCTAATATTTTTAAATTTTGATGTTACCACATTGAATAAAAGCAACTCAAAACTAATTAAGACTTTAAATGTTTTAACAGGCTTTTTCATTCAATAATGAACTTGAAGAAAGTGATAATTGACTCTGCTCATATTCTCATCCTAAAGGATAAAAGTGCTTATAGTTATCATGCATCAACCCCATTCCTGAAGATGGTGAGCTGTCTTTCTTGATTTTTTCCGAAAATTAGAAGTGATCTCTGTCTTTTCAATACAGTTTGAGTGACCTGGAAAAGTCAGAACTAAATTTGCAGCTAATCCCTTCTCAAAAATCTTCTTCTTATCAGTGTTCGTATTAATTGAAGGTATTAGAAAGCAAAAAGCAAACATTTCAGCAGTTATTGCTGAAAAAAAGCCCATACATCTAAAGCAAAGGGTCTTAGTTTGTTCCACTTTGTGAATTAGATAGTAAAACCAGTTCTAATTTTCTTGTGGTCATAAATTTGTTGGTGACTTAGGAGATATGCATATGTCAGCGAATATATAATGGTAGTCAGTCCTGTAATTTGACTTGTAACTTAAAAAATATGGGAAGAAGAAAATTTCCATCCCAAACAGAAGTCTAAGCTGAATTTGCAAAACAAAACCTTTTTTTTTTTTCCCCTTAGCTGAAATTATTTGAAATAGGGAAACAGGAATGTTCAATGAAATGGATGATAAAGTCAGCAATGTTTCCCCATGTCTCATTTTGAGACCTGTTTTACAGTGAAGAACACCTTGACAAAACATGTACTTGAATAACTCTTCCAGTCATATGTATATATAAAAAAATTGCTAAAATAGTTCTTTATACTTTTTATGAGTTTTATACAAATATATATGCATATATATGCATGCTGCATGTGTGTGCTATTCGGGTGTGTGCCAGAAATACATGATTTTTCTCCTGTTTGGAAAGGCTACCAAAATAAATGTGCACCTTCAGAAAGTAAAAATATTTTGAAGTCATTCATGGAATGAAGTTTTTACTTCTGCTCTGAAATATATTGGAGGATGTCATGATGTTACATTTTACTAAACATTCTTTGTTCCCGTTCTTTATGAGTCTGGATTAATACCACTGCATTGTAGAAGTACTAGTTGCTGTTTAAATTGTATATTGCCTAGGAGCATACTAAGTCAAACCTATCATTACCACTGTGAAAGCAGAAATTAAAATAAAATTCTTATTTCAACGAATTTATTATATATATAAAATAGAAAAAATAAGGAGATTACAGAAGTAGATTACGATTTATCTGTATGACAAACAGTATCTGCAACATATCATAAGTCTAATATCTCCGCAGGACATCAGATATCACAACTAAAGCTTTTTAATGTGGGATTTGTTGACTTCTAACGGGAGAACTTCAGTATATTTACAAGAGCCCTTGCGAACCTTGAGCAAGTAGAAAGTTCAAAGGCACTTGTTTTACAATACAGAATCATGGTATTTGGTGGCCGATGGAAGATGACATCAAGAATTGCTCACAGATGGGCATTCAGAATGAATGTGAAGAGAGCTGAGAAAGACAAATGATGAAGTCTGAGATTGAAAATGGATGTTGTTTTTGAGGGGTGAAGAAGGGAAAAAAACATAGTCAGAGGAACAGAGCGCAGGACTGTAGCAGCAGCATTCCAGCAGGTAGTAGGTACAACCAGGAGAAAGTTTCCCTTCTTGAAGCCCAGAAAAAAGGAAGTTGTAAATAAGATATGATGAAAGGACTCCAGAATGACACTACTTGCACTTTTCCTACTATTCTTAATTGTTAGTTACATGCAAAAGCATGTCACAGTTTTCTTAGTTGATGACTTAATACTTTTTACTTCATGTATTAAGTTTTACAGACTCTACATTAGTAAAAAAACTAGATCGTTTGGAAGGCAATACACTGAAAAAGAGATTCCAGAACGACCCAACCAATAGGATGAGATCTAAACTGTACAAGTAAAGCTGTGCAACTATTGCACCATTCCTGTACATTAGTCTTATTTCTTTAAGTGCAGAAAGAAAATTTTCATGTAAGTGACAGTAGTTGGATTTGAGAAACATTATTTTGAGGATGTTTTGAGAAACTGAGAACTTTGCACTTCAATTTCAAAGTCTATAGTGGTCAGCATTGTATGAACTAAAAGGAATGCGTTGTTCATCAACAGCTTGGCTGTTCTCTTGCTTAGACTAATGCAACAGTGTCAGCAATGTCTTGTCTCTACCTTTTCTCGGTGGAAATGAGCCCTGGGTCATGTTGCATTTAAAAAAAGAGAGAAGCCAGTGAACAGTAAGATGTGAGTATTGTGAAATAATTCTTCACATAGTTTATATCACATAAAAATCTTACCATACCCCAAATTATGTTTTTTTTTTTAAATTTTTCTCTAGGTGTACAATGTAGGGCAACAACAAGAGCTGACAGAAGACTAGACAATGAATCCTGGTGATAAATACACAGCAGTGTGGTGTTTCAGGGTCAATTTATAGCAAGAGAAAGTTAATAAAAATATATGATAAGTATTTGCAAAATTTGAAAGAAGTTGGTGATTATGAAGTCTTGTATGCAAAAATGAAAACAACGGGTAAAAATTTGATACTGGCATCTAATAAGGCATTTAATGAAAACATGTTTCTCAATGAATTGGCCAAATTGAGCTTCTTTCTTTTGTCAATCTGAAATACTTATTTTATGAAGTGTAGGGTTTGTCATCCTGAGTAATGTGCTAAAATAGGCTTTGGTTAATGGTATTGTTAACATGGTTTTCTCCTTCACAAAATTCATAAAGTAGAGAAAGTTCCTGTATTATCCATTTAAGTGTATTCAAAAGCAAATTCAAAGATGTTCTCTTGTAGGATGATGTTCAGGCCTCCCAAGATTCTTTGCCACACAAGACAGTTATGAAGCTGACATTGCAACCAAGGTAAATAATTTACATATTACTTAGTGTTTGAGGTTCTTTTAGCAATGTATGTATTTTCATTACCTAGTAAGTAGCTTTTTATACCATTTCCTTTTTTTTTCCTTCAATTTTCACTCAAAATAGAGCTAGAAATTAAAAAAAAAATAGTCTGGGATATTATGCTAGTACTATTATGTCTAATTGAAAGAGGACACAGCATGTTAAAATATAGGCATTTCTCACATACCACATCTGAAGCAAGTATTCTGTTTCTGTGTGATTTTAGAACATTGTAATACTAAATAAATTATGCTTGAGAGAAGCAGTAGAGAATTCTAATTAAACAGAACTCCAACTTTCCATTGTATTAAGAAGGCTTACTTTTTAATATATGTAGTTGTAGACTATTCAGTTGAAACTGACATTCAGTTGTTCCCATGAACACTCAGTATCCTACCTGAAATAACTTACACATCCATTAAAAGTTGCCTAATCCTAATGAAGTGAATAAGACCTATGGGTATGAGAGCTGCTGTGTGTAAATCAAGTAATACATGGTTTTTGCTCATAGAATGGAAGATTTAAGATTAATTTAAAAAGCAGTGAATGCTATTTTTGCTGATGTTGATATTTAATTTCTCTAGTTCTAGCAAGTGGCAAGCTAATAAAACTTGCCTAATTCATGAAGGTGTCTGACTATTCAGCAGACTAACTGCTACTGTTAAAAAGTTCTGATTAAGTCTTTGAAAAGTGAGTGAAGTTTGGTCCTTATTAGCCTTTGGGCAAAGCTGTCTTCAGTCCTCTGACACTAAATGTACATAATGTGTTTTAATATAAGCTTTTCTCTAGAGCATACTATTTTTTAAGTAGGACTTTTACTCTATTATTGGAGTGCTAGATAGATGCTAATAGATTGTCTTAATGTTATCCAAAATGGCCAAGGACTCAGGTGTTTAGATGTTTATTTAACTAAAATATTTCAGCATTTTCAAAATTATCCCCTCATGTTTCTTCACTGTAAGAGGATTGTATATATAGTATATAAACATTTGTCTCGAGGAAAGTTATAATTTAGACTTTCTTTGCTCTTTGAGGATAGCTTTATTGCTTTTACTCTCCTTGCCTAGGTTAGCTGTTGAAATATTCCCTGTGCCCCTTTCACCCCCTGATATGCCTTTTGTTGGCATCCACTGTTCCATTTATTTCTCTGCATAATATGCTGAGTAAGTTTTTCCCTTTTTGGTGTTTATTCATTTCAAGCACTTGCTTTTTCTTTTTTTTTTTTTAAACTCTTAGTTGTGCATTAAATAGATATTCATGACATTAAAATTAATATTACTCTAGCAACCTTTTGCTGTTGTTCTATAAACTGGTCCTAACTTACTGAGAAGATAACAGTGATAGAAAATTGCTAATTGTACCTTGTCTGGTAATGTGAAGGTACCATATAGTCTTATGAGACGTGGTTGATGTTCCAAGGACTGTGCAGTCAGAAATATGGGAGATAGAATAAAGAGATTAAATAAGTGAGGGAGAAGGGGCAGAGAAATGTTGTAAGAGAATAATGATATTGCCAACTGAAACCCTGTTTCTTTTTGTAGTGATTTCCATTTTGGAAACACTTTGAAAATAATGCTTAAGTGTACACTCCTTCATGCTTTCTTTGTTTTTGAAATTTTCATTTGAATATGTTGTTTGTTAAACTGTTTCCGCTTATAAAAATGAGCTTAGTCTTTTTAGGCTTCTAACTTTATCTGTGGTTGTAGTCTGAATCTCCACTAACATTGTTACCATTGGGAAAAGTGGTATGTAAGCTGACACAGTAACATTTGGCTAAATCTAATGTGTGATTATTATGACTGCGCATCTGAGTTTTTTAGTAGCATTTTGTGTGAAATGTTAATTTCAGTAGAAACATAAAATCAACTCAATAAATCTATAATTAAGGATTATGGCGCTTAAACTTCAGAGTCTGAGGCTTGTAAGAGAGAAACTGATTTTTCATTTAAAGTTTTGAAGCATCAGCAGATTGAAAGTACTGATTTTCATCAAGACTTTATTATTTGCTTATCTTCTGTTCATAGTAGTCTTTATTGTTCATGTCTCTATAATCGAATCTCTAGATTTCTGTCTGTGTGTTCTAATATATCATTATATGGGATAGAAATTAAGTCAGTGTAACTGTCAAGATGTTACTTTTTTTTAATTGGCTATATAGCTTTTGGTACTTTTGCATTTCCATCTCAAGACTTCTGAAAATAGCTGTATTGTAAATTGGTTATTCTTATAAAAGTTTGGTTCGTATCGCCTATAATTTTAGAGGAACACTACTGATGGGAAGCTCATAAGATAATGGCTTTTTAAAATCTGATTAATTACTCAATCTTTTTTTTTCTTCTTGTTTTACTGGTTGCAAATATAACCTGCTTTTTTCTGAGAAAGTAGTTGGTAGTATATTTTTGTGTCTTTCATCAAACCTTCCTTTTTGATGTTTTTTATTTAAGTGTTCTCTTCACTGCTCGTGAAAGTTGTAGTCAGTAGTGAAAACTGATCTGACAGGCTGTACAGGAGACCTAGTAAAACTTGATTACATGGAAAAAAAGAAAACAAGAAAAGATCTATCTTTCAGTATTTATTGTTCTAGTGTTAGGTATCTCCATATTGTTGTGTAGCTGAGAAGTATCTTTCAAACTATTTCTAAGTAGGTGCCATTTGTAATATATTTGGTATTGTTTCTGCCCTCACCTGGGCATCTCTTCTCTGTAGTGCTGTGTTGTCTTATTTTTATGAATCCATAGTTTTATTTAAAAATTAATGTGTTAATTTCAATTAAATAGGTATGCAGAGTATTTAAATCTTACTGTGACTCTGTCAACTTAGAACAACTAAGTGGTCTTCTGATATGGCTTTTGTATACTGAAACTATGGAGTCTTTAGTTGCACTACATCCCTTTCAACTGCTAAATGAAGTTGCATGCTTTTTAAAAAATTGTTACTTCTATCTGAAAAACGAAGCTTTCCATGTCTAACTAGATCTGGAACTACTTCTGTCTTGTTTTGAAATTTGAAATTACTGCACGTCTTGGAGAAAAAGCCCATGAGTGTGCTGATAAATTGGTTGCTGGTTCATACTTCTGTGAGTGCCCAGTCCTTTAATATAATTATAGTTTTTTAGGAGTAGTCTGCCAGAGGTCATACTTCCCAAATGGCAAAAGACTTGCACTCACTGGACTTGGCAGGGTGGGGTGTGTTTGAATGTCTTCTTGTCCTGTTTGGGCTGTCAGTAGCAGATGAAGGGTATGTTGACAGTGTGAATGGGAGGATTTTTTAGCTTTTCTTTTTAGTTCTATCTACATTGTTTCCGGGAGGCAGCATTGCAAGGGAGTGTGATACACACCCAAATGACTGAATTGACTGTTTGGACCAGCTTGGATTTTCTAGTAGTATCATTTGACACAACATGGTGAACCTGGGAGTGAAAAGACCTAACAATAGCAATCATGCTTTTTTTTTTTTTCCTCCCCGTTTTCTTTTAACTTTTGAACCTTTATGTACCTGGCTGGGAAGTTTCAGTACTGAGCTCCTCTATGCTCTACAAGCATGGTGTAAGGCATCCTAGCCAAACTGAAGATACTGTGATATTGAAAGAGTTCTAAAAATCATTGATTCAGGATTATTTTTAGTGCTAAACCAACAATTCTAATAATTTTCCCACAAATAACTTCTGTCAGCTAATCTTAGAGGAATATTATGATATATCTTTCTATTCAGGCTACTTTAATAGCTTAGCAGACACAATTTCCACCAGTTGAAATATTTAGGTTACCTAGGGGGTTGTTTATGAGGAGGATACGCTGTAATCAATTATTTCTTCAAAGATCTATTAAAGCACCAAACAGTTTATTGATATCCACCCTATAAAAGAAAGTTTCTTGTTTTCAGATAGAGGATACAAAATCAGCTGGGCTATTTTCCTTACTTCAGTATCTATGAGCAGGTTTTGGCATAAGATTGTAGTTAATAAAGTTTTGGCATAAGTTGTTTTTAACCTCTTAGGTCCAAAATTTGTGATCTTTTTTTGAGAAAGAGGTAAATCAGGATTTTCTAAGATTTTTCAAGTTGCTTATCTTTTCAAAAATTCACTTGGCAGAGGTGGGGTACCCACTGCTTTCTCAACACAGCACTATAATGTAGAAATTAAAGCTGTTTATTAAGTTTAATGTGTGATAAAGAATAATGCACAAAAATTCTTGGCAGAGCACTGTGTATGTGCTGTATTTGGTTGGATGATGACAGCAAGAATAACTTTTCTGAGAAGGAAACTTTGTTGGTGTGATGTGCCATAACTGTGTCTTTCTGAGTTTAGGAAGTGACTGGATTGGGGTAATACTCTCATTTGGCAACTTTAAGTTTGGTGGGGGGGTTTTTTTTTGGTTTTCTGGTTTTTTGACCTGTGTTGCCCTTGTTAGTACAATCAATCTAAACTTAAGTTACAAGGAGAGGACCCTCCAACAGCATTTGGCGTTTTAATAAGGTACATTTTAGTTACCTTTTATGCTTGCATGATTTCTGAGACATATGTATTCCCAGCTATATTCTGAAACAGCTGAAAAAAAAAAAAGAGTTGAATTGTCAGTGAGGGAAAAAAAAAGTTTAGAGAAAACAAGAAAGAATATAGTAACATTTAGGATGAGTTCAGAAGTATTTGTGGCAACTTGTACGTTTTTAATATGCACACTTGTTCCCTAGAGGGAAAAATAAGCCAACAAATGAACCCTAGCCTAACAAATATTTCTAGTTTTTTATTGGATAAAATAGGGATAGCAATATGCACAAAAACCTTATGATGTTTTTGTTGAAGTGAAATGTCTGTATTCGTATTTTTGAGGAAGATGGACAGGATGAATAGTCATTCAGTCAAGCCTTAACACTTTCTGATTCTGTTGTGCTTAATTAAGCACTTGTATTAAACACACATTTAATACAAGTGTTCAAGAAGTTAAGAAATTAGAAAACACTTGGAAAATTATATGTGAAGAGCCTTCACTTTTAGTTTCCAATTTTCTGGCTGCTTAGATTAAATACAGCCTAATGATTTTTTTAAAATTACTTTAAAGTGTTACTCTTGGTGTTCAGCTGCCTGGTCAATTTTCTAGATTTCAGGTGACCTGTTACTGCCATGAGCATGTTCTGTTTGTAGTGAACTCAAGGTCATTTTGACTGAATCCGAAGAGCATTTAAAAAGCATTCTCCTTGATTTTTGTTAAGGAAGAGCTGTTGCAAAGGCTATGAAATGCTTGGCTGACACAGGATAATCCAGATCTGACTCTAGAAACATCAGTTAATGTGAAC
Source organism: Neopelma chrysocephalum (assembly GCF_003984885.1). NCBI lineage: Eukaryota > Metazoa > Chordata > Aves > Passeriformes > Pipridae > Neopelma > Neopelma chrysocephalum. Next base: position 1,135,472 of record NW_020925676.1, read on the forward strand.
TTGAAGTAAATATTTCTGTAAAAACCATTCTGGTAAAAGTGGTGACTTCAAAATGAAAACCAAAACCATGATACATGATAGATTCATTCTGTTTTATAGGTGGAAGTTAGCTGTGCAGCTGTCTTTATGACCAAAACTGGCACACTCTCCATTGACAGTGTCTAATGGGACAGGAAGTGAGGGGTATGGAAGAGTTCACAGCACGCTGATCTCTTTATTTCCACTCTTTTTCTGTAAGGTCACAACAGTTTTTTCAGAGGTTTCCTTATGTACTGGGCAAGTTTTCTACTTTTTGTGTTAACTATACTACATGCAGGCTTGTCTCAGAACTGACTCCAGGCACTGGTATTTGACATCTCTCTAAAAGTTTATCTGTGAACCCTAAAAACAAAACAACAAATAAGCTAGGAGATGAATGCCTGTTTTGATGTGAGGGATAGCTCTTTAAAACTGAACTGTGGTACATTTTTTGAGTTATATAAATTTTCATTAAGTAAAAGAAAAAAGTAGCTTTAATTTGCAATTAATTGTACTCCGAAGTTTTTTTGTGGAATGAATTTTTGAATGTTATGCTTCTAAATTCAAGTTATTCTGAAGATTGTTACATTTCAAACTTTTAATCATTACTTCTTCAGTGGATAAAAATTCTTATAAATCAAACTTTTTTCAGTTTTTGGTCTGTCTTATTGTTGATGAACTAATGACAGTCTATTCTAAATATTTTTGTTTACAGACTGTCTTTGCCATTGCAAAATTAAACCATTAAATAAGTTCATAGTTTGTAGGATTTGTAGAATCTTTGAAGTTCTTCAAAACTGCACAACTTTTTGATTTTCATTTCAGTGCACAGAATATCAGCATTTTTTGTTGAGGTTTGCAGTACCAGTGCAGATGAAGGTGTTTGATGCTTCAGTTACTATAAAAATTAGAACAGTAAAATGAAATACAACAATTAGGTCTTACAAGAAATTTCTGGTTTCCTCTGAGAACACTGTAATGAAACTGTCATATGAAACACAGAAGAAATAGATAAACTATACATACTTTAGGGGAAGGAAAAAACCCCATTTTCAGAAAACAAAGTGATCATTATGAAGGAATATGCTAGTGAATGATTGAATAGAACTGAAAGATCTGCATTATATGCTTGTACTTGTTGAAGCAGTTTTGGAAGTAGAATATACACATTTTCTGTATATTAGTACATTTGTGTATTATTTTTTTTTCCAGACACTGGCCCCTTCAGCCTTTTTACTGGAGTTACTTTGAGGCAATATTGCAGTTAGTCCAAGACACTCAAGGCACAGACTGAAGTGATACGGAATACTTAAAAGTCTTTCTGCTCTTCTGAACCAGATTTTTTTTCCCTTCTAAATGCAGATTTATAAAGCCTGCACTACAAGAGGAACAAGGAAAGGATTTTAGTGAAGGTACTTCCTGATCCTGAGAAAGTCAGGGGGCTTCAAGCCCATCTTGGACCTCAGAACACCTCACAACTTTGTGGTAAAAGACAAATTTAAAATAGTGCCTTTGGGCTTAATCCTTTTATCCTTAATTAGAGAGTAGTTACGTGCTCCAGATTAGGATATGTATGCCACTACAATCCATCTAAATCATAGGAAGTATATGTATCTGGCATATGTAATAGGTACATAACGTTTAAAAGTCTTGTCTTAGGTTGATGTTGATATTTTTGTGTTCTCTAAAGTTGTAGTTCTTGCTGTGCTGTTGTCTATGTTCATTGTGAATGCTGTTTTCTTGAGGGTGTTCCATGGTTTGTTGTTGAGAAAGATACACAAGGTTCCTGTTTCCTGTGAGAGTGGAGGGATGGATTATGTGTTTATCGTCTTCCTAATTCTGTGCCTTTTGCATGAGCAATGGATATTATAAAGATTTATCTGTAGAGTTATGAAAAGAATGCATGTGTGTGAGTTCTCTCCCCTTCATTAATGAGTCTAAAATTCAGCTTTGGGTTTGTCACTAGGAAGGGTAATCCTGGAGTGATTCTGAAATGTCAAACTAAGATAATGGAACTTTTTTTAAGCACAGGATCATGGCTTTATTTATTTGTATCTTAATCCAAACTGTCAGCCACAACTGCTTTTAGAAAGAATATTTAATTTTACCATAGCTCTATTTCTAAACGACATGCTTAACTTGCTCTTCAAATACTGTTATAATCATAGCATTATTTTACATTGTGTTAGTCTCTACTGAATTCTTGTGAATTTACTTATTTATTAATAGTATCTCTTTTTTATTTCTTGATGTCACCAGTTGGATATTGAAATGAAAAGCTGATCTGTGGATAATAGATTCTGTTTCCACTGTTTTCTACCTTATGAAAGCAGCACAAATTTATATTGTGTGCCTGTAGTTTCAGGTTGAGATTACCTTCCTATTAATTCTTCTGCATGATATTTTTCATAAACTACAAAAGATGTCTTATTAGGAAGATGAAAAGGATTTTAGTATTCTTCGTATTTGATAATATTTGATTATATGTATCCAAGATTAATATTCTACTCTATAATGAACATTTTAATTGGATTACAATTTGCTCCTTAGATGTAAATTGATTTTTTTTTTCTTGCTACATCTGTGACAGTATTGGTGAATGAAAGAACTTATCTGAATGTGATGCAGAGGAATATATTAGCATTATTTATTTTATCCAGTTAGGTAAGCTGATAAATCTCTTTAAACTTTATCCAGTTAATGAAAAGCCCCTTGGGAAGCTATTGGAATCTTCTTTTGGGGATAACCTGCTTTACTCTAGATAGAGACTAAATAGAGAACTCTTAGCTTAATTTGATTTTTATTAAACCACACATACTCCCATTCCCCCAAATTTCGTGTTTACATCTGACACTATATCTGAGAGTGTAGCTCTTTACTCATAAGTTTTCTCTCACAAAAGACTTCTTTATTTGATAAAATGTCTTGGATTGTATAGTTATGAATCGTAATGTTTTCAGTATCTTCTGTATCTCAACAGCTAGTTGCCTAGCTATTTTTTAAATTTTCATTGATAAATGTTGGATATCACGTATTATTCAAATTATATAATTTGGTATCTGAGTAGGGGGGATTTTTTTGTGCAAAGTGAGGCCAAATACAAGCAAGGAATTCTTTAGGTCAGATAATAAAGTCACAAGTTGTTTCCTTTTTTGTCAGTCATGCTAATACAGTAGATCGTAAATAGATTATACATTTGAAGTCATACTGGGAACAAACACTCTATATAGGATTAGTATTTAAAACTATCTTAGTAAACTGGAGACATTATTTCGTAGTCAGAGAATGAAATGAAGCAGACAAGTGGAAGAATAATGTGTTGACTAATCAAATAGACAGTAGTGATGCAGAAGAAGACTAGGCATTACAGAAGTTCAGACTGAGAGTGTTACTTGTATGGTATCAAAAGCAATTTTGCTTTTGGGTGATTGAAATGGAAATATTCTGTGTAAAATACAGCTGAAATAGTGTGCTTAACTCAAGAGTGATGAAGAGTGAAAAAAATATAGTATCTAGTTTTTGAAAACATACTTTGAGAGATGAGACTTGAAAGGTTAACAGGAAATGAGTACTAATTCAAAGAAAGCAACCAAAGAGATGTTGAAAAAGCATAATCTGTTTAGTTTGAAAAGACTGATAATGAAGAAGATAAATACGTACAGGTTTGTTACAAAGAGTCGTATTATACTTGCAGTGGAAAAAAGGAAGACATACTTGGAGAAAATGTTGTTTAAAGTAACTAAAAATATAATTGTATATTAGCAAAACTGGTTCTTGAGCTGCAAAACATTATCATCGGTTTTGGATGTTTTCAAGAATAGTGATTGCAGCATTTGTCAGAGTTTATCCTACTTAATTCTCATTTTGGTTGAGGTCAAGCTACAGCAACCTTCTAGTCCAGTGGGTTTTTTGTTAATATCTAGATTTTAACTCCTGTCTTCAATTTAGTCTTGAGAGTCATAGCAAAATAGGATATTTTGTAGTACCTAGCATGACCTAAGATTATAGAATAGTCTATTTGGTACGCAGACTTCTGACCAAGTGGAATAAAAGAGAAAAGTAGACTGGTTTAAGGCAGGCAAGACCTTCCTGTGATCTGAAATGTTGCCTGATGTTTATATGAAAACTCGTTGCTCTAATAAGATAACATCTCTGCTTCGAGTTGCTGTCCCTAATGCACAAGCACAGCAATTTATACTCCGTTTGTCATACAGGCCAATGGAATTTCCTGTTTAGGATAAAAAGATTTTTTCCTCTTTTTTTTTTCCATTTTTCCAAATGGAGTACTATTATAGAGTAATGCTTGTGGGGTTTTGTGGAGGGGTTTCTTGTTTGTGGGTTTTATTTTCACTACTGTGGAAGGTAGATTTCTGATGATGTGAGGATTATGGAGTAGTGTAATAACTGTGTAGATTAAGAGAAACAGATCAATTCTCTATAGGAATGCAAAGGGTCAAGAAATTTCCTAATACTGGAAAATCCTTCATTTTCCCTTTGCCTCTCCACACCCCTCCATCTCCCTGTCTCCCAGAAGTTCTTTTTCTGTAAAGTAGTTGGTATGGCTTGACATGGAAGTGTATTTTCCTTTTTGGAAAAAAAAACCACAAAAACTTCTGATGCAGAATTATTCCATCTAATGGGTATAACCAATTTTGTTCCCTTTCAGAATAAGAACTAGGAAGAAAATAATTTCTGTGCTATTGGAAAAGTATCCATGTGTATCTCGTCAAAAATACATTAAATAATTCCTCAGGAGATTGTGGGCTTTTTATGGCAAAATTAACTGACAAATTGATTTAGATGCTTTTTGTTTCCTTCTTTTTCATAGGGTTTGCCTCTATTAAAAGAAGGTTGTGGGCCAGATGTCACTGATAATAGTTCAAGGTACACAGAGAAATAGAGTTCAGTGTTTTGAATAGCATAATAAAAAATAATAAAAAATACATTATAGGAAAAGTATAATTTGGATGAAATCATGAGAACTTTTTTGCATTTCAGAAATAAATATTCATGTTACAGAGAGGGAAATATAGATTGTTTAAATACTGACAGAGCTGAATTTTCTTTAAAACAAGCGATAATCAGACTTGAATATGTTTGGAAAGTGGATTGGTCACATGATTTTCATGCATGAGGTTTTGAATGACTTTGTCCAAAACTTCCTCTGTTACATAACTTTCTTACTAATTGGATTTGGAATAGGAATCAGAAGTGTCTTGAAATGCTGTAAAACATATCGTTTCTGAAGCTTAATTTAGTAACTTGACAGAAGAGTTTTAGGAAAAAAAGCATTAATCTGTGTCCAGAAGAGTGCCACAATCACGAGCCTGCACAGTTGGCTTTTGATGAGTCTTCTTCCTAAAAGAATATTAAGAACAGAATATGGATTGAGATGTTGGAAAATATCTGATTTCTGTGTAATGAAAAAGTCAATATGAACAGATAATATCCTGAACCCCTTATTAAAAAAAAATCATTAAAGTTGTATATATGACATTTATTTTCAGAAAAATTGTTTTATAGGCTTTGTCCATCTTTAGTAGTTCATAGCAGAAAGGTACACAGAATGAGCGAGTGGGCCTGTACTTAAAAAGTCATGTTAATCATGCTTTTGACTGAGGAGGCCTTGAGTCTTATGTGAGGAACCATAAGTGCTTTGAACAGAGATAGGTAGCTTGGCATAACTTTTTTTTTTTTACCTAGTATTTTGAGTATATTGGGAAAATATTCAGAGTTTTCCAGAATTGTTATGGTTAGGTTTTATTCAAAGTTTTTCCCCATGGACCTCTAAAGCAAGGAGAGAGCTTTTTAAATAACAGGAGAGGAATTTTTGTGGTCAAGTTATTTTTAGTTTTATTCTGTATTAAATAAATGAGGAAAATAAGTATGTACATGTTGTCTTGGGCTTCAGTGCAAGAATCATGAAAGTCTTTTCTTCAGGGGAGGTTGTACATATTTGCAATGCATACATAAATATCTGGTTTAAGTAGGTGGTTGTTCTTTTCATTCCATATACCTCCATCCCCAAAGACATGGACCACCCGGGGCTTGTGTGTGTCAATTCATAGCATTTTTTTAGAATTCTGTATTTCTTGGACTTTCTTGGGTTTTTTTTTAAGCTTCAAAACATACATCAGAAGTCACATAATGCAGATTTTTTAATGGTATTTTTGGAAGCTATCATGACAAGCAGTGCTTTATGCAGTTTAAATACTGAGCCCTAGTTTCGTTCCACCTTATACACATCATTGTTTGGTAATTAAATGTTACTACTTATTAACTCTTCTCGCATCTTTCAAAGTAGTTTTTCTTGCAATTTTAAGATACGAAACAGTTTTGATTTTCTCTTTATCATCCTAGTGAGATGATTTTTTTTTAGAGAATCTCAGGTTTTTTTAGAGTTCTAAAGTCTTAGTCTATCAAAGTCCATCTACTGCCAAGATCTCGGAATACATTTTTAGCTGAATTCTGATTTCTAACCCACCAGTTATTCTGGTGACCTTTAACATATGCAGTTACTTTATTCCTTTTCTCTATAGCCTAAAGCATTTTAATGTGTTTTCATTACTCCTCCCCTTGATATTTCAGAATTTATGTGCATTTGTTAGTTTTCTTTCATTCTTCAGTGGAAGGCCTTTGATATACTGTATAATTTGGCTTCATGGCTTGTACCTTTCCTCAGTTTTGGGTGTACTTGTTGCATTTTTTTTTTTTCCACCACTTAATGTGTTTTAACTTAGCCTCTATAGGAGAAGAGTGAAAGAAACTAATTAGCTTTGTAGATCTTGTTCTTGTAAGTTTTTGTATTAAAATTGTGCATGTGGGTGTAGGGAACTGATTCTAATGAAACAATTTATAATGTGAAATCTGTCTTAGAGGGTTTGTCAGAGAAACTTTAGTAAACCTGGTCAGTCTGAGCCAGAGTTCTTCAAGGAATTGGTTCTCAAAGTATATTTGAATAGAGGTCCTCTCCTGGGCAATGAAAGCTGTTGTCTTAAGCTATAGTGAATCCAAGTGTATGAAAGAGGTGGTCTGAATAAGCCTTTGTCACTGATGACCCTCTGACTTTTACTAGTAGTGAGTTGTAGTTTCTCGCATTAGTTGAATGCCTCCCTTGTAAAGGCAGCATTGAATGAACTTTAAAAGAAAATGGTAATTGTACTGCAGGTGTTACCAGTAAATGTTTATATCAATATATGTGTCCATATATTGATGCACATCAGTGAAACAGAAAACAACGATCTTTTAAAATACTGAAACTTTTCAGTTTAAGAAAAAATATTCTTTTAGGAGGCAAAGATTAAAGTTGTTAAGGATCTGAATCATCTTTATTCGGTTTTTTGCCTGTAAATAAAGGTACACTGGTTGGCATGTTTTCTTGATATTTTAATAATGAAAGTGTTTGAAATAAGAATGGGGAGTGGCTGTTTCTTGCTCTGGCTGAAAATGTTCCACAGCAAGTTAAATCTTGTATTGCAGGAAAGAATAGTCAAAAATATTCTTTGATGCTTGAATGTGTGCATTTAATAGGGTTTATTAATTGTATATGGTAGGTTTTATCTAGGGAAAGTGGTCATGCTTGTATGACTAAGAGACACCTGTTCTGAGTTTGAGACATCCAAAAAAGTATGGGGTAAAAAAATTCAAAGCATATCTTTCCAAAAGTGTCTGAAAAAGAGGTGTTAGGATTTGCTTTTCTGAAATTGCAAATATTTACGATGAATCCAATTTAGGATTAAGAGCTGAAATCTGCTCCCATTTCTTATTTTTTGATGGGCTGAGAGCAGTTAGCTTGTGCTCCCTCTGCACAGATGAAATATGTAGTCTCTGTGAGTGAACTGGTCATGGTGTTATCTGTGGAAAGTTATATAATTTCCTTTTGTTTCAGTACATTTTATATTAAAATAGTTTCAGAATTCTTAGATTACTTGAATAAGTGAAAGAAATTATGGCTGACACTTGGCCATAATGGTGCTTCTGAAGTAAAATATTTCAGATAAAATTTTTTATATGAACTTTACCAATAAGCATTAAAACCCCCCTCACTCTTTAACTGGATGAAAGATATGAACTTTAACAGTTTTCTTGGTGCTATTGCCAAAGACCAGTGATCTGAATAATGAAAGGAAAATATTTGCTTGCTGCTTCTGAAAGACAGTAATATTAATGGTTTTGCCTTAAAATATGGGATAGAAAACCTTTAATTATTATCAATAATGCTTCTATGTGTAATGTAACTGCAATGCATTAAGCAGTTTTGCTCAACTTTTTTGTATGACACTGTTTGCAATGATACAGCTTGAGTGAGGTGTAGCTCTTTTGTTTCATATAAAATTTAAAATTGTTATAATAGGATGTTATTTCAGGCTGGGAGTTGAATGGTGCTTTGGAAGAAAAGTGATTTAATTACATTAGACAGTGCTTTTGCATATGCACAGTAATTACATCTTACTTAGTAGAAATACTTCAGTTTTGCTGGAATAATATCTCAAAATATTAGCATCTAGGCAAAATGCTTGCATTTGAACTGATGAAAATCTGCCCTGTCATTAGTAGTTTCATCTCACTGCCTTATTACTCTCTACACACATAATGCATTGATTCAAGAAGGTATAAAATGTATGTATCTTGATATAACAAGAGTTTTGTTTTATCCAAATTAAAAAAAAATAGTCTGGTGAAATATAATAATAACATGGCAGTTCCTAAGGTCTTTTGTCATGGGTAAATTTGTCATGCGACTAATTAAAGTTGTGGAACATGTTTGTATCTGTGTGAAGGTGAACAAAGTTCCTGGAAATATTTTTGCACTAATATGTTTTTGCTTGGCAGATAATTTAAATTTAATAAGGATATGTAGCATTACTGAAAATTTATTATATGCATAGGCTCACATTTTACTTGGAGGCATAAGAATTGAGGAATTCCATTGTATAAACAAATTGAATAAATAAAATATTTTTGTAATGTTCTGCTGATGGGTGAGAATGAGGATTATTTTGAGCTTTGGAATTGGATAATCTCTTAATCAGTATTGTTCCTGACAGAGTTCTTACCTTCTTCTTTGAAGGAATATGAGAAGTTCTTAAAAAGTATTTTATTAATTCTATTTTTTCTGTTACTACTTTCTAATGGGTGAGACTGAGAGCAGTGTTGGTTTAGTTAGGTTTTGATTCCACAAATGTTTTTTAAAACACAAAACAAACCAAACAAAAAAATCATTAACATTAACCAAAACATTTAATCTAAAATCTTATCCCAAAAGGTTAACCCCAGTTAAGGAGAAGTGTTAAATGACCTACCCAAGTCTTGGAGAGCCTCTCAGAAAGTCTTGGACAAGTTCTTAAAGACTCCAAAAGCTGACCAAGAATATGGTTAACTGTTACGTTGTCTAGTAATGTAGGAGTCTTCAACATGAAACAGGGCAAAAGAGAGCACCCCAAAGCATTTCTTTGTTGTGACCACAAATATACATTGAAATTTGTTGTTATGCATAGAAGTCATGATTTAATAATGCTTCAACAAGGGTTGAAAGGAAAATAATTTTTATGGGAAACTCATTCTGTATATGGCAGGTAATCCAAAGGTTCTGGATATAGAAAGGTAATATAGCCTCTGATTTTTGTTGATTCAGCTAATGAGAAATTGGAGTTGACCTTTCATTTCCTGCTGATTATGAGGTAATAGAGTAGCAGTGAAGTGCTGTGGAATTTACTGGCCAAAGTCTGACACTGGACAAAAGAGGAAGCCAGTGAAAAGATAAGGGGAAAACAATAGCCTGCTTAGGATTCTGTGTATTCGTAGAGCAAAACTTCATTTGTTAAAATTAGAGTAGTGTTGCAAAAAAAAAAAAATCAAAGAACAGGATGGAAAAAGAGTAGTTGAGAATTTTCAGCACTATGGAGAAAAAGGATGGATTTTCCTTGTTTGTATGTATTACATTCTTGGTATAGTGGTAGATTAACTTAAGTCTGATGTTACAGCATAACTGTGTAGAAGTCTTCAGTCTCAGAATAAGGAGGAGTTAGATGTGTGTTTACTTATTACCTCGAAGCAGTTTGCTGCTGTCTCTCAGCCCTGAAGTTTTACTATTTCCTTATTTCCAAAGTGTCATCTCAGCAGTTTTGTCCACTGCTTGCCAAAGTTTATGATGCCAGGGAGAACTTACTGTCCTCTGGCATGTGTGTAGAAAGAGCGCTACCCTCAGTCTGTACAGAGCTAATGTTGGAAAAGACAAAAGATTAAAGGGTTTAGCTATGTAAGTAACTTGTTCACAGGACCTTAGTTGTGCTGCAGTGCCAGTGAATAATGGAGCACAGAGCAACTAAATATTCAGGTAGGGAACCTGGAAGAGTTACAGTCAGAATGTGAAATTATGGGAAGAGGTTCAAGCTACAGGTGATCTTTAAGTCAAAGACCTGAGTGACAAATTTGTAGTTTGAGTGGAAGGAGACAATGCTAGGTGAAATGGTTTGATCTGTGAAGGGGGTAATTAAATTTGAAGGTTAAGATGTGAAAGCAAGGGAAAGAAAACCACAGACTAAACCCTGAGGTATCTGTGTAGGAAATGGAGCAGAGAGTGCAGAGGAGAATCTACTCAGAAGAAATGTTGAAGGAGTGATTTGATAAATAAGAAATGGGTAGCATGGAAACTGTTGAAAGATACTCATGGAGGAGTAAACTGTGCTTTACAGTGGGGAGGATCAAGAAGATAGAAGATAGAGTTTTTGTTCTTTGTTTAAAGGATGACATGAATAGAGGGAAACTTCAGGGAATGGTTGAAAATAGTGCATCCTTTGAGCTTGTCAATGAAAAGACATGAAGTACAATGATAGTCCTACAGGTTGCGTGAGGCACAAATGTTCTGGTGTAATTTCATTTTTCTATACTTACAATTTAGGAACCTGTAATAATAATTTTTAAAAAGTAGGCAAATAAAGTCACTCTATTCAGCTCAGGACTGATTCTTTTAGTTAATAATATAATCTGCATTCAAATGGAAGAAAAGGCATAAGATTACATAAAAAAATAGTTATTCCATATGCACCTGTGAAGATATGCAAACAGTTGCCGTAATGAATGTTGGTAAATTATAATTTAAATAATTTTGTACTTTCCTTTAGAGCAGAGACAAACTACCTCCTTTAATGAATATATATAATGAACATATATATATATATAGCAGGTTTTGTTCATTACTTCATTGTTTCTAAACTGTGTTAAAGGGGAAGCAGTTGTGGATGAGAATTGAATAGTTCAGCCTGAAAAATAAATTTAAAATGCCCTTAAATATCTTGATTGTGCTTGCAACTGTAATGGAAATTCTTTAGTAATTAACAGAATAAATTAATGTATTTTTTGGTAAGGTATATTCAAAATTTCTTGCGGAAGTACTAGCATTAAGAAAAGAAGACCTGCGGAGAATTGATGTTGAATATCCATTGTTTCCTGGCTATGTTTTGTATATTTATTTGTTGTGGTATGTACCTATTGTTCTAATGTTGTTTTAATGCTCTGTATGTAAAATATATGTGTAGTAATATTAAACCTGAAGGAAGAAACTTGGTTGCCAGGAGATAATTTAGTAAATATGTTTTTTCAGATACCTTTTGATATATAATCCCACGGAACAAGAGCGATTTTCAGTGGTTTCAGTCCATGTGAATTCACCCAAAGTTAAATTATTGTCTCCATTGGGAAAACCTGTTACTGTCCAGATTAGTGCTGTTTGGGATGGAGCAACTACAGTATCACATGAAGCATATCAGGTACACTACTTCAAGTAAAAAGCATTAAAGTATTTTTGACAAATATTGTAGCTTCATAGTTGAAGAAAATGAAAACCATACTTTATATATTGGCAATTCTATCTTCTGTAGACTATTTAGTTGTTTTAAGAAAAAAAAATTAATTAAAAAACATATAAGGATTTGGCATTGATGTTTCTTAAAATGATAAGTTAGTAAACTTTTGTGATATGATGTAGTACATTTAAAGGATGAGTTTCAGCTGCATGAACAGAAAATACTTAATGTCTATCTCTTCCCTTAACTCTCTAAAGCTGATTCTTTCTTCAGGTGATGGTCTATACACACCGTCACACAATCTGTATGTTCTCAAGCACTCCAGCTGGAAGGTCTTGTAAGGACAATGACTTAAGCATTTAGATTCAGATTTTTTTTCTCTCTTCCAGATACTCGAGCTAGACATATGTCTTTGAGTCCACCTCTTGGATTTTTTTTTGAAGCAAGGATTCTGAGAATTTTTGAGTTATATGCCATTATAGAAGATTGTCCACATCAGAAATTTATTTAATTAAATTTCTAGTGATACAGTAGTGGTGTATTATTGTAATAGTACTTTATGACTTTCAGGCTTACATTCTGATTCCTTTTGACATAAGAACTTCTTTCAGCATAATATTCCTGCAAAGATAATTCCATAAGTGTCTCTCAGTTGTGTCCCAAAGGAGTAGTTATTGGAGGTAAACTGAATTAAATAGCTTGACCCCACACAGCCACTTGCTGACTGATCCAGTGGGATGAGGGAGAGAACTGGATGGCAATGGTGAGAAAACTCGTGGGCTGAGGTAAAGATGGTTCAATTGGTAAAGCAAAAGCTGTGCACACAAGAAAGTAAAGCAGGGAATTCAGTCACTGTGTCCTGTGGGCAGCCATCCCCAGAAAACCAGGGCTCCATCATGTGTAGTGGTGATTTCGGAAGGGCCATCATTCTGGACATCTCTCTTTTCCTCTTTCTTCCCACAGTTTTTATTGCTGAGTGTGGTATCACATGGCCTGGGGTATCCCTTTGGTCAGATAGGGTCAACTGTCCTGTCTGTGTCCCCTTCAAGCTCCTTGTGCACCCCCAACCTGAGCAGCATGAGAAGCAGAAAGGGCTGATGCTGCATAAGCACGCACTGCTCAGCAGTAGCTAAAACATCCCTGTATTATCAGTGTGGTTAATACTAAAACCAGGCACCATATATCCTACTATGAAGAAATTTAAGTCTATCCCAGTCAAAACCAGCACAAGAATTAACAGTCATTGTTTGAAGAAGAGGAAATAAAATTACTTATCTGGATCTCTAGTTCTAAGCAAATTGCTTTGGAGATGTGCCTGGCATATTACTCTTCTCTGCAGATTATAGCTCTTAAATAACCAGAGACTGAAAATGAGACACTTGCCTTGTATTTAGTTATTTAAATTTTTGTATTTTTAAATGTAAATTTTAAACTTAAGTTGTAAGTAAGATCTGTGTGCACTTGATCCAGTACACATGCATCTCCAATAAACAGCAAAGATGCTCAGAACTGCACATTACAGCTAACATTTTTTCTTAACAAGATTTGAAATTATTATTGCATTAATATAATGGTGATCTTGATACCAGGCAAATTAGTGATGCAGATATTTTTGTTTGTTAATTCTTCTTAGCATTCAGCTATTAATTTAGGAATGTCATTTGTAATTTCATATTCATTTGTGTACTATGGGAAAAATTCAGCCATCCTAAAATTATTCAGGAAAAAAAGAGTTACCCTGAGCATAAACTCAGTGTAAACAGTTGTTATTTTGCTATTTTTAGTAATGGCTTCTTATTTGCTCCCAACAGATCTCTTTTGTGGCACATCTACCACCTCTTGGGATTGGAGTTTACCAGCTTTCAGTGGATGAGAGTTCAGAAGCAGTCTTAGCTGACTATAATATATACATAAGGAATAGTAGGGAGGAGAAGGCAGACAGAATTTTCAAGATAAAAGAGATGGAGAATTCTGCAGATAATATAATCTTAGAAAATGCATACATGAAACTGTGGTTTTCAGGAATGTCTGGATTACTGGAGGTGTGTTGCATTTTGTTTCAAACCCCTATGTTTTACTTTTTTTGAGAACTTCTGTGCTTATTTGTAGAAAATTGATCCAACTATTTCAAACACGAATCTCTGTCCTTTTAGAAAATAAATACCAAAGAAGATGGTAAAAACCATCAAATGAAGGTGGAATTTGCTTGGTATGGAACTACAAGTAACCGAGATAAAAGTGGAGCTTATCTCTTCTTACCAGATGGAGATGCCAAGGTAAACCTTCTGTTTGCGAAGAGATTATAATCTTGAAGTAACTTGAAGCATTCTGCAAATACAGATTGGAAGAGCTGTTTTTTCTCAAAACTGAAACAAAAATTGTGTGGATAGACATAATGACATCAGTTATTGAAATGATTGGCAAGAGTCCTTACTTTATAAGCCTGGATCAGAGTAAAAATACAGTAGAAATCTAGAAATGCAAAAATATGGAGAATATTTCTGATTCACCAAAAAAGTTAAGATGTTACCCTTGCAAGTAATCCAGTGAGATGTGACCGTTATTCATACCATAAAAGAAGTCACTTTTCATGGTGAAATTCATACTGAGTCATTTCTGCTTCTTTATTTTTCTGATTTTTAATATTTTTTTATTATGAATGAGGAGCTTCTGGTTCAGAACACACTACTTTTCAAGCTGATATTAGCATATTTAGTTTAATATAGTAATTAAGAAACTGAGTCCCTATTGGTGAATGTAAAGACAGAGTATGAAGCAACTGTTCTGATTTAGTTGCCGGGGGTTATCTGCATTTTTAGCTGTGTAATTACTGAAGAGTAACAGCTAGTCCTATTACTTTTGAAACTGGAAATTCAGAAATGGCAGTGTGTTTACACTGACTTAATTACCATACGGAATCTACTATACCCCTTTTGGAACTGGAAAGGTGATATTTCAGAAAGCAAATGATAAAATAATGAACATCTATGAAGCTAGCTGGTTTGCGGCATATTTCTTCTGCTGAGTTTCTGTGAAAACCGAAGTTGCATGCATAAGGCAAACTGGGAGTTCTATGTTTGCTGCTTCAGGAAATAAGCAAGAGTAATCATTCTAGGGTTTTTTGAGCAGGGAAAGGTGTTAGGCTTTCTTTTTTTTTTCCCTGTTATATCTGTAAAGCAGTCTGCAAAGGACAGAACAGTTTCCTTTTCTTTTAGCAGTCTCTCCTAGAAGCACACATTTTGAGGTCTGTGAGTTGAGAGTTTTAAACTATTAGTTTCATAATTGTTTACTTCAGATATGTTAAACAGGGTTTACTTATTCTTAATTTTATATGTCAGTTTTTTTGATCTGTGAATACCTGAAAAATATTGGTTATGGTTTTTAATTTTTACCTTTCACCTGCTGCATGGTCACACTAACTACTTTCATTATATATGATAATTCATCTTTTTTCTTGTAAAAACAATAATCACTAAATCTAGCAGTTATATAATTTTAACTACACTATTAAGCTATTTGCTTCATAAAAATAGTCTGAAAAAATCTAGGTAGAAAAATGCTGTGGTTTAAACAGAAAAGGTCTGTCACATGTCTGCAAGCAGAGTTAGAAAGGAAAAATTAAATTTAAGTGCATTTTTAGTTAACATAAAAAAGGGTGGTGTTCAGCTTTTGTAACATTTTATGCAATAAAAATGAAATCATGATGCTCCTGAAAATTCTGCTTCATTACTATTATGCCTCACCATAAGGCTCATTTGGCTTGCATTTTAATAACACTAATTAAGTTGTCCCACTGGGAATAACAACGTAATTCTATAGTAGTTTCTAAAACAGTTTAAACTAACACTTTCTGTCTGAAAAGAAACACCATCTGTTCAGGGTTCTCAGTGGGATATAGATTGACTAACATTTTCTCAGTCCTTCTTTGAATTGGCAGTAGGGTAGATTACAGGCAGCTTTCTTGATTTTTGGCTAGGTATTTTGTTTTTCTTTTTTTCCTATCCCACTCATGCTATGTATTACTGCAAAATTTGCAAAGAATTCTTGTTTTTTATGTTGGATTATTTTCTTTTCATATGAGTACAGTTATATCCTGTCTTTGCCTTCATTAACTGGTTAATTTGTCATCTGATAAGTCTTTTGGTTTACTTTACTTTTAGTTCTGCAACGATCAGGAATTGTTTTTCTTCATTTAGTTTAATCATCTGTCTAACTATAGTACTTATAGTGACATTTTGCTGTTGGGTTCTTCTGCCAGTTTAATTTTGGAAACTCGGAGCTGAAATATGCTAGGTTTCCAGTTCAGAACAATAGACAGATACAATGCATTTCTGGTCATCAGTAGGCTGTTATGAGTAGATGTTTTCTGCACATGATGGTCTGTGTGGTGTAATGTACATGGATCTAAACCTTTCAAGAGTTTCATTAGACTTATCATCCTCGTGGCTGACCTAAAACCAGCCTGCTGTGCTGCAAGGAGTGCATTCTTGCTAAGAGGTGATTGGGCCTCTAGTATAAGCGCTATCCTGGACATCAGCAGAGACCTGGGTTAGTGACAGTCATTTGCAGAGTATTAAATAGAAGCTACACAGAGCACTGGTATCTTTTTGTCACTGCTCTGAAAAGAATTACTGGACGTCAGGGTATATGACACCGTGGAAAACATTGCCATTGGGCTTGTGGCACAGGGGATATTGGGGTTGAGGCAATGGGATATTCTGACCCTGCTGCCTCCAAAGAGTTAAACTGTGAAACCAGTTCAGTAGCACTCTCAGACCAAGACACCAGTGCAAAGTCCAGAACACTGATAGAGAGCAGGGACTCCATGCTGCAGCTCTAGAGGTAGGACGGTCCTCCTACTGTGCCTTTGTATTTTCTGCAAAATAGAGCGAAAGGAAAGCACCAGGGAGAAAGGCAGCATCTTAGTTTTTTTAACTGGCAGTGCTGCTTTACTGATTAACAGTGTTGTCAAAGTTTGGAAGAAATGGATTTGCTTGGACCTCACAACAAATACAAACAAAAGCATCCCATCTATGAAGGAAAAATATGTTTTTCTCTCTTGTGATTTTGTATATCTTTAGATCTGGGGGGAAAAAAGAAAACAGTATTCAATAAACTTTGAAACAGTTAAATGTCTAGATTTTCTTCTATGTATTCAAGACAATATGTGATGACTTTTTACGAGCCCTTTTAATATCAGTAGGGAATGGAGAAAAGCAGATTTTTTTCCAAAGAGTCAGATGCTAAATGTTTGTGGGATCAATGTGAGTAGTTGATTTTTTTTGTTTCACAAATAATTTTTTCAGTATCAAAGTGATGGGTTTTTTGTAGACCCAGGAAATTTTGATTCTCCCTCAGGCAGCTAGGTGTATGATTCTGCATATGTACTAGCTCCCATAGGTACTTATGTACTAACAGATTATATAAGAAAAGAGATCTTTTTTTCCCTGCAGGATTTCTAGTGCTAGAGTTTAAATACATGAGATTAGCGCAGTCTAATCTCAAATCCTGCCAAATGAAAGGTAATCTGCTATTGAGAAACAACTGTTCCGGAAGGCTTTGTCTTGAGTTCTTTTTTAAAATCTCAGACCTATCGAGGGCAATTCACCTGTTTTGGAAAACTTTCTCCTGGGCATAGCTTGTGTGACATCCACATCAACAGTGTGCTGCACTATCAGAAATTTCCTGACCACACTAAGAGGGTTAGTAGTGCTTTACTTGACTACAAGGGAAAAGGCTTACTGCCCATGCTTCATACTTTCAGGCTGCAATATGCCATGCTATCTTCTGTACAAGCCAGTAAATCTTCAGGTGAAGGTATCTCTCCAGTGATCTCCACCCTCTAGAACCTGCTTTGATTATTTTAAGATATCCTAGGAAACCATGGGGTATTATTTTACTCTAAGTATTCTGCGTTAAAATTTCTAGCTTACTTCTCCCCAGCCCCCCTGCCCACTTTCTTTCAAAGGAAGGTTGTTGTATTTCTCTTGAATATGAGTACAGAAAAATGGTTTCTGGACCCTTTGACCCATATTTCTGTTATCCTGTTTCTGAAAAATACTGCTTTCCAGACACAACAAAACCTGCCTCAGCAGGTTGCTGAATCTTGTACAATGGATTTCATTCCAGTGGAGCTGAGTGGAACAGATTCTGTAACTATTGATGGAGGGGCATAAACATAAAGCTCACAGACCATTATGGTCGGCCATATGTTCAATTTATTATTTATTAAGTCAACTTTTATACAGTTTAGATTGTTTTGGGCACATGCTTACAACAAGGTGATTGGATAGCTCAGTCTGTACACGCGTCTCATGTCTCCAATTCATTGGACCTGATGTTCTGTCCACGCGACCTGGAATCATACTTGGCATGTAGAGACCTTCCTAATTAGGGGCTTTCTGAAATCTGCAGGTGTACCTTTATCTGTACTTTCTCAAGGCTTTCTTGCTATAAACATACTATGTTCTCAAACCTTACAGTTAGACACACAACCAACAAGTATAAACATTACATATTTTCACACAGTCTATAAGTATAAACATTACAACTTGTGCTGGTTTAAAAGTTAACCAGCAAGGGAAAATGAACTCAATTCAAAAGAGAGATTTAAAAGTCAGAATAACAATTTATTAAAATAATGCAATAAGTACAATTATACAGACAGACAATTGGTTTTAACCCACAAAGCCCAAATGTATACCCAGCACCCTGGGGTATGAACAAAAGTGGTGTACCTTGGCCCACCCCCGAGTCCAAAGCAAAGGGAGAGGGGATAAACCTGCTGGTGGGAGAGCTGCTGCAGTCTGGTCAGAAGTGGTGATTGCAGTCCAGTCGAGGGTGGTGGTCTCAGTCTGGTTGAACGCGGTGGTCTGCAGTCTTCCTCTGGATCCCACGAGAGGTCGCAAGGCTCTGAAACTCCCAGTTATATACTCTCCAGTTCAGGCGGGAGTGCTCAGTCCCTCCCTCAGAGTAGGGAATTCCATAAAAGGGCATGCGGATGCTCAGTCCCTCTTCCATATAAGGGTATCAGAGCGGGGAATTCCATATAAGGATATCAGAGCAGGGAATTCCATAAAAGGGTACAGGAACATCTTCCCACCTTGCAGGCCTCTACTGACAGCAGTTTTTGGGAAATGGCATGGATGCTATAGAATACACAGTTTTGGGTTACACCCATCCAGGGATGAATTGGTCCCAGCCGTTCTAACCAGGACACAACTTACAACTTCTAAAGTCATGTCAAGCAAGGCCTACAGAAATGCAATAGAAATTGTTCACACAATTTGAATCCTGCAACATGTAACAACTATTTATTTTAACTCTGTAGAATGTGAAGTCTTCAGACCAACCACTGGATATAAGACCAAAATATTTTTATTCCTAATTTAAGGTGTGACTAATTATGATTCCTTCATACTGGAAGGTCTGTTAGTCCAAGATCATTTTCAAAGCAGACTTAAAACTGATTTCAGACCAGGGCTTTGTCAAGTCAGTTTTGCAAATAAGTGTTGTTGTTTGTTCTTTCCACGTGGCCTCTCAGTCACATTTTTATGTCAAAAGTAACTTTGTGGTTCAGGTCCAGGACAAGGATAATTTCACAGGCTTGTGCATCTCTCCAAGGATCTTTACAATGATATGTGAATAATTGCACATTCAATGCATCATGGCTAGGCTTCGCGAACGAAGATTTGGGAAGGGCTCTACCCACATTTTTTACAAGCACGTTGGTGGCTAAAAAGGCCAATGCGAGATAGGCATGGCCGATTGCAAAAGGAACAGCAGAAAGACTCCTTAGGAGGTATATTCTGCAAGGCACGATTCTTTCTACGTTGTCTTTTCTCCTCAAGGGTGATCCTGCGTGCTTTCTCAAAAGCATCAGCAGTGTTAAAGATAGTGTGTCTCCAGGCCTCCCGATTGGAGGCCAGAGTAGACCAGTTAGGTTGATCAATATGGCCAAGGCTGAGATGTTTCAGGGAGAATTCGGGGACAATTGTATCAGGGCCAGATACAATACATGCTTGGGCAGGATGAGCTCATTAGCCTTCTGGCAGTCATCCTAGGAGAAGGACAACTCTAATCCCAAACCCGGGCAGATGGAGCTTGCTCAGCTCTTTAAGGCCATCCATTCAATGCATAAAGATGTAGGAAAACCCATCTTGTCAATAGGTGGCTAAGGGATTGGTGCCACCGGCGGAACTTTGGGTTTTTTGACCATGGGGCAAATTCCATCATACCTAGTCGCTTCAAACCAGATGGGCTTCATCTATCTAGCAAGGGCAAAAGGACTCTAGCCCATAAGTTGGCGGGGCTGATAAGGAGGGCTTTAAACTAGGTTTGAAGGGGGAAGGGGTTGAAACCGGGCTCTCCAGAAAGGAGCCCAAGGGTGGACAGCCCAAGTTAGGAGTCAAATCAACAGTCCAGCTGAAGTGCCTGTACACCAATGCACGCAGCGTGGGTAACAAACAAGAGGAGCTGGAAGCCATCGTGCAGCAGGAAAGCTAGGATGTAGTCGCCATCATGGAAACATGGTGGGATGACTCGCATGACTGGAGTGCTACCATGGGTGGCTGCAGTCTCTTCAGAAGGGACAGGCAGGGTAGGAGAGGTAGAGGGGTGGCTCTATATGTTAGAGAGTCTCTTGACTCTGTAGAACTTGAAGTCAGTAACAATAAGGTTGAGTGTCTGTGGATCAGAATCAGGGGGAAGGCCAACAAGGCTGGTATCCTGGTGGGAGTCTGTTACAGACCACCCAATGAGGATGATGAGGGTGATAATTATTCTACAAGCAGCTGGTGGATGTCTCAAAATCGCCAGCCCTTGTTCTTGTGGGTGACTTTAACCTGCCGGATGTCTGCTGGGAACTCCACACAGCAGAGAAGAGGCAGTCTAGGAGATTCCTAGAATGTATAGAGGATAATTTCCTGTTCCAGCTGGTAAATGAGCTTACCAGGGATGGAGCCCCGCTAGACCTCCTGTTCACAAACGGAGAGAGGCTGGTGGGAGATGCGGTGGTCGGTGGACGTCTGGGACACAGTGATCATGAAATAACAGAGTTTTCAATATTCAGGGATGCAAGGAGGGCTGTCAATAAAACCTCTGCGTTGGACTTCCGGAGGGCAGATTTTGGCCTATTCAGAAGACTAGTTCAAAGTGTACCCTGGGAAACAACCCTTGAAAACAAAGGGGTCCAGGAGGGATGGACGTACTTCAAGGAGCAAGTTTTGAAAGCACAGGAGCAGGCTGTCCCAGTGTGTCGAAAGGCAAGCCGGCGGGGAAGACGATCGGTCTGGCTGAACAGGGAGATTTTGAAAGAAATTAGGGTAAAGAAGAGAGCCTACCGATTATGGAAAAAAGGGCTGGCTACTCAGGAAGAATTTAAGAGTATAGTTAGGTCATGTAGAAAGAAAATTAGAGAGACAAAGGCACAACTTGAACTGAATCTCGCCACCTCTGTGAAGGATAACAAAAAGTCCTTCTACAGATACATCAATAGCAAAAGGAGGGGCAAGGAAAACCTCCATTCTTTATCGGACATGGGCGGGAATAGAGTTATCAAAGACGAGGAAAAGGCTGAGGTATTTAACACCTTCTTTGTCTCCATTTTCAACAGTAAGACAGGTTGTCCTGAGGACAGCTGGCTTCTGGAGCTTGTAGAAAGAGATAAGAATCTGAACAGCCCCCCTGTAATCCAGAAGGAAACAGTTAGTGACCTACTGAGCTGTTTGGATCCTCAGAAGTTTATGGGATCAGATGGGATCCACTCAAGGGTGATGAGGGAGCTGGAGGAAGAGCTCATCAAACCTCTCTCCATCATTTACCAACAGTCCTGGCTCACTGGGGAGGTCCCAGATGATTGGAAGTTGGCAAATGTCACGCCAATCCACAAAAAGGGCCGGAAGGAGGACCTGGGAAACTACAGGCCCGTCAGCCTGACCTCAGTGCCTGGCAAGGTTATGGAGCAGACCATCCTAAGTGCAATCCCACAGCACCTACAGGATGGACAAGGGATCAGACCCAGCCAGCACGGGTTTAGGAGGGGCAGGTCCTGTCTGACCAACCTGATCTCCTTTTATGATCAGGTGACCCGCCTGCTGGATGAGGGAAAGGCTGTGGATGTGGTCTATCTGGACTTCAGCAAAGCCTTTGACACCATCTCCCACAGCATTCTCCTGAAAAAGCTGGCAGCCCACAGCTTGGACAGGGGCACTCTGTGCTGGGTTAGGAACTGGCTGATGGCCGGGCCCAGAGAGTGGTGGTGAACGGTGCTGCATCCAGTTGGCAGCCGGTCAATAGTGGTGTCCCCCAGGGATCAGTGTTGGGCCCAGTTCTGTTTAATATCTTTACTGATGATTTAGATGAGGGGATTGAGTCCACCATTAGCAAATTTGCAGATGACACTAAGCTGGGGGGGGGAGTGTCGATCATCTGGAAGGCAAGAGGGCTCTGCAGAGGGATCTGGATAGGTTGGAGAGTTGGGCTTATTCCAATGGGATGAGGTTCAACAAGGCCGAGTGCCGGGTCCTGCACTTTGGCCAGAACAACCCTCTGCAGCACTACAGGCTGGGGGCAGAGTGGCTGGAGAGCAGCCAGGCAGAAAGGGACCTGGGAGTTTGGATTGACAGGAAGCTGAACATGAGCCAGCAGTGTGCCCAGGTGGCCAAGAAGGCCAAGGGCATCCTGGCCTGGATCAGGAACAGCGTGGTCAACAGATCCAAGGAAGTGATTCTTCCCCTGTACTCAGCGCTGGTGAGGCCACACCTCGAGTACTGTGTCCAGTTCTGGGCCCCTCAGTTCAGGAAGGATATTGAGGTGCTGGAGCAGGTCCAGAGGAGAGCAACAAGGTTGGTGAAAGGGACTCAAGCACAAGTCCTATGAGGAGAGGCAGAGGCTGGGGCTGTTCAGCCTGGAGAAGAGGAGGCTTAGGGGAGACCTCATCACTCTCTACAACTACCTGAAAGGAGGTTGTAGCCAGGTGGGGGTTGGTCTCTTTTCCCAGGCAACTATCAGTAAGACAAGAGGGCAGGGTCTCAAGTTGTGCCAGGGGAGGTTTAGGTTAGACATTAGAAAGAATTTCTTTACAGAGAGGTTAATCAGACCTTGGAATGGGCTGCCCAGGAAAGTAGTGGATTCTCCATCCTTGGAGGTTTTCAAGAAGAGACTGCATGTGGCACTTAGTGCCATGGTCTAGCAACCGTAGCGGTAGTGGATCAAGGGTTGGACTTGATGATCTCGGAGGTCCCTTCCAACCCAGCTGATTCTATGATTCTATTATTCTATGTTTTCCTGGTTAAAAGCCTGATTCATTGAAGTGTTTTTGGTGAGGCAAACCTGGGCAATTATCTCTTTATAGTATGTCTCCTGGTAACTATCAACAAATCACTTTCCGGGATTAGTGCTTTTCTAATCACTAAATATGAATTAGGAGGGTTTCCTGTTCTATCAGTACCATATTTTTCCTTCATTTTTCTTGTTCACCCAACAATCAGGAAACATCAGTCATCCTTCAGAACTTGAGTATGCATCATATTGCCACTCTTTGTATCAGTAAGAACTTGTCTGTAAATCATCTCCCTCCTTTGTGCCTTTTCCTAGCACTGTGTCTGAATTAGGGGCTTGCAAACTGGTTTTGATACATTTCTCTCAATGCATGTCCTAGTGAAATTATGAATTACTATTTTTAATAAATAATTAGTTTCAGGCAATATCTGCAAAATTAAAATTCCTTTTCTATCAACTCATCTTTCTGTATAGTTCAGAATGGTGTGATTGGTTGCCTTATCTTCAGAAGAGAAGCTGATTTGGCTACCTGTGCAGTCTTATGACTCTTTTGTGTGAACTTAGTGTTTGTGGCAATAGCCCAGAATCCAGGAGCTGTTAAATCCATCTTATTTCAGCTTTCTTTGTATTTTGATAGCTGTTGTCAATTTCACCATCATGTTTTGTACTAAAAAGCTCAATGGAAAAGAGTTCCTTTAAGTGATGTTTTCATTTTGTTTTGTGGGGTGGGGTTTTTTTGTTTATTTTGGTTTGGTTTTGGTTTTTTCAATGTTTGGTTTTGGAAATTACTTCAGGTAATTTTTTCTACTAAGTGCACAGCTTTTTACATTCCTTTGTTACTCATCTAGCACCTCTCCATTTTGCTAGTTGGCTCCAGTGAGAGTCCTAGTGAGAAATGTTCGTGTAAACAACAGAAATAATACCATAAGATGGGTGTTACTTCAGGCTGCTGTTTAAGTAAGTAACATTCTCCTAGGTAAATTGCTGAGAGTATTTGCTTGTCCTGAAGACCTCAGCTTTATCAGTTCATTGTCTGGGGGTTCCTTTAGTTGCTGTTTCAGTCCATCATTGCTAACTTGAGTATCTTCGTGTTGCAGGTAGGATTTTGAAGGGTTTGATTATTCCACCTTTTGGTCAGTAATCCCATTACTCTGTGGGATTTTTAACTTACAGGAGCATGTAGTCACAGATTAAATGAGTTTGTCTTCTCTACCTATGTGTGATAGAAAAGGAGATAGCACCCCTTCTGCCAAAAGGGGAAAATTCAGTCTACAGTTATGGATCTTGTCAGTTTTTCATGGAAATAAGAGAACCCAAAAGCCAGCTCAAATTCTAACCTAAGATCTGGTCTTCAAATTCCCTTTATCTCGACATATTAGTTCATCTGGTTTATGTGCCCTCCAAATACCATACTCCTCCTGTGTTTCTCAGCTAGCAAATCGATTTTTCATAATAGGTGACATTTGTCCGTCTTATTCACAAGATGAGACCCAATGGGAGTATTTAATCATTTTTTCATGTAGACTATCAAGAACTCCAAAACACTCTTTTGGGGGTTTGTATTGATGAAGTGGGTAAGGTGATCAGTAGAAAAAAAGCATCTCTCCCTAAACCAAACCATCTTATCAAAGTGTAAGCAACTATAATTCCTCTTTCAAACTCCTGAACAAAGTATTCCTGTAGTTCATAGCTGCAGAGTTGTTTCTTGGAGCACTGGCAAAGCTTTTATTAAACAGTATTCTGTCTGAAGCTCTAAGAGTATGTATGTGAATAGGAAAGATAGGCTTTTAGTCTCTGAAAGTCTCTTTCATTTCTTCTTTTATACAATACATCCTGAAATCTTCTCTGTAAATATACATACAGTTATATGCTCAAAGAATATTGGACAATATTTACCTGTACTTGTTCCTCTCTAACATGTGTCTGTATATATGTAAGCTTGATTTCCACCCTTCCTCAAGGTACATTTGATCTTTGGTTTTGTTGCTTGAAGAAAGACACTGATCTGTCCTTATGACATCGGTACATACAGAAGGGAGACAGTCACCCTCTGAGAGCTTTCTGCTTAGATCTCTCTGTATAACATGCTTTTCAAGTATTTGGGATGGGGTTTTTTTGACTGAAGTCTTTATTTATAGCTGTACCTTATAGTAGTAGTTGCATGTGTTGTTATTTTTAGTTTTGGCATTGTACACACTCAATATTTAACCCATTTTTTACCTTTGCAGCCACCCATCTATTTCCAACTGGTGTATACAGTTTAGTTTAGGATCAACTGTTTTTAAAAAATGTCATCATTTGCCTAACCAAGACCCAAAATATCCTGACTACATGGAAAAATAATTTTCTTCATCTCTTTGATTTGACTATATGCAAAATTTCTCCTACTCTTTGGGAGACATTAGTAATAAGCCACTGTCCTCATTGACATTTCTTAATGATTCCCAGCCCTACCCTGCATTCCAAGGAGCTCCACTGGCACCTGTAGCTGCTTCTGATAAAGAAAAAGCTTTCTTTTTCAAAAGGATGTGCAAATTGATTCATAAGACAAGGTAGAGGCAACTTTCCTTGTGCAAGGTGTACCACTGATAAACTGTTAGCCATTATGGAAGTATAGTAATTGATTACTGGTTAGCAATTAAGACTTTGATAGCCAAAAAGCTCAACCCAGATATATGCAATATTAATACCTTAGTGTGTTTGTCTGTAGACATTGTATCCATTAATCCTCATAAAATACCTGTGAAATATGTAATGAGACAGGCTAATTTCAGCTAAAGAAAAAGTGAGTCTTCTAAGAAGAAATTACTGAATTTGAAATTGAGAGTAATATTTTGATTTTAATCTTTTAGACTAGACTTAGACATAGAACAGTAACAAATAAAAAAAAAAGTGTAAAAAATAAAATACTATTTAATATTTATTAAATACTTTGATTTATTGACACTATGTTTATGCAAAACTTCCAAAATACTTACTCTGACTTTCTCTTTTCTTTTTGTAGCCTTACATTTTTACAGATCCACCTACCATAAGAGTTGCTCATGGAAGGATTTTCTCAGAAGTTGTTTGTTTTTTTCACCATGTGACACATACCATGCGCCTATATAAAGTCCAGGGTAAGAGTTGTGAAATTCTGTCTCTCTTGGCAGTTATTTTTCATCACTACAGTCCCGGCTGCCTTTTTAATGTTTAAGTGCACTTCTGAACTATTGTAGAATTCATCAAACTGAACTCTTTATGGGTCGAGTGCATAATGATTCCTCTCTGAGTATCATGGTAGTCATTAAGTCATGGTATACTTACACTCAACAGATTTGTTGGAGGTACCTCTCCAAACTTTACTGAGTCATCTGAATGCTGTAAGTAACTGTAAATTTTGACAATGAGAAAAAAAAATAGAAGTACCTTGGAGATGATGTGGTTTCTTTCATAGTTTCCAGCTTCCTGACTGAGATACAACAATATCTTCTCTAAAGTTGCAAAGACTGTAAGGGTGAATAGTAGTGGCATTAGTAGAGAAGTCTAGTTTATTTCACAACTGTAGGCTTTAGTTATCTGTGAGCTTCCTCTGTATGTCCTTCATCTGCCTGGAAGAGCTTATGACAGAGTTGGCTGTGTCTGCTGAGAGGCACCAGCACCAAATATCAACTTATTTGCTCTTAGGACATAACATTGTATCAGTTTCGCTTGCTTTTTCTTCAGTAAGGCTTTTGGTTTTTTGTTTCTCTACTGTTCAGGTGCTGATTTCCAAGAACATTCTAGGTAAAGAGTAATTTTGGAAAGTCTATACCCTTCCAAACTTGATTAAGTTGGCCGGTTAAAAATATAAAAGAGGGAGGAAATCATAATGGAATTGAATACATTTATTTTCCTCTAGAATGCTGAGTTAACATGCTTAAGTGTATCTTTCTGTAATTAAGAAACATACATTTTCCGTTGTTCATCTCTTTATATTTACTGGAATAAAGAAGCACTGGTTAATGTTTTCAACACTGGAAGGAACTTACACATGTTTTGTATTAGCATTATTTTTACCATACGTGTCAAAACTGTCTTTGTGGTTTTTAAAATCTTGTTTATAGTATTTAATTATTTTTCCTAAACACCTTCAAAAACAAATAATGATGCTATAAGTACTTTGAAAGCCTTCCTTACTCTTTTCCTTCTTTCTTTTAGATTTCAAAAATGGTATTGGCATCATCTGTTTGATGATGATCTGTTTATCTTTCTTTGTGAGTGTACTGTCTAGTTTTTTCTTTTTTTTTTCCCTGACAAGTTCTAATTCATCACAATGTTTCAATACTTACACCATTAGATATTCAGTCATCACGGTGAAGTCCTGTACCATGTGTACAGCTTTTAAAAGGAAAAATGATGCGAAATGTATTTTATGTATTTTCTGTTCACTGTTTGGCATGTTTTCATTTTAATTTCTTCATGTGAAGTTTTCTTTTTCAAAATTTAAAATTTGATAACTTTGCATCATTGTTTTGCTGTAGTCTGTTTCCTGGGCTTTGTAAGGAAAATTTATTTATATAGCATTATTTCAATTAAAATGAGATATTTTGAAGCCTTACTAGGTAGGTACAATAACAAAGTATGTGGAAAGAAATCAATAACTGTATATGCATAAACATACATTTTATTTTCAAATAAAGACCTGGTATCTTGTTGTAACCTACCCTGCTTGAGATGGGGGAGCAAGCCTGATTGTGTGGCTAATCCAACTGTTGGACAATACTTCTGAGTCCTACAACTTCTTCAGCAATTTTGGTAAAACACTGCTTTTGCCACTTTTGGCTTTAGAACTCTGTTATTTTGAGCAGAAAATACTCTGCATTGACAACTCTGTTCAGTAATTGACAGTTGAGTGATTTTTAATTTCTGCTGCCATTGGCATCTAGTTTTGATACCAGCATGATTTCGTTGTTTCTTTTAATCAGAAGTTTATATTTTATTGTCTTCATAATTGCAGTTTTGTATTAATTCAAATTATGTAGTAGTAAAAGACTGAAAGTAATTTTGAATCTGGTAATTTAAAAATTCTAAGCTAAACTACTTTATCCTTGTGCAATGTGCTCATACTTTTATAGTCCTACTTTAAATAGTTGGAAAATCTATGAATAATAACATAAAAGTGGAGCCTATAAATCTACTTCTTCCAGACTAGGTTTGGGAAAATAGAAGTAATTACCTGAACTTAATGTTTTTCATTTAGCACTGTGTTATAATAGCCATTGGTAAATGTTAACATTTTAACAGTTGCTGGTACTGCTGCAGGTGGCATTCAGATTTCAAAGCAGATGAGATAAAAAATACATATCTCTGTTTTGCTTGGTGGAATTCTTTTCACAATTTTTAGTCCCATTAGATTACGGAAAGGATGGAAGTGATCATGCTGAATGATGGTATGATTCCACTCCAAACTGTGTCTTGAACTGTTTGAAAAGGTCAGGCTATTATTAAAGGTATTTAATTTTCAGTACTAGGCACTGTAGAAAAAAATAATCCCACTGAACAATTTTTTGGCATTTTCAGATACCTAATCCTTCTTTTAATGAATAGGAATCTTTTTCCTGTCAGCAAAGCTTTGTGTCCTGGTTGTGGTCATATCAGCACAGTTTCTTAATTTACTGTTCTAAAGACAGATTCTCCCTCTTATGGTTAAAACAGTTGCTCACAGTTTCGTGCTCAGTCAAACAGTTCTATCAAGAAGTTGGTAACTTCATTCTTGTCTGTGAATGACCAGGTCTTGCTCCAGGATATTAGCTGCTGTTTAAGACAGCACTGAACTGGCCTCCAATATCTGGTTAGGTATAACGGAAAAACAAAAACTAGCAGTGCAAAACTAGGTCATTGTCTTCTAGGAACACAGTCATTCTTTTGTACTTTTAAAAATTGAGAGATTTTAAATGCATCTTTTTTCATGTAGGTTTAGAAGGACAGTCTCTTGAAGTTTCCAATATTGTGGACATAAGAGGAGAATATAATCGTGAACTTTCAATGAGAATTTCATCTGACATTAACAGTCGAAATAGATTCTATACTGATCTTAATGGATATCAGGTAATTGTCATCTAGTAATTATAAAAGTCTAGGGTGTCAGTTTTAACTGTTTAAATCCTTCTGAATGCAAAGATCTTGATTTGGATTAATCAAAACTCTCATGTTAAACGGCACTAATCATTTAAGAGGACAAGTGCTTTTTAATATGTATCTGTTACAAAATTTGATGTAGACCATATTAAGAAGTAACTACTTTTAAGGAGTTTGTTGAATATACCTTTATATCCTTTTTAACTTAAAATTATAGTAAGGCAGGTTATGAGAAACCACCATGTAGTTGTTTGTATATCTCCATGCCTTCTTTTCCTCTACTTGGTCTATTTAATTACAGCCCTTTGGATAGCACCATGACAGATGTATATAAGGACCAGCAACTCAGACCTAGAGAACAGCTCCTTACAGCTGAGTTGCAAATAAGAGAAGTATTTTTGGATGTGTTATGTTTTACTGGTAATGCATCTGATGAAATACAGTGTGGCTATTGTCTTAACTTCAACCCTGCAGCACACACAAAAGAAAGGAAAAAAAATATTGTTTTGCCTTACTTTCCTTCCTTGCTAAGAATAGTTTTACAAATACATTGAAAGCCTTGCCTGCTGAATAAGAGACTACTGTTTTTCCAGTTATGGTGTAGTACTGCATTTTGCTGGAGACAGTGAATATTTAAATGTAATTTTAATACTACTACTCATTTGTCATGTACCATTTAAGAATTTGACTAGCACTTTAATAAGTTCACATTATAAATCAACAATTCCTTTTCTGCTTGAATCTATTCACTGCTTGCTCTCTAGAGGAGAAAAAATTTTCTCTCATTCTGTATCTGTGATAATCTTTTTCGTAGATTCCCTTGATGGATCTTTCACATTTTTTAAAATATTCTTTGATCTAAAAGTACACCAAAGTTATCGTTTCCAAAGTGATAATTTTAGCCATAAATCTCCAAAAAGCTATATAATACAGTGGAACGAGTGCTTTCATGGTGATTGTTCTTACAAGGCACATGGAATAAATGTCTAAAAATGTCTTTGTTTATATGCACAAAAAGAATGTACTTTATTGACGTTTGTGTCCATATTGCAGATCCAGCCTAGACTGACGATGAGCAAGTTGCCTCTTCAAGCAAATATCTATCCTATGACTACGATGGCTTATATTCAAGATGTTGGTGTTCGTTTGACACTCCATTCAGCTCAGTCTCTAGGTGTTGCAAGCTTGAAAAATGGTAAATATAAAATGATAGATATGATAAAGGCTTATCCTTCATATTTTTCTGAAATAGTTAATTCAGAGATTACCAAGCCTACCTACAAGCATTGGAAGAAAGGAAATAAGTTTCTCCAACTCTGACAGGTTTTAGAATATGTCTGTAAGAGAGGAGGGAGAGCTTGTTCCTGCATGAGATCCTATCACCTTCAATGAAAGACCTGTCTCAAACTAGGGGCAGAGGAAAAAGATTGTGAAAAAGACAAAAGGAGCAATAAATTCTCAAAACAGGGTATTTTTCACCCAAGAACTCTGATGAAACTCAATGCTGCAGATCATATAAACGCAGAACTTCATACTGAGTGCTTATCTAGTGCAAAGTTCTTTCCTACACCCACAAGTGAAATTAACCTTACAAGAAGGGATTGTGTGTGTTTATATACTCCTGTTGACTATCTATTTTACCTTCTGCCTTCAACTGTGAAACAAAAGCAAAGAAAGGAAAAAATATATTTGGGAGGTCTAATGGTATTAACTGTTCTGATAATCAGTCTTAACAATACTGATCAGTTCTTCCTCTTCCATACTTAAGAAATATTATGATTTTTTTAATAAGTTATGTTTCACAGAAGTTTTCTTATGTTTAATAGAACCTTTACATATTCTTGTCAGTAGTATAATCCTTGTATTGCTCTTTTAGGTCAGCTGGAAGTGATCATGGATCGCCGACTTATGCAGGATGACAACCGTGGCCTTGGACAAGGTGTTCAAGATAACAAGATTACAGCTAATATCTTCCGACTTCTGTTGGAAAGAAGACATGGAACAGATGTGGTAGGATTCACTGTCTGGATTTTTTTTTGCTAATTAACATATAAATATTTATTTCTGTTGCAGCAGCAATGAACTCAGTAAATAAATTATTCCCTGGGCTGTAGAACTAAGGAAACGTATCTTCGAAGTCCAAGTTTTGTCCTCTTGCTTGCATATGCTCTTTGTAAAGACTTCGTCTTTCACTATTCCTCACACAAATCCTGCAGCATCTACTTTCTCACTCACACTTCGATGTATGAGTTTTGGTTGTGGAAGTCTCGCTTTTTTTTTTTAATTCCTTTTTATTTATCATGCCTTTAAAAAATTGCTAATGAGCATGAGTTCTGCTTCTTAACAGTATTAACTGAGTCTGAACAAAGGTTGACAAAATAATTCAGTTGAATGAGTAGAAAGAGAAAACCTCTTATAAATTTAATATTCTTAGGAAATAAGAATTAAATGGAAATATTTAGATGCCAGACATAGGAACCTTATCAGTTCATTACGATTCTAGGAAAATTGAGACCATTTTGTTTTAAGGGTTTTTTTTGTACTTACACAGATCATCTCACATTGTCTTTTTGTGTCTTAGTCTTTTGAATAACTTCAGTTTTTTTCAGTTCTTTGTATTTTCTCTCTTTGGTTTTTTTCCTGTCATTTTTGAGAAGGACAAAACAAGAAGTACATCTTCATGCTGAGGCAGTAGAATCGTGATGACAGCACTGAGTATATTTTAAAATCATTGCATAGCTAAAGATGAGAGGTTGTATACTGAGCTGCTAATGAATATGCAGATAAATTGGAATTAATTCTGGTTTATAATGGATGTCATTAACCACTGTGAGAGGAGGATAATATCAAGCTTAAAGCTGATTTTCACCATTTAATGATTGACAGTTGTACATGTCATTTTGATTTTCTAGTTCCTCATCATGTATACACAGACTGCATATTAACTGCATTTACCAGTGGGGTGTGCAACTATCCATGCTAACTTGAGTTCAGCAGCAGTCTGGCTTTGACAACAATGAACATTGCACAGGTTAATCTGTCCTTACAAGAAGAAACCTGCAGAGAGATCTGTACTGCCACCAAAAAATTCTTTAGTACCCAGGGTAATTTGTGTTGTATTAAATTAGAATGTGAAGCTGGTAAGTAAGAATTACTGGACGTGGAAATCTATGTTTACATTATCAAATAATTTGAAACAACAGAAGTAGATAAAATCAGTTAGTGCTATGGTGCTTGCATTGACACTGTGTGCAGTTTTAGTGTTTTCCATAGAACCATAAAATAACTCACCAAAAGGTACCTCTGGAAGTCTTCCAGTTCAGTCCCTGCTCTAAGCAGGTCTATTTTTGTGTCAGAACAGACATAAAAGATTAGTCATCCATTCAGACCATAAAGGAGATGTGATGGGTTAGAGCATGTTTGGTGCCATACCTCCAGGGAAGCTTCTTGGTTACTTCCTTCTAATAGAGAGCTATTCCTTACACACTGAGACTCCTCTGCAAACTGCAACAGTGCCTGGTGAAGTGGGGCTGGCCGTAAGTTTAATTTCAGAAAAGCACTGGTACTTCAAACCAAAACACTATCAGAAAATATTTTTACGTTACCTCAATTAGAATAAAGGCAACCTAAACAACTCTGGTATTTTTGAGTTAGTGAAACATTTACATGTGTCTTTGCATATATTTGCCTGTTTGTTTGGGGTACCGGGCAGGCGTCATGTCAGTAGAGTAACAACATATTTCCCTTTTTTTGTTAAAATCCTTTCTTTCCTACAGTTTTGAAAGATTCTGTGCAAATTACTGAGAATCTTTGAAAGGAGAAAGGGCTTGTAATTACCTGCTACAATAAAAAATTTCTGGGGTGTTTTGGATACCTGTGCTCCTGCATCTACCTTTCCCCATAACTCTTTATGCTGCGTGTGGTTTTAAAGAACTGTTGAGGACTTTAAGGATGGTTGGTTCTTGTACACTCTTGCGGAGACTTGAAGAGAAGTGGAATCAGAGCTATGAGGGAGGAAGCACAGCCAAAGAAGTGCTATTGTCCCAGCTGGTACAGTGTGCACAACCCCCAGGAGCCAAGAAAGATGTTTCAAGGAACATTTTCTTTCTGGTGTTATATCTGGAAGTCCCGTTTCCTATATTGAGTGTTCTAGAATTTTGTTTTTTGAAATTTATCTGAACATCTGTAACATTTTCTGATTCATGTTACTGTTTCAAATACGTTTAAAGTAAGGAAGAGTAGTAGCCTCCTTTTTTTATTGTTAAATGTACAAACATGTTTTTTTAGTGCATTGTTACTTAGAAGGTAGTTGTTATAATAACTTAAAAATAACCGTGTCATAAAAAATGATGATGAAATTATATGCAGTTTATATATGCATTTGGCTACAGTGTGACTCATACACTGACCCTGATTTTGTTGTCAAGCCCTATTTTATTATTGACTGGGGGAATCATGAAAGCCACTGGAGGAGAAACTTTTGATCACTTGACATCTTTGCCAGTACAAGCTTTTCCTAATGTATATTCCAAAATATTTCATTTTATCTTTTCTCAAAAACAATTCTGATTTTTTCTGCTCTTTGAGAATCTTCCCCATAAAAGGAGAGCATATGAAGTGTAAGATATGCAGTTCTTTAAAATTAATTAAAATAAATGTGCATCACTGGTGAAATTACTGTGGATGTTTTTGTTTATGACAGTATCAACCAAAAGTTTCTTTCCATTTATATCTCTGAAATACTCCCCCACCCTGAACAGTAAATTTTAATGGCAGAGTCAAACCACTTGAATGTCCTGAAGTGTA
Source organism: Neopelma chrysocephalum (assembly GCF_003984885.1). Lineage (NCBI taxonomy): Eukaryota > Metazoa > Chordata > Aves > Passeriformes > Pipridae > Neopelma > Neopelma chrysocephalum. Next base: position 1,169,479 of record NW_020925676.1, read on the forward strand.
AGATGCACCTGTCCGGCGGGTAGATAGAGGAGAATTCTTAATAATTCGTAATAATTGCTAGCATACTCAGTCTGTATTCTAATAGGCTCCTAATCCTAATGCTACCTGGGTTTTGGCTCTTGAATTCTAGCCCATCGAATCAGTCATAAATACTCATTCTGATGTTGTCTGATATTGTCTTCAGGTTGAAGACAATTGTCTTTTTGGGTTTGTTTTTGTGTGGGAGGGTTTGGGGGGAGATGTTTGGGTTTTATTCTCTGTTTGTTTGGATATTGTTTCTTTTTTCCCTAAGCTGGATACTACTAAAGGTTTGTTCAGAATGATGGTATAGTTCATTAAGTAAGCTGTGTATGTAGTAAGAGCTGGACAAATCTCATTTCACTTTACATTATACTCACATAATTTATTGATAATTGTGTCCCTCAGGGCTGAGATATTTTTGCTGTGTTTTGATACAATTTCTACATAGGTCTTTTAATCCTAGTAGTTGTAACCAATTCTGCTTTGTGTTCTTTTTGTCCTTACAAGCATTTTTTGGCTTTGAATATCTCTTTGAATTCGCTTCTAATATTAAACCTTCTTTTTCCTCAGATTGTTAAGTAAGAACTGAATGCATTTCAATTTTAAATTGGAGGGATTAATATTTAGCTGAGAATGAAACTGAGTACTGTTATCAATACTTGCCTGTCAAAATAGTAAATGCTTATTTTTGAAAATATAGACTGTTCTATATTTATTGTAAGTTTTGGAAAAATAAACATTAATACCTTTTTACTTTCTGGACCTCAGGATGTTGTATTAGTGTAAGAATATGAAAGAAATAGGATTTATAGGAAGTGGTAATACATTTATTTCATCAGTGACGTAGCTGGAGAAAAGATGCCATGCCAGGTATACACTTTCTTCTTCAGGTTCCTATTTCATACCTTGCCTTGACTTGCTCAACTAATTTAACTGGATTCATAGCCAAAATTCAGTGGCTCAAATAGTCGCTATGGTTTGGGGGAGGTTGTTTAGCAAAACAATGATACAGGCAGTAAATAAAATCACAAATATGTGGGAAGATAGTCAAACTCCCTTTCTTCCACTAAATACAACTACTCTCTTTTTCTTATTAAATACTTGTCAGTATCCACTTTCTCTGAGAATGTGTGGTTAGTGATACAGCAACTTCTACCTGATTATTCTGTTGCATTTGCCACTTCCTTGGTGTGCATATTTATAATGCATGTGCCTCACATGGTAGCTATATACTACATACTGTGCATTGCTATGCTACATGTATCCGCACCTTAACAAACATAATTACTTGATGTTTCAAAAAAGCAGAAACTTGACATTGGCTTAATAATTACAATTTAAAAGCTTTTTCAAGCCCATGTGTGACAAGCTGAGATATTCCAATATCATTTTTAGTTGTAATTACCACAGTGAACTCATCAAATATATAGAAAATCCTGAATGTTAAGGTTTTAGGGTTTTATGGTGAATGAAATAAAATATAGAATGAAATTTAAAAAAAAAGGCATTTCCCTCTTGCTGTCACACAGAACCCAATACATCTTCTTTAGAGCCTTACCACATATATTTAGTTAAGAGGGAACACTAGTTTCTTACTTCATTTGGAGTCATATTCAGGTATGTGCTACTTCTTTACAGCTTTGCTTAAAACACTAAATTATTATTACTGCTACTACTGTATAGTTTGTACTGTATTTCTTATGCAGGAACTTTGTGTCAGCTACTCAAGACTCTTCCATAGACCAGCAAGCACCTGTTCATCAAATGATCTCTTTATAGAACATAATTTATGTTATGGCATCTGATTAAAGACTCACTATATTAAATGCAAGGAACTGACAGTCACCAAAGGAACAGTGATAGGTGGAGCACTAACTGTTCCTGAGACCATGAAAGGGAGAAAATTAGACTGTTCCTGGTATGAAACCGAACAAGATGGATCAGCAGAAATTACCCTAGTCTAAGGGAATTTTGGGACTTTTCTTTTTCAAAAAGAGATTTGTTATGGAATGTTAAGTGGCAGTGACACAGGAGAGGAAAGAGAAGGATTGAGGAGTAATGAGTGTGAAAAATAAGGGGTAAAAAAAGCATGAAAGGGTCTGATCAGGACCAGTGCTTGATCACCACAGCTCATTCTGTATTATTAAATCTACTTTCTTTGCAAGTCCCCAACCTTTTCTGAATCTGTGTGAGCCATTAGCTAACATCAGATAGACTAGGAAACAGCTAGACTAAGAGGTCTTTGTGACAGTTGTTGGAGGGAGAGAGGCCATTGGACTGGCTTCCAGTTGCTGGTCAGACCTATATTTTCCATGTGTGCATGTAAACAGCTAGCAAAATGCAAGCTGACAGGTAAGGGGCTGGCACCTGGAAGAATGTGTAATCTGAGCTGATGAATCTGGAGGCCTAAGGTCCAGAGCTGCATCTCAGATGGGCTTAAAGTCCACACTGGTTTTTGAGGGATAAGTGGTTGTTGAGTTAACTTACAAATCAAGAAAGTGAGGGTCTTTAACCAGGGAACTCCAGACCTGATCAGCTGGAGGGCACAATCATGTTTGGATTGTCTGTTCTACTTGTGTTACCCAAGTGCTCTGCTTATGTGGGTTCTGGCAAAGGTGTTACTCTCTGCTGATGTGTATGGCTGGCCATGATTTTACATATATGCCTTAATGGGAATAATGCTCTGCCTTTCTCCTGATTGATGTTGGAGGCACAGAACCACAGCAGGGTCCCATCTATTAGCCTGGAATGAGAGGAGTCCCCTGGTGTTGGAGACTACCATATTTGGCTCTGACAGACTGGGAAGAGTTCCTCCTGTGGATCCAAATTTCCCTGGATTTGGTTATCTCTAGGAGTCCCAGGTTCCCTTATCTGCAGTCTTAGTGCCAGCTAAGAATGCACAGGCAGTACAGAAAATCTGTTGTGATTTTAGTGACCAAATGAACATGCAGTCTTGTGGATATTTTATGGTGCCTAAGAATTTTCACTTTTTCTTTAAAAACCCCTTTCACCTAGTGTGGCAAACATGCATTTCCAGTGTAACACCCTCCAAGTGAATTGTTAGAAAATTTTACATTCCCTGAAGTAAAGAGATAATATCAGATTTACTCTGCTTATAGATGAGTCCTCCTTTGCTGGTCACTTCAATAGCTATCAAAAGACCCTCAGCATTCCAGATCATCATTCTCAATAAAGGGCTTGAAACATATGGCCAAAAAAAAAAAAAAAAGCTTTGATGTGCAAAAATGTACCATAGCTGATGGATATGTCACTGTTGACAAAAATGTACAGATTAACAATTCTAACCTTACATTTATTTGGGTTTTTGTCCCCAGTATTTCAGGAAAGCCTGATGCTCTGGTATAGCAGAAGATAATCTGGCATCAGTACTCTTGTTTATAGTCTTTTTAAGATTTCAGGATAGCTGCCTGTTCAGTACTCACATTTGTGGTTGTTATGTCTAGTTGCAACTTATCCAGCCTTTCCTAAAAGTCTAATTTTTTGCAGAGGATACACTTTTTTTTTCAGAGATTACCTTAAGATTGCTCTGCTGAAGAATCTTGTAGAGCTTTGACATCTTAAATGTTCTGAATCCCACTGCTCAGAGGAGATCTTGTTATCATCTTATTTGATTTCCATACAAAATTCCCTCTGTGACCACTAGCCATTTTCAAAGCTACCTGAAGTGATGGTCAGTGCTTTCTTTGACAGGTGCTTACATGAACATCACACTTTGGGACACTGAAAAGGAATTACTCAACTCAGAAGAATTAATCCAGTTTTCATCAGTGACTAATTGCTATTTGTTGTGTCATGGGTGTAAGGCCCATTGTCCAACATCTTTCCCCTTTCCTTCTCAAACTCACAAGGAGTTTTTACACAAAAATCTAGCTCCAGATATCAACCTCAGAAAAAGGGAATGATTCATCCATATAAGGAGGACTTGGAGAACTTGTCAGACTTTGATTGTTCTTTTTGTATTACAGTGTGCAACTTTGAATGAATTTAAAGCAACTGCATCTGATTTTCACTTGATGAGATAACAGCCAGGCAGTCTTGCATGTAAAACCTGTACTTGTCTTTGGGATTCTTTGACTCACCTTCTTGGTTGTTTTCAGTTGCTAGTTTATGATTAAGAGATATTTAAAAATATTGTCTCCATATGTTTTGGGACTAAAGATGCTCTGACAACGTCTTTCACTCCACAGATTAGATTTTCCAGTCCAGAAACATTCTTCTTTGAAGAGTGCTGTGTGTTGGCGAGAGGGAAAGTTGGTATAAATTGTTTCCTCACACAGCATGAGAGAGAATGAGAGACTTTTTCTTTCCAGGAATAATCTAAGTGGTTAGGTATCAAACTGTTTTAGTCTGCATCCCTTAATCTTGCAGGCCCAGAATTCTCTCTGTTTCCAGATTTTATTTGAATGAGCTGACACCCAAAGTCAGCATACACATTTCAGCATATTTGATCAGGTAGTTCAGGTGCCAATGGGGATTTACTGTTATAATTAAATGTGTTTTGTGACTCTTTTTATAGCAGAGAAAAGTCTAGAGGAGGAGCAAATATTCAAGATATGCAATTGTTATACTGTCTGCCTCAGTTTCTCTCCTTTTATATGGGAAATTTTAGACTTCTTGTCTGTATTGAAAAGTTCATTGGTTTTCTGTTAGCTCAATTCATGTCCAGTTATTAACTGCGTCAGCTTTACTTTCTTCTCTACATTATTTTCCATTTATTTCTTATATTCAATTACTAAGTGATTTCTTAAGAGTGATTATAGTGTTTTTGTCCCCTAATTAAGGGCATTAGTTCCTCAATTAAGACTCTTTCCAGAAAACACTCCAAGTCTTTTCTTGGAGGGAGAGTGACTTTTTTACACAACCAGATAATGACAGGAAAAGGGGAAATGGTTTTAAATTAAAAGAAGGGAGATTTAGGTTGGATATTAGGAAGAAACTCTTTACTCAGACGATAAGGAGGCACTGAAATACTTTGCCCAGGGCAGGGATGCCCCAAACCTGGAAGTGTTCAAGGCGAGTTTGGACAGGGCCCTGAGTAACCTGATCTAGTAGGTGGCATCCCTGCCAAAGGCAGAGGGGTCAGAACTTGAACATCCTTTCCAACCCAATCCTTTCTATTGTTTCTGTGATTATCAGTAAAATAGCTCATTTCTGATATAAGGGCACTTTTTATAGATGAGGCTATTCTTAGAACTTGTTGCAAATTGTAAGATAGCGTTATACTGGAGTATGGTTTGTTTTTCCTCAAAACAGAAAATTTAAAATTATTCACCTTACTTTTGATGACAAGGAAAAATCCTAAATTATTTGTTTACATGTATTGCAAAATCATTCAAGCGATTGTATTTCAACACAGACTATTTCCAATTGGATAAGTGTATATGAATGTATTGTAAGGTGGTTAAAAAGGCAGTATTTGCTTTGATTAGAGCTCATTAAGCTGGCACATCATGATCTGACATTCATCAGATTCTTACCAATACTTAATGTTTGTAAGGGTGCCAGAGGAGCTGCATTCACACTTTGAGTGATAAATGCTGTCATTGAAGTTGAGGAAATAATGTCACTTTTGAGAGAGCAGTACTTGAATTAGATGGAGACTGTGGGACTACATCTTCTACTTAGCATCAGCAGGGTACTGCTGAAAGCCATCCACATGGTGAAGGTGTGTATAGAGTAATTATTCTTCCAAATATATTCTTGCATGTGCAAACTCTTCTCATCTCTCTTTCCCGAGAGTCCTGTTTAAATTTTGGATCAGTAGATTGAGAGGGGAAAGATGTACTCCAATCCTTTCATGACTGTGATGTACCTAGGGGGGAGTGTGATTTGAAGTGTCCCTTCTCAATCTTCTGTGATAGCATTGTCTTCACGGTGTTTGCAAAAGTGTTTTTCCCTTGGTCTTCTGGCAGCTTTTGACACCTTCTGTACTCTCCATTCCCATTGCTATTACATAGATTCAGTGAATGACTGCACTTCTGTTAGTGCAATCATCCAAAATGGACTGTCGTTTCATATGTAGGAATACAGGACTCAAGATAAAATCTCCACCTAAGTCTTAGTTTCAAAGGGGATAATGCATGAGGGATAATGCCCCTAATGTTTTATTATGGGGAGATGTATTGGGAACAAAAATCAGCCAAGCTGAATCATCTCTGGTTCTAGCATTTGCTAGAGTCTTTCAAGGCTGTGTTTCTCAGCAATCCTCAGTTATTTCAAGAATCTAGGAGCTGAGGAGTGGATTTTCTGATTGTGCTATGGGTTATCTGACAATTTTGTCCCACTGCCCATATTCTCTCTCCACCACATTCTTTTTCAAAGTTTTCCGTGACATTCCTTCCATCTTTCCTGGATTCTCAACTGCAATATAGCCTACTACATCTTTATATTAAATCCACCTTTTTTATTCTTATTGCTTCTGTTAGTCTTAGAGAAGGCTAAGGATTCAGGCCTAGAAGATTTACCTTCCCTGTGCTATCCTTTCCTTGACAAGGCTGAGGATTCATCTGATACTTTTACCGTGGGCAGTCTTTTACTTTTGTGTCAGACAATATGCAAACTTGCCTCCCATTTTTATTTACACTTGGGTCTCTGGGCTTTGGGCAAAGTTTTGACTCATGGGTGGCATGCTAGTGTTTCCGTACACAGTGGTTTTCTGTACATATGGCACAAGCTTTCAGAAAGATGTCATGTCTCTTCGTCTAAAATTACCTTGGTGGCATTTTCTGAGGACCATCTGTTACTGAAATTATGGGGACATCTAAATGAGTTCAATTTGTTTCAGCAAGCACCTTCTTTCAGGCATAAAGTTGCACTTAATAGAAAGATTTTTCAGTCACTCTTCACATAACAAATTGTGGCCCTTCTCCAAATATTTGGGATGTCTTAGTGTGAGGATTTGTACATAAATAAAACATTTTAAAGAAAGACAAGACAAAAGGAAATGTTATTTCTGTGAAGGTTCACCCCTCTTTCTCTTTCCGTCTCCTTGGAATCCCTTAAATCTGAGAAATCTGGAGTTGAGGGCAACTGTGTTGGGTATGGGACAGGCACTTCTTCCTTGAACATGTTAGCAGTGTATGTTAGGCAGAGGTTGAAAGTAGAGGAGGAAATGGCTGAATGTGAATTCTGTTTAGGCAAAATTACTGATCTCAAATGAGTATGGATACCCATTGTTTAAAATGAAAAGCTTATCTTGAATAACTGTTGTTACTAGATGGTAGTTTTCTCTTTTGCTTATTCTTAGGTAACATGCCTAGAACTAGGAACCATTTGCAAGGACTTTTCCTGCATATTTTGTTTTAAATAGAATGGATAAATTATTTTTCTGATTCATGTGTGATTTGTGAGATATTTTAGGAGACCTGTTTTCAAGTTCTCAGATATAAGCAATCAACTCATTTTACAGGAGGAAAAAAGATGGAATAATAATAATAATAATAGAGAGAAATGACAATAAAATATTTTGACTGACTGTAGCACATCTATGGCAACAGAGTGAACAATGTTCCTCTTGGGACCAAAAAGCGAATTCTGCTTTGAAAGCAGATTTTCCCTGTGGGTAGAGCATGCATGCAGTCACTTGAACTGCAGGCTTTCAGATTTAGTTGTATGTAGAGCAAGCTTGCTCATACTGTAATTGGAAAATAAGAAAATTATGACAATGACGTTGACCAGTGATGCTGAACTTTTTAAGATAATGAAAAAAAAAATCAAGGCTAACTAAGGAGTAGAAAACTCATGACTGATTAAAGATGCTGTAAAATGGCAGATGGAATTCAATGTAAATAAATGTAGTGAGACACATAGAGGATCAATCCTCTGCAACGATCAACTGTTATCAGTTCTATAAAGTAATTTGTATGTCATAATAGGTATTTAAAAGTACTAGCCTCAATGCTTAGTAGTAAGAAGCGAAGTCTTAGACATTACTAAGAAAAGCACCAAGAGTAAAACAGAAATTACCATCTTGCATTGAGTCAGCTCTGGCATGTTTTCAGTTGCTACACTGTCAGCTGTACTCAGTGCTGCTCCAGAGGTATAAATAAATATGCATACATGCATACACACCCCAAAACAGAAATTACTGTTATGGTTGTCTGTTATAAGATAGAAAATAATCCTCCCCTTTGCTTAAAATATCACCCATTTGTTTTTTATTTCTATTTTTTCAACCTGTCATAAAATGTAAGTTTAATATAACAATGCTTAAGATACTATGTTTTCATTAAATGTCACCTGTTTAACTCTAAACAAGGAGGGATTTATCTGACTAAGTATGCAAGGAAAAAAAGAAAAAATAAGAGCAAAAGAAGTTTTCACCCATTTCTACTCTTATCTTCACTGACATTCCAAAACAGAAATTGCCTTTTTAAAGTTCCTTTGTTTTCTTTCTTTGGCTTCTATGGAGTTTAGCTAGTTGTTGTGAATATGTAGGATTTAGCAATTTCAGGTTTGTAAAGCAGCTTCTGCAGCTGTGTAAAAACACTGCAAATACAAAACTTGGGAAGGTACAAAATTTGTGAAATGTTGGGAGAGAGTCCGTTCACTTCCTGCTGGCATGAGATTGACATAAAAATTTGAGAAGAAATCTCTTGCAATGTGGATCAAGACAAAGATACCAGTTGTTATTTCTTCCAGTGAATAGTTTGAAGAAGAAAGATTTAGAATAGAATGAAGGATTTAGGATACAAGTTAGAGAAAGTAAGAAATACAGGTCAGAAAATTAATATGGAAAAGGAAGCCTGCAAAAGACTAGCTTTTTTTTCTCCATATTCAAAAAGATACTGAATAAATAGGAGCAACTTGCTAAAGTAGTTGTTAGTTTCTTTCTCTAAACTACGTTGTTTGTACCTCAGGATCCAACACAGAAAGGTGAGGAATGGTGTAAAATGAGATGTCATCTAATCATAATTTTGGAAGATGTACTAATGGTGTGTAAAAACAGGAAAGTATACCTAGTAATAGAAGAAAACTAGTGGACAATCAAAAGTTTCCAAAGGTAATTAAATGGGCAGTCTAAAAATTAAAATTTTCTAGGCAATGAATGGAATAATTTATAAAATAAGTGAGTTTAAAAATTCAGATATCTTAACTGGATTAATTCTTTTGTATTTTGCAGAGTGAAGAGAAGGCATCAGTCAGTTTTCCATCACTTCTTAGCCATATGACCTCTCTTTTCTTAAATCATCCTGTAATTCCAATGACAACAAATGCAGATTCAGGTGTCCCAGAGATGATAAATACATTTTCTCCACTCATGTTGTCCATGCCTTGTGACATGCATATAGTCAATTTGAGGACAATCCAATCAAAGGTAAGGTCAAACCACTGCTTTTGTGAGCAAAAATATGATATAGCTTATTAATATAGACAAACAATTTATTCTTTGGAAGTAATTTAGGGGAGGTTTTATATGATATGGTAAACTGCTATGTGATAACTATCTTTTGTTAAATCTGCAAGAACTAAAGGCTTGTGTCTGAGTAATATGAATTGCAGGGGTTGTTTTTTCACAGCATATGAATATGCATAGTACAGTATTCTGTCTCCAGAGGGGACACATTTTAATGTGTTCCCAAAGTTTAAGAGAGAATAGTTCATATACTTCAGCCTTTTCTGTATTAGAAGAATTAAATTTAAGATCATTAGACTTTGATTTACGTGTGTTTTTAATGAAGGTTATAGTTTTAAACTCAACTTGTATTGTTAAAGCACTTCTAAGCTTATTTACAAGACCTTGTTTAATTATTCTAACATCATCTTGTAATGCTTGGATCCTGTGAAACTATCCTCTGGTAGGTATACAAATAAAAAAAAAAAAACAAATGAAAAAATAAAAAAAAAAACTCAAATAAAAAAAGCCTCTTCTGTACTCAATATTTTTTTCCTTGCAAAGGCAGGAAAGGCGTGTAACTACCATAATTTAATTGTCTGTTTCCTAAACTAAAGGAACTGGTTTTGCATCCTTCTTCTGGCAACTGTTCTATAAATTCTTTTCAGTTTTTCAACACCTTTTAAATGTGAATCTCTTAACTTTATGCTGCATTGCATTGTCACTCACCAGTGCTGTTACCACAATGAAATCTCTTTTTTTTATTCTGCCATACTTAGATAATTACAAACTACTTGTCCCTTCTCCTTTAGAGTCTCCATAGTGGCTGAGGTAAAACTACTCATCTATATTAACGTCAGATTATGTTCCCTTTATCTGTTCTTTGTTGTAAGTCCTAATCCTCATTTTAGAACTTAAAGAATTTGTTTACTTTCTCATGCTTTCTCTGTTAGTAGTTCAATCTCACATACGCTCCTTCAGCTGTGACTGATTCTTATTTTGAATTTCAAAGTGGAATAACTTTAGACTTTGTGGTGGGTCTTATACCTTTGAAAAGTTTGGAGAAAACCTAATATTGAATTAAGTCTTCACATGAAGTGATGTTTCACACTTCACTGTGAGGATTTTAATGTGAGGATTTGCTTCAACATATCAAGTTCAGGTGTAGACCTTCATGAACATGTTCCCTCTCCCTCTTTGAGGCCTAAACTTCCCCCCCCCTTGTTTGTATCATCTGGCTGTGAAACCTGTGGAAATAAAGGGTGGCTCTGTGTCTGTTTTTTGAGTTCAATGTTGCTACTTGCAGGCGAATTCCATGATTTTATCTAGGCTATAGTGGCCCCACCATCCCAGTTGGTATAAGGGTATTTAAGACTATGATCTCTTCCTTGTCTACAACTGTATATTTCATTGATTATTGATTGACAGCTCTTGAGCCTGCAGCTTCACTTTGTCCACCGCAAAGTGAACATTTGGAGGTAGTCATAGGAGAGGAGCACATCATTATAGGCACAGAACAGTCCTTCCCCACAGCAGAAAATATTTTGCAAATAGTTTTGTAAATCTTTCCTCACTTTCTGCTTCCTTTCTTTATCTTCCATGAATTTGAATGGTAAGTGTCATAATTCTGGCTAATTGACACAATGAATTTTTTTTTCCAGCAATATGAACTTCTCTGTTGCTTTAGCTGTTGATTTTCCATAATCCATTACAATTTCACATAAAAGGGTACCAAATTAAAATAAATTATTATTAAGATTTAAGGTAGAAATCAGAAAGAATATTGCTATTTATGTAAGATATCTGATCTTGTTGTGGAAGAGTCCAATCCCTTATGAATGAGACATTTAAAGAATTTTTTTAATAGATCTCTAGTTAAGAAGTTTGACACAGATTTTACCTGGTGTATTAAACTGGGCCTCAAGATTTAAAACTGAGAACATTTGTCACTTTATACTAAACATAAATACATAATTTTGTCATGTTGCCTTATATTTTTGGATTTAAAAAGAGTTTAAATGTTTTTTTCTTTCTATTCAAAATTTTTGCAACATTGTCCTGGCATACTGCTTATGAGAAAGCCTAGAAATTTTATTTTTTTCTATCTAAAAGCCTAATGAGAGGCTCCATTTCAATTCTCAGAGATCAAAATTAAATCAAACTTTGGCAGCTCTTCCAAGAAAGCTAGTCAGAGATTTGATAGTGTAGTGGTCAGGGGTTTTTTGCCATGTAACACTGCTGTGAAGTTTTACAGGGTTAAGGATGTTGTTATTTATTGAAAATTGAGGAATTGGTTACAGAGTTTTGTGCAGTGAGCATGGTTGTGTTTAGAAGGTGTATTTGATGTAAATTAAGTTCATCCTTGCTCAGACATTCCTTAGGCTTGCATGCAATTAGTCTGATTTACCTAGAGATGATATAAGAACAGGTAAGTTAAAGTAGATGTGAAGGCTGTGTGACTTAGTTTTACACCTGCTTTGAAAATGAGTTAGAATAGCTTTATTTTTTTGCACATGGTTGCTATATGCATGATATAAGGTTGAATACTATATCATAGATATAGTAAACCCTTTTTCTCAAATTGTCATTAATTGTGTGTTACTTTTATGTTTTAAATCTTTTGAATCTTAATATTTAATTTTAAAAATTTGAGAGATTAAATATTCATGCCGTAATTTGAAATGCATACATGCATTTGTTATGCAGATTAGTAGAAGATAATAGAGGAAGTGTTGATACTCATTACTGGCTTGTCATTTTTAACCTTAATTTACCCCATGGGAAGTCAGGCTTTTTCAGTCTAAATTTTAATGTTTCACTAATCTGATGTTTAGGCAGACAGTATTATTTTGTGTGCATAAAAAAATCTGCTTTTAAGTGCAACACTGTCACATCAGTGACAATGAAAACCAAGTCAGCTGTCTCATAGTAGGAGAGGGAAACTAATTTTGTCACATTATCATTATTACTTTACTTCACGTAGAAAGTGGTATGACTGTTCCAACGAACAGGGTAAAAAGTTGTTTAACCATCAATTCTATTAAATACTGAAAACATTTTTAAAATCCTGTCTGTAGACACTGGTCATTAATTAAAAACCTGATTTGGGGTGTTTACAAGCTAGTGTACATGAAATCTTCTCAAACTGAGTTTTAGTCATGATTTGTAAACTATGCCAAGGTTTTAACCATCAGTGTTTTACTAAAAAGGACCTCATTTCAATTCCAAATACTGCTGAATAAATTTTTACCATTTTAAAGGGGGAAATTAAAACCACTAAGTTTATCAGTTTACCATTTTTTTATTATCTGAATGAGTACTTAATACTATAAATTTGTCGCACTTTGAATCTGTGTCATGCTGGGTTTCAAAGAAGCTGGTTCAGGCTGATCCAAGAACTCCTTTATGAGAAGAAAACTATGTGGAAAGTCTGTTAGGGTAAGACCTCTCATTTGGTAAACTTCAAGAACTAAAGCATGACAAAGTGTCTAGTGCTCACTGGCATAGGTTTCTGAAGTACCAGAAATGAACTGAACTCATGGCAGAAGCTTTAGTGAAAAAGCACCAGTGCAAAAGCAAGTAAACCAGAAATAAGTAAGAGAATAATAGCCTGAAGAACTAGCATGGCTTTGGATAGTGGCACAGCTACAATAATGTTAAGACTTAGAATTCTTAAGGATCTTTTCCATGCTGATCAATTCTATGATTCTATGAAGGGCATCTTGTGATGTGCCACTCATGTGGTGTGAAGTTGGTTTACATGCAAGTTCATCTAAAATGTGAAGAATTTTTTGCTGTTACTCCTGCTGTACAAGAGTGGGTTTCTACATTTTAGTGTAAATGAAAGAAGTTCTATCCAATTCTAGGCTGTGACTCTGTTTGACATATGAAAACAAGATTCTGATTTGAGGCATTCTATGCTGTGATTTGCCCTAAATGGTGGTTTTAGTGATTTCATAGAATCATAGAATCAGCTGGGTTGGAAGGGACCTCCGAGATCATCAAGTCCAACCCTTGATCCACTACCGCTACGGTTGCTAGACCATGGCACTAAGTGCCACATGCAGTCTCTTCTTGAAAACCTCCAGGGATGGAGAATCCACTACTTTCCTGGGCAGCCCATTCCAAGGTCTGATTAACCTCTCTGTAAAGAAATTCTTTCTAATGTCTAACCTAAACCTCCCCTGGCACAACTTGAGACCCTGCCCTCTTGTCTTACTGATAGTTGCCTGGGAAAAGAGACCAACCCCCACCTGGCTACAACCTCCTTTCAGGTAGTTGTAGAGAGTGATGAGGTCTCCCCTAAGCCTCCTCTTCTCCAGGCTGAACAGCCCCAGCTCCCTCTGCCTCTCCTCATAGGACTTGTGCTTGAGTCCCTTTCACCAACCTTGTTGCTCTCCTCTGGACCTGCTCCAGCACCTCAATATCCTTCCTGAACTGAGGGGCCCAGAACTGGACACAGTACTCGAGGTGTGGCCTCACCAGCGCTGAGTACAGGGGAAGAATCACTTCCTTGGATCTGTTGACCACGCTGTTCCTGATCCAGGCCAGGATGCCCTTGGCCTTCTTGGCCACCTGGGCACACTGCTGGCTCATGTTCAGCTTCCTGTCAATCCAAACTCCCAGGTCCCTTTCTGCCTGGCTGCTCTCCAGCCACTCTGCCCCCAGCCTGTAGTGCTGCAGAGGGTTGTTCTGGCCAAAGTGCAGGACCCGGCACTCGGCCTTGTTGAACCTCATCCCATTGGAATAAGCCCAACTCTCCAACCTATCCAGATCCCTCTGCAGAGCCCTCTTGCCTTCCAGATGATCGACACTCCCCCCCCCAGCTTAGTGTCATCTGCAAATTTGCTAATGGTGGACTCAATCCCCTCATCTAAATCATCAGTAAAGATATTAAACAGAACTGGGCCCAACACTGATCCCTGGGGGACACCACTATTGACCGGCTGCCAACTGGATGCAGCACCGTTCACCACCACTCTCTGGGCCCGGCCATCAGCCAGTTCCTAACCCAGCACAGAGTGCCCCTGTCCAAGCTGTGGGCTGCCAGCTTTTTCAGGAGAATGCTGTGGGAGATGGTGTCAAAGGCTTTGCTGAAGTCCAGATAGACCACATCCACAGCCTTTCCCTCATCCAGCAGGCGGGTCACCTGATCATAAAAGGAGATCAGGTTGGTCAGACAGGACCTGCCCCTCCTAAACCCGTGCTGGCTGGGTCTGATCCCTTGTCCATCCTGTAGGTGCTGTGGGATTGCACTTAGGATGGTCTGCTCCATAACCTTGCCAGGCACTGAGGTCAGGCTGACGGGCCTGTAGTTTCCCAGGTCCTCCTTCCGGCCCTTTTTGTGGATTGGCGTGACATTTGCCAACTTCCAATCATCTGGGACCTCCCCAGTGAGCCAGGACTGTTGGTAAATGATGGAGAGAGGTTTGATGAGCTCTTCCTCCAGCTCCCTCATCACCCTTGAGTGGATCCCATCTGATCCCATAAACTTCTGAGGATCCAAACAGCTCAGTAGGTCACTAACTGTTTCCTTCTGGATTACAGGGGGGCTGTTCAGATTCTTATCTCTTTCTACAAGCTCCAGAAGCCAGCTGTCCTCAGGACAACCTGTCTTACTGTTGAAAATGGAGACAAAGAAGGTGTTAAATACCTCAGCCTTTTCCTCGTCTTTGATAACTCTATTCCCGCCCATGTCCGATAAAGAATGGAGGTTTTCCTTGCCCCTCCTTTTGCTATTGATGTATCTGTAGAAGGACTTTTTGTTATCCTTCACAGAGGTGGCGAGATTCAGTTCAAGTTGTGCCTTTGTCTCTCTAATTTTCTTTCTACATGACCTAACTATACTCTTAAATTCTTCCTGAGTAGCCAGCCCTTTTTTCCATAATCGGTAGGCTCTCTTCTTTACCCTAATTTCTTTCAAAATCTCCCTGTTCAGCCAGACCGATCGTCTTCCCCGCCGGCTTGCCTTTCGACACACTGGGACAGCCTGCTCCTGTGCTTTCAAAACTTGCTCCTTGAAGTACGTCCATCCCTCCTGGACCCCTTTGTTTTCAAGGGTTGTTTCCCAGGGTACACTTTGAACTAGTCTTCTGAATAGGCCAAAATCTGCCCTCCGGAAGTCCAACGCAGAGGTTTTATTGACAGCCCTCCTTGCATCCCTGAATATTGAAAACTCTGTTATTTCATGATCACTGTGTCCCAGACGTCCACCGACCACCGCATCTCCCACCAGCCTCTCTCCGTTTGTGAACAGGAGGTCTAGCGGGGCTCCATCCCTGGTAAGCTCATTTACCAGCTGGAACAGGAAATTATCCTCTATACATTCTAGGAATCTCCTAGACTGCCTCTTCTCTGCTGTGTGGAGTTCCCAGCAGACATCCGGCAGGTTAAAGTCACCCACAAGAACAAGGGCTGGCGATTTTGAGACATCCACCAGCTGCTTGTAGAATAATTATCACCCTCATCATCCTCATTGGGTGGTCTGTAACAGACTCCCACCAGGATACCAGCCTTGTTGGCCTTCCCCCTGATTCTGATCCACAGACACTCAACCTTATTGTTACTGACTTCAAGTTCTACAGAGTCAAGAGACTCTCTAACATATAGAGCCACCCCTCTACCTCTCCTACCCTGCCTGTCCCTTCTGAAGAGACTGCAGCCACCCATGGTAGCACTCCAGTCATGCGAGTCATCCCACCATGTTTCCATGATGGCGACTACATCCTAGCTTTCCTGCTGCACGATGGCTTCCAGCTCCTCTTGTTTGTTACCCACGCTGCGTGCATTGGTGTACAGGCACTTCAGCTGGACTGTTGATTTGACTCCTAACTTGGGCTGTCCACCCTTGGGCTCCTTTCTGGAGAGCCCGGTTTCAACCCCTTCCCCCTTCAAACCTAGTTTAAAGCCCTCCTTATCAGCCCCGCCAACTTATGGGCTAGAGTCCTTTTGCCCTTGCTAGATAGATGAAGCCCATCTGGTTTGAAGCGACTAGGTATGATGGAATTTGCCCCATGGTCAAAAAACCCAAAGTTCCGCCGGTGGCACCAATCCCTTAGCCACCTATTGACAAGATGGGTTTTCCTACTCCCTCCTCATTCATCCCTGCTACTGCAGGAACTGATGCGAACACCACTTGTGCTCCTGTCTCATCAACTATTTGACCCAGCGCCTTGAAGTCCTTTTTAGTAGCCCTGGTACTCCTTCCATTAATGTCATCACTGCCAGCCTGGACTACCAACAGTGGATAATAATCTGAGGGCCGAATTAGCTGAGGGAGTCTCCTACTAATATCCCTCACCCGGGCCCCAGGAAGGCAGCAGACCTCCCTGTGGGATGGGTCCAGTCGACATATAGGGCCCTCAGTTCCCCTCAGAAGGGAGTCACCAACTACAACTACCCCAACTACCCTTCTTTTTTTTCTTTGTAGCTGTAGTTGTAACCCATCTGGTAGACGGGGTGCAAACAGGAGACCTTCTAGACAGATCTTCCTCTTGTCTGTTCTCTGCCCAATTCTCTGAGTCCCAGGCCTCATATCTCTAAGGGCACCCAGGGGGATGGTGGGAGTTGGGAGGGGGTTCTTTTACCTCTCCGGTGAAGGACCTGCTTCCATTTCCCCCCATCTACCTGGTTTGCTCCAACTGCCTGATGGCAGGAGGGGCAGGGCTTCAGCGTCTCCTGCTGGATTTCTTTTGGGGGCAAAAGGGTGTGACTCCACCAATCAATTTCCCTTTCACTTTCCCTAATACTTCTTAGTCTCTCCGCCTCTTCCTTGAGCTCTGCCACCAGGCATAGCAAGTTGTTCACCTGCTCGCATTGCACACAGACCCCACTCACACTGTCCTCTGGTACTAACACCAGGATCCAAACTAGGACATTGAGATTGTTGGTTACTTTTGAGTTACTCTTTGACGTCTGTTGAGGCTCAAGAACACTGAATATCTTATAGATAACCATAAAATTTATTTCATATTTGTATTTCAGTGTACAGTTTTCTGTACACCTTAAGCTGTGTTAGAGAGCAGCTTTGCAACATCTGACTATTGTAGTTAACGTGATTTCCATTTTGTTTTCAGTTTTGCCGTATAATTTTTGTGGAAAGCCAATTAATACAACTGTGATAGCTACACTTCAGTTCTAAGTCTGTATAAGTGCAAGTACTGAGCTTTAACCTCAACAACATACATTTATATTCTGTAGTACATTGAATATCTCGACTCTTTGCAGTTCGGTTCTTTCTGTGTTTAGTCTTATAAAATTCAAAAAAACCCATGAGGGTTGAATCTAGGCTGAACATTTTTTAAGGTATAAGTGGCTCTATCACTGTATGATAATGATAATTTTATGAGGTCTAAAATGTCTTTCTTCCTTCTACTCTGTGAGTAATATTTTATCTTGTTTATTTGTAGGTAGATGCTGAGCCATCTGATGAAGCTGCTCTGATTCTTCACAGGAAAGGATTTGACTGTAGATTTTCAAACACAGACATGGGTCTGCTCTGTTCCACTACTCAGGGAAAGGTATGTTGATATTTTATGGGCAACTTACCTTACGAGTATTGCAGAAACATTGATACTTTAGTCATATCGTAGGTGAAGGCTAGGTATTTATTTCTCAAGAGTTATCATGGCTAGGCTTCGCGAATGAAGATTTGGGAAGGGCTCTACCCACGTTTCTTGCAAGCGTGTTGGTGGCTAAGAAGGCCAATGCGAGATAGGCATGTCCGGTTGCAAAAGGCACAGCAGAAAGACTCCTTAGGAGGTGTATTCTGCAAGGCTCGATTCTTTCTGCGTTGTCTTTTCTCCTCAAGGGTGATCCTGCGTGCTTTCTCAAAAGCATCAGCAGCGTTATAGATGGTGTGTCTCCAGGCCTCCCGATTGGAGGCCAGAGTAGACCAGTTATGTTGATCAATATGGCCAAGGCTGAGATGTTGTTTCAGGGAGTCCTTGTATCTTCTCTTTGGGGCTCCTCTCTTGTGGCAGCTGGTGGCATATTGTAGGTGAAGGCTAGGTATTTATTTCTCAAGAGTTATACTTTCAGGACAATGGTAGAGTTTACCTTGAAAGCTGCTTTCCATTTAATAAAGTTGTGAATCTGCTGTTTTGTGGGAATAACCCTGTAACCATCAAGAATTAAATTAGTTTTAATCTCATTAACTTCCTGTGAATAAGTATTTCTCAGATAATTTTTAATAGTCTTTTAGAACTCTATGAAGTAAAAGAAATCAAGTTACATATTCTAAAGTGTATCTTTTGAATATTACTAATATATCCACAAGTTATGTGACTGTTGCTTATTATAGCATGTTGTCTGCCCATTCTCTCTTAAATGACCTACACCAGTACAAATATCTAAGTATTTTAAGATTTTTATAGAATTGATGTGATGTGTAAAACTATGAAATATAAATAATTTTTTTCTGAAGGTTATAGATGGAATGGAAGGTAATTAATCTGTAGCAATTTTGTAATAAAATTTTAAAATAGATTTGGGATTTTCTTTAGGGAGAAGCATAAATATTGTTTTAATAAGAAACAAGAAGATTTTTAATATTTCTAATAGTTTTTAATGTATTCATTTAACTTCCTTTGAAATGTAGTAAGTGAATACTGCCTAAAAAGTTCTGAATTAGTATATAGTATTTGATTTATGGTACTTAAAAATATTCATAGTCTTTGGTGAGAGAATTGCTGTGCTGGTACCTGTAAGGAGATGTATAATTTTAAGATATATACTGCCTTTTCTAAATACAGTTCTTTGTTTGCTTTTTGGTTTTTTTCTTTCTTTCCCCTCCAGATAAAGGTGCATAAACTCTTTAACAAATTCAGAGTGGAAAGTCTTACACCCACATCTTTATCTTTGATGCATTCACTTCCAGATGGCAGAAATATAAGTGAAATAAATATGAGTTCTATGGAGATAAATACGTTCCGGATTCGGCTAAAATGAAATCTTACTTTAATACTCAGATAGAGAAGAAGGATCTGCAATTATACTCCTCTTAGTTTCACGTGCAATAAGAAGCAGATTAATATTGTTCCAGCTTCTGGATACTGTGAGAAAAAGATGCATTCTATATTTTTTTTGACCACACAGTGAAAAGCCATGTTGCAAGCAACTTTTTTGTTTATTCAGGTTCCCCCCCCCATAAAATAGAAACATCAGTATAAGTTAATACAACAAGTGAAGAAATTTCTAAGGATGTTAACCTCTCAACAGATTAAATCTCAGGTTAAATGCTGACTAATGATGCTTTTGGTGTTTTAAGTTTCATAAAGAGGGGATTGGATTTTAAACAGCCTTCTTTTGCTTATTCTTGATGAATTTATGTATGAATAACTCAGTGTAGAAAGTCCTGATGAAGCTTGGAAATAAAACAGGATAAAATGTTCTTGTGTAGTAGCTAATGTCCAAATATTTACAATCATTTATATAAATGACAATAATCTCAATTTATTCCACAATTAATTTCAATTTATTCAACACAAAGGGGATTATTAATTGTGGTAAAATGAAAGCCTGCAGTACCTGTAATAAGTGGTGGTAGATTCTAATACTTCTACCGTTCCACCTGAGTTATGTAAATAGGAAAACACGAACCTATGAAGTAATTTTGCAATGGAAATGTTTAATAAAACTCCCATTTTGTTACTTGACACACTGGGATATGTGCAATTATTCCATTACCATGATGAGAAATGTCCATAGTTATCATGAATACAAGATTTTTTATAAAACTCATTTAGATACTGATATTCTCTGAAATGAGTTTTCTATTTCAAGATTACCATATCAAAATAAATGTGCCTTATTTTTTGATATGTCTTGTTACAATTTTGGTGTCTGTGTTAATGTTTTTGGGGAAAAAGTAGTTTATATATTACTGTATCTCCTATTTGACAATGCTGGCCACACTCTGATCTATGTACTCCTGCACCAAGTTTGTGCTATCTTATTCTGAACGTTTTGACTATTTGAATGTATTAATATGATGTCATAACCTGAAACACAGGCAAAAAAGAATTACTGTAGAAGCTAAATTCAGCTGCTTTCAAGAAAATTGCAACTTGATGCAGAGAGTTGATAGTAAGCAAGACATGGTTTGCAAACCCATCAAAACATGTGCTTGCATGTCACAGACTGTGGTGACCTGTTAATTCAGAATCACGTGCCTATATTTTAAAAAACATTTTTCAAACTCGCAAACTTGCAACCTCAGTTTCATTGCCAGTGTTCATGTTACTGAAGAATGAAAACTTAATTTTACTTTGTTTCATATTAATTCACATTTAGTGCTTAAGCCATCAAAGTATGAAAAACATTTCCCTAAGTAGAGCTGCTGTTTACAGTTAATATATATAAACAGTCACTTGAGTATGATCCCATTTTCTAGTCTTCATTTATTTTCATAGCTCATTCTTCTATATCTCGCTTATGCTTTACTTTTCCATACATCGTTGCTTATCTTCAATACTAATGCATGAAAAGTCATCGTAATTGGTAAAAAGATGTGCTAGTTCTAATATTGCCTCCTGTATTTAATTTCATCACTGTTGTTTCACAATTGTATCAAATATCAAAATCTGTCAAATTATATCATGTAGCTACAGGCTATCTTAAAAGAAAATGAAAGTCATACTTATATTTCATGCATTGTCACAGGTTGGATCTCTGAGATTGTATAGATTTTCCTACTTAATTCAATCTACTGTGTGTTTTGTAATAATGTGAATACTTAGTAGGATCTGGTGCAAGTTACATCAAGAATATAAGAACACTAACCACAAATAGAAGAATCAGATGGATCCAATAAATGGATGTTTTCATGCAATAAACATGTACTGTAACTTTTTTTAGATATAGTATTTGAAAATACTATTTTTTGTTGGAACTCAAAACTTGGTAGACTTTCCAGCAGGAATTTCTCATGACATTTATTTTGTTACATCTTCAGAATTAAAATGTTTAAGCGACTTTTATGTGTTCTGTGCAAGAAAATATTCAAAATGCTATTTCAGTTTCGTTAGGCGGAAAAGTAAAATTTTGATGCAATAAAGTTTTAAAGTATTTTGCCTCTTGGAATTCCTTCAAAAGATTCCTTGTATAGCATTCGATCTTTTTTTTTTCCTCATTAGCTGTACAATCATGATGCCTGAATCTTCTTTAACCAGCAGATTTAATCTTTGTTCCTTTGTTTTGCATTTTTTGTGTAACAACAGTTTTCAGTTCAGGATCCTTTCCTGAAATCCTTAAGTAAGTCAAAACTCCAGTCAAAGTCTCATGATAAATTTTGCTTTAATTTGCTTGGAATGTGGCTGTCAGTGAGGATGGGAGTTTGGGTTGTTGGTTTGTGGGTTTTTTGGGTTTTTTTGCCCGACAGGTCTTAATGAATTCTTATGCTGTATTTCTGTGAGTTGGCCATCTAATTCAATTGTATTATCTTGGGGGGGTTTTTCGGTTTTTATCCCTGCTGGGTTTGTAACTACTGGTTAAGACAGCCAAGCATCCTTACCTTTCAGTATGGTTTTAAAGACAATGCTGTTTAAGAAATGGTTTAAAACTGTGTAATTACTTTTCTACCAGAGTTGTACCTGTACTCATTTTTTTTTTTTTTTTTACATTCCATTATCATAATTGTCTTTGGTTTACTTGCTCATATTGTCTGAAACAAACTGATTTCAGTCGAAGGTTTTTGATATTTTCTTTTGGAAGGTTTTATATCTTATGGGGATATGTAAAATAAGATCTCTAATAAAAGGTAATGTATTGTGAGATATGGCCAGTGTCATTAATGCCTTGGCTGTAGCATTTAAAAAATTTTAAATTTAAAAAATTTTTAAAAAAAGAGAGAGAAATAACAAAAGCACCTTATTTGAGAAGGCTCATCTATCAGTAGGTTTTGGGAATTACAGTTATCTGTAGTGAAATGAACTCCTGATGAAAGATGCGATCTATTCCACAGCCACCAAATAAAAGTGTAACGGCCACGTGGCCGCTGCCTTTATATAATAAAGAATTCATGTCACGCTCTCTGTGAGATGGTAAACAAAGAGGTTTATTCAAACAACGCGCGCCCTTTTATACCCTGTTCCCACATGACCCTTAATCAATAGGAGTGTCTGTTTCTGCGCATGTCCCCTAGCTTCGGTGCCTTCCTGTTGCACCTCGGGACATGTTCCCTACATCTCCCCCCTCCTAATTGTATAAGAAGGTCACGAGAACATTACAAAAACAATCAGCGCAAACAATTAGAACAGTACATTATAAACTACCAAAGCTTGCAATGATCCAGCATACTGCTTGCTTCAGCCTCTTATAGTCCTATTGTGAACCTTTTAAAACTCTCTTATATTCCTATAGGGTAGTGCAACTTGGAGAAATAACTTTATTAATCTATAGGCCTTGGCCTAATCGTGCAAACTTATAAGATTTATTAACCTGAGGGTTTTAAATAACTGGGGAGTACAACTTTATTAAGAAACAGGCTAATCTTAGCAGAACTAAATTCTCTTAAATGACCCTGTGGCGGAGGTATTGTTATTTGTGAGGTGTTTAGTGTTTTAATATTTGTCCAGTCACACTACACTCTCGTCCATTCATTCTCTCATTCGCTTTGATGGCCATCATTCCACACATCATACACACATTCATGGATTTTTATAAACTGCTTTTTGCCACACTGGTCATCCTTAAAATAAACCTTGAACATAAACATAACCTTCTTATAACTTCTGCGTCACTCTGGTTCTTGCTGATGTGATTTTGTATCTTGTGGGGTGTAACAGACCTGGAAGGGGTTCATTTTAACTCTTTTTCTTCAGACTCACCAGCGTAGCCTCTCTCCCAAATCAGATTTAGTGGTTCCGTCCACTGCCCAGATACCAAATCCCTTACCATGACCAATGTTTTGGGAGAGGTACACTAGCCTGGGGTTTGTATTACCTTTCATACTCACATGTTTCCAGCTTGTCACAATTTGAAAATTATTAAACATACTTGGTTTTTCACAGATATTCTTTTAGTTATACAGATTCTCTTCCCCCTTTTTTGTTTAGTTGACACTGTTTTGATGTGTTGTGTGCTCTTTGCATAATTACCTGTGTAATGAGTGAGTGTGGAATACTTGTGACATGAGAATTTTCCTATTTGATAGGAGATATAGCTGCTTTAATGTGAATATTATGGACCAAGAGTTGCTGGGCAACTAAGCCAAAGTGTCTCACACTTTTGGCCTTTTCTGCAGTGGGTGTTGTGTAGGTTACGTGGTGTGGGTATATACCTACTGTTACATGTACATATTATAATATGTCCAGTTCAGAGATGTGTGTGATACCTGTTTGCTCAATCTCATTTGCAATTAGCCATGTGGGGTTAACGCATTCTGAGATGGCATTGTTGTGATTTTTTGACAGTTTGGGCGTGACATGATGGAGTCTTGAGCTAATTGAATGTTATTTGAATTGTCTGTTTAAGGAACTTGCGTTCTGATGGACAAATTAGCTAGACAATTTCGCTTGCCTCAAGACCTTAGATATGATGTTAAACGTTATTTTGTCAGTCACTTAGTTCTTTATCAGTTGTTGCCCCTTACCTGTCATTGTGTTACTTTGTATGCATATGTATGAAAATCCAAACCTCATATGATTCACAAGAAACCAAACAGAACGCATTTCAATTAACAAGTAAATGCTAGGATATTTCAAATAAACAAACCTTCAAGATGGGGTATTAACTTGCAATATAACAGAAATCCGTTACAACATTAAAACATCGCTTAGTAAACCTTCCCAAGACAATACAGACGAGGTCATTTCCAGAACCTGCACAGCTTTGGTTCGTGGTCTGCGTCTGTCTTTCCCTTGTTTTGTAGCAGGATTTTACCTGAGTTATTACAACCTTTTATGCTATTCCCAGATGCAGGTGTGAAGGCCCTGAAGCCTTTCACTGGTCCGTGTTGGCATCTGGTCGTGGTTTTTGAAGGTAGATTAGTGATCTTTGCCCACAACCTGTGTTTTGAGAGATGTATGAAAGTTTTACCATGAAAGCTTGCTAAGGCAGCTCGGAACCTTGCGTCCTCAGCTGGCATCCTATCCAAATTGTCCTTCGTAGCTGGCAAGTCGATGGTGGTAATGGCAGGGTCCTGTCCTTCCAGTTGCTGCAGTCTTTCTCTGCCTTGAATGACAAGCCTTGCATACATCTCATTAACAGTTCACACAGTGTTAGATGGTACATGGGGCAAAATTAGCCACCTTAGAAGTTGCAGTGGGTCTTTTTCAGTCTGATCCCACAGTAGCAAGGCTGCTAATAGTTGATACCTGCTGGGAATGAGGGTTAGGCAGATTTGCAGTTCAGGATTTCTCCTTCTGCCTATCCCTCTCTCTATTGCCTTGGTACGAATGCCTAACACTCTTTTGGCTTCTGGTATCAGAAGCCTGTTAGACATTGGACTGGAGTCTCCCTTTGGCAGCTGAAGCAGAGGGTGTAGCTCCTCTGTGGTTATGCCTAAAATAGGCCTTAACCGGTTTATGGCCCCTTGAAGCTCTTGCAACTTGTGTAAATATAAAGTGTTTTTTACCTTGAGCTGCAGCAGTTGTGGAGAATTTTCTTGCTGCCTGAATTCCTGTCCAAGGAAAGTCCAGGGTAACGATTGCTGAATTTTCTCCGCTGCAAGCTGTAACCCTGCATCTTGGACATTTTTGATTAGAGCAATAAGAGTAAATGGCAGTTCATTTCCTGTGGCCATGCTCATTGGTATGTTACCTGTATAAGGATGTATCATGGTTGTCTGATACCTTGCTGGGCTATTTGCATCCCCTGAGGACAGACAGCCCAGCAGTATACTTGCATGGGCCGTGCACAAGGCCATGATGGGACAGGCAAGCCTTGGAACGTTCTCAGGGTGTAGGAAGGTGGTAGAGGAACAAGTCTTTGAATCAGTTACCAATAGCGGCCAACTCGTTGGGAGCACATTGGGTAAAGGCAGTCCATGCTGCTGTGCTCCTACATGCTTTATGACTGCGCTTACTGCTCTAGAGTCTGGCAGCATTCTCCACCTGTCACCTTTCTTGGGTGTGCAGTATATAGAGGCATTGTCTGGGCTGTTTGTTGCCACTTTGGGGCTCGCTTCGAGCTGCTTTCTCTCTGGCACATGAAAGCCGGTGGCACAGAGGGTGACAAGCAGCGCGGCAACAAGCAGTGCGATGCTGGCAGCAAGGCATCTGTTTTGCCCTCAGCACCCTGGGTGTAACTCAGCCCATTCCTTGCTATTAGAGTATTTTGGGGCATTGCTGCAAAGGGGTCTCCAGATATAATCTCCTTGAAAGCGGTCAGTGCTACTGCACCTGACACCACTTGCTCTAAGTCTGGCCTCTTCTTGTATTCTTAGCTGGGCTTCCAGGGCCACAGCTAGAGAGGCAGACCGGTGCTCCTCAGAGCCAAATCCTCGGTAAGGTTGAACCAGCTCAGCAGTGCCATAGTCAACCCCTCCAGAGAGGGTTTGCGAAGCTTTTTCACAGCTTGTGTTCACCTTATCAGAAGCCAACTGCTTATACAGCACCTCTCTGGCTTCACTGTATCCAATTTGCTTGTGTAAAGCAGTCCGCAGCCAATTTAAATGTTGTGGGTTTGGCTCAGCACAACTTTGTAACACTCTTGTGCTGAGCAGGTTGCTGTTTTGGTCTGTGGTGAGAAGCCTTCTCATGGCTCTCAGCGCCTGTTTGATTGTTACTTTGTATTTTTCTTGGGAGTGATTGTTAATTGGGCACCTGCTGTGCTGTGTCTCCCTTCTCCAGTCAATGGATTTACTGTTATATCAGTTGGGGTGTTTGCTGTGTTTTTGGCACAGTTCTCCCGAAAGTCAGATAAGCAGTGCACATGTTCTGTGTCATGTGAGGTGGAAAAATGGATGGAATTCAATGCCTTTGGATACCCGCAGGCATCATTTAGGGATATGCCACTATCTCTTACCAAATGCCTCAGCCTCCGAGTAGCTCCGTGCAGGAGCTCAGGCTGAGGGGCGTGGCTTTGGCTAAATTCATTTGAGTATGCCTGATTATCTTTCAGGCTACCCAGTCAAATCGCTTTATCCCTGTTTTGTTCCCACCTGTTATCTGACTTTCCCCTGTCTACCTTTTTGCTCCTTCCCGACGGAACTACTGAGAGTCCTTCCTCCTTTTCCCCCCATTCCCCCCTCCCCATGGCTGCGGCAGCCTCGGTTCCCGGTGGGGGGGTGTGGGCGGGTGTCGGAGGCGGCGAGGGGGCGGGGCTACCTCCCCCCTCGTGCCTATGGGTGGGGCGGGGCAGCTCAGGGACCGGAAGAGACAGTTCAGTACCCGGGCCACTTGATGGGCAAGATGGCGACGCCCATGAGGTACTACGTGGCCGGCAGTCATCCACGGGACGGGGAAGCACATCTGCTGGGTTACCCCCCGGTCGCCGTAACGGAGTTCTCTGCGATGATCCCATGAACGGGGATCTCGCATCTCAGGCTCCATCCCCTCCCAACGGCCTGTGTCGCTTTGGCTCTGGGCTTCTGACTCAGTGCTCAATTCACGAACATCTCCCATTCCCCCCCCTGCCAGACTTTGGGTGTTTGTGTCCCTACGCCTAGAAGTTGGGCGGCTGCTGCTAGCAGTATTATTGGGGGGGTGCTTGTGGGTGTTATGCTCTCGCGTTTTCCGTTCGTGGGCTGTGTGTAGTGTATCTGTGTCTTTTGAAATTGCGGTGGGGAAAAAATTCCTCATTTTACCTTTTCTCGGCGCTTTGGATGCGCACGGGCGGAAGTTCTTTGTGTAGTTGCTGGCTGCTGGTTCTGGTCGGCTGGTTTCCCGGCTCAGCGGCGGCGGGGCTTCTCCTCGGCGCTGGCGGGCTCGGGCTGCTGCGGCAGCGGCGGCAGCGGCGGCGGCTGGCATGGGGTCCTCTCGCGGCGCGGGCGGGCTCGGGGCTCGGCTCGGGCGACGGTGGTTCGGTGGTTCGGCTTCTCGCGGTGCTGGCGGCCGTGGCGGGGGGGATGCTCTCGGCGCGGCGTGGCAGCAGGGAAGCGGCGAACCGGTTCTCCGTGGGTTCGCGGCGGCTTTCGGCGGTTTTTCCCCGATTCTAAGGGTCAGCGCGGTCCTTACAGACGGCCAGGGGTCGGTGGGGAGCGGCTCCGGGGGTCCCGCGGTTCGCTAGGCGCCGCGGGGGGGTCTAATTGCCGGCGCGCATTCGGTGCGCTTCTACCGGTCCAGCGCGGCTCCTGGACGGGGCGCGGGGCCAGTGGAAGTGGCGGGCAACTGCGTGCGGGCGGCAGGCGGCATGGAGCTGCGGCGCCTTCCGCTAGACGGACGGCCAATGCGGGGGTCCGGGCGGGGTGGCTGGGGTGGTATTGGGCAGCTGCAGCGCCGATCTGCGTGGCTGTTTCAGCCGCGGCGGTGGCGGTGGGGGGGGGCAGGGGTTTCCCCGCGGTTTCAGCGCGTCTCGCGGCTCGGGGCTCTGGGCTGCCGTCGCGCTGCCGCTCAGGGAGCAGTTCTAGCCTCCCGGGCTGCCTCTCAGCTCACTCACCGCTGCAATGTTGCTTTGGTCCCTCTCCGCTTTCTCCGGTGCCTGCCCGGTCCGATTTCTCGGTGATTTCTTCTTTCTTCTTTCTTCCTGTTTTCTGTGCACTTTCCTATAGTTTTTTGAGCTCACTAACTTCGTTCCTTGGTGTCCCCCAAGGCAACGTTTACAGACGTCTATGTTTTTTTCGGTAAAAACACTCCCACTTCATAAAACTGAAGTGATAACCGGAATGTTACCGATAATACCTGTTACAGGTTTTTAAGCTATCAGATCTAATGTAGATTCGGTCCCGTTGGGGCGCCATATGTAGCGGCCATGTGGCCGCTGCATTTATATAATAAAGAAATCATGTCACGCTCTCTGTGAGATGGTAAACAAAGAGGTTTATTCAAACAACGCGCGCCCTTTTAACCCTGTTCCCACGTGACCCTTAACCAATAGGAGTGTTTGTTTCTGCGCATGTCCCCTAGCTTCGGTGCCTTCCTGTTGCACCTCGGGACATGTTCCCTACAGAAAAGAAGATAGATGCTAACTTTAGGGATATAAACAAGTGACACTGCACACTGTGCAAAGGAAATGAGTAGCTCTTTTGCAAAAGAAATCTTGTACTGACTTGCCAGAAAATAGTAGAAGCTGTAAAATTCTAGAATTTTCCTTTTTTTACTTGAATTAGTATTTATATTTGAAACAGTTGGGAGTAATGGAATGGAAGCTATTCTTGTAAATTAACAAACACACCATTAGAGGATAACAAGTCAAAATAACAGTTCAACTGTAATGAGACTGAACACTTTAAAATAAATAACATAATACTAATATAATATACTGTAATTGCATATGGCAAGTTGAACAGGCATAGATGCTTCACAGGTTTGCTTCCCAAAGTGCTGATGGAGCTTGAGCATAATGACTTGCAAAAACAATAGAGTATAACTTTTAGTCAGTGCCTGAAGCTATTTAATGTTGAACTGGGCAGTCTTAACTATAAACATGAAAGTATACATATACACAGACTGTGTAAATCTCTATAATTTTAAAGCTGATGTTTCAAGATGCAAGTGTATAGTGTGTAACTATAACAGGCAAAAAAAAGGGTATGAGTCCAGTTTAAAGCACCCCTTCACCATTTCATGGTCATCCTATTTTGGAATTGATTAATATCAACATGACCATGCGGACAGAACATATTCCACTAATTTCAGCAACCAATAATGAATTCTTTTACTTTTTGAAATTGTATTAACTATATCTGATGTATGCCTTTGAAAAAACAGATGCTAGATCTCTGTACACATATTTACTGATAGTGACACTATTGCTCTGATTTAGTGGGTTATCTGATTTGTGATGAGTTATATATATATATATGTGTGTGATAAAATATAAAACAGAGATTCAGTTTCTTGTGCTTTTTGTTTTAGGTTAACTACTGTGTCATAATGCTATGAATTTCAAAAATCAGCCAAAGGTATTAATTTTGTCTTCTAAAAGAGAGAACAAATCAAAATAATGTATTGTCTAGAATAAACTCATGGTCAATGGAGAGCTGTTGGCATTTTCAGACAGTGCTCTTACTGACACAAAGTTTCTCTGTCTGCAATTTCTCTGTAAATTGTAATATTAAGTTGTGGACCTGTTGGTCTTTCAATTTACAGATTTTATGAACTAATAGATACTAAAAGTTCATATTGCATCACCTAACCTTTGTATGCTAGAATTTCCATGGAGCTTCAGTAGTGCATTAGTTCCATTACTCTTCTTTTAAGTAAACTATTTAACAGCAGTAAGAGTAATAAGAAAATAGTTAAATAAAAAAAAATTTCCATCATGTATGTAAACTTGTGCTCTTTGGACTGTAAAGGCAAGAATATTTTTGATTGTACATTTCAGAGCTTCAGGTTTTCTTCCTGGTATACAGTATATGTTGATGTGATGCCCTTTGACTGAAAATATAAAAATCATTCTTGTTTTGGGTATCACTAAATTGGAGACTTTAATACCAGCTTTATCTCCACCACCACCACCACTCCCCATGTGTCATACACATCCACCACACAGGAAAGCACATGCTGTTGTTTCTCTCAAATCATGACCTGCAGCATAACTTGTGGTCTCCCCAGATAGCTAGTCAATTTTTATTTTTATTTTTATTACTTATTTTGTCCTACTTTCTCCTTTCTTGGCATGCCAGCTAAATGTATAGGCATTTGTAGCTCCAGCATGTACAACATAGCCTTCCAGCCCTGCCCAGTGCGTTCTACAGAGCTTTCTGGGGTCAGGCTACCTGCAGTGCCAGCCAAAGCCTGAGTTGTGCTGGATTCTTAAGAGTTACATGTTTTAAGTCTACATCAATGAGCATTTATGGTGCACATGCCCTGCTTGCTTGTCACAACTGTCTCACATCACTAGCTTGCTCTTCAGAAATATACATATTTATTTCTCTGAAAATCCACTTGAACAGGCTTCAATGCCATTCTCTGTTTTTCTCTTCCTCAGTTTCATGATATAGCACAATCTCCATTTCAGAACTTTTCAGTCCACAAGTTTACCTGTAACCTATCTTCCAGAAGTTAGTAATTATCTGTCTTGTTTGGGTAATAAGAAATAAAAGGCTTTTTGAGAATGCCCACTACTGTGGCTTTGGCTACTGCAGTCCCACTCAAATCAACCTGTTCACATCAGTGGCCAACAAAAAGCTGGGGCTGTTCGGCCTGGAGAAAAGAAGGTTCAGGGGGATCTCATTAGTGCATGTAAATATACAAAGGGAGGAGGCACAGAAGACAGAGCCAAGCTCATTTCAGTGGTGTCCAGTGGCTGAGGTGACAGGCGCATTCCAAAGCACAGGAGGTTCCTCCTGAACCTCAAGAAACACATTTTCACTGTGAGGGTGACTGAGCAGTGGCACAGGTTGCACGTAGTCGTTGTTCAATCTCCATCCTTTGCAATACTCAAAAGCTGTCTGGAAATGGTCCTGGGCAACTGGCTCCAGGAGGTCCTCCCAACCCTAGCCACATTCTGTGGTTCTGCATGGCCTGTTCTGGTGAAGAAGAAGGAAGGTTTCATTAGATAACAAAAACTTGTACTAGATTCACATGTATGGTTAAAGGTGAGAAGCCAGTGATGATAGCTGGAAACTGAGAGAAGAAACAACTTTTTACCAGAAGTGTTGTTCCTGGTTGTCTGTGCAGCACTGAAGATTTCCAGGAAAAAAATGCAGAAACTGGCAAGTTTAAAGATTAGTTTGGTCTTGCAGTTTAAAATGCCTGATGGAGACAAAATAGACCCTAAGTAAGCCATGCTCTCTGAATCACTTGCAGCCAGCAATGTAGACACACAGCTCTGTAAACAGAAGATGACCTTTGTTCACAAAACACTTTAATAATGGCAGTGAAAGGAAGTATTATCTATGTTCTCTATGTTTTGAATTATTTAAAAGAGTAACCCATTCCAAGCTAAAATAAATTAAACAAAATAAGTTTAATGGAAGCAATTCAGACAGACAGTGATTGTGTCAAAAGTTTGAACGCAGCTGTTGCAAACATTCTTAATGGGGCATGCTAGTAGAAGTCCTTCACCCAGATAAAGAATTAAGGTTTGCACACCAAAAGGGATTCGTGTGTTTTGACAGTGACAAAATCAGTCGTACTGCTTCTTCTTGTATCTTGGTAAGTGAAATCTACTTGCTTGGCTAGTAGACATGGGAAAGAAACTGTGAAAGCTCAAATGTAAATGTAAGGCAAACTTACTCAAATGATTTTGACGCAAGAATCCACAGCCTATTCACCTAATTGGTCTCCAAATAGACAAAATGAATTTTGAATTTCCATTTATCAAATATTGGGCTTTTGATAGATAAGCCAAGATGCTAATAATTACATTGAGCTGTGTTTTAATATAGCTAATAAATGTGTAATTGCTGCTAGGAAAGGTACCTTACAAGTGAGTTTGTGGAAGTTAATTTTTAAAGATATGGTTTATGGGAAACTCATGATTTGCAGGCTGTTCACAGCTTTCCAGAGAGAATATGTGAAGCATAGCTGAAATGTAAAACCTATAATTTGGAAGATTTTAGCCATTAAAGCTCATGCAGACATGGATCAGAAATGGATCTATGTTCATTTTCTGAATGTTTTTGACAACTAGTACCCAGGTGGTGGGGTATTTTATTTTTTATATATAAAATGTGAAACAGTAGATCAAGTTAAGTGCTAGTCAAGAGGCAAAAAGCATTCCCTCCTTGATGCTTAAAAACATTCATTGGTGATGACATACATTTAAGTAGGGAGAACAAAAGAACTCTTCCAAGCTAGGGTTCAAGATCATTCTTTTAAATCCAAGAAAAAAATATATGTTTATGGTTCACTGACCTAATAAGAGTGTAGTAGAGGTGTAAGTGTGAAGCAGGCACCGCCTAAATAAACATCAATAGCCAAAGAAAAGAAGCAGCATTGACATCTCACTCCTCAGGGCTTTGTCAAAGTCTGTGTGAAATATTATAGAAGTCCTTGTCATCTTCCTGTGTAGTTAAAAACACCAAGCAAATGCCTCCCTCTCCACCCCCAACACACATATATTTCATCCAGACTCCGAGAATGTCATGGTTTTTAAAATTAGACAATATAAGGTCTATAGAATTCCAGTTCCCTTTTATGTTGCAAACTGTGATCAAAAATGGGTTTTATTTGGCTCATGAAAGGAAGAGGAAGGTTGTAAGATTATGTCAATTTAATTATATTAGATTGTTGGACATTCTGCACTTCTAAAAACTTCAGTCAAGGTCAGACTGAATTAAACTGAGGAAAAGGGAAATTTGGCAGTGGAAAACGTGCAGATAATGGGTCCAGTTGAGCATTTAGCCAAGACCAACTAACTGGGAGAGCAACAAAGTGCACTGCTGTTAACGTACCTATGACTTTGAATTGTACAAGAGGATTGAAACTTAGCAAATATAAAGAAAAGTTTATAGTGAATGCATATTTTTGCATCTGCTACAGACCAGGGGAGAAATGTGAACCTGTAGTTCCTTGGCAAGATGAGATATTTGGAATCTAAAAATTCATACTATTTTAGGAAACATTTGGTCTTCTACAGATGAAGAGGGGGCAGTGGGGATTGGCATGATGACTTTTGTAAGCTAATGGTGTAAAGATGAGATCAGGATACAGCATCTGGTTGCCTAACAACAGCCAGCATCAATCTAGTAGGCAAACAGCAATATTTCTCAGAGCTGTGCAGCAGCAGACAACCCTAAAAACTCTTGTTTGGAGATCTTGGAAAGCACAAATGGATTTCTGTCATTTGAACAGTGTACGGATTCTACCAGCTCACAGTGATAATTGTTTTGGTTTGAGTAGAGAAAATGTGACTATAACTTTTCACAAGCCAAATGGAGAAGCCCTTTACAAAAAGAGGTTATTTGATTTGTTTCCCTCTGAGAAGAACAACCATTACAAGCCCCTGTCTGAAAAAGGGAGATAAAAACCTATAGCTATTCTGATCCCTGTAGCCAAACAATGTCTAAACTGCATGTAGATCTCAAGGTTTTATCTTAATATCTTCATTAAAGTCTGATTAAGGAGTTTTCTAATATAAGGGCAATGCTACTGAAATCTGAGTAAATGCTACAAAAATTTGTACCTGTGAACTCAAACAGAAAAGACATAAAAAACAGATTTCAAAAAACAATCTTCCTCAGTTTTATTTTGAATGATGTCTTAAACTGGTGGGTGAAGCCAGAAAGAGCTTAGTCTAATCTCCGTCAGGTATTTGAATGTTTCATCTTGATTGAAATTATAAGTTTGTTTTTACCATCAAATTCCCATGGAAATAATTTAGTTAGATATACTGTTTGAAGTCATTGGAATTTTGAAAATTAGGAGTGAGACCTTGAACATGTCTCTCTATGCTATAAGGGACTAGTGCATAAGGCAGAGGATGTGTTTTGATGTGTTTGTGGCAGACTGTGCCAAAAAGCAGAAGTATTCACTAGTCTCATACAGGAGCATATTCCATGGCAGCAACCACACCTACGAGTGTGGGAAGGCAAACTGTAGCCAAAGAAGGCTAGTTTCTCTCTTGGTTTTTTGCTTTACAGGAGAATAAATAGCTCTTCTTCAGAGTGACTCAGAGAATTATGCTCTTAGGTGCACTGAAACATTCCCTACACAGCCTTTTCTCATATTTATATATATTGTTCATAGGGAGATTAATCACTTGGGGCTCAGCTTTATCTGTTGGAATATCATCTCACATCAAGAGATCAAACAGGTTCGACACAGCAGTCTTTGAGTCAAAAGATCATCTAAAAAAATTTAGAAAAAATAATGATGAAAAGGATATAACAGGATATAAAGACAAAAGTCAAAAAGATATATTTTTGGATGCTGTGATATGACAATTCTCAGTGTCACTGAGAACTGTAAGATCAGTGCTAGAATATAGTCTGTATTGACTAATTGTATGTATGTACCTTCTTGCACACAGGGATGAGCGGTGGTGGAAAGTTGTTGCAATGACTTTTTCTCTCTTTGTGAGCACAGCTTTCATCTTGCAGCAGAACAGAATCGCAGTTTTTCATTCAGTACTTGGTTTAATTAAAGCATGGGAGTATTTCAGTAATTATCACCACGAATGGTAAGTAGAGTAGAAAGAGAAACAAATAACTCAAGAGTTCCAGCTTTTAAATTAAAACACTCTCTGACTTTCTAATACTGTCTGAGTACTTAATATGTTATATATTCAGAATATAGTGTTTGAAAGTATTTGATGTGTTTGAAAGTGTTCTGCAAATACTGATTACAGTACAGGATCATTGCATCTAAGCTCTTCCAAAAGACTTTTCAAATAGTTAAAAATCATGTGACTATTAGAGTGTTCAGTGAAGTGATTACAGTGATCTTTTTTCAGTTTATGGTTTTGTATACTATAGTGTGCAGGGACATAGATTTTTGTTTTGGATTTTGAATTGCAGGCAGTAATTTTATTTAGCATATACTATTTGGAAACTGGATATTTTGTCACCATAAAATAGAGAGACAACTCTTCATAGTGGATGATTATTTGAAAACAAAAAATTGAAAGATTTGATTTTTATATAGTACCTGTACACTGTTCCACATTCTTAAAAGTTATAGTATCTTTAGATTAATTAGTGCACAAATCAGTTTAAATATTTTTCCTTTCAATTTATCTGAATTAATTGATAATTTAGGGATTGAATTAAGGATTATTGCACCTCCAGTTTAGACTTCTATTATTTCCACATATGTACTAGAATATAGAAAACAGGAGCATTCACATCTGATTCCTGTTGCCATGACAATGGCTTTGGTCCCAGTTTTGTGCTTGGAATGGGTTGCTTTCTTTCTCCAAGCGTGATGCTCAGCTTGCTCCAAATTCCTTGCATGAAGAAAGATAAGATAAGGCTAACAGCTAGAAGACTAACAGCGAACAAGATAAGAAGACTTGTGTAAGTATGCCTTCAAATGCAATTGAGAAAAAGTTATGAATGCAGGATTTCTTTAAATATAGGCCTACACATGGCCAAACTTGTATGACTACACATCTCTCTTTTTGTAAAAAAACCAATATAGTTCAGGGGAGGATGTGAGAATTTTGATATGGTTGTCATCGTAATTTAAGACATGATGAGGTTTATGTCTGAAGCCAGCAGGCCAAAGAAAGTGTCATTTACATTCCTGAAGCTGTAAAATCAGTGTCCTCATGTTGACACTTCAGATAGTAGAGAGATTTGCTATTCCAGCTCATTTTCTAAATTATTACCTGTTTAAACCTTTGTGTCCAACCACACAAGCAATGTTCTAGAGCAGTGGCATCATCACTGCATCTGAAAAACCATGTCTTAAATTATTCCCCTGATATTCCAGGGTTGTAAATGCAATTGTGAGTTTCGGACAGAAAGTGTCACCATTTCTACTTCTTTGTATTAAGACTCTTTAATTCAGTGTCCTCTACCTTTTAGCAAGTAGTGTAACATTTCACTGGCAGAAATCTCTGAGTCTTCTCAATAGTAGCATTCAGTATATTCAGTACAGTATTACAGCCATTTCAGTAGCAAATAACAGGAGTTCTTGCTTGTTACCAGTTATGCTACTAGTTGTTGCATGCCTGGTTTTCCAGCTTTTTATTATCACTTGGCAAAACTTTCCTGAGAAAGCTGCACAGGTTGAACTGCCTATGTAAAAAATTTTCATCTAATTTAGATGCATCCTAGAAATTTAAGAATAATAATCAGTGCTTGCAGCTATCACAAAGAGGGTATGCAATATAAAAGCAACACTATTAATCTTCTGTTCACATCCAGTAAAAATAGATGAATCTAACTTCCAAGTCACTTTAATATTGCTGTATCTGACTGCCTAGATGTGAAAATGCAGCTAAAAACCATAGTTTGCAATAATAAAGCCAGAAAGGCCTTATGCGTTGTGATCATAGCCACTTGCATTATAGCAAGTTAGTTCTGGTTTGAAGGAAGTTGGGAGCATTTGGCACATCAATTCAGTGTGCTGCAAATATCTCTGTCATTTTCTGTGTTGGAAACATGGTGTGTTGGGATGGCTAGTTATATTTTTCTCTCCAAATTAAGTCTGATGTAATCTATTTCAAACTGTGGAATTGGAACATGCTGCCCCTCAAATAAATGAGGTGCTGACAGTGTTGTTCTTTAGCATGAAGGTTTTCTTGGCTTCTTCCAAGTTTAGACCACATTTGTTACCTCTCACATCTGCCATTCTTTCAAGATGATGCAACCTGCATTGCTGACTTTGCTACATGCAGTGTAAAACTGCTTGTGTGCTGCCATTGTCAGCTATGCTGGAGATTACAGGTCATTATGCAAGTGCCCTGTGGAGAATAAGTTTGCT
This sequence comes from Neopelma chrysocephalum, assembly GCF_003984885.1. NCBI lineage: Eukaryota > Metazoa > Chordata > Aves > Passeriformes > Pipridae > Neopelma > Neopelma chrysocephalum. The sequence goes on from NW_020925676.1 coordinate 1,206,271, forward strand.
TTTCCTTATCCTAAAGGGCATACATTGGGGGAGTTTTTTTGTGAGAAGACTCAGATCATTTTTCAGAGGACTCCTTCAATTTGATATTCACATCAGTCAGTAGTAAGTATATATTGTAAATGTTCACCTATTTCAACCAGACCTTTGTGATTTTAGGATTCTTTAGCTGAAGATTGACAGGATGGTCTGAACTGGTTTCAAAAGAGATATATGGTCTTGTAATTCCAGATGCCTGCTGGAATTTCTAGGCATTCAGTTGTGACTACTCCTAACTTTAAGGAGTAGAGTAAGTAAACTGCAAACCCCTACAATTCATTTTAGCCACCTCATAGACTTAATTCTCACTATTCACGCTGTTTTTCTGTGTGATTCACAGTGAGTTTAATTCTGCTAATCTCCTTTAAGAATGCTAAAAGAAATCACAGTATAAAACCAATGTAGGGTTTTCCCAAGGAACACTTTTTAGTCAGAAACTAGTATCTTTTCCATCTAATCATTCTATTATCATTAGATTCAGGATATATTTCAAGATTATATGTGGAAGTAATTTTTAATACAATTAGTATTAGTTATCTAATAAACATTGTTATACAGTTATTAATTTATAGGTAAACAAGGTAACAGAAATGCCACACTTGGGGGAAGTTGGTTTCCAATGATCCACTAGTGTTAGAAGAAAGGACGCTAGACTGTGAATTTTAAGAAAGGTTCCTCCTGTACACGTCAATAAAATACCACCCGTATTCCAGTACACAAAGCTCTTACTTCTCTGTCAGCCTGTCTGGTACCAGAAAGCCAACTATGCAGAACTTGGGAAAGCTGTCTGATGATTTTGCAGATTCAATTTAGTCTTCTCTTTCTTAGAATATCCCACTTTTAAAAAGTAGAATATCTTATAACTCTGCAGAACCACGTGTATTGCAAACCTGATATTTTTTATTGCCTTTGTAAATAATATATATTAATATTAAGCTCTTATACAGTGGAGCTTAATTTTTTTTTGTCAGTGCAAGTTAGAATATTGCCTATTGTAGATGGCAAACCACATCTGTTCCTTAGCTGGGAATACACAGGGATGCTTTAGGGTTGCAGAGGAGAAGGGACAATATAACAAACAAATGTGCATATGTAGCATAACTGTGGGAGGCATTCTGGCTCAAATGGCTAGATCAGAGATCTCAATTTGCAAATTTTCCTATGTCTAGATGAATATTCAAAGGAGATACTTGTCTCATGCGTACTTTCCTGAGATTAAAGTTTCAAAATATGTAAAATCTAAAAATGTATAAAAATACTGGAATGTCCCCGCTTTATTTTGTCTTGTGGCTGTTGAAAACAACGAAACATGAAAAATTATGTGAGCTGGGTTGGAAATAGCAGCCTGTTGTATGGCTCTTGGGAAGGTTTTAATTCAATATTGAGATATTACTGAAAACTCTGCTCTATGACAATTTGTTTTAGCCAGCAGGGTGGTGATGGAACAGTATAGTAAATAGCACATATATTAGAAAATGAATGTAAGCTAAAATAAATTTATACATGTATTATGCTTGTATGTATTTACCATGAGACTCTGCTCTTCAGCCGCACAAGCATGCCTTGGCTATCATCTAATTTTAGCTGGTGTGTCATGGGTTCCTGAGATTTGCACTTGTTCACTACCTATCCAATTTGGGTAGAATGTTTGTTATAGGTTGCTGAAGGTCTACATCTGGGATGATGACAGAAACTGATGATGGGATATTAAGATATATAATGGATAATTCTTAGTTATCTTCTACTATGTTGGTGAGTTGGGTTTTTCTACCGTAGGTAAAAGTGACAAAATATGGTTAACTCTGGTGCCAAAGGGAGTGCACCCAGAAAGGCCTAGGGCTCATCACTTACCTTTGTTGTTCTATTTGACAGTTTGCTTGAGTTGTGGCAAACTGTGGCAAAAGTACTGGAAAAAGCTAATTCTCTATTTCACTGAAAGGTGGATGACTCATTCAAGTGGCATTCTCTAATGTTGTTACTGAACATAGTTGATCCTGACTTGTGGGGGCATGACTAACACCTAAAAGTGAGCTGCTACATATCAGCCTGGTATCAGCTGCCTAGATGGCTGATCTGCTTCATTCTACAGAGTATGCATAATTTAAAATTGTCCCCTTGCATGGTGACATCCTTTAGTTCTCTTTAACTGTTTGTTTGGAACTCTGTCATCAGTATTACAGCTAATACCACATTTTTTTTTGCCTTCTTCAGGTTTTCCTCATTCTTAACTGCTATTTCTTGGCTTTCTTTTTCAACAGTTTTATAGTTGGCACCAGCCTCTCATAATAGATCAGATCAACAATATGCTCAAGCTATTGAGGAGGTGTTAGTTAGCATCATCAGGTGTTGTGGACGACGGGAAAAGTACTCACACGACCACAGTATTGATCATGACTAATCCAACTTTATTGCTGTAAACTTCGTGCTTATAAAGGTTAATAATTAGCCTCATACATATTCCAAGCATAGGCTCATCATTGGCTTCTAATTACCTAAGGCATATTTATGCAAATGCTGCTTCTTTCTCATGGCTATAGTTACATATTTGTTACTTAGCTACTTTCACTACTTTTCCCATCCTGTTGTTTTATTCTTTCTATCACGTATGCAGTTTCTTAGACAATACAGCTTCACATCAGACAATGCAGCTTCACAAACACAGTGACCTTCTGATAGTTTCTCTGCTTTAGCGTGAGACCAGAGCTATAGAATCTTTCCTCTTTCTATTAACCAGGTTTCTACAATATTTACCACAATCAGGTGCCTGTTCTTTTTGCCACAAAAACTCTCCTTCTGAAAACTTTTTAGGAGACTGAGAGCAATCCATAACTCGTAAAAAATGTGGTTTAAAACCAGTAAGCCATAGTTACTCCAGGATAAGAGTGTACAAGTCTCTGCTCAATAATATCAGTACACTTGTACCCATAGCACAAATGTATATAAATGGATACAAATACAAGGTATGATATATTTTAAAGCACAAAGATTTTAAAAGAGATACTGTTATATTTACATTTATCCTCCTATTCCCTGGAAGTCTTACCATCTTCAGATCTTCCAACAGGTGTTTGTACATTTGTCTAGTCCATTATAAGAGCTACTACAGCAGCCAACCTCTCCTCCTTTAAAAAATAAAAAATATTTCAGTAGTCTTTCTGTTCTATTGTATCACTACCCTTGTCCTTTCATAAGATTTTCTGTTAGCTCTTTATTTCTAATGAGATGTGAAGAAGTTATTTTGGTTTCTTTTTTCTTTTCTTTTTTCTCTGCTTCTTTCAAGCTCCATGTCTATTTATCATTAGACTAAACCTGTATGTTCAAAAAGAAAACAGCGTAGTACCAAATTAATCATATTCAGAAATTATTCCAGGGCAGTTCTATTTCTGTTAGATTCATGACTGGTTATTTCTGAGTTCATCTTTTTCGACTCATAAATAAGCAATAGTACTTCTCTATGATTGATCTATAACTTAGCAAAATGTATCTGCTAATGTTTTTGTAGGCACCTAGCTAGTAATTAGTCCTAGGAAAAAATTTGAAAGAAAAGAGAGAGCAATACCTTATTTGTGGTATGAAACATTCATTAGTTTTCCCAAAGGCTTACTGCATAATTCATGTCAATATTTGCATCACATGATGAACAGAGAGACTGCAAAGCTAATGGTTGTTATGATGGTACACTTACTTCTTTGTATGCAGATTAAGGTTTAATTCAATTGATGTCTTCTGATTGTAATGTTTAAAAGATTTTCATTTCAACTAGGTTTTGTCATTTTTCTGATTTTCTGATTCCTGTGGTATCAAATCTTTCTGACTTGACTTTTCTGTTTTCAGTAGCTTCAGGCCTTCATGAAGATTAAAATCCTGTGAATATTTCCATAGTCTTGGATGTTTTTAGAATAGAGTCTTTTCTGTGAAATAATTCTGGGGTTTAATATGACATTTTGTCCAGATTTTAACTAACCTATCAACAATGTTAGTAGACCTGATACTTCAGCCTTAACTTACCTTCCCTTAAAGCCTGAAACATCCCTTAAAACCTGATACTTCCCTTAAAATTATCTTCTCTATTGGCATGCTAATACTGTTAGTCAGAAACTTGTCTTTCATTTTGGACATATATATCTACTGAAGTTTTTTCTATATTTTTATGGGTTTGCATTCTTTTGACACCAAACATACTATTCAGGATTAAGCATTTCAATAAATATACCAGAGACAGCACAAATGGACTGGGTAATAAATTTCAGAATATGGAAAGTTATATATATATGCACAAAATTATGGGCTCTAAATTAGCTATTACTGAGAAAATTGCTTGCAGTTCTCTGAAAATGTCAGATCCAGTGCTCTGCGGCAGGCAGGAATAAAATCACAGCATTGGACTTTATTGTTAGAAGGAGAGACAAGAAAAAAGAAACCAACACTCCAGACATACCAGAAAATACTGTTGAGAATTTGCACAAAAAACCAGTAAATCTCTGTCTTGAATGTTATCTTAAATTCTAATTATTTCATCTTTAAAAGGATACAGTAGAACTACTAAAACTAATGGATGCCTAACAGGGATGATTAGAGCGGCTTCCATGTGAGGAAAGAGTAAAAAGCTGGGACTCCTCAACACAGAGTAGAAAATGATGAAGTAACTTCACAAAGTTCTGGAAAACCTTAAGCCACTTATTGTTGAAAGTCAGGGGAGTAAAGCTGGTTAAGGAGCTTTTTATAAAGTCCTGTAGTAGCGCTCTTCTTAAAAATAATATATTGACCACTGTTTGTTACACTACATACACTCCAAATCTGACCAATCTGATAAATTATTATGCAAAATTGTTTACACCAGATGTCGAACATGTATTCCACTTCCTAGACCACTGTATGACTATTCTTATCAATAGCACCAATTTATGCAGAATTATGCAGAATAATTCTCAGGCAAGAGAATTAGTGGTTTTAGGAAAATAGGCGCAATTCAGATACATACATAAAAATTTATAAATAAGCATAATGTCCCTTTTATATAAAAAGAAAGTGTATGTGGTCTCTTTGCATCCCTACTAAAATACATTCTAATTATTCAATAGGTGAATCACTAAAAAAACTTTTTTGTTACTTAGGAATAGAGAGTTACAGATATTTTGAACATGCATGATATAGTATAATATAATCACAGAATCATAGAATGGCCTGGTTTGGAAGGGACTCTAAATGACCACCAAGTTCCAACCCTCCTACCATGAGCAAGGACACTATCCATTACATCAGGTTGCTCAGAGACTCGTACAACCTGACCTTGAACCCTTCCAGGGCATCTACAACTTCTCTGGGCAACCTATTCCAATGCCTCACCACCCTCTCACTCTGTTGGCAGAAACTTAAGAAAAGTTGTGTAGAGTAATCAACTTGTATATCACGTCAGTCAGGCTCACCCAATTAATTGCCCACTGTAATTTGGAATAAGTGCACAGAATAGTTTCCAGATCAGAGGTATGAGTCCAGGTATGTCTGAATCTTTGGTGTAAAGAAAATAAAATACCTGAAAAATACAGAGAAAAAAGATTTGTGGTTATTTTTAAAGACTGAAAGGAAAGAAACTGTGACTGCTTTTTTTTTTTCCACTCCTGTCGCTGACTATTCATAATTTTAAACTTCAAAACTTGGAGACCATAATCTGAAAAACTAGAAAATGTTTTTCTTGTGTCCTCAGAGATCCCCCAAAGTCTTAATAAGTAGCTTAATTTATGTTAGTTTTGGCAGCCGAGGCAGTTTATACTCGAACACAGGATTTCTTCCCTGTTCTTTACCTTGACATGAATGTCTTGCCTTAGCTTGTCTGTGGGTCATAAGCCAGGACACCTATGCTCTTTATTCCCCTTTGGCCTGAAATGCATGCATGCTCCCATTCTTTAACTGGTGTGTCTGGTGTGTAAACAGGGATAACTAACTGAATTTATTCACATAATACAGATATCTGGTCATCTCAAGATGAGGACAGCAAGAGACCCTTGGGAAAGCAAGTGGTATGGAAGAGACTGCAGTCTCCAGGATATTCACGAGCCTTCCCAAAACAGTCATCGGGTTTGTGTCCTGCTCTGTTTCCCCGTGTGGGTGCTTGGGAAGAACAGTGGCGTAGAGTGGGCCAAAATCCAAACTGTTTTGGCAGCAGCAGATTATCATGTAATGAAAAGAAATCCATATGGCCTTTTATATATTTTAGCTGGAATGTAGCCATGACCTGAAAAAACAGGAATACATGGTACTGGCACATTGCAAGAGCATACTCCTAATCTGTTTGCCAAAGTCATTGATGAAAATAGTTAAATACCATCAATTTTAAAACCAATATTTGGAAAATTCCCAATTTGGCTTTCTCCAGAAAACTAGTTCTTGTTTCATCAGAGCTCCTTACCATTTCCCTTTCACGCAGTTCTTCAATCATTTTTTTAAGTTTCATGTATTAATTCCCCATGCTCACTAACATTGTGTACTTTCAGGCTGTTTGATGTCATCAATCATATATGCTTATACACCTATATTTATTTTTCTGTCCCCAAATGATGAGAAAAGCTTCTTTGTTGTATGTTAAACCACCAAGACTCTATGATGCCTAAGCACACATGTCAAGGGATTTAACTAAACTTAATATGACCTGTTAGTAATAGCTAAGACAACCTAACAAGTCAAGTAAAAATAGAAAAGAAAAAAATAGTACCCTCCCATTATTTAAATTAGAGGAAATCCACATAATATAGTTCATTATAGTTAATGAAATTGTCTGCTTGCCAAACTGTAGTCAAGATTAGGGATTGGGAAATTGAAAGCTCAATGCTCAGAACATTTGAATAATTCTGTGGGTAAACTTGAGTGAACAGAATGGAATCTCTTCCATCCTCCTGCTGGCACATGATGCTCTGCTCTGTCTTGGGGCACAAAACAAAGCTGGCACAGGAAAGAGAGGTGGATTCCAGTGAAATTCCACTTCATCCAGTGAAACAAAACCTATGGCATCTGAGCATGAAAAAAAATGCTATGAATGACTGAATTGATCCTAGCAGGCTTGAAGGGATTTGAATTGTACAGATCTGGGGGAAAAGATCCATTCAAAATTAGTGCAATAGATCTGAATTTATGCTATTTCTTAGTTACTGTTATAGCTTGTTATAGCTCTGCAACTGGTCAGCAATCTATGTTTGGGCCATAGATGAGAATCTGCAGCCTCTGTGCAGTTGATTTGATAATAAGCACTTGATACTGTTTATATGATTCCTTGCACCTTTATCCATTTATTTGGATTTACAACCCCAGAAGACTTAATATGATTTTTGTGTTTGATAACCCTTTTACTAAAGGTTTGTTGAAAATCTGTGGAAGGTAAATGCAAAAGCTTTAACTATATTCTGAATGAGTACCTAGTTCTGACCTGTGCTTTATAGAGCAAAATTCCCTTGAAAAATTGTAAATCTTGAACTAGGGCACTGATAAAAGTACCACCAAAAGGCCTGGAGGTGAAGTTCAGATACATTTCAAGTAATTGTATGGCACAGGTATTGTGTTACTTGGTTAAAATATAATTCCTGTAGCAAATAAACAGATCACAGGTCTTTACATCTATTCTTTTTGTGTGCCTTCTACAGATAAATAATCCTTTGTTGTTGGTTTTCTATTACTTTTTGCCAGAAACTCAGAGCTTCCAACCTAAGTGGTATGTTTTAAGTTACTGTAATGCAGCAAATGGAACACAATTCCTACAACCAGAAAAAAAAAAATTATGTTAATGGAGATGTTTGTTTGAGTGTTTTTATTCACAGGAAACAGAGTAGAGGTCTGCATGTTATAAATAAAATTGACTTCTCTGTACTGCTGAGGAGAAGCAGAACAGCTGCCATCCAGGTTTTGAAAATATCACCAATTGATAAATGTGCAACATAAACAGCATGACTTCAACAAAATTAACTTTAATTTTCCATAACAAGAAAAGAACAAGTTCAAGACTGGTTATACATTAAACAATCAATTCATGGAGACTAATTCAAGAAGGGGAGACCTTGTAAATGAAAGTCATACAAAAAAGGAAACAGATTAGTCTTTATGTTAACGTTTCTGTTCAATGTAATTCACATTTTTGCCATTCATTTAATAAAGAACTGCAATTCCCAGTCTGAAATCCATGGAATAACGGATGGCTTTATGTTAAACATTAAACGCAAAAAATACCGTTTTCTGTGCACATACGTATAAATACGTAGAGATATAGTTATAAGCAACACCATGTCAGAACCTTCTCAACTTTCACTGGTGGTTGTGCAGTATGTGCTGAAAACAATGCCTCGAAAATGAGGGGTTCTTCTGTACATGAATGGAAGTCTTCAAATCAGTGTGCAAGTTGACAAAATCTAAACTGAATGTTTTGTAGGAGGAATGTGTGGGAGGCTGGTTGCATCTTAGCTTACAGAAAGAGTGATCATTTTTTTATTAAGAGTTAGACAAACTGTATTTCTTCTAAGGTTTGAACAGAAAAGCAGTTTGTGTTCTGCTCTAATTTTAAAATGGGAATCCTAACTCTAAAATTTACCAATATTTTGTGCAGGAAGGCAAAAAAACTATTTTAAAAGCAGAGATGTTTTACATTAAATAGTGTGCTTGCACAAAAAAAAATAGATTTTTACAGATAAACTTGGTGAAAAAAACCTAAGTATTTCTCATGGACTATTTTATAAGATCAGATATATTGCCTGATAAAGACATGTGAACCTAATTTTGTCTATTTTGTGTAAAGGAGTTCCCTTAGCAGAGAGAGTCAGTGGCTTTCTAACCCTCAAAATAAGTGTGATTTAAAGAGATATCATGGTATACTCAATGATATTTCACTGATTTTATCTTGGCATTTAAGCAATAATCTGGAATCTACAGGCAAGTTTCACAGATATCACAGAATACTCTGAGTTGAAAGGGATCCACAAGGATCACTGAGTTCAACTCTTGCATGAATGGTCCATATTGGGATTGAACCCACAACCTTGGTGTTATTAACACCATGCTCTTACCAACTGAGCAAATGTAATTTACTAGTCTCATAACTTAAAAAGGAGATAATCTTCCCTGGATCTCTGTTAATGAAATGACTCATTCTATCTTCTTATTTCTATAAGTGTTTGAAATACAGAAATACAATGAAAAACTTGAGGAAGAATATTTCTTCACACTGATTCAGCAATCTAGATAATACATAATTCTTTTCCTACCTCTCAGCTTCTAGTCTGGAAAGAAGTAGATAGTTTATATTTATTTTTATTTAATCATGGTTGTCTAACATGGTTGTTTTTTAAAAGCTGTTTGTTTTTATTATGTATCCAAAACCAAAGAACAAGAGACCAAAGAGACCATGCTCTCCAGAGAAATATGTTGGAAGACATGAAGAGATACAAGACAATCTACTGATACAGGCAAAGCACCAGCTTGATGCAATGCATAATTCTAAAGTGATCAAATATTCTTTCTGTGAAGTCTTTCTAACAAAGGATAAGGAGACTAACTCTTCCAAGTCTTACATTTACATTGCTTTGGGGAAGGGAATTAGGCAGCTGAAAAGACTGAACCTACTGAGCACAGTGCTGCTATGCAAACCTTCCCTACTTCACCTGAGGAAACTCTTAGAAATGCAGTTGCTCATTACAGTATTTGCAGGTCACACATGGCTTGAAAACCAGTGCTGGTGGCTGGGAGGAGGTTAATGTAATAACTGGTAGTGCTGAAGGTGATGGAAAAAGGAGGCAGAAAGTTATGCCCGTGCAGGGAGTCAGTGAGCAGTGCAGCAGACACTGTGGGTTTGTCTGAAGCTTTGGCTCTGTTGTGTCTCTTCCACTCTTACAAGCAGTTCACCCCTCCCTTCTAAGCTTGCTCTCAGTCAGCTGCAAGGAAGAAAGCTGGCTCTGCTGTGGTTACTTTCCTATCTGAGGGCCATGCAAGGGCCCTGCATACGGAACTAAGAGTCTTCATTGGGATCCCAGTGACAATAAGTATAACTCATTGGGGACAGCACTCAACACAAAGAAAGAGATGTGGAGGCAACAGCCATCAAAGGCAAGACCAGAGTGTTGCCACAGTCTTTCCCCCGACATATTTTCTCTTCATGAATCTACTGACATGGGCTGCTGATGTACCAAGTGAGATACTTTGATGCTGCACCCTGCAGGGAGGAAGCCTGGGAAATTTCTGAAACCTTTAGTGCACACTACTAAAACTGTGGCACCAGCCTGAAGATGGTATCTTGTTCTTCACTACCCATTTTGAAGTTACAGGGTTTCTACCACAGCAAGGGGACTGGCTGCATCCACAACTGTGCAGTTTGAGTACAGAAATTTTCATCCTGGCTTCAGACAGGGAGCTTAGCCCACAGAGGATAAAGCACTAGAAACACTGTGTGCTGCTTAATCCCACAGGGCAATGAATTAATGGAGCTAAGAAAACTGCCAGAATGAAAGGCTGAAGTGGGCAATAACCAAAAACTGTATGGAGGGAGGGAGGGTGGAAAGCTTTTACTGGTGAGGCACTCTGTATCTGCAAGAATTAAAAGATATTTTGGTTATTAACCATATCTTTACCAAATGGCTAACTCTGGCACACTTGATGGGCACAGCAGTTAAACAGGAAGCTAGCTGAAGCCGCAGAAAAAGTTTAAGGACTATATTTATATTTTATGTAACAGCAAAGTCTTTGAGGGTGTTATACGTAAAAATAATGAAACTACAAAAACCTAGTGATTTTGTTTAAGAATTAAAAACTGAGCAGTAACCTAGAAAGAGGACCAGACTTTGATTCAGTCTGGAACAAAAGAACTGGGCGAAGAGAAAGGGAGTGAAAGAAAAAGCAAAGAAATTGGGCAGGCATCAGAAATAGTCCAGATCAAAATGTGTGGGCACAACTCCAAAGCAACAAGAATGGTTTAAATAAATAAACATGAAATATCTCATGCAAATGAAACTAATTTAAAAAGACAGAGCTCTAACAACTGCTCAGGAGGATATTGGAGCCAAGACAATGATCAGCATGTATCTAAATTTTGTAAGAAATATAATTACGTAATGTTGTAGGAGTTTGTAAAAACTGTTGTATGCACAAAATTGAGAAAAGTGCCAATAGCACCACAATCAAATTGTCCATATGGGCATGAAAGGAAATAGATTATCAAATGATTTTTAAACTTCAGACCGATGTACAAAAGAGTGTGCTGCCAGTAGTGGTACTTATTAGTATTAACAATGAAAATGGGTATTGCACAACTAATTCTATAAAAGAAAGCATACCTAGGGACAAAAATCCCCCCCAAAAGAAGAAAGCCTAGGAGTAGCACAGAGTACAGTTGTTGCCATCGTAATGCTTTTGCTCCAGCAAATATCCCTTGGAGTAATATGCTTCATAAGAAGTGTACCTAGTCTAGCTACTCAGCACAGTAATCTGACAATGCTACTCTGAACTGTGAACATTAAAGGAAAACCTTAACACAGAATAAAAGAAGCAGAAGAAGTTAGTTGAGGAAGCAACTGTGGCCAGGAACAATGCCAGGAAGAACAATTTCAGTTGTCTACAGATTACTCCAAAGGGAATATTAGTATAATCCTCTTTTCAGAAGTGTGAAAACTGCACCTCAGAACTGCAGACCATTTGTCTGTGTGTGAGGCAAACAACAGAAACGAAGCATCTTAAATACAGAGGAACTCTCTGAATACATGAGGCTTTAAGTCTATCTGGAAGGCAAGTATTCCCCAAATGGAACAAGAATCTCAAACTGTTATTGCTAGCAGGGGACTTGGAGACTGGCACTCTCACAGTTCTCTATTCCTTTCCCTAGAGAAAATGGAAAGGGTTTGTTATTGTTTGTTTTTCCATCTTTATAGGCTGACAGAGATTCTTAAAATCAATGAGAACAATAACATTCAATACATAAGTAATTTCCAATCACTTAATTTAAAGCCCATTTCCATCTCCGAAAATTCTTCCTAGTCCGTGGTGTGTAATTTATTGTCAATATATAAGAAAGGGTACAAGACACCTGAGAGCAACTGTAGCCCTTCTTGCATATAAGAGTAACATGTGGAGAAAAGTCCAAACATAAGACTGGTTGACTTATTTAGTAAACATCAAACAAAAGCATAGGATTGAAGTCTCAAAGACTAAGGTTCTGCTCTGGGAGAGACCACAAAGAAACCATTATACCTTTTAGCACTGGGAAGCTGTAAAAGTATATTCCTGGTCTATGTTGCAAGCTGGAGAGGAGAAGATGGTGTGTTTAATTTTTTTACTATTATTTCATTTTGATAAAAGGACAAAGGTTCAGTAAGTGTTATGGAATAATTCGCGGAAAAGGATAAATGGAGGTTCTCAAAGGTGGGAAATTCTGAGAAAGTCTAAGATTGTTTTATTTGAACCTTAGATTAACAGTGTTGAGTTTTTTGAACTTTGTTATAGCTAAACAATCCAAGTCAAGTGAAAGCCCACATCAGTGCCACAGAAAATAACTTGTCTGCTATAGTAAAGCAAATATAAATTTATTTAGATTTAGTGTTTCACATTTCTGTGTGAAAATACTCCCATGCCTGAGATGATACTAGTTACTGGGAGAAGATGAAGCACAACTCACTGTCTACACAACTCATCACATCAAAGATCCAGTTTGTCAGCCCAGCAGTGGTTAAGTTCACACCTATGTCTTACTCCAGCTACCAAATGTTTTGAAACTCAGAAACAGTGGACATCAGTGACCAGTGTGTAATATCTGATTTCTTCTGAAAATAGAAAAAAAGCTTATTTTTTCATCAAATTACTTTCAGAAGTGTCTATAGAACTAAAGGAATCTGAGCCAATAATCTGGAATCATGTGAAAGCAGGACACAAAGTCAAATTTTTCTTTTATGTTGAGGAACACAACCATTTCAATGAAATAAGGCACATATTACTCTGGACTAAAAATACACTGTATATGAATCTATGCAGCCAGAATTAGGGTGACTGGCAGACTTTGGGATACATCTATATGTGTATAACTGTGCTAGCACTAAACTGGGCAATTTTGGAAGCAGTATAGAGGAGAAAGTAGCCTCATAGATTTCAGGGTGAAGAGAGTCACATCTTGAGCATGTCACTCAAATCACTGACAGGGATACACTGAAGGAAAAAACCTCATAACACAACTAGGTAGATTAGTGCTTGTATGAGCATGCTTCCATGTCCTTCAATCACATCTTCAAATTCAGTGTGGGCATAGGATAAATGGATAATAGTATAAAAGCATTAAATGAAAGCACCTGGTTCAAGACAAAGGAAATAGTAAAAAAATCCTGAACAAATAAAAGCAGTAGGGTGATGCAAGAAGGGATTAGGATATGGATGTAGGCAGGATCACAAAGTGTAGTGATTTAAAAGGAAGGGGAAGGCAGAACAAAATGTTTTGAAGGAAAAAAGCTCGTGCAAACTTCAAAAAGACACGGCCAAATCAAGGTTTTGCTGTACAAGGGGGCTTTTTTTTTTTTTTTTTTTAATGTGGAATTGAAGGAAACAAGTATAGGTAACCACATGAACTCTTAGTAACGGGACTGTGACCAAGCCGTGTGGTGTGAAAAACTGGCTGGAAACTTTCTTTGGACACAATCTCATCATTCAAAATCCTTTGTCTAAAAGCCTGTGGGTTTCCGCAAAATGAGATCTGTAGGACAAAAATATTTGACGTTTTACTTTACAAGAATTTCTTCCTTTATCCTAAGCCAAAAGACAAGATGGGTCCGGAACTTTATTGGTGTATAATAATGAGTATAAAAGACTAAAGTGCCCATCTCAGGCTTTTGCAACACTGTTAAAATGAAGAATTCATAGAGGAATATTATCAAATGGAGCAAGGTCAAGGGTTTAAGGCTTTTAGTAATCTGAAAAGAGTCCAAAATTTTATCCACCTCTTCCCCTGCTTGCTTGACGTTTTAATGGTAAAAAAGCAATATCTAGTTTCCAGTTGAATATTCTAGTGGGAAAAAAACTACATGCTGGTTTGATCAGAGTAATAGTAAAGCTTATGAAGAGCACAGCTTCTTAGTAAATGTACACAATATTGTGCAGAAAAACCCAGAGAAATAAGAAGCAGTTGTATGAATCAAAAGTGGGCCAGGGTATTTTGGCAATAATTACACTTATCAATATAGGACACAACAGTTTGAAGTGAAACCTCCTGAAGAGATCAGAATCCTATTTCTAACCTTTCTTTCAAAAGCTTATGTATACATAATTTCAATGTGTTTCTTTCTCCATTTGAATGGATGTTAAAGAGTAAGGCTTTGAAAAACAAAATTTCTATGAGTGGCTTAAATCCATCCATACTCATTAGACGCTCAATTAGGTGAACCAAACTTTTCATCATATGACAGAGGTTTAATTTAATTTTCCCAGGATAAGCACTTAACCATATCCATAAAGATCTGATTTTTTTTTTTTTTAAATTACTTCAGGAACTGAAGCAAAACCTGTTAAATACTGGACCAACATTCAACATTATTTATGCCAGATCTAAGGGTATTTACTTGAGATATTTCTGTAGAAAAAAAAATTACATACCGTACTATACAATTGTTCATTGAAGTAAACTGTCATCAGTATTAGGGTAATGTAACCTTCTTTTTGCATTGTGGAATGTACTTTGGTTGTATTATGATATTTCATGAAGAATGATCTCTGTAAGAGGATGGATCAGAGGACTCTTTCCAGTAATTTAAAATCAAAGATTAACAAATATTTACTTTACAAAGGGGCAGATATTCAGTTCTGCTCCCTGAAGGCAAGGGGAGATAGTTTTTTTTTAGAAATTGAATATTTTCAATGACATCAACTGTGTTTGTATGCAGTATCAAGACTGATGAATTAAACCAAACTTTGATGAGGAAAAACCTTGCTAAACTGAAGCAGGCAGCTTACCTACTCCTGGGGGTTTTTTGCTTCCTTTGAAAACTAAAATCAGGTTAGAAAATGAGAACCAAGCAGCTGCATATACAGTCAGTACACTGTTCCTACCTTTTGAAGAAAGCTTCAAAATCCAACAATTTCTACAATTGCGATTGTAGAACAGTCCTAATTGGATCTTATTTTTCTAAATACTTGGAAGGTTTGGCTACTTCACTCTATGTCCTTCTATGAAAATATAGTATGAAAGTAAGTTATCACTAATAAATTTAGATCAGCTAAAAATTTTAGAAGAAGAATTTGAAGTCAATTTGAAATGCCGGGTCAGTGTATAACTACTCTTCTGATGGCAAATGTACTAGGTCTGGCCAAGGTGGACTGAATTTTCCCCATAGCAGCAATCACAGTGCTGCAATCTGTATTCACAGCTGGTCACGCAAAATAATCAAGGTTTCCCTCCAGGTTAAAATGTCTGTACACTAGCTCATCCTTCTGCCATGATATCTACTTACGGCAATGCCACATATTTTCAGCAGTCTATGGAAGACACCTGCAGCTGATCAATAGCTAGGGCTAGATAATTTAAAATAGTTTTGGCAAACCCTTTTTGATCAATATAACCTCAATAACCTCTGAAGTAGCATGGTATTTACTTGCCTGAATTCACTGCCATTAAATGACTTGCAGTTCCTCTAAAAGAGATTTTATGATTTACTGTCTTAAAATTAAGCTTCACCTCAGTCATTCTTATCACGATATTAATTTTCTTGCCCCAGCCACTGAGGTACTGGATGTAGTACAGGCAACCAAGAAAAATATTATCTCTTGCCAGTTAATTTTCGTAATGTGATTCATTAGGCTTGTTTTCAAGCTGTGTCTTGAATTGGGCTTCACAAGAGGAAAAGGGTAATGTATCACAGAATCATAGAATTACTTGGCTGGAAGGGATGTTTAAAAGGACCTTTAAAAGGACCTTTAAAAGGACACTTAAAAGTTCCAGCCTACACACACCATGGGTAGAATGAAATTTTGGTAGATCAGGTTGCTCAAAAACATGTCCAACCTGACTTTGAACATTTCCAGTAAATGGCATCGACAGCTTCTCTGGGCAACCTGTTCCAATGTCTCACTACCCTCATCATAAAACAGTTCTTCCTTTTATCTAAAGCTATTCTCTTCCTATTTCAAACCTTTACCCCTTGTCCTGTTGATAACTATAGATGTTGATAAAAAGCCTCTTTATGTCCTTTTTATAAGCCCCCTTAAATATTGAAATGAAAGCAGTACTCCAGGTGGGGTCTCCTAAGACCAGAGTAGAGAAGGAAAATCTCCTCCCTCACCCAGCTGGCCATGATTCCTTTTATGCAACCAGAGGTACTTGCAGACTTTCTGGTCTGCAAGTGCACATTGCCAGCTCATGTCCTACTTTTTATCCATCAGTATACCCAAGTCCTTCCCTACAGGGCTGCTCTCAACCAGTTCATCCCCCAGCCAGGATTTTCCCCACCCAGGTAAAGCATCTTGCACTTGGCCTTTTTGGACTTCATGAGGTTCACAAGAAACCAGTCCTCCAGTATGTCAATGTCTCTCTGAATGACATCTCTTCCCTTAAGCACATCAACTGCACCACTCAACTTCTTGTCATCTGAGACCTTGCTGAGGGTGCACTCAATCCCATTATCTATGTCATCAATGAAGTTATTAAATATTATTCATCCCACTACAGATACAGAACGGGAATGCTACTGACGGAGTGGCTGGACATCAATGGTTTGGTGACCACTTGCTGACGTCAAATGGCAGGAGATTTTGACTAAAATTTGTTATGTGTCCAAAGAAGAGCAACAAAGCTGTTAAAGGGTCTGGAGCACAAATATTTTAAGGAACAGGTTGTTCAGCCTGGAGAAAAGCGGTCTCAGGGGGACTTTATCACTCTACAACTACCTGAAAGGAGGTTGTAGCAAGGTGGGAGTCAGTCTTTTCTCCCAAGTCACAAGTGGTAAGACAAGAGCATATATGGTCTCAAGTTGCACAAGGGGACATATAGGTTGGATAGGCAAAATTTTTTCACGGAAATGGTGGCCAAAGACTGGAACAGGCTACCTAGGGAAGAGGTGGAGTCACCATTACTGTAGGTATTCAAAAGACCCATAGATGTGGCACATTGGGCCACAGTTTAGTGGTGGACTTGGCAGTTTTAGGTTAATGGTTGGGACTTGATCTTAAAAGTCTTTGCCAACTTAAATGATTCTATGATTCTATCATTCTATTTGATGTACACTGTAATCAGTCTGGAGAGATCATTGGCTTGCAATGTTGCCTCTTGCTCCCCCACCTCCTCCCAGGCTGGAAAATATTCAGTCTACTAATCATATTTGTAGCCATAGTTAATTTAATTAGGTAGGGGTAATCAAGTTTCTCGCTTCAGGGTGTAAACCAACAAGAGACATGTGCATTTCATGGATGGCACTGCGAATTTGGAAACTGTGTATAAAACTCTTCCTCTTCTGTTCAGACATAGTGTTAATCACTAACTGGACCAGAAACTGACTTTTTTTTTGTGAAAAAGCATTATTGCATGTACATGATATGGAAGCATGATCTATTTTACTACTGAAAAAATGAAACGGTACCATCATCTGTAGAATTTTGGTCTTTATTTTAATTCAGGAGGGAAGGAAAGCTGATAAACTGAACAACTCTAATGGTCTAGTGCTGTATAAACCTCCTACCACAATTTAATTGTTATCTTATCAACTTTAAATCTCTTATGAATGTGGAAATTTATGCTTTCCATACTGAACTGAGAAGGGACTTAGTCCTTGTGAGGTAACACTTTTCTATCAAACACTGAATGTTTGCAGCATAGCATTGCAAAGTCAGGCACTTTTTACAGAGATCAGTTAAGGTATATACTGTCTTTTCTGGTGTAATGTGTCATGTTTTGGGACCTTTTCAGAATTCATGAAGAACTATCAGAACAGCGTCTTCTGTAAAGAAGCTATTTCTTGCAGAAGAGTATAAGGAACCAAAAGAGTGGCTTATCTATCTAAAATGATGATGATGATGATTGATGATGATAACAACGACTTTTTGGTTGTCTCAAGAGACTTTCTAATATCTCATTCTTTCTTTGTGTTCTTTGTTCTCAGACATCAACTTTTAAGGGTTTGAATTCCTAGGAACTGAGCAATATTAAGCAACATACTAATGTATCGTTCTGCTAGTAATACAATATTTCAGAAGGATGAAAATTAAAACATCTTCAAAAGGGTGAAGAGCCTGTGAAATGGTAGTGACCAGGACAGGTGGAAATGGTTAAAGTAAAGTAAAAATAGGACTGAGAAATGAATTTGGGATTTTTGTGAAATCTACTAGAAGTCACTAAACATCTCTTTATATTGCTGTCCTCTACAAAACAAAAAGTTCACATTTATTATTTTTGTGAGTTTCAGTTAATTAGTGTTTATTGGTGTTTTGAGACACACCATTTGAAAATGTTTTGTATGCAAAAAGTGAATATTGTTACAAAACATTTTCAGAAGTAATTTCAAGATGCATATTAAATTTACAATGAAATACAAAATTATGTGCCTCTCTGAGATGAGAGAAGAACCCAGCTTCCAGCAAAAGTAATGGAAATTATAAACTTGATGGCTGCAAGTTACCTAGCAGGTGACACTGTTATAATTATAATTTCCAAAGAAGATACCCAATAAGATTCAGTATTCTTCCTGTTTAGAATGTAATTGCTAAGATTCTGTCTGTCAAGAGTCTTTATATGGTGCCAAAAGACTTAATGCATGTATAGTTTTTAATTGAGCTTTAACTCCACTTGCCTTGGCAAGCTTTACAAAGCTTTAACAAGCAGCTTAAACAAATTCAGCTGAGTGATAAAGCCAGAACCTTAGCTCTAGTCACAGAAGACTCAGTGAGAGACAAGACCTAAAGCAGCTACAGAGCAGCACTCCCAATGTCCCCCTTGAATGGGAACCCAGAGTAAGTTTGCCAGCAAAGCTGATCCTTGATTAGATTTGTTTGGGCAAGCAGTGTGCATTAAATGTTGAAGCAGGTATGTGGACATAAAATATACGTCCAGAGTTAGTGGTGTACACAGCAGAGATTCCTATCATGCATTGCATTGCAAAAGTTCAGTGTTCTAGGGAGGACAGCTGCACATACTTAAGGGGACTCCAAATGTTGCAAAACATAATCCAATCTTCCTCTTACACTCTGTGGTTAAAAAGAACTGTGAAGTTCATCCCATCTTACTTCTGGAGGAAGAGCTGATAAGCCTTGCAAAACCTTCTTAGACTTTTAGGTTTCTTTTTAATATGCATTGCACACAAATATTAACAGGGTTGCTGTAGACCCATAATTCTTTCTTCATCAAAGGCCAATCAGAATTTAATATTAACGATTTTAAAGAGACAAGCTTTTAGGCCCAGAAGTGTGCATATAAATAAAAATAGTGCTATTTCAGCTCCATTGTTAATGAAAGAAAAATGACCTGTCTCGTCTCTGGGGATAATTAAATCTCACAACATACTTGTTTCAAGATTTAGGTGCTAATGGGAATAAGAAATCACCCAACAACTACTAGTGAGCCTTTGCCCATATCCAGCAAGTTTATTAACTGTTTGTAATCTCTGTTTCTATATCCTGCACAGGAAACAAAAGCAGGGTTTTTTTGAAAACTATGAAGTTTTTTTTTTTAAAATCAGATATGTCTTGGAGAGCAAGTAATATTACTGGCAAATATTGATTGTGAAAATGTTTTATATATTGACTTATGTCCACCTCATATGATAATTTTCAGACATACTATTTTATATGCATGATATGTATTACCACATTGCTAAGGAAGCTTGTCCATCATCCAGAAAGAGAAGGATAAGGAGAAACTAGGGAGAAAAATGAATCTGACCTAGAGGAAGCTGCATTGGTTAAAGGATTTCCAGAGCAAGGGTAAGAACAGAGCACAAGAAGGGCCTGTTAGGTGGTGACCAATAGTGTGGGCCTTCCAATGGATAGAGATGAACAGAAGCTGTGGACAGAGAAACATGAGGCACTGAGAGACCCAGTCCTCATACTGCAGAGCTTAAAAAAAGGAAGGATGGGCTGAGAGCAGAAAAGTCATGGATGGTATATAACAGAAAGTCAAAGAATTGTTAAAGACTGGAGGATTATTAACAAGAAGAACTGCAGCAAAAGTTAGTCTTATGAAGACTGTAATTAAATAATAGCTTTTTGGGTGGATTTAGAAACAATAGTCCTGATAATTTTAAAATAAGAAGATGAGGTAATGTGCAGACCAGGGGACAGACTGATCATTGACTTGAAGGCTGTCATCATCACAGATGAATTCAACAGGCTATCAGAAAAGCCAAAAGACCACGAAACTGAAGAACTTTGCTCTAGAAAACAGATTGATGGCTAAGTACATTTGATACGAGAACAAATGGAGAAAAGTGGCTTTGGGGCTGCTGCTCTGAAGAGGGAGAAGCTTCCAAGCCAAAGGTGACAAGGTGAGAAAAGAGATGAAGATGCCCAGTGCCTAAACTATTCTTGGTATGAGAAAAATTGAGGTTACCTCTATGTCAGTGTATGCAGCACAGTAGTCCAGGAATGACAGTTGCAAATAGGGGCAAACTGAAAGGTCATGGCTGTCTCAGTTCTTCAGAAACCTCAATCAGAATCATGCTAGAGATGGAGCATGCACTCCAAAAACTTTGAGAGTAGGGTATAGGACAAAATGTAGGGATGGAGAAAATGAAGAAGTCAACTGCATAGAGAAGGCATGTGGTGGCAAAAAAGTACAGATGGAATAAATTCAATTTTGGGACAGTGCCACCCCAGATGATTAGGAAGAGCCACAGGAAGGTGTGCGGGTGGTGTCTAGAACCCATTAGTGTTTGAAAAGGGAAACTGGAATGCGGGGGAGAGAAGCAACTGCGAGCTTTGAAAGCAGCAAGGATCAAAAATGAAAGAAAAAAATGAAGCAAATGGTAAGAGACTAGTGAGAAGCACGGGTGAACTGCAAAAAATATTTAAATTACCCTCTGAGAAGTATTTAAAATATGCTATAAAGTCAGCATTTTGGAAATTTAACATTCTTTTCTAACCTCATTCAGGCAGCTTATGCCTTGTTCCATGCTGCTGAAGTCATCTCTCTCCTTCCAGTGTGACAGTATGTACTCTTGCAATTGCTTCTTAATCTTTCTGAGGGTTAGCTTGTAGCATGACATTTAATAGCATGCATTTATGCAATGTAAAATTTCTTCTTGATCTGGATTTTAAGGATCCAAAGTTCTATAACACACCATAGACAAAATAAAAACTTAAGTTTCTCATTTTCTTCTTAATTCTTGTTTCTAGAGATCTGGTTTTATGACATATTTTTAATGGATAATTTAGAAAACTAATGTGTATCCTTGGGGACTCCAGGAAAGATAATCATTATAGCAGGGTATCTGATGGTAACTTGCACTTCACCCAGCCAGAAAAAAAAAAGTTAGATATTTTTTTGTACATTATATTTTTCTAGAAACAAGCATAAACCTATGCTTTCAAGATTGAATTTCAAGGTGTGGGTTTAAATTAAGAAGTTCTATTTTCCTTTATTCTGAATTGTTTTCTCTTTCTTTTTTTTTTTTTATTCTTCTCATGGTGAATAAACTTCATCATTCCTGAGCATGAAAGAAACCAGAATTGACTGTCCTGTACACCACATTCAGATTATTATACTGATATCACACTGTATTGGCTACAGTAAAATAAAATAATTAAGATGTGAAGCCACATAAAATAAGTTTTCTGTTAATTGTACCATCTTACTTTGTACGCCAATTTTGCAATGAGTCGTAATTAATTGACTGTGCAATAAATGTACTGTAAGTTGAGCATGGTAATAATACTCTGGCTTCGAAAGCATTGACAGAACGATGGTATTGTAAAAGTCAGGTTTCATATCTTCACCTGTGGATTCTTTAAGGCAGTGGATGCCTTTTGGGTGTGACTATGAAGGACAGTAGTACAGAGGACAGGGCTCCAGCTGCCAGCTCAGAGCCTGATGGATGGCCAACACAGCACAGCAGAATGTTCATGAGCTTTGGCACAGTCCTGATCTGAAGGGACTACACAAGTTCCTTCTGAAGTTAGTTTATACCACATTTGCCCAGGAGTTTCTGTGGCATGCTGCTTACAATGATACTCACATACCCTTAGGTCTATACAGACAAAATGTTTTTTCTTCTGTATTTAATTTCTAAATGTAGCTGCGGCTGCAAGAAACAAGGCACAAAACTCCTCCAGGGTGATGGCTGGACTATGATGTATTTATTTTTTGTGAACTTGGAGCAATCTGAGATTCTGAATGGCCAAGCTCTTCTTTCCTTGGTCATCTTTGTTATTTGGCCTCTGATATTAATAAATTTTGCCACATGCAATCACTGTTCTTAATATGTTCACATTTACAAGGGGCTATTAACCATCTAGCAGTCATAATAACTGAGCCTGTAAAAGACAGGATCTTAAACTCCAGATGCCCAGTGCATAGTTCTGCTCCAACTTTTATAGGAAGTTACACTGACATTTTGTAAGTTAAATTTCACATGCATTTTTGGCTTCGGATAGTTTTCAGTTAATGAGGCACATCTCCAAAGTATGTTATGTAATATTGGTCATGGCACAGAATAATATTTAAATCTTTACCAAAAAAGAATTGCAACTTATAAGCAGCCTGGAATTTTGTATGAAGAAACTGAATTCATTGACATAGCAAGTGAAGAAGTGAAGTCCCTTGTTTTGTACAACCATTACATACAAACAACAAGAGTATACAGAATATTAATTTCAAGTACTGACTTAAGACTCTGGATAGCATGGTTGTTTAATTTAATGGTAGCCCAGAAATCATCCTGAAAGGGTGTTCCAATTTTGGTTTCAAATACACCTATACAGCTATATTCACTAGACAACTTCCAGTCTATGTTTTACACACACACTTCTGTGTTTCTCTGAACTATATTTTTAATGAAGACTGAGGAAAAAGGGGATCTTTTAATGTACTTTGCAGGATTTCTTATCTATTCTGAATGTCTCAAACCCACATATTAAGCAACACCAAATCTTACACTGTTCATGTAGAAAAAGAATTATTAAAAATGTTAATTAATGGTACCATTGTCAACACTGAGGTTTTGTCACATTGTGAATGTAATTTTTTTATATTTAATAAGCTGTATAAGAAGACTTGAATAGCACATAGTAGAAAGTCTAAAAAGTGTTACTTTTTTTTACTGCAAAGAGTCTCACACAAAGCTCACTAAGCAGAATGAATCTTTCTACTGTTTTCAATGAGGTTTAGATGAAGCTTTACGACAACAGTATGTTTTGAAGCTGCGATTGTTTATTCTTCATGAAGAATGAGAGATACATAGCAATGAATCACCCTCTTGACTGGTAGTGCTTTATTTAAATAGAGGATAATTTTGTTGCCTTTAGCAACTGATCCTTTTTCCCTCTCTCATTCAAATAAATAGATTTGTTTTATTATACCAATCATAGGAAACACAGAGTAAAAACTTGGTAGTCCTGGTATTATTCTTGTTTAGGTTTTTTTGCTTACTTCATGTGCCTTTATACATTTTTACTCAGTCTGTGATAAACTCTTGTACCTCAGACTGTATTTTCTCCACAGAAGGCGAAGAAACATGTGGATTCTCTGAAAAAAAAAGGATATTTTCTTATGATCAAAACAATGAAGGATGCTTTCCTACCAAACAAACAGTGCAATCTGAAGGGCATCATCTAGTAACATCTGTGTTCTATTTCTGAAATCTCTTTTGATGACACTGACAACACTAAGTGGTGTCCACCCCTCACTACTCACAAATGAGCTATGGAAGAAGAACACTCGAGTGTCTGGGAAGCCTGTGGTTGGCAGAGTATGCTCACCACACGCTCTCTCAGCCTGCAGGCTGTAACAGAGGTGCACAAATATCAAGGTTATCCCTGATGGTTGCCCAGTAATGCGGGCACACAGGAGTGAGGTGTGAATCAGGTCTGTAGCCACTGGTGACAGCAGGGACAGCCAACCTGTCAAGAAATGACCTGCTGCACACACAGCTCTTGATTGCTAACAGCTGCCTTCATCAGAGAGCAGGGAGAGCACATGCAGCAGCACCCGCAATGAAGGGCTCCTTTTCTGGGAAGGAAAGGAGCAATGTGAATGTTTCATATTTAGCAAGTGTGAAATGTGACTGTGGTAGTGCAGAAGGGAAGTGCAGTGGCCACAGACTCCATAAGGAACAGGTTGTGGGAGTGGGCATGGAACTGGGGCAGTCTAGGTATGAGCTCTGCAGTCAGGATCTGGGCAGGGAGAATTCTGCTGAGTGGCTTGCAAGGGGGTTATTTTTGTGAGCATGTGAGAGCGCAGCACATGAAGGCAGAGCAATTTAGCAGCATGGAGGAAGTGAATCGTAGGTAAAGAGAAAATGAAAGAGGATGCACAGTATAGACAGTTGAGTACAAATCACTGGGTACGACAGCACAGCTGGGCACATCCTTTCTGTGTCCCTGCTGAGTGCCAGCTGCAAGAAAGGCCATCTGGAGCACTGATTTTTACTGTGATTCACCAACATCAATGGCAAAATGCCTCTGAGCTCTGGGTGTCACTTTGCTAAAGAAATCCAGTAGTCCTCTTTTGGTCAAAGGTGCTTCCACATGTACCTTTATGAAAGTTGTAGTAAGAGTTACACTGCTGTCAGTTGAATTTTTGTCATGTTTCTAATCTGGATAATTTCCTTTTTAAGCCACTTTTGAAAGACTAGTGTGCCTTCCCATTAAAGTGAGGGCACAGCATCAGGATCTAAGCTGTATCCTGTGCTAACAACCAAACCTAATCATCACCTGCACAACTTAAGAAGGTCTTATAGCTACACTTCCTAGAGATCTTGCTACCTCTTTGGAGTCAGAGCCTGACTGCCTCTTTGGAGTCAGAAATTTAACAATGCCTCATGGGATCCTTTCCCACTTGTCTCTAAGTGACACTAACAGCCCAATTTTGTTCTTGTGGAAGTCAGTGAGAAAAGGAACACTGCCTAAATTTGTTAGCATGCAAGGGGCAAGTTTTGGGATAGTCCAGATAATCTGCCCTTTCAGTTTGTTGTCTTTTGACATCTTCCCTCAGAGTCTCCTGGCAACAGTGGCACTTCTGACAAAAACCACAGAGGCATTGCTGTATCCCATCAGAATGACAATGACTTTCCATTCCAGTATTTGTTCAAACTGTTGTTTAAGTATGTGAGGCACTACAGTTGAGATGAAAAAAAAATATTGGTATAGAGGATTTTTGGAACATGCAGGAGAGCAACACTTGCACATGTGGAATGGACTAAGCAAGCATCATTTTTCAAATGCCTTGATGGTGACCTCAATTCAGGTTTTCTTCAGGTAGATAGCTTTGGCTGTGAAACAAAAACTGGACAAGAGTGTCTTCTATATAGCATAAAATTTGCAGATTTAAATTCTTATGTGGTCAAGAAGTTACTACTCTTCAAAAAATGACATTTAAAGTAAAACACTGCTCTTGCCTAATGCATTAGAATCTACAGAGACAAAAGCATTCAGACATCTGAATTTTCTTCTCAAAGCTTTTATACATTTTTTAAGGATAGTCATAGGTAGTCCAATATAAATCCATAGTAAAACAGTGAAGTGCTACTCAGCATACTATGGCTCTATGAGAGGTACAAAGGAACAATCCAGGACTCATGTAAATTGGTTTTTCAACCTATGTTATTTTTAATCCAAACCACTGACAAAAATAAAAGACCAAAGATACATTTCAAATAGATATATTCAGCTATATTTCTAGTGCAGAGCAGAATGGCATTGGAGGACTATATTTACTATATTGATCTGACCATTACAGCACATGTTGTGGCACATGAATATGGCAAAATGATCCCCACCAGAAAGGCCAAATATAAAATGTGTAATGCCAGCACTGGACTACCCACTAGCATAATTTTCCTACCTATTTCCAACAAATTTTTCTTGAGATTTCTCTTCCCTACCAATAAAAAATAGGAAAACTCTAGGCTTGATGGCACTCCAGGGGCACCATGGAGCATGCTTGTGCAGAGATCCTCCCAGTAATATTGGCTGTGCTGCAACAGACCCAGGTCACCCACAAGGCAGTTTATTCAGCTGGAATGCACCATGCTGGACAGATGTTGCCAGGAGGCATTGGTAACTGTTTGAGAGACTCCCAAGAAAAGGTTCATTTGCCACTTTCACATCCAAGTTAGAGGAGAGTGGGCAAGCTAGAAGCAAGGCGTTCTTATACCTATGGCTGCACTACAGGCCTCCTAAAAGGGCCCCAGCTTAAGGGGCACTATTGGATGTCAGCTGCCCATCCCCCTGCCCAAAGGGCAGCGATGACTCATATAATTTTGTAGGTGAGAAAGAGAATTAGATGGCAACACTGAAAGGAATTTTTCCTAACTGCAATGTGTGCAGCTTATTCACTAACACAGCAAATCCTTTGTGAATTTTGTGCCAGCTTCTTCAGTTTAAGTCTACCATACATTCACTTTAAAAAGATTGGTTTTGGTCTTTTAAGTTGTGGTACTTATGCATGACTTGCATATGAATGAGGTGAATGAATTAATTACTGAGAAGCAAGATTAAGTTCTGCAGCTGTTCAGCCTGGGGACCTTGTTCAAAGCCCGGTCAGAGTGACTGAAAAATCCTTTACTGAATGAGGTAGTTTTATGCTGAAGTGTAACACAGCAAGTAGCACTAGAAATGTTAGATTGCAAAAGAAATTAAAATGACTTGCTTACACACTTTATCTACTGAACAAAGATTTTTAAGAGGGCTACTCTGCAGGTAAGTAATGATAGTGTATGGATTGTCCCCACAGCTGCCTGACCTTGACGGTGTTAATTTGTGTCTTGAGTGCAGCTGGGATGTTCACAGCTAGTATTCACAACGAAGATGTCAAAGGAGCTTTACAAATTGTGGATCAAATACAGGATGTTTGCTGTGGCAGAGAACAAAGTGAGAAGGAAAAGAATATCTCCTTTCTTCATGTTTGACATTTTACCTAGTGTTCTCTCACAGATGATCTTTCAGGTATGCTCACAAATTCTGGGAGACTTTTTTTCTACTTTGTAGTAATGTAAATGCATACTATATAATACTGTGAATGCAAGCTACATGGTAGATACTTTCCTTACAATGAGCATGTTTCTGACTGCCTGTTTACCGCAGTGTTTTATTACTGCTTAGAACAGGACTGTGCAGTCATTTCATGTTTACCCCCTACAGATTTCAGTGTTCATTGAACTGCCCTATTATATGTGCAAACTATATTGGCAGATGCGATTGTATTGTTAGAGTCCAGGTTGTATAATATGGTCTGCTAGGTAGTTTGATAGTAGTGTTTATGGATTTGTATTTTAAATACAATTGAAATACGAAACAGTATAGATATGCCCTTGTCAAAAGGGTTTATCAAAGGAAAAAATGACATATCAAGAAATGCAATTGGGTGAACAGAGGCCCACAGGACTAAAACCTGTGCCCTGAGTCTGAAAGTATGAGCTGGAAGAAAATTGACATTCCAGTTAAAGAATATCTGGGAGTACAAGCTGTGGGGAGAAGAAATGATGAAGAAAAAAAAGTAGAGAAAGGAATTTCCAACAGAGGAAAAAGTACAGATATGTGGAAAATCTTCTGTGACAGAGACCACAGCAGAAAAGCACTGTACAACTCTTGTTGATAGAAATTTAGTATTAGCAA